>NC_051066.1:133374501-134025380 GCF_004664715.2 Peromyscus leucopus
CTGGCCTGTCAATCAGCTTACTTTTACCTGCTAAGTGAATATTAATACTATTCCAAAGGAATAATCTGAGGACTGAGAGAGAATAGATGTAAAGCATTTGGCACATAAAAAGTACTTAATAAATAAATAATAGCTGGATAGCCCGTACCCCACCAAAAAAAAAAATGAAGAAAGGGAGGAAGGGAGGAAAGAGAAAGAGAGTGAAGGAGGGAAGGAAGGAAGCCTAAAGGAACAACAAAAATGTCTCAAGGCATCTATCCATTCAAACCCAGCGCCAGTGCTTGTCATCCTGGGACCTTGTACCCCAGAAGATGTTTAGCAACGTCTGGAGACTTTGCAGTTCTCACTAGGGGAGAGCTAGTAGCATCCAGTAGATACAGGCCAAAGTTGCTGCTAAACATTCTACATTGCACAGAATAGTGTCCCAAAGAATATCTAGTCCAAAACAATATCAGTGTCAATATGAAGAAATCCTGCGAGCATTATTTGGAGCTCAAGCTAGAGAGCTACTTCCTCTCTTAGCTTTATTTTACTCAGCAATATGAAAATAAATACCCTTATCTGTGCTCTCTACCTCACCAAGCTATTTAGAGCATCAAATGAAATGGTGGAGATGGGTGAGAGGCATTTTCCTCATCATTTTCTTTTACAACATATACAAAAGTACCAACTTACTGAGCTTAGCTGGCAGTTCAAATACCAAGGAATCCCTGCGATCAGTGAACATGGGAGGATATGAGGTATAATTCTCTGATAACGCCACTGTTCAAAGGGAACTCTTGTCTACTCAGTCTGAACACAGGACTTTCATGAATAGTAAATGGGACAGGGGTGTGTCTCAGGGAGAGGAAAAAGCAAGATGGGAGTGTGGGAAGTGGATGGAAACAGGACAAGCATATCAAAGAGGAACTGACAGATGTTAGGGAGTGAGACTTTGCTTGGTGTCAGTCTATTTGGGTCACAAGGAAATAACACAGATCTGAAGACTTACAGCAGAAAGTTAGTCGTTCAGTCTGGAAGTCGCAAAGTTTAAGATGAAGGTTGTGGCTTAGTTCAGTCTCTGATGAGGGCTCTTCCTGCCTCACAGATAACAGCCTTCTCACTGTCCCTCATACAGTAACAGGGAGAGGTCACCAACCCTATCAGATGAGTTGCTATATTTCTGCCCTTACTGAATTTTAATCATTCTGTAAAGGCCTGTCTTAGGTTTGTACTGTTGCTACAATAAAAACACCTGACAAAAGCAACTTGGCAGAGAGAGGTTTGGTTTTAGCTCACAAACCAGGTTATCCATCATCACTGGGATGTCGAGAGCAGAGAGAGTGAGAACACACATGCTTGCAGTGCTCAGCTTGCCTTCTCCTTTTTCACATAGTCCAAGACTCAAACCCAGAGAATGGCGCTGCCTACTTGTAGGTTGTCTTCCCTAATCATTTAGCACAATCGAGACAATTCCCCACAGTCATGCCCACAGACCAACCTAGTTTAGAAAATCAATTCCTCATCAAGACTGTCTTTCCAGGTGATTCTAAATCATTTCAAGCTGGCAATTAAAACTAACCATCACACTGGGCAGTGGTGGCACACGCCTATAATCCCAGCACTGGGGAGGAAGAGCAGCTGGATCTCTGTGAGTTCAAGGCCAGCCTGGTCTACAGAGTGAGTTCCAGGACAGCCAGGGCTATACAGAGAAACCCTGCCTTGAAAAACAAACAAACAAACAAACAAAAACAAAAAACTAACCATCACAAGGCCTCCTCTCCAAAAGTCACATGTGGTGTGGGTTAAAGTTTCTGTGCATAAAATTGGGGGGGAACACAATTTATTCTATAATGTTAAGGCACACATCAGACCTAGCTGAAACATCCTTGTAGCCTTAGAAAGGTTCAGACATTAATCCAGGGATTTTCTTTCTTTTGTGTAAATTATGTGTATGTGCCTTTGTAGGAATATGTGCATGAGCATGCATGTGTCCACAGAGGCCAGAAAAGGGTATCAGATCTCTTGGAGCTGGAGTTATAGGCAGTTGTGAGCTGCTCAACCTGGATGCTAGGAACCCAACTCACATCCTCTGCAAGAGCAATGTACATTCTTTACTGTTGAGCCATCTGTCCAGCCCCAATTCAGTACTTTTCTATAGGCACCACCACCACCCCTTTCCTTCTCTAACTGCCCTTTCTGTGATGTACACAGGCAACTAACTTCTGCATTTAATGCCTCCGCAGCCATTTTGTGGCTTTTCAGGGACAGGGAAGGGCATTTATTTGTCTCAGTCTTCAAATATCTGAAGTCAATCAGGCCATTTTCCTAACATTGGCCAATCAAAATCAACTATGGTCCAGTCTCAATCTTGGGAACTTTTAAAAATGCTGAATAGCTAAGACATGGCATAAATGAGAATCCAGAGTTCAAGGCCAGTCTGAATTGCAGTGAGACCCTGTCTCAAAACAATGATGAAGATAATGGGGGTAAGTAGCTTAGTGGATAATCGCTGACATCTACTGACCACAGTCTTTACCTCTCAGACTGGTCTGGGACCTTCATTTTTAAACAATCCCTTACCTGATGGCTAGCAAGACTGAGGGCAGGTTATTTAGTTACTGAAGCTAAATGGTCTGCTTTCTCCTGCCTTGATAATATTCATTTCTGTGGCTAGACATGAGCTTTACAGCTGTAGGTTTTAGTTCCTTCCTCTTCTTCCTGCACATTATTTTAGGTACAATCCTCCTTATACATAGAAAGATGGTATTTAATGAATAGAGATTTCTGGAAACATGTTGGGGGAGGTCAGCAGAAGTCAAGAGGGTGTTAAAAGGTATAGACTGCCAAAGGAGAGAACATGAAGTCTAGTGAAAGTCAAAGGACGAAGTGACAGAGAGAAGAAGTCACAGGGTAAGTATGGGGCTGGCAGGATACAATATAATTTAGTAAAAATTATAAGTCAGCAGAACTAGATGTTATAAAGAGCCTTGCTTCGGACAAAGATCATTAGCATCAACATTGCTTAGTGCTCTCACCCTTCCCCACCCACTCACCTTATCCACACGCTCTCTTAATTTTTTCCTTTAAGGATGTTATGGACTCACACCAAGCTATAAAGTACTCTGACAGAAGACTAGGACAATAAACCAAAAGAATAGTATAGGAAAGTGTTTCAGATGTGTACACTGAACAGGGAGGACAAGAGGGATCTGCTTGTCTTGATGTTTGGTACCTCACATCATGCCTTGTATTTGGTGAGTCCTAGTGGCTGTCAACTATGCCATTCATCATGAAATTCTCTGATGCTAAGATAAAAATGAGGTACATTCTGTCAGGCATGGCAGTACATACCTTTAATCCCAGCACTAAGGAGGCAGAGGCAGGTAGATCTGTAAGTTCGAGGCCAGCCTGGTTTACACAGGGCTATACATAGAAACCCTATATCAAAAACCCAACACCCCTGCCACCATAAAATGAGGTATACTACTGACATCTATCTCTGATGAAAATGGTGATGTTGACCAAAAGGTCACATTGTAGACTCAACAAATTTTAGGAGAGCATTGTAGCCTATATCTATCACTAACCATGCGTGTTAAAATCTCCTTATAGAAACTAAAAGGTAAAGCATTTGGATCCTAAATCAAATGCCACCTTTACACTTTCTATTTAAATTGGCCATATTATTTTTTCCCTTTTAGATCTCTATAAAGTAAGAAAACTTTAAAAAAAAAAATGACTGCATATTCTCATGGAAAAGAAAAAAAAAAGGTAGGGAGACACCAAAGAGTAGGTTAAGAAATGAGTTTTTACAAATATTCCCTGTTGTATGGTATTTTGTTTGTGTTCTGACAAATAAAGCTTGCCTGGAGAACAGAGAAGCAAAGAAGCAGTCACAGTCACTTCTTATCTCTCTGGATCCTCTGACCGAATGGGGTGAGCCCCTCCTGTCTCCATGAATCCTCAGACTGAAGGGGCAGCCAAGATTTTATCTTATCCATCTTATATTCCTGTCTCCACCTCCCTAGTGCTGGGATTAAAAGTATGAGCCACCACTACCTGGCTCTGTTTCTCTTTTAGACTGGTTCAAACTCTTGTAGCCCAGGGTGGCCTTGAACTCCTGATTTTCCTGCTTCCTCCTCCCAAGTGCTGGAATTAAAGGTGTGTGCTACCACAGCCTGGCCTCTTTGGTTAACTATTGGCTAACTCCACCCTCTGGTCTCCAGGCATTAAAAATCAAGCTAATATTTTACCTAGTATTCTGATGATATAAGAAATTAATTAATAGCAGAAGAAAACCATCTATATATATTTTAGCTAAAGCAAAACAGTCTTTACCTTATCATTTAGAAGTGGTTTGATCTCTGTGAGTTGAACATCCTGAAGTTCATCCATGAGGATGGCTTAGAGCAGATAAGTCTCAAGAATGAACCAGTAACTCTGAAACAGAAGAGATGGAAGAGAAGACAGATGCTCAAGCTGGTGTTGGAAACATAACGTCAATCATTCAGATACTGGAATTTGCTCTATGTATATCATGTACTGCACAGGGTGCAGCAGACACATAGTGGAGGCAGACAGACTCTCAAATGGACTATGTTATTCTTCTCCTCTGGTATTCATATCTTTCCACAGCTTCCCCTCCCCCCCCCCCCCCCGCCAAACCCTAATGTGTGTGTGTGTGTGGGGGGGGATCTGTACCTTGCTTTTGACTAACAGAATGAGTGAAATGTAATAGAATGTACATGAATACTTTTAGGGGTTACATTACAAAATATCTTAACATCTGTCTTGCTGAAAGATGATCTGCCCTGTTAGC
The DNA here is from genome assembly GCF_004664715.2 of Peromyscus leucopus. Lineage (NCBI taxonomy): Eukaryota > Metazoa > Chordata > Mammalia > Rodentia > Cricetidae > Peromyscus > Peromyscus leucopus. Next base: position 133,379,303 of record NC_051066.1, read on the forward strand.
TTTGTTGAGCCAGCTGACACGCTATAAGATGGCCATGAGGCAGGGAACTAAGCTCAGCTTCCCTTAAGCTAACAAGGAGGGAAAATAAGAAACTGAGACCCTAGGTTCAGTATCTCTACAAGAAACTGAATACTGCCAACAACCACATGACTCTGGAAACAGATTCTTCCCCAGTGGAGTTTCAGCTGAGAGGTAAACCAAACGGACACCTTGCTTGCAGCCTTACAAAGGATCCATGATGCCTTGAGATAACGAAGGTGTGTTGCTTTAGATTACTAAGTCTGTGGTGACATATTAATGAAGAAACAACAAATACAATAGACTTTGCACTCACGCAGTATATATCTTGGTTCCTAAAGATGGGTAAGAGAACAACATTCTCAAACTATGCTCTGGAAGCAACCATGTGGAAAGTGGGTTAAGGAAGGTTAACAACTCAAAGTTAATGATGTAGAATAGGACCCTGAATTAATAATGACAATAGCAATGAAGAGGAAATAAATAAACAACTATTTACTGAGGAATCGCGGCATGGCTAGGAGGATGGTGGCCGGCTTCTGAGATGGCCTTCTATGAGTTCCATTATCCCTGACTCTTGATATTCACACTCACTTATAATCTCCCACCCAAATAAACCAGGAATGACCTACATTACTCGTAGAATATGGGAGAACTACATAATAAAATGTGACTTTTTAGAGTTCTATTACATGGGCATTGTAGTTTCTGTGATGTTGAGCTTCTATTGCCAAGAGAGAAAACTAGTATAGTGTGAGGGCATACACAGACCTCTGGAGGTCCATGTGGAAGGGATTAACACATCAGTACTAACCTGCTAGCCATGTGAGTGATCTTACAAATGAATCTTAAAGCCCCAGTTAAGAATTTAGATGTTTAAGTCATAGAAACATCTGACACATTGAACTGCTTTGCCAAGCCTGTTTCTGTGTTTATGACTCACAGAAACTATAAAAAATAATAAATTATTTTGTTTGGAAGTGATATGTTATGTTATATAGCAATAGGTAACCAGTAAAGGGAACAAATTGTGGAATTCAAAGAAAGGAAGCTGCCTAGAGGGAGATAAGGTAGCTAACCAGAAAGCTTTCCTTCACCCCACCATACAGTCATGGGTAGACTGAACACTGGATACTGCAGGCACATGATTCTCACCCTGACTTCAAAGCTCTAGGCTTTCTCCCTTCTCTCTTGTCCCTAGACCCATCAAGTCAGCAAAATTGCTAATTCAATGAGTTTGGGATGTAGCCACTCAACATCACTTACTAGGGACCTACTGTGCAAAACACTGGGAAAGATCAGAAGAGAATAAAAGAACAGAGATGACAATGGTTTATAAAATGATAAATAAAAATAAGAGACAGAGTTCCAAGTGGAAAGCAATTGCTTCTAATTGGTGAGAATTAAGAAGGTCTCAGAAGAGATTGCTGTGCTACAGATGCTGGACCCATGATGGAATTAGATCTGATTAAACCCACTGTGAACTGAAATTAGACAAAATGATTGAATACAGCTCTCCTACTAAACATCACAGCTTAGCAATGCAGTACATTACAGTGTATCTGCTGCTGTTCCTCATGCTCACCCGGCTGGTGATGAGGATTGCTGCCTCTGTCCAGCATGACAAGAGGCATTGTTCTACATATCACTAGCCTAAGAAACAGGTAGAAACTCAAAGCTCAGAAGGTATAGCTACTTTTCTAGCACACATGTGGCCCTGGGTTCAATCTCCAGCTCTGAAAAAAAAAATGGCCTGTAATTTATTCAATTTTTGTTTTTGTTTTGTTTTTTTGAGACTCATTTTTTTTTTTTTTTTTTTTTTTTGGTTTTTCGAGACAGGGTTTCTCTGTGTAGCTTTGCGCCTTTCCTGGGACTCACTTGGTAGCCCAGGCTGGCCTCGAACTCACAGAGATCCGCCTGGCTCTGCCTCCCGAGTGCTGGGATTAAAGGCGTGCGCCACCACCGCCCGGCGAGACTCATTTTTTGTTTATTAATCATACAATAAACTGTGGCTGCTTTTCATTTGGACTTTATATGACCATTCAGACAAAGTGAAAATAACAGAATAATGAAAAGATACTTTACTGACAGTTTTTCCAACTAAGGATAAACATATTACTACCACTGGCAAAGCAGAGACAGGAGGACTGAACGTTTGATGCCATCCTGGGCTCCACAGGAAGAACCTGTCTCAAAATAAACACCAATTTCAGTTTGTCCCAATGATGTTCTTTTTTTTTCACATGTAAAATGGTGATTTCCTGACACTGTGTTTTCCATACCACCTGCTTTATTTCCTAATTCAATTCACTCACAAGAAAGCAGCACAAACTTCATTGTGGGTGGGTGGGCCTGTCAGGGAACCTCAGGTTCAAAATCAAGACACCCGCTTACTGCTCCCCTGCATTTTTTGTTTGTTTTCTAAGGCAGGGTTTCATATAGTCCAGGCTAGCCCCAAACTTGATATGTATCTGAGACTGTCCTTGAATTATTCATCCTTCTGATATTAAATGGTGGGATTACAAGCAAGTGTCACCATGCCTGGCCATCTCCTGCTTCCACAACAGGAGAAAGTAAGATGTCTGTGCTAGCACACTTAGATGCAAACTACAAAAGACTGTCCCCCTAGCTGGGCAGACTTAGGAAGGACTGCTGGAGTTGCTCCAGGGTTACTTAGAAATTGGCAAGAAGACAGGAGCAGTCACCTTCCACATATGAAGGGACCTACTGCATTCTTTTTTTTCTTAGTTCCTGTCATCTTGGGCCCTTGCCAGTGAGCAGTTTTATAATATCTATAAGAAAAGTAAGATCACATGGTGGAAAACTCCATCTCCAGATCCCTCAGCTGCACAGACTGGCTCACTCCTGGGGATCTGTGGCCCGCAGTTCCGGCATCTGTTGCCAGGTCCCATCCTGGCACAGAAAGGTTGGTATATTTTCAAAAGGTTGGTAAAGATTTCATAAGCTACAGTAGACAACAAATGTTTGCCCTCTTTCCTAGTCTAGAAAGGAAGTAAGAAGAGTGCTAAAACCCAGGTACCCTTCAACTGAAGGAAAAGGAAAGGGGCAAAAGTAGTCACCAACTGCATGCCCAGAGTTCTCTAAGCATCTTATGGTTACTCTCACATCAATCTTCTCAGGGAGATATTTTCATTTATTTTATAAGCAGGAAACTTAGGCTTGGACCAGTTTTCGGAAATTCTACGTGTAAAGGATAAGGAAATGACTTGTTTTTTTTTCTTTCTCCACTATATAATAATGTCTATACCAGGCCCCACCAGCTGGTTATGGAAACCTGGATCAGTTTCTTCCTCTCCACCCACACGATGGCACCCCTTGAGGTAAAGTCGATGGAAGCCTAAAGCAATCCTATACATACCAACAATGACTCAGACCCCTTGGAAATGGAGGTTTGAGTCATCACATGAGGATAAGAACTCACTCTTTCAGTAGCTAATTCAGGGCAAGGAGAATATAAAATAAGAAGAGGGGAATTAAATTCCAGCTATTTCTTGGTAGCCAGTTTTAGAAACAAGGGCTACTTTTCACTTGCTAAAATTGTGTGCTTCAACCTTTAATGTACACTCTCCTGGGGCTTTTTATCAGTTTTGAGGGAGAACAGTCTAGCATATGATCCACCACTAAGGACTGAGATCACCTGAGATGAGAGGGTGGATTGAAAGAGCGATCACTGACAGCATCTTTACTAGAGATAGTGAGATGGAGAAGAGACTGTATTATTTTCATTCTGCCATCTTCCAAGAAGAATATATTCACTATTCTTTATATAATAAACTATATGGATTTTAAAAGACTCAATAGGTCAGATCAACTAGAAGGAGAATATACAAGAAAGAACGGTTTTTAGGAAAGGCAACAGTCTTTGTGAGTTCAAGTCCAGCCTGGTCTACAAAGTGAGCTCCAGGACAGGCTCCAAAGCTATACAGAGAAACCCTGTCACAAAAAAAGAAAGAAAGGAAGGAAGGAAGGAAGGAAGGAAGGAAGGAAGGAAGGAAGGAAGGAAGGAAGGAAGGAAGGAAGTCCAGAGATGCAAAATGCAAGCCTTTGTCCACTCAGAAAGTAGAAGCCTGGAGATACGTGGACACTTACTGTGCCAAAAAGAGTCCATAAGGACATCAGGAGTGTACTTCAGACCTAGGCAGGACCATAACTGGCTGAGTGACACTGGGCAAAGCATTTTTCCTGTCTAGGCCTCAGTTTCTCTATCTGTAAAGGAAAGAAGTTGGGCAGAATGATCTTTTTGGGTCTTGGACAGGACTGACATTCTGACTTCTCCATTAATGTAGTACTTCATATTTTCCTCAGGGTGAATGCTTGCCTTATAATTCATATTTTATTGCAATTCTAAGAGGTCAACCAATTAGCAACTAGTATGAATCAAGAACTTGGTAAAGGTCACTCAGCAAATCATCAGGCAGGTGCATTTGGTCTGACTCAAAGGAACATGGGAGTCTGTGCTGTGAAATTTCCAGCCCTTAAAAACATTTTTTAAAACAGTAATAAAGTACTGTCTTATTTCATAGCATTCTCCCATGACCAAAGTAATTTGTTATCTTTGGCTCTGTCTGGACATACTGACACCAAGGTACTCATTTGTATTCTAGGGGCAAAGTCAATCACTTTTGGTTTTGGCAAGATTGCAGACAGATTACCAAAACAGAATGAAGGGAGCAAACACAAGGCACAGTAAGGGAGAATGAGCTGGAAGGAGTCAGCTGCAGCTAGTCCTGAAGCAGTTACAGCTAAAAGAGGCAGGAAGCATCCAGAGGATTGGCCAGAACACTGGGTTAGCATGCAGACTCATATGTATTTACTCTCTATCTCTCTCTCCCCTAATAGCTCATTGGATATCATAATGAAAAATAGAGGTACTGGCATCGCTGCTATTACAAAGATGAAAAAACTGAGGCTTAAGAAGACAAACGGGGCTGGAGAGATGGCTCAGTGGTTAAGAGTACTGGCTGCTCTTCCAGAGGACCTGGGTTCAATTCCCAGCACCCACATGGCAGCTCATAACTGTCTATAATTCCAGTTCCAGGAGATCTGACACCTTCACACCAATTCACATAAAAAAAAAGTTAAATTATAAAAAAGGTCATGTTTATAAAAAAAAAAAAAAAAAAAAAGACAAACAGACCAACTAAACTACTACTGCTAATAGATGGCACAGCTGGAATTGAAACTCAAGTTTTCTAACTGCAAACACAGACTTTATGCCCAGTCTCATACACTGCCTCACTGACCATCATAGACAAAGACAGTTTGGAGATGTGTTCTATTCATTACCGTGTTTAGTAACATCCCAGACATTTACAACTAGATGGCAATAGCACCATCCCCCAATAGCTTTAACAGCCAAAACCGTTTCCATGCAATGTCAAATAATCTCTGTAGGGTATAAGCATCAGTTAAGAAAACTACCTTAGCAGGGTGGTGGCAGCACACACCTTTAATCCCAGTACTCAGGAGATAGTAACAGGCAAATCTCTGAGTCATCTAGGGCAGCCAGGGCTACATACACAGAGAAACCCTACATCAAAAAACCAAAAAAAGAAAAAGAAAGAAAACTACCCTAAATTACAGAGGTTTAAGACAAAAGACAACGAATACAGGTTGTAGTTACTGAGGAAGTTTCATAAAGAAAGTAATATCTGTACTTTCAAGTACATATAAATGTGGTGAATGCCTTTAATCCCAGCACTCAGGAGGCAGAGGCAGGTGGATCTCTGTGAGTTCAAGGCCAGCCTGGTCTGCAGATCGAGTTCCAGGATAGCCAAAGGCATACAGAGAAACTCTGTCTCGAAAAACAAAAACAAACAAACAAACAAACAAAAACAAACAACAAAAAAAAGTTCCTTAAAGACAAGGTGATGAGACAGCACAGATCTTCTGGAAAAGGCTCCACTTTGGCAGGAGCTGAGAACTCCTACTGGGCTGAAGAGGAAAGCTAGAAAAGGTCTATCCATCAAGTAACTCACAAAATAGAACATATAGAGTACCCAACAACATACGATATAACATACACGTTTAAGGGTATGCAAGTTTCACAGTGGTATTTCTATATGTATTCCACCTTACCAAGAAGAAAGGGGGTCACTTGGGTTGTCTTACAGTCCGTGCAGTGTTTGGAACATAGCATTAGAGCTAAAAGAAGCTTCCCCAGTGTAGAGGTGAGATAATAAGGGCTACGATGGCCAAGACATTCCCAAAGGAGGTGAGAATGAAAATTTGAAAGGATATGCTTGAATAATTGGAATGCAGGAGCAGCCATTCCAAGTGAGGACACTCAAGGCAAGGAAAAAGGGATGACCACTGAGAGAAGACAAGCTACAAAGGAAATTGAGTCGGAAAAAAGGACACAGACCACTTTATATTCTATGGATGACACTGATGGTTTCTAGGAAGAATGATACAGAAACTTAGCTTTATCAGTTGTTTGAAACTTGGTCATCTTTGCCAGATATGGACAAGCCTTTCATCTCACCACTTGAAAGGCAGAGGCAGGTGATGTCAGTTTGATGCCATCTTTTTTATAGAGAGAGTTCCAAGCTGGCCACAACTACATGGTGAACCTCTGTCTTGAAACAAACAAGAAACAACCATAGAACAAAACCCAGAAGACAAAGCCGAAGAAGAAACAACTTGACCCCTCAAAGCCACCTTTACAGTCCTAAGGCCTACCTCTAGTCATGCAGGTCCAACATCAGGCAGCCTGAGGCAGGCGAGACTCTCACAGCTGACACATAACCCGCAAAGAAGTCCAAATGCACACGTCACATGACAAAAAACTTGAACAATATGAAAGGCCAAGATAATGTCTCCCCCAACCCCAAACCCACTACTCTTGTAGAAATGTTCTCCAGTGAAAATTACATAGAACCCTAGGACTCAAAAATTCAAAAGAACAATCCTAAACATGACCAAAAAAATTTAAGGAGTTTAAAGAGAACATGAGCAAATGCCTCAGTGAACTCTTAGTGAAGTCCAAGAAAACACAAGTGTAAGGCTGAATGAAGTGATGAAGACAATTCAGGTTCTGAAAACTGAATTCAGTAAAGAGATAGAAATACTCAAGAGAACTTAAGCTGAAATAAGATGGAACTGAAAAACTCAACAGTTCAATTAGAAAACTCAGGGAAGCCTAATCAGTAGGCTGGATGTAGGAGAAGACAGAATTATCAGGACTTGAAGATAAAGTAGAGTAATTAGACCATTCAAACAAATAATATGAAAACAAAACATGGGAGAAACATGCAGGAACTTTTCAACACAATGAAAAGATCTTTGGGTTATAGACCTAGAAGAAGGAAAAGAATCTCAGGTCAATGGCATAGACCAGATCTTCAACAGGATGAGAGGAAAACTTCCCCTAATAAAGGAAAGACATATAAGAAGCCAACAACACCATACGTAAGAGTAGAAAAAGAAATTCCCCACAGCATATTATAGTTAAAACACTAAATATACAGAGCAAAGAAAGAGTATTGAAAGCTACAAGAGAAAAAACACAAGTTACATATGAAAGCAAACCCACTAAAACAACAGTTGATTTCTCAGTAGAGACTTTAAAAGCCAGAGAGGCTGGAGCAACGTGATTTAAATTCTAAAAGACCACGGATGCCAACCTAGACTACTGCACCCAGAAAATCTAGCCACTGTAATTGAAGGAAAAGAAAAACTTTCCATGATACAAACAGGCTAAAAGAATTCATGTCCACCACACCAGCTCTACAGAGGATACCAAAAGCATTACTTCAGACTGAAGAGAGAAATAAGCATAGCCAAGAGACCATAGAAAGAAAACAAATGAAGCTATGATTACTGAAATACAAAATAAGACTTAAGAACAGAAACAGCAAAACCCAAGCAAACCAAACAGCAGAATAACGGCAATAACATACACCTTTCAATAATAACTTTATATATTAATGGCCTCAACTCCCCACTCAAAAAACACAGGTAAGTATAGCTCTCATCCCTTATCAAAGCTTTTTTTTGCAGCAGATAGAACAGAGAAACTGTTATAGAAATCCACAACCATTGGGCTTAGTGGTTAAGAGCACTGGCTGCTCCTCCATAGGACCCCAGTTTAATTCCCAGTACCTGCACAGCAGCTTACAATGATCCCTAACTCCAGTTTCAATAAATCGAGCTCTCTCTGACATATACATACATGTAAACAAAACACTCAAACACATAAAATAAAACCTTTTTATTTTTAAGTAAAAAAATTAAAGAAGTAGTTTTATTTTTATTTTTTCAACATTTTACTTTGATTTATGTGTATGTATGTATTAGTATGCTCATGTACTTGCAGGTGCCTGTGGAGGCCAGAAGAGAGCACTGGATCTCCAGAAACAGTTCCAGGCAGTTGTGAGCTGCCTGGTGTGGGTTCGGTGAATGGAACTCAGAAGTCCTTTGCAAGAGCAGCATGACCACTGAGGTATCTCTTCGGTTCTCTAAATAAATGTTCTTTTTTTTTTTTTTTTTTTTTTTTTTTTTTAAAAAAAAAGGGAAGGAAGGAAACAAAGGAAATCTGGTAGGTGTAGAGACACATGCCTTTAATCCCAGCAGAGGCAGGTGAATCTGTGAGTTCAAGGCCAGCACGGTCTATTATGTGAAACTCTGTCTCAGAAAACAAACAAACAGGGGGCTGGAGAGATGGCCCAGCGGTTAAGAGCACTGGCTGTTCTTCCAAAGGTCCTGAGTTCAATTCCCAGCAACCACATGGTGGCTCACAACCATCTGTAGGGAGATCTGGCGCCCTCTTATGGTCTTCAGGGATACATGCACACAGAACACTGTATACATAATAAATGAATAAATCTTAAAATAAAAAAAAAAAAAGAAAACAAACAAACAAAACCAAATAAATCAATTCACAACTGGACAAAACGCAGAGAACAACCGACTGTGTGATGCTCAACTACAACCAATATGTCTACAATGCAACTACACACCACACTGCCAAAGAGGGGGCAGAAAGACTAAAAGTCAGGTGACCAGGATATCTGCCAGATAGTATCTTCTAAATGGAGAAGGTGTGCCCATGAAATCTCACTAATACGGTTGCCTAAACAAGGCCTACATAATGACAACACCAGCTGACATGTTAATGTAGATGGAGGAAATCTCAGAAGATCCACACTGGATGAAGAGCTACAGGAAATTACTGGCTGCTGAGAGAGGGACAATCAACTTTCCCTAGGGACAAACTCCCTAATAAGTTACCCAATCTAAAATAGTCAGCCCTAAACCCATATACATATGGATAACGCTAAATGGACCAACTAGGTCGTGTGCTGTATATTTATAGATGTTTAATAATAATAATAGAAGAGGTTGTAAATTTGAGGAGTTGGAAGAAGACACAGGAGGAGCTGGAGGAAAAAGAGGGAGAGGTGGACATTATATAAATACAGTAGTCATGTATGAAATTCTCACAAATTAAAACATTTAAATTAAAAGCAACAAAATCCCTGGTCATCTTGTCTACAGTTTTCTTCGCTACAATTAGACCTAGGAGCTTTAAAGAATATCAATACGGGGGGGGGGGGTTGGGAATTTAGCTCAGTGGTAGAGCGCTTGCCTAGCAAGCATAAGACCCTGGGTTCAGTCCTCAGCTCCAGAAAAAAAAAAAAAAAAAAAAAAAAGAATATCAATACGAGGCCTCAATCCTAAAGATCATTTTAACGGGTTGGGGCAGGACTTAGGCATTGTTTTTAAAGGTCCATGGGTAATTGTTAAATGCAACTAAGGTGAAGAAGCACTGGTCTTCAGCAGTGTCCCTTTCCTCCAATAAGGAAGAGACAGAAAATTAAAGTGATTTGACTAAATCCACGCACCTGAATGTATATGGGGCTAAGACCACTGTTTGGACACCAAGCCTAGATTCTGGAAGATATTCCAGGACACTGGGCTACATTCCATACTTCCATCTATAAGAAACACAATTATGTGATGACTTGACTCTTACGTTTTGTCAGGCTTAAAGCCTGAATTAATCTAATCATAAAACCATTGACTTAAGCATCCTCCCAAGCATCTAGGGTAATGGATGTTGGTTTCACTGCTGTCCCCTAGGGGCCCTTTATAAAGCAAAGGATCTCAAGAGACAGCCTGGAAAGCCAAATAAACAAACCAACTCCATGGAACAAATAGACCTTTTAAAATCTAGCTCACAGATTTTTCCCTGCACAAATGAAAATCTGTATATCTCTTTACAGGAAGAAATAGTTTCAGATGCTACCTCCCTCCCTCCATAAGCAAAAGAGGGGGGTGAGGGTCAAAGGCAGCTGTTGAGGTATACTCATAGATCTTCATTCTAACAGGAAATACCCTTGCTTCTCCTTGGCCCTGGATAAGGTATAACCACACCCCTTACAACAGACCCCCACCCACCCTTTTGCTAAGTCATTCTTGGGTTTTGGCAGCAGGTGGTAAATAGATTTGCAGAGACTGCCAAATTGGAAATCCAAGTCTGCCCTATGTGTTCATTTTATTCATTCCAGGGTCTTGGTACAGATAACTGCTAGAACAAAGCAATCCCCATAGAGATATCTTGTTAATTACAGACTCCCAACTAACAGAGAGTCTTCTAATACAAGGCTTGTCTAAAGTAACTCTAGCACCAGAAACACACCCTTCTGCCTTCCACTCTTGAAGGACGCAGCTCAAGACTCTAGGGAAGCTACTGCTGGCAAGGCCCTGGTACAGAGCTTGGAAGAGCTCCGGGTTCTTACCAGCTGAAGGCAGAATCCCCAAAAACAACTTGTTTCTTTCTACAGTGTGAATGTGGTAAATGACAAACAAGAACCCTAACAGCAGTACTTCATGTTCATACCTGCCAGTTACTGAGTGCTTACCCTACGTTAGGTACCAGGACGAGCATTTTATCCATTCATTATTTTATATTATGTTCCAACAATTATAAGCTAGGCAGTGTAATCCTCCCCCTTTCACAGATGAAGAAACTGAGGCATAGCTTGACTTTATAATTTGCCAAAAGCCACACAGCTAGCAAGCAGCAGAGCAAGAATTTGAACTTTAGCATTCTGCATCCAAATCTTGGACAAGTCTCTATTAACACTTTTTTCTGTTTGGTGCCAACTGCTCATTAATTCTTCATTTTTTCAGGTTTGGTTTCTGTGGTGGGTTGAATGAAAATGGCCCCCATTGGCTCATATATTTGAACACTTGGTCCCCCGTTGGTAGAACTGTTTGGAAAGGATTAGAGGGTATGGCCTTGATGGGGGAGGTGTGTCATTGGAGCTTGGAAGTTTCAAAAGCCCACATCATTCCCAATTAGTTCACTCTGCCTCCTGGCTGTGACTCAAAATATGAGCTCTCAGCTGTTGGTCGAGCACCGTGTCTGCCTGACTGCTGCCATGCTCCTGTCATGATGGTCATGGACTCTAACCCTTGGAACAATAAGTCCCAAAGAAACGCTTTCTTCTATAAGTTGGTTTGTTCATGTTATTTTATCATAGCAATAGAAAACTAACTAACACATTTCTAAAGTCTATTAGGAATTTCATGATCAGCAAATTTTGAAAACAGAAAAGTGTGGTGGTATTGTGTTCCCCAAAATATTGTGCACTATAATAAACTTATCTGGGGTCAGAGACAGAACAGCCACAATATTAAACATAGAGGTTAGGTAGTGGTAGCAAATGCCTTTAATCTTAGCTCAGGATGTAGACACAGGCCAATCTCTGTGAGTTCAAGGCCACATTGGAAACAACCAGGCATGGTGACACACGCCTTTAATCCCAGAAAGTGAGCCTTTAATCCCAGTGAGTGATGGTAGAAAGTAGAAAGGTATATAAGGCATGAAGACCAGGAACTAGAAGCATTTGGCTGGTTAAGCTTTTAGGCTTTTGAGTAGCAGTTCAGCTGAATGCCATTCAGATGAGGATGCAGAGGCTTCCAGTCTGAGGAAATAGGATCAACTGAGGAATTGGTGAGGTGGCTGTGGCTTGTTCTGCTTCTCTGATCTTCCAGCATTCACCCCAATAACTGGCCTCAGGTTTGATTTCATTAATAAGTACCTTTACGATTCATGCTACAGAAAAGCAATATACAAACTTTGACTATTATTACAAGGAACAGACGAACAGCTACCTGGGGTAACTGGAAAAGCAATCTACTCATAGGACGTCTAAGGACCCAAGTTATGTTACAGTCAAAACACATCGACACCATTTCAACACAGCAGCATCTTTCAAGGCTGAAGACTGTTGGGAGGACCTCTGGCCCCACCCCTACCCTGAGCTTCTCAACTTCAGGAACAGAGACAATAACCTAATCTCACTCTTCTCTCTGCCAAGTTTTAAAGATTAATGTACAATGGTCTTGCTGCTAAGATCTCATAATTTTATAAAAGCACTCACTTTTTCTTTTTTGAAACTGGGTATCAAAATTAGGTCCTCATGCATGATAGATAAGGACTCTAGCACTGAGCTTTACCATGAGGCTCATTCACTTTTTAATCATGAACTGAAACCTAAGGTATAAAATGTAGAAGTACTCTAAGGATAAACCGATAAAACTGTCATTTCTGGGGTTGGGGATTTAGCTCCGTGGTAGAGTGCTTGCCTAGCAAGTGCAAGGCCCTGGGTTCAGTTCTCAGCTCTGACAAAACAAAAACAACAACAAAAAAAAAACCCTGTCATTTCTAATAAACTGTTTTTTAAACAAATGTTGTTTCTTGAAAAATTACCACAATTATTAATGGGAAGTTGATATGATTTCAAATCTTAAATTACAATTAGAATTGGGAAGCAATTTTATAGTACGTTGATGATATACATAGGGTTTCCTTATCCTAATTTATTAGATTTATAAGTTTGTAAGCCATTACACTGATAGTTCCCCCAGATGACAGCTATTTTCCTAAAAGTCAAAACAGCATCTACCTTAAAGATACTACAAAAAGCCAGGCTGTGTTGGTACATACCTTTAATCCCAGCACTTGGGAGACAGAGGCAGGTGATTGTGATTTTGAGACCAGCCTGGTCTACAGAGTGAGTGCCAGGACAAGCTCCAAAGTTACAGAGCAAACCTGTCTCAAAAAAAAAAAAAAAAAAAAAAAAAAAAAAAAAAGATACTACAAAATATGTAACAAAAGGTTTTAATGAGTCAAGAGATGAAGTATAAAGAATGCTGTACTTGGAACTGAATCTTGATCAACCAACTGAAAAATTCAGACTGTAGACTATGGGCATTAGTTGATAAAATAACAAAGTCAAAGCTTGGTGGAAGCCACCCCTACCTATACTTAGGGAATTCATATATTTAAAAAAAATTTACAAAGCTGGGTGTTGGTGGACCAGGCCTTTAATCCCAGCACTTGGGAGGCAGAGGCAGGCAGATCTCTGTGAGTTCGAGGCCAGCCTGGACTACAGAGCGAGATCCAGGACAGGCTCCAAATCTATACAGAGAAACCCTGTCTCAAAAAAAAAAAAAAAAAAAAAAACAACGACAACAAAATTTACAAGTGTGTATGTGTGTGTATGATGGGTGTGGAGACAGCAAGCACATGGAGGTCAGAAGACAACTTTGTGGAGTCAGTTTTTCCTTTTACCATTATATGGGATCCAGGTACCAAACTCCATTTTCCAGCAAGAGCTTTGACCTGTTAAGTCACTTTGTCAGCCCCAGGAAACTAATATTAATTAGTTTAGTCAGTCTCTGGGAAAGACAAAAAGTAACTCCTACACATAAATAGTCAAGGAGACCAACAGCTCTATACTCACAGCCCCACATTAGGTTTAATAGCATAGCATGCTCAGTACCGTAATTAATGTTTCCACGGAATGCAACTCAGCATGCAAAGGAGGCACACTTCCTTCACTGTGCACTCCTATAGCCAACAACAACAAATATTTACTTAGGACTGATAATATGTCAAGCCCTCTCGGGTTAATTATAGGAAACATAGGATTTTTTTTTTTTTCTTTTTCAAAAGAGAATACCATTCTAGGGAAGGGAGGCTGGGAATCAAACCCTGGAGCCTGGGGTATACTAAGCATGAGCTCTACTACTGAGTTACATACCCAGTTCAAAGCAATTCATTCTTCTATTTAAAATGTCCTTCATATATCAGTTAATCTTATGTGAATATGGGAGGGAAGTAATGATAAAATTATAGGTTATAGTTATAAATACAATAGAGTTAGCACTATAACTAAAGGTTTTTTTTTTTCATTTACCAAAGGAAACCCTGAATCCTATAAATACGTGTTCTCAATCTTGGCAAGCTGTTCTCAAGCAGCCTCATAAGTGGAATGGGAATTTCTCAGAATAGATAACACCTTTTCAGCATTAAACCTGCAGTATTATTAATCTTTGGACTTCAGAGAGTCCCTCTCCTCCCTGGCACACCTTTCTGAGATGGTCTTCTGTAATCCAGGCTGGCCTCAAGCTTGCTATGTAGCCAAGAATACCTTAAACTCTCGATCCTCCTGTTTCTACCTCCTAGAGTCCTTCCTGGTGAACTGTTTCCTTTCACATTGCTTATCCAGGCTTATCACCACCCTCCGCACACACATAGCCCACTCCCCACTCTTGCAACCCAGCAAACAAAAAATTAAACAAATAAAAACAAAAACAAACCTTCCATTTGGTCTTTTCTTTCCTATTGTCCTTATTTCTTACCTGGATTTGATCATCCATTCATCATTTGCCTATTATCAGCTAGGCCCTGATCCCTACTACTAGGGAGTTCACTGTGATTCTAACTGGAGTTGTTATTTGTAGAGCCCTATCACCAGACTCGACGCTTTAGCAAACGATTTGTATTTCCAGAAGCTACCAGCATCTGCCATACAGCAGGCACTAAAAATGTTTGTAGTATGACTCGATCACTTTATCGAGCTCTTTTTAAAATCCATAAATATTTTAATATCAATCTTCAAGAAGGTTTCATTTCATTTCCTTTTTAAAATACAAAAGCAATACATGCACATTGTAAAAATAACTTACAAAGGTATAAATTTCAAAACTAATTCCTCAGGCTCCCATATCTCATTTTTTGAAGTGACTATTATGGTGTTATATGTATTTTTCCAGAACTGACCCATGCCAGTAACACACTTAGTCAGTCTCTCAGTCTTTCCCTCCCTCCCTCCCTCCCTCCCTCCCTCCCTCCGCCCCACGCCCTCTTCTCTCTCTCCTTCTCTGGAACAAGCTCTTTGACATTTTCTGAACAGCTTTTCAATATTCTCATCTAGTGGGTTTCAAAGTGTGGCCCTCAGACTAGGAGAATCAACATGATCTGGGAATGTGTTAGAACTCAGTTCTCAGGCCCCTGTTAAGACCTACTGAATCAGAAACTCTGGAGGCAAGAGAAGCAATGTGCTAATGAGCTGTCTAGTTGACTGATGCACAGGAGAGGTTAAGAACTACAGTTCTGATATGATCAAGTCAGGGTTTTTTTTGGTTGTTTTTTCACCCTTTAACCATGGCAGACACTGTTATCTTGTCTCAGTTTTGTCACCCAAACTTCAAAATGCTTTCCTTGTCCTTTCAATTCTGACACTATCAATCTACCAAACTCTGAAAATACTTTTTTTTTTTTTTTTTTTTTGAGACAGGGTTTCTCTGTGTAGCTTTGGCACCTTTCCTGGAACTCACTCTGTAGCCCAGGCTGGCCTTGAACTCACAGAGATCCTCCTACCCCTGCCTCCCAAGTGCTGGGATTAAAGGCGTGCGCCACCACCGCCCGGCTAAGCTCTGAAAATCTTAATTCTTCCCCCGCCTCTCTGCTGTTGTGCATACTACTCCTGACCTCTTCCCCAAGTCCCACACCACACCTAATCCCTCTCCCATCTACCTTGACATTATCTATACACTGTCCTCAGCGGTCCAGAACAGTTATCTTCTCCCTAATAGACCAGATGCTCCTTATAGCCATGAGTGCATTTATCTCTTCTACCTCTCTCTCTCTCTCTCTTTTTTTTTCGAGACAGGGTTTCTCTGTGTAGGTTTGCACCTTTCCTGGATCTCGCTCTCTAGACCAGGCTGGCCTTGAACTCACAAAGATCCGCCTGCCTCTGCCTCCCAATTCTTCTACCTCTTGATCTAAACACATAAACAGAAATTTTAAGAGTTGCTGGTTAATGTCTTCACACAAAGGAGAAACATTGGTAACTTTAAAAAAAAGATTCTGGGGATGATTTCCAAGGCCTCACACATCTAGTCATGTTCTCTACCACTGAGCTATCCTCTCTGCCCTGGCAAATCCTTAATGAATAAAAAGTCTGGAATGTCAAGCTGTAGTCTCAGTTCTATAACCTTGGACAAATTCAGTTCTCAGGATACTGTCTACCAAAGAGAGAAGGTAAGATCAATGCTTGTTTTCAGATTGAATATAATTTTATGGTATTTTCCAAACTGGGTGTGGTGGCACATGCCAGTAAGCCCAGCACTTAGATAGAGGCATGAGGATCAGGAGTTCAGGACAGCCTGGGATATAAGAGACCCCTTCTCAAAAAAAATGAATAATTCCCACATTGGACTATCATTTCATTATATTCTCATATTGCTTTGCTTGTAACTTAATGTGGCAATGTTTAGATATGTCACAGTTAAAATAGTGTTCCCTAGTCAGCTAGTAAACTGCTTGAAAAGGAATCATTTTTTTATTCAATTCTGAATCTTCTACAATACTCATCACTATAACTTATATACAATAATAATTCACTGTAGTATCAGGAAATCATTTTAAATAACTCTTTAAGAAGTTTTAGGGTGTTTCAGTAGTAAAGATGCTCGCTTAGCATCCTGAATTCGGTTCCTGAAATATAGAACTGACTCCACAAAGTTGTCCTCTGACTTCTACAGGCACAGCATAGCATTGTGCCCCCCCAATAAATAAATTTTAAAAAATTTTAAAAGAACATTATTAAGTTAAGTTTGGTGGCATGTGCCTGTAATTCCAATATTCCAGAGGTTGAGGTCAAAACATCAAGAGTTTGAGGTTAGACTGGCCTACAAAGTGAGGCTCTGCTTAAAAAAATAAAATAATTGGGCTGGCAAAATGGCTCAGCTGGTAAAGGCACTTTCCCCCAATCCTGATAACCTGAGTTCAATCCCAAGGACCTGCATAGTAACTGACTCTCCAAAATTGTCCTCTGAGCCCCATATGCATGCTGTGGGGCACATGTGATCTAATATATGCACAGACACAGGCACAAATAGATAAATAAATCTAAAAACAAAACAAAACAAAAGCAGCAGCAGCTCATTTATGAAGAAAACCTATGCACATATCTGCTGTCTCCAAAAGGGCCTTGTGGATATTATTAATTTTTATTATAAATACCATGCATTGATATACAATAAAAACTATGATCACTCTCATGTCACCTAGGGTAATAAGCCACACAAAGCAAAAGAATGAAAAAAAGCATCTCACACAAACTTCAGTACAGACTAAAATGTCATAAGCCTTGGGTACTCCTACTGCCACATAAAAAGAAAAACTCCTCCGTAGGCTAACGAAGCACATACCAAGCTCCGCGGTAGGGGAGACTTCTAGATGCAAGACCATTATCTGCAAACTTTCAAAAACAAAAGGGTAGACTCAGGATGAGTGGGGATAATCAGAAGATAAGTCTAAAGGGAGGGAGAGCAAAGAGGAACTGAAGGACAAGAGGACTAACAGAAGGACAGCAAGAAAACATCACCTTTGAGTAAGAACAAGGAACAGTGGAATTCAGTATTTACCAAGGGTCTACTGGGAGCCTGGCATCTAGGGGTTGCAGAGATGGTGCCTGACCTCGAAAGGATAACAGCCCTGAAGGTAAGACACAGGCCTGCAGCCTGTAGTGTATTATTTAATTCTAGTTGGGAAAATTAAGCAGGGAAGGCTTTATAAGGAAGGTGAAAATTTTGTGGAGCCTTTAAAGTGTGGAGGAGGATTTGCTAAGGAAGGAAAAGACAGTTTGAGCTAGTTATTTCGGGGGCAAAAATCCACACATTTTTATAGCTGTTCATTTGGGACTCAAATCAAAGGAGGTGTCTTAGAGTCTGCATCACCCCTGTCAACGCTTTCCCTTTTTATCTTAAAGCCTGAAAACGTTCTGGAGCAGAGCCAGACAGTCCCCAAAGGAGGTGAGTACTGGCTAAATCTGCTCTGTCACCTCCACAAGTCCAGCCAGCCCTGTCCTATTGCCTAGTCCTGGCAGCTAGAAAAGGAAGGCTAATTATACCTTGGGGGGTGGGGTGGAGTGGGGTGGGAGGTGGATGTAAGCAAAGCTTACTGTGTTCCGTCAGGGAACCACCAGGGGAGAGCCTCCCTGCTTAAGCCAAGACTCCCAGTCTACCTGTGACAGGGAGGAGAGCTCTGCAGGGAGGGAAAAAAAATCTTCAAGGAAAAGCAGGGAGGAAGCATTGGAGGGAAAGCAGTGAGGTACAAAGGTGAACCAATTTTAATAAAACGCTTAGCAAGGTACTGGCACAAGGCGAGTATCTGGGAGAGAGCCAGCTCATATTAACATCGCAATTGTTATCACAACAGCTCTGCTATCGTACTGACAAATTCTATCCGTAGCCCACTTTTACGACGTCTAAAAGCAACTCTATAAATGACAAGTGTGTTTCCAAAAAATTTAAAGATACAAGATCAAATCCCACCAGCTCTGGCCGTGAAAGCCCCAAAGCCTCCGAGTTAGCGCGCTGGCCGTGTGTGTCACTTGTCGGTCCCATGACCTTGGACTCGGCATTTCACCTCCCAGTGCCTCAGTTTTCTCGACTACAAAGTGGGCTTTATGCAAACCGGGGTCATGGGGTCCCAGGAGAGAGGGAGACCTCTGTGGCTTTGGGACGGAACCCACCGAAGGCGAGTCAAGGCCCCTGTCAAAACTCTCGGGGCTGTGAGGGGCAGCGGGGCAGGGGGATGCTCAGATCTAGGAGCTCCGAGCTGCGCCGTGGGAGCCGGGAAGACCGTGACACCCTCGGAGGGTCCCTGCGACGGAGGGTGCAGGCCTCGGGAGAGAGGCTCGACCCCAGCCAGGCACACGCTGTGCCCCGCGGGCTAGGTGCCGGCAGCGGCGCGGGAGGCCGGGCTGAACGCGCAGGGCGCCGGGGGCTCGGAGGAGGCCGACCGCGAGGACCTGGGTTCTGCCGTGTGGGCATCGGTCCGCAGCGCCCAAGGGAGCGACACCCGGGTGTACTGCGCCGCGCGCCCTCCGCCCGCTGTGGCAGAGGCGCTCACTCACCTGAAGCGCTACCGCGGGCCGTCAGTCAACAGCAGCTGCAGCAGCAGCGGCAGCAACGAGGGGAGGGGGAGGCGCTGCGCTGCGCACGCGCGCTGGGGAAGCCGGGGATTTACGCATGCGCGACGCGCTCGCTTACGCTGGGAACTACAGGAAAGATGGTGGCCAGGCCCGGAGAGCCTAGCAGCGCCATCTTGACTGTAGTTTTTCTTGCGGCCTCAGAGACTGTGGCTCAGACCTGCCCTGAACTGTGAAAAGCTCGGTCTGGACCCGTCTATCTATTCCTGTTGGTTAAATTATTAGTAAGCCTTTAAGGGCCATGACATACTCGTTTTAACAAAGTTTAGAGCTAAATGCAAGATTATCTGGCACTCCTGAGCTAGAATTTGAGTCTCAAGATTTCAAATTCCTAGTCCTCTTTCGCCTCTTAACAAATGGCAGCCACATCATTTGCTTGAGTATGAAGAGATGGTTACTCTAAGTTAATGACTCAACAATTAAAGATTTTTC
Source organism: Peromyscus leucopus (assembly GCF_004664715.2). Lineage (NCBI taxonomy): Eukaryota > Metazoa > Chordata > Mammalia > Rodentia > Cricetidae > Peromyscus > Peromyscus leucopus. The sequence goes on from NC_051066.1 coordinate 133,399,072, forward strand.
ATTGTTAATTACGTGTACGTGGTGATGTGCATGAATGTAGCAGGTACTAGGCCAGAGGTTGCAGATTTCCCCTAGAGCTGGAGTTATGGGCTATCAAATATGGGGACTTGATGTGAACTCCATTCTCTGCAAGAACAGTATGCACACTTGCCTCTAACCCATTTCTCCAGACCAGAATCAAAATGTGCACGTAGCCTGTATGTGCTGGCTGCTTTTATGTCAACTTGACATAAAGTTGGGAGTCATTTGGGAAGAGAGAATCTCAGTTGAGAAAACCCCCCCACCAAATTGGCCTGTGTGGTGTATTTTCTTGATTGATGACTGATGAGGGAGGGCCCAGCTTACTGTGAGCAGGCGGTCCTGGATGGTATAACAAAGCAGGCTGAGCAAGCCATGAGAGAGCAAGCTGGTAGACAGCATTTCTCAACCTGTGGGTCGCATATCACAGATATTTACATTATGATTCATAACAGCAAAATTAGTTATGAAGTAGCAACAAAATAATTTTATGGTTGGGGTCAGCACAACACAAGGAACTGTATTAAAGGGTCACAGCATTAGGAAGGTTGGGAACCACTGCTCGATGGCCTGTTAACAGTTCCTGCCATCTTCCCTCAGTGATAAACTGTTACCTAAAAGTGTAAAACAAAACAAACCTTCTTCTCCAAGTTGATTTTGGCCATGGTGTTTTATCACAGGAATGGAAACTCCAAGATAACCATACTAGCCTAGAATTTGCTATGCAGCCAATATACAGGACGTGATCTCTTTCAAGAGCTTATTAACCTATTATCTTATTAACACTAAGTATAATTAACTAAAGATCATTTTTCTCTTGGAGAAAGAGAACAAATACAACCAACCTTTTTTGTTTTTGGAGATAGGGTCTCTCCATGTAGTCCGAGCTATCCTAGAACTCACTATGTAGACCAGGTTGGCCCCAAACTCTGAGTCTCATTGTTATTAATCAGGCACTATTCCCAAACCAATCGAATGAAGGCAAAACTAATACTGATAGCCTTTTATTATATGATTTGTATTTAATTGTTAACATTTACTAAGTACTGAACTGTGCTGGTTTACCCTCACTACCTATATATCCTTGGCTAAATTAGGAAACATTTCTAATGTTCTATAAATGACAAAAAAACAACAACAAATAAACAAAAAACAAAAAAGCCTCTCTCAATAATAAAGCTGTGGTAAGCACTAATAATACTTAGAGCTCACTAAGTATTGTGAGACAGGGTCTAATGCAGTCCACTGGTCTAGAATCTGCTACATAGCCAAGGAGAGCCTCCAACTCCTGATTTCTACTTCTTGAGTGCTGAGATCTAAGTTTTTAGTGTTTTGGTTTTTTTCTTTAATATTCTAGCCCTTTTAAGTGGTTGAAGACACACAACACATTTCCTATCTTCAAGTTTGAACACTTACAAATAAACAAAATGTGATAGAATGTAATAAAATGGAGGAAGGCATAATCACCTTTGAAGACAGAGCAAACTGATGAGATGAAACTATGTTCCAAAGTTTGCGCTCTTTGTTATACTTCTCTGCTTTAGAAATAATAGTTAGTAATACTGTCTTTGACTCTTAAAATACTTTCTTGGAGGCTATCTGGAATGTCCTTTCTTGTTCTACTTTGGACAATATAAATCCTCAATCTTCAATAACTAGGCATAACTTAAAATTTATTTCTAATCCAGACTTTACTACACTGGTCTCCACCTGTGCACATAGCAGCAGCCTGCTTGAATTCTCCGTGTGGTAGTCCAATCAGACATTAGTGCTTTCCCACCTCATTAACTACTCTACCATCTACTAATTTTTTAAGTCATCAGCAATAAACTGATAATAATTGTTTTAGGATTTTACTATTTAAAATCCTTTGAGTGTCCTTAAAACATGGATTCTAACATTATCCAAATGTTCTAGACAAGAGGTTAAGTAACTGTTCCTCAGTCACAGGAAATGACAACACAAGATTTTTAAAACATATCTTACAGGTCTATTATGTTCTAGGCATCATTCAGCAACTAGAACAACTTTAAAAAAAAATAAAATAAAATTCGGGGACTAAAGATGCAGCTCAGTGAGAATGTTTGTTTAGCACATGCCAAAGCCCTGGGGTCGATTCTTAGCGGGGCAAAGGGGGATTTCCAGAGAAAAAAATTAAGTCGTCTCAGCCCTTTCTTGCCATAAATTTAGATTGCAGGAGCTCAATTCAGTATTAAAAACTAAAGCACACTACAGACATTAGGACACTTCAGAAAATGGGCATTTTGTGACATGATCCAAATATACCCATCATGCAACAACATTTCATGCTCCATTTTTAGTGCCACACTTGAAAACTTTAGCTTCTTTCTTTTATGACAAGAACCCAACTTGACCCCTTGAACATTTCATTAAGGTTGGTTCTAAATGTCTTTGGATTGTTTTAAAACTTGACAATATCTTCATGGGATAAAAAGTGCTGACCCTGAGGACCTTTAAAGGAATGGGCCACTGTTTCTGAAGGTCATTTCAAGCATCTTGGACATTCCCTCGGAAAGTGTCTCTAACAACATTCTTCTGGATGCATATGTGCTGTCGCTCAGAAACAGTCAAAGTGCTCTGCAGTTGGAACTTTCCAGCTCTCAGGAAACCACTATGAGCTTGCCATGTGTGGAGGCACTCTTCCCTGTCCTCTCCCTGGCAGCTCACCACAGAAACTACAGGTAAGGCCGCTGACAAGATCCTGATCACTGTGTGGTAGATGAATTCTGCAGGTGGAGTTTGAGCAGTTTTCGAGCAGGTGAAGAATCTAATTGCTCCATGCTTTTCTTCTCTGCAGAGGAAAGGAGCCAAAAACCACATTTCAATTATTGGAACTCTATGTGGAAACTGTGCCAGACAGTGAAGGCCACTAAATGACACATAAAATCTTTGTTCTCAAGGAGATGGCAGTCTAGTAGGAAAGCCAGTATGGTGTGATAAATAAGAAAATGGACAGAGAAAGCCAGGAAAAACTCTGGGAAAGCACCTGCAGCTTTACTTCGTGCATTCTTGAAAACTGAAGCCGTCAAAAAGCAGTGGGTATCTTCATGGAGTGCTTTTATGGAATTTACACTATGGCATTTCTATCAACATTCAACTTACTATGGGGAGTAAAACAAGTCATATGGCTTAAGTCTAAGGACGTTCTGCCTGAAAAGACAGTTTCTATCCCAAGTGATGCACTTACTGAGCTGTAGTGACACCTTCTGGAGGTACTGAGTACTTTCGCCCATGAAGGCTTGCAGCTGCTTCACTGATCCTTGCAGCTCATCCATCTGCAGACAGAAAGGACTTTCTCTGATTCCCCATACTGCCAGGCAAGCTCCTGCTTTGGAGCTTTAGGCCTGCTTTTATTTATTCATTTATTCATTTATTCATTTATTCATTTATTTATTTATTTATTGTGTATACAATGTTCTGTCGGCATGTTTTGCCTGCAGGCTAGAAGAGGGCATCAGATCTCATAATAGATGGTTGAGAGCCACCATGTGGTTGCTGGGAATTGAACTCAGGACCTCTGGAAGAGCAGCCAGTGCTCTTAACCGCTGAGCCATCTCTCCAGCCCCTAGGCCTGCTCTTTTAGCCTGGAATGCTTATGCCAGACATTCGCCTCTTGGTACCCACTCAACCACACCCCACATTTCACCAGCTTGCTCCATGCCCCAGGAGACTGACCCCCAAACCTCTACCAACAAAATGTCAAGTCCTCTAGGTTTTGTTTGAGCATAATGACAAAGGAGCTAATAGCCACTGTATGTAAAATAGCAGCTCACTGCTCCTCCTGTATTCTTTACCCCCATCACTGTTTTATTAGCACTTAACATTATATATTTACTTAAATTTTCCCCTCGTTTTCCCATGGTAGAGAGGTTGATATCCTCATACACATCTTTTACTTCCAAAGATTACGCCTTAGCTCCTATTCGTCGTGTTCTCCTGAGGCTCACACTTTAAAAGGCTTGGCTGCTGCTACTCGAGTGTCGCCAGCAGGAGGTGGCAGTTTAGCTTTTTGGGAGCACGAAGTGGCTATCAGGACCTAACCCTCTGTCTCTCCCCCTCCTGTTACTCATCCTCATAAGGGGAGTAGTCTCCTCTGTCACATGTTCCCACCACCATTATTGCATGGCTGCAGTCCAAATCAACAGGGTTTAAACAACCACAGACTGAAATGAGCAGCCAAAACAACCCCTTCCTCCTTATGAGTCACCTCAGGTACTGTCAGAATGTCATAACGCTAGGAAATGGTGACAAGTCTAGAAAGCTGGGCAACCCACGTAGTAAGCCTGAAGCACTAACCACTAACTCCATGCAGGCAAAGACACGGTTCTGATTCCGTACTATTTCCTGGTAGTCGGGCTTTGTGTGAAGGACTTCCTTCTGGGAAGAGCCAAGACAAGTCGTAGGATCCACTTGGACTTCAGTGATTTTGGTTTCAGTCGATCCCCTAAAAACAACAACAACAAATACGGAGTTTTCCTGGAGCTCACAATCACTCTCTGGAAACCATATGCAAGAGTGTCTTTGAGAGGGAAACCCTGTTGTGTTCCTCAAAGCCTCTTTCCAGCACTTCTATAATTAGGGTTTCACCTAACAATTTATAGTTGCCTTTGTGAGTGAGATTTGGTTGGGGGAAGAGCTTTCAAATACCAGCTGAGAGATATGTGGTGCCACACACTTACAATCCCAGCAACTGGGAAGCTGAGACAGGAGGATTATGAATTTGATGTACACCTGGGGATTTGAGACCAACCTTGACTGCCTCGTGAGACTGCATTTTAAACTAATAAAACCAGTTCAGATGCTGAAGTAAAACAAAATCTAGTGCTTTCAAACCTTCTCTGACTTACCTAGCCAAAGACGGCCTCTCACATCTTATACCTCCTCCTGTTCCACTCCCTTCATGGCTTTGTGTTTTCACCAAGGCCTTAACCAAGGTTCTCTCTCCTATCTACAGCTCAAAGGCCATGTACTCACTCGCTAAAGTCTCTTGAGGAGCGATGCTGGCTCAGTTCCAGGGGAACAGGTGCAAGGGTGGCCATGTGCCCATCTCCCTGTGGATTGTGAATGATAGCCAAAAACACAGCCTAGAAGCAGTTCTGTTCTGTGTCTGAAAACAGTGACACTCAAATCGATACTTTAAAGTTGACTGAACTATGAGAACAGATTCATCACTCAGTTTGTACAAATGGATTTGAAATAAACTCAAATCAAATTCCACCAAGTAAAAAGACAGCTAGCTGCTCCTTTCCAGTGCTCAGGTCTCACCTGGGCGTCTCTTCGGGTGGAACCTCGTTCTGGTATTGTAGTAAGAGCTGATCCCAAGTTTGACGTTCCAAAGAAAACCTGTGGAATTCAGGAAGGGAAATTCAGTTAATTTTTGGTCACATTTTTAATTACTCAGGGCAACAATAAGTACTCTAGGCATGTAATCTGGTTATAAAATGCATTGAAAGGTCATTAAAGGATTAGAAAGCTCAACTGATCCAGAGGGTATTAATTTAATCAAGTAATACACAAGCTGTTAAAATCAAATTAACACCCTTATTCCTTGACTGCACCCCGTCTATCAGGGCTGCTCACATGCCTCCCAGCTCTAGAGCTGACACACGAGTGCTTCCACCAGGCTTACCAGGCATTTTCTCCGCGTTCAGTTATTTCCCTGATGGAGAACAAAGCTCAGTTTTCCAATAAATAAAAACCAATAAAGGTTCAACCATTTTACTTACTTTGTTATATATTCTTTCACCTCAGCCACTGAGGTTTCTAGTGAAAAATCTGGTGCTTTTCTAGAATACAGATAATATTATGAGATTAATATGAATCCTTCAACAAACACTTGCTTTTAATGTCTTACATAATTTTAGTGGTATTTAAATTTATTCATAATTTATTATTCAGAGAATATTTATTCTTGGACTCAGTATCTACTTTGCACTAGCAACGGCTAAATGGTTTTTAAATCTGTTTTTCTCATCAACTCCAATTCATACCTTTCTAAAAATAGTCCTTTATACTTTTTCTCCCTAGCTTCAAAACTCCATCACTACTGCAAACAGAATAAAAGCCAAAACCTTTTCACTTGGTTCTTGAGACTTTCTGTGTTCTGGCTCCTCTTAACTCGGCACTTTCTCTTATGGTTTGGCTCACTTAGATGATTGTTTCTAGTGGAAAGAAGCAGGAACTGAAAATGCCAAAGCACTGCAGACAGACCTGGGCTGCCATCTGACAAACACAGATTAGCAGTGGCACAGCTCCTGTTTTCTACCAAAGCATGTGCACAGCATCTCCAGCAAAGATGCAGCCACTGTGCTTAAATGCACATTCCGAGAGATTCTGTTGGGCTAAAACATTTCATGTCTGATGAGAAATGATAAGAACTTGTGAATGGGGCTGGAGAGATGGCTCAGCCATTAAAGGCTAGGCTCACAACCAAAAATGTAAGAACTTGTGAATGGGCAGACCTTGCATGAATTTCAAACTTGGACCAAGTGCATGATCCGCTGCAGGGTGGAGTTGTGATGGCCGCTGCACCCTTGAAGGATTACCAATTTAGGGGTGGTATCCTTTTAACAATAAATTCTATTTATTATTATTAGTGGTAGTCGTGTGTTTGCATGTGCACATGCACGTGTGTAGGTATGCATATGACATAGAGTGTGTACAGGTCAGAAGACAACTTTCAACAATGGGTTTGCATCCTTCCAAAGGAGGTGTGGATAGAAATGAGGTCATCAGCTTGTGTAGCAAGAGCTCTTACATTTACCCACTGAGCCACCTTGCCAGCCCATTCTGCTAATATTCTTATTTGCAAAGAGCATTAGAACAAGAGCTGCCCTGTGCATGACAATCAAAGATCAGAGGAGCGGCCCCCTCAATTTTCCCACAGCTGTTCCTTCTTACTACACAGGTCTTTTGTTCCAGCCCCAAAATGAAACCACTAGGATCTTCTCTCAAAACTCTACCAAGGCTGCCTGCTCCTGACGTCACTGTGCTACTTGCCGACTTCCTGGTTTATTTATCACTAGCTGAAACTAAATTTTCTCTGCATTATCTCCTCTAATACAAACAGGACAAGAGGGACTTGACTCATGGATCACTACATCCCCTTCCTCATCATCTGGAAGAGCCTTGTACAAGCCAAGAATGGCAGTTCACGCCTATAATCCCAGGTAAAAGGATTGTCAAGGTTGAGTCCGGTCTGGACTACAGAGACCCTATCTCAAGAAAGCAAAAATAAACAATTAAGAGTGTGGTGGTACACAGGCACTGGGTAAATGTTTATTGTGTAAGCAATGGCGTAATTATAATCAAGTTTTAGCTCAGTTATAATTAAGGACAGAAGGGGAATTGCTCTTACTCTTTTGAATCTTCAACAAAACATCTTTGTAGAGTTCCATCACTTTCCAGCCTGTCTGTAAAATGTTTCAATTCTTCAGAGAGAGAAGATGCTAGAGAGGATAAATTTGTTAGAAAATAAAAAGATTACAGATGTTCACCAGGAGAACATGACAAAGACATTAAGGAGTTCCTAAGTCTAGGGTCCCATTCCGGCCTCTCATTCACACAAACAGTCTTGTAAGTATGCCAGTATTTTATCTTTGGGGTTGGAAGTTTAGCTTTATGGTAGAGAACTTGCATGGCAAATTCAAGGTCAGCACCAAAGCACCAAAGGGATGGCCGTGGTGGTTTGAATGAGAATGGTACCCATAGGCTCATGTTTGAGTACTGGTCCCCAGTTAGTGGAACTGTTAGGGAAGGATTAGGAGATGTGGCCTTGTTGGAGGTGTGTCACTGGGGTGGGCTCTGAGGTTTCAAAAGACTTGTGCCCTTCCCAGTGTGCTCTCTGCCTCCCAGAGCAGATTAAGATGTGAGCTCTCAGCTGTCCTGCTGCCAGGCCTTTGCTCTGCAATCATGGATTCTAGCTCTCTGAAACTGTAGGCCCAATTAAATACTTTCTTTTATAAGTTGCCTTAGTCATGATGTTGCATCATAGTAAGAGAAAATTAACTAATATGGGGCGTGAAGACAAAAATACCAAAGAGAATTTTATCCTTTTATTTGGGTAGATAGCTAAATGGAAGGCAACTTTATTAAGTGTTTTTATACTTATGAAAAAAGCAGTTAAACACAGCTATCTATACAATTTCACTTTCCCCAGAGATGTGAACTGCTGTCACTGAAGACAAGCGTCACCTAAGCAGTAAGAAGGGGCAATTTTTCAAGAGGTCAGGGACCTGGTTTAAAGAGACAGCATCTCCTGTAAAAGGACACTGAAAGCATGCTGGCTGGTCCCGAGAGGGACTGGGTCCAGGCCAAAGCACTTGGCTATGCTCAGCAACTCACCTTTCGCTCTAAAGCATTCAAGGCTGAAGTCCTTAGTGCTCTTTAGGAAAGGTTCAAGTTTCTCAACAGAGAACTAAAGAAAGAAAAGCATTTTCAGTACAACCACCAAAGTCTCCCAGGCAAGCTCTATGTGTGGCTTTATGATGCTTAGGATAAACTTTATGATGAAACTACACAGGGTCTAATTTTTCCACCCAACACTTTTCATGTAAGTAAGTAGATAAGGAAAAATTCTGTTGCTCACACTCCATTTTGATTTTAGTTTTTGTTTTTTTGAGACAAGGTTTCTCTGTAGGCTGCCCTGGAACTCACTCTGTAGAACACACTGGCCGTGAACTCAGAGGTCCACCCACAAGGCATGCACTATCACACCCAGCTTACATTTTGACTTTTAACTCAGGGAAAACAATAGTCATTTCATTCTCACAAATTACTTGCTTATCTAAACAGTCATAAGCATCAGTGAGACATGAAACACAACTTTAAAAAAAATTTTTTTAATTAAAAAAAACGGTGGCGGCATACACTTTTAATACCAGCACTCGGGAGGCAGAGGCAGGCAGATCTCTGAGTTCAAGGTCAGCCTGGTTTAGAGTGAGTTCTAGGACAGCCAAGGCTACACAGAGAAACCCTGTCTCAAAAGAAAAAAAATCAACAAAACTAACAAACAAAAATCATATGCTCCATACACTAGTCTACCCTGTAGGCAGCCTTGATGTCTACAGCGACAGATTTTGACCTCTACCCAATTTATTTTCATCACTTGCTGCCAATGAGTAAAACACACTGCGAAACCTCTCAGCTGCTCAGCTAGCAACAGCAGAGTTCAGTGTGAAGGCCGCCTGCCCAGGTGAGAACTGGCTTCTAAGTCAGTCCCCCGCAGGGAAAACCTCTTCTCCTCAGTTCATCACTGGTCCTGCCATCTCTGTGAAGTTGACGGTAACACAACAGTGAATGAGAACACTTCTCAACCCCGGATCTCACCTGGAAGCTGGAGAGCAGGAGAGCGCCCAGCCGTTTGCTACCTGCTAACTTCAAACTGATGGATCTGCTGAGCTCTGACGGAAAAAAGCACATTTAAGGAACATCACACTACAGTTAGCAAGACAACAAAACTGGAGAATCTCCTTCCTCTCCATGCAACCCAGCTGAAGACAAGAAGCTGCCTTCTCTTAGTAAGGAGAGAATTCTAATTTTTCCAGGTTAACCGAGGAATAAAGTTTACAATTTCATGCGGTCAAATTTTCAAGTGTTATTAGAACCTTTTCATGTATTACATTAAAATCTTGTTCTGTTTAACAAAGTAGATAGAAAATATAATAAAATTTATTACTTTGTATGTCAATTAAAAACAAACAAACAAGGTAGATACAAATAATGTAGATGGCGTTTTTGTAACAGGCCCTGCAATGCGCTTTAGTACAGTCCTACGGGCTGGGGGGCTCTTGCTCGCTTGCTCAGTGGATGAACCCTTGCCTCGAATGTGCATGGACCTGAATATTATCTTCAGCAATGAAAAAAAAAAAAAAAACGTTTTCGTGTAAACAGCATAGGCTCCACTTTACGAATGGAGAAACTCAAGGAAGGGAAGGGAACTGTCTGAAGACAGGCTGAAGAAGCCATGCTTCAAATCCAAGTCTGCCAGCGAGTCCTGTTTTCCTAGTGGTAGCATGCTGCCTGCGGTGATCTACTATTAATAGCTAGCACCAGCTGAACACCTGCTGTATAACAGACATTTTTCTTTGCCGTTATGCACATCTCATTAAAATTTTAAAGCAAGTATCTTCTGTTCATTTGTTTTGGGCTTTTTGAAACATGGTCTTGTAATGTAGTAGCCCAGGCTGGTCTTAAACTCCTGGCAATCCTACATCAGACTCCCAAGTGCTGGGATCACAGGCAAGAATGACTATGCCTGGCATCAATTCTATTTTGATAACAGATGGTAACACTGTGGCACATAGGCTGGTTAGACTCCTTGCTCAAGGTTATACAGCAAGCAATGAGAATGGACTGGGTGGGTGCTTTATGTAATCATGTCACTGACCCAAACGTCCGTAAGCTGTAGATACTGTTCTCAATGATTTCCATTTAAGAACAATTATTATATAGTAAAGGAATTGTTGTATAGTAAACATTAACATATAATAAAGGAATTGTATAGTAAACAATAACATATAGTAAAGGAATTATTGTATCGTAAGCAATGATCATATAGTACAGGAACTGTATAGTAAACAATGATCATATAGTAAAGGAATTGTTGTATAGTAAACAATGATCATATAGTACAGTAAACAATGATCATATAGTACAGGAATTGGCTGCAAGAATTCTTGCCCTTTGGCTTCAGCTGGCTATTTTAAAAGCATTCTTGTCTCTTGAATGATTATGGCTGCTGTTAACCAGATTCTTTCTGGCTATAACCAAGGAAACCTGGCAATTAGCCAGAATAACTAGAAAAATAATTCATCTTATTACATGGTTGATTCCATGTTATACAGAATGGGAATGAAGGTAGGGCTAGTCTTGGACAACAACTTCCTTGGCACGTCTAGGGAGTGAAGTGCACGGGCACTATGACACCAGTTTTTCAACTTGGCTGTGTTTACTCAGCTCCCTTCCACACACGTAACCACCCTAAAGAAATCACAATAGCTTTAACACGTGAGGCTCTACTAATGGCCAAGTATATGCACTATGGTTTTATTTCCCCCAGTTTACTGAGAAGGACTTAAGACAAAGGAAGTGAAGCTCGAGATCAAACTAGAATTTCCGCATTATGTCCTGTACTTTGATACCGGCAAATCAAATGATTATAAATTTAGAAGAAAAAAAAAATCAGAAATTACATTCAAATATGGCATCCCCAAAAACCATTTTACTTTTTGTTCTTTAGTGTCAGGGATTGAACGTAGGGCCTCAGGCACAATAGGTATGCACCCCACCACTGAACTATATTCCTATCCCCACTTAATGTATTTTTATGCACATCTTCCTTCTGAGTCATAGTTATAAAGGCTAGAATCAGGCAGGTATTAACCCACTCGCCTTCTGTTCTACTTTAAGGTATAAGACACAGGAAGCACTCAAATTCCTAGCATCCTAGACAAGATGACAGATTAAATAATTAGCAACCAGAATTTCTGTTCATATGTAAATCATAAGCAGCCAATATGTAAACACCAATTAACACTGAACACTTATTAGGTGTGTGGCATTAGGACATATAAACAAGAGCATGTCCACAGGATTCTCTCTATTTTATAGGTACGGAAACTGAGGCTCAAGGAGGTGATGTGTTCAAAGTTGCATAGCTAAAATGTAGCCAAGGAGTGTCTACTCTGCTACACTTCCTGTCATTCATTACTCACTGCCTCTTATTTGGGCTGGAATCCCAGTTTTCTGGACACAGCACCCCACCTGTGATGCCTGGGTGAAAGGGAGCCAATGACTTCCGTCGGTTTATCTCTTTCATACTTGCTCGTCGCCAGGACTGCCTTCTGTCTTGATGACGGACAGACTGTTCTTGGGGGGACAAATGAAGTGACCTCAACTGAAGTCTCTCCTGATGGTTGGCATCACAACTTTCCCCCTTTTCAGGGCTCCAGCCGCGGTGATTTTTTTCCGTTGGAATGCCTTGCGTCATCTCCAGGGAGGCAGAGGATTTAGGCAACACTTCCAAAGGGTTGGGACTTGATTGCAATTGATGATCCTGAGTCTTGGACATCATTGGTTCCTGTTCTAGCATTTGTTATAGAAAAGTCAAAATATAAAATCAAAATCTACCACAATCAAGTATCTGAGCCTTTGCTCAGTGACACAGAAAATGTATGGCCCCACAAGATGACATACACTGGTAGGCTCAGCTTCCTGGGAGCCTAGGCAGAAGGAAGGAAGGAGGGAAGGAAATCTATTTCTCTGGTGAAGGAAACAGGAAGCCTGTCTGCAAATATACAGCGTGTGATTCCAAAGCCACCAGGAGCCAGAGAAGGGTTCTGTAATAGTTCAGGAGCCTGAACCTGAGGCAAGAGGCACGGAATTTCACTGTAAAACTCACCTTCTGCTCTGGTCACTGACGTCATCCTGGATGGAGAAATGAAAATAGGAAAATGAGGCGATCCGTTCTTCACATTCCAGCTCCAGTCTCACAGGGGCTTCACAACCCCATAATAGGTCTTGTGCTTGAACTGCCCTCACTTGTCTCCTCCAAGACTATCCACAGGGGTCACTGACTGCTCTCCTGCAGAACTTACTACATATAGCCTATCTTAGCTCCCAGGCACTTTGTGATTCACTAGCCCCTAATTCCATCGATGGTATTAGGATCTACTTTGTTTTCCAAACTAGAAAACAAACAAAACAACCCCACATCATCTCTTCTTATTCTCTCCAGATCTTTCCATACCTGGAAATCCCACTTTTTAATCTCTGTACACATATTCCTTTGACCCACAAAACAGACTCATCCTTTTTTTCAAATGTGCATTGGTGTTTTGCCTGCATGTATGTCTGTGTGTAAGGGTGTCGGGTCCCCTGGAACTGGAATTACCAGACAGTTGAGAGTACCCGGGTCCTCTGGAAGAGCAGTCAGTCAGTGTTCTTAACCACTGAGCCATCTCTCCAGCCCTCAAACTCATCCTTTTTTTATATAGCTTAAATTTGAAGTCACGGGGCTGGAGAGATGGCTCAGTGGTTAAGAGCACTGACTGCTCTTCAAGAGGACCCAGGTTCAATTCCCAGCACCTACATGGCAGCTCACAACTGTCTTTAACTCCAGTACCAAGGGATCCAACACCCATGGCAAAACAGCAATGCACATAACTAACTAATTAAAAAAAAATTGAAGTCATTTCCCTTTGGCATATTTTGATGTCCACGAATCTTTTCTCTATAGTACTGGCTGTAAAATATATTTACATGTCTGTCTTCCCAGCCAGACTGCGCTGCATTCCCAGTACCTGTCAGAGACAACTGACCCGAAGAGAGGCAGGGACACAGCCTGGCATCTCTCCATCTTGCATGTATTTCTCCCTCCCAAAAGACATCGGAATGTGGGGGGTGCTTGGTAAAGAACAAAACGAAAAGTTGCTGAGGGACCATACTGAAAGAACAAAGAAGGGTCCTTTAGGATCTAAATCATCACAATCCGTATAACAGATCACACAGGCTCAAGCTCAGACAATGGATCATTAGCCCATTTAATACGGTCTACAACTCTTGAGTATTATTATTACTCTATCAGGAGGCCCAGGCTCCTTACGAGGCCAGTCCGGGGCACAGGAACAATGCCACCGGGGCTGTGACCCCAGCCCTCCGCCCCGTCCCCAGCCACAATCTGGAATCAGGGTCGCTCGCCGCTGCGCCGGGGAGGGAGGAGTGGCTTTCCCTCGGTTGTCCTATCGCGAGGAAGTCTCCGAGGCCCTGCGGCCGGGAGCGCCGGGAGCGCGGGATGGGCCGGGCCGAGAGGCGGGTCAGGGGCGAGCGGGCCACATCCGGGGAGATGTCTGCGACTTCCGACCCCAGAGCGACGCCCGTCCAGCCCGGGGGCCCCCGGTCCTGAAACACAAAGCCCAAGGTCACCTCTGAAAACTCGGCGTCAGTGCAGAGGGCCCTCTCCCGGGTCAGTACGGCTCGCGGTCCCGCGTCGCTGCCGCGACTTCCGAAATTCCCGCCAAGCAACTGCGCGTGCGCAGCCAGCGGCTTCGGCGTTCGAGCGCACGGCCGCGCCCCCGGGGGGAGCGCATGCGTACTCCGGTGTTCCAGGCTCTGTCCCAGCCCATCTTGTCCCTGATTTTTCTATCCAATTACGGTCACCACTTGTCCAGCCACACCCAGCCCCGGGATTGCCTTCTCCAATGCACCACTTTGCTGACCTTTACTACTATGCGGCCTACATAGGAAAGTCAGGGAGTCTGATGCCATACTCCTCCTGTTCTGGGCCACGGCTGCCTCTCTATCTCTTAAACTCCAAAAGTGTGAACAGTGACTCTCCCCAGGGACAACTGGAACTCTGAGCTCAGTTTGTCCCCTGCCTATTTACTCCTGCTTCACAGGCCCCTCCCATGGTCCCTTACGTAAACAGCAAAATTCGAGCACATCCCTTGTCAGCCTCATCACAGGCCGACCCTGCGGCTGCCACTGCTCTGCCAGTTCTTGCCCTGTTCCTTTGTTCGAGCATGCTCTTTGCCTTGAAAGCCTTTCTCTTCCCCTTCTAACCTTCTCTTCCATGTTGAAGGCCAGATGTTCTGTGCTTCTAGGGGCCCAACCCATGCCTGCTTCACCCTCCTTGGCCTGGGAGGGTCCACAAAGCAGGCTGTGTCCTTGGGACAAGGTATTGAGCCTTCAGGATGGCCCTATGCATCAATGAAGTGATTTCTTTCCGATCTGAACCTTGTGAATGCTGGATTGAGAGCAGTAAGAGAGATTCCAAAGGGCCAGGTGTGGTGGCGCACGCCTTTAATCCCAGCACTGGGAAGGCAGAGGCAGGCACATCTGTTGAGTTTGAAACAAAAGCAAAACAAAACAACAAAAAGGCCCCTAAAGAGTGGGAAGCAGGTGGATGTGGCATGACTTTGGCCATTCTTCCATTGTAATTGTGGTCCCTTGCAAGTTTTCTGGTCAAAGATAGACATGTGTATAGCAGAAATTTCTGCTCTGCCACTCTGGCCTAGTAGTTTCAACAGTTATCCGAAAGAGGTGAGTTCTTGGATCCCTGAATATCACTTTCTGGAGCTGGGTTCCTTTATCCATGCCTCCATCCTTCAGCACTTCATGTGCTGATGTCCCAAAGACAGAATTTAATATTCCCAGCCAGGGCTGGCCATGTTGGGACACACTGAGATTACTGCCTCATGCAATCCAGTCCCAGTCAACGTCCAACCATGTCTTTTCCTTGCTTTGAATTCTCTGATGGTTCCCTCCTCTTTATAAGATACATACGAATTCTTTCCCTGTTCCACATCCAACTTTCATTTCTTGAGTTCATATTGCCTCCCCATGTCTGGTTACTTTAAAACAGGTTCTCATGTAGCCCAGGCTGGCCTCAAACTCAATATATAGCTAAGGATGACACTGTAACTTCTGATCCTCCTGCCTCTCCCTCCCAAGTATCGGGATTACCAGTGCTGCCACCCTGCCTGTCTCTGCCCTCTTTCCCCAGGCTTTCAGGCATGTTCTTTCTCTCTCTGAACCTTCTCCTCTGTTTCCTACCTACAATCCATTACCATTCACTTTCTTTGCTCAACATGCCAACTCTGGGTGTGCTTCCCTGGGGCTCCCCACTTCTGTGACTAGCGATTGATATATTATTTTCCAGGCCCATCTATTGGGAGCTGGGCCAGTCCATGAGTGGTTGTCCAAGGGATCTCCAGATGAGGCAAAGCCCACAGGGACAGTCTCACTCGGCAAGGACCAGTGGACTTTGGGACAGCGCAGAGTGCTGCTGGAACTGTGCGACCTGTACACTCTCTTCTCTCTCATAATACTGATGATTCTCTTAGCAGTTTTTAGTGTCACTTTGTCAGTCACATGTGGGACAGATGTGATCAGTCCTGGAAACCCCATTTCTCTTGAATATCTTCCCCTAAAATTCTTTGAGAGCTGATGCTTCTCAGGTTTCTTGTCTGGGGATACCAGCTGTCACTCCAGACCCTGGGAGCTGTCCTGATTCAGTGCTGACAGGATCAGAGGCAGATCATCCCTATTTCTGTAAATGTTTTGTTAAGTTTGAATAATATTGCTGTTCTTGAAAATGTGCGCCTATGTTTATCACCTTTTAGTTTTGTAAAGACAGGATGTACCTGGTTCGGTATTTGACCAAGCTAGCAAAATGGTAAGTGTTTTGGTTTAAAAGATTTTTTGATGTAAAAGTTGGGGGAAAACCCCATCTTTGACATATTTGTTTTTGCTGGAGGTTAACATCGGAGGGTGGGAAAACATGTTTGTTAGTGTGGGGAAGATGCTTGTTTTTGAAGTATAAGGACGGCGGGAGCTCTTTGGGCGGCCACTTGTGTGAAACTCATCTGGGGGTCAGACAATTCATTTCTTTGTGCCAACACCCCTTCCCGTCTCAGGACCCGACCCCAGGCTGTGGTGGGGCTGCAGCACCCATCTGTTATATCCTCCATGCCTGGCATAGGCTTGGTGGTTATTAGTCCCCCATAAAAGAGAAGATCTATAAAAGTAGGTGTTAAGTCTTGGGCTGTCCAAACATCCAGAAATGAACTAAAACTGGACTATAGGAAGATTTCTAGCAGTTAAATAAAAACCAGCATTCTTTGGAAACTTGTAAAACTGGTTCCCATCTGCCTGAAGTGCCTATCAGCATAGCAAAGCCCATGCTGCCCTCCAGGTTCCCTCACTATCAAGAGTACCTGTTACACATTTCTTTTCTTTTTTCTTTTTTTGGTTTTACGAGACAGGATTTCTCTGTGTAGTTTTGCACCTTTCCTGGAACTCACTCTGTAGCCCAGGCGGGCCTCAAACTGTCAGAGATCTGCCTGGCTCTGCCTGCCAAGTGCTGGGATTAAAGGTGTGCGCCACCACCGCCCGGCACTGTTACACATTTCAAAAATTCATACTAGTTAGCTCTTCTCACTTCTTCCTCCACCCTAAACTTCCTCCGGTTCACAGGCTTCCCACCTTCCAGCTACTCATTCTCATTTCTAACTCACTGGTCTCTACTGTTCCCGCAATGACTCGAGCTTGTCTCTATTTGCACTTGATTTTTTATTCCTCTCTCGATCTGCTCCGTGCTCCATCTCTGGCTACCCTGCTACTCTCTCCACTGTTCTCTCCCACTTCCCTGGCCCTGGCCATGACCAGTCTGCTGACCGCGTCCAGTCTGCTGACCGCGTCCAGTCTGCTGGCCGTGTCCAGTCTACTTCTTTCTCTCTCTGCTCTGAACTCCTCCAGATGCCTCTGGCTGTTCTGTCTTGTATCTAAAATAAAAACCTTAACCATACCAAGGAGCGGTCATGTCGGCAGCTTCTTTACCGTACCCCTCACATACAGCAGGCAGCTTCCAAGATGGCCCCAGTGTCCCTTTTCCTGGTGTGTCATCTCTTCCTACAGTGAAGAGTGTCTGCATAGTCCCCTCCTGCATTGAAAAGAGTTAGTTTATGTAACCAATAAAATATCACAGAAATGTAGCTTTCAGGGCTTAGCCCATAAGCTAGTGGCCACAGGGCAAGGATATGCAAGCTTCTGCACATGTTGAGGAACTGAATCTCTTTCTTGATAGTTGGTACTGACTCCCCAGGTTTGTGAATTAGCCACTTTGTTTTGTTTTGTTTTGTTTTGTTTTTCCAGACAGGGTTTCTCTGTGTAGCTTTGCGCCTTTCCTGGAACTCACTCCGTAGCCCAGGCTGGCCTCGAACTCACAGAGATCCGCCTGGCTCTGCCTCCCGAGTGCTGGGATTAAAGGCGTGTGCCACCACCGCCCGGCGAATTAGCCACTTTGTAAAGGGATCTTCGAGCTCTAGTCAGAAATCCAAGAAGCGTAGGCTGCCTAGGCCTATAGCTCTCTGGTAGAGCTCCCCTGACATGCGTGATACGGACCCTGGGTTCCTTCCCCAGACGCTCTAAGCTGGAAATACTCATAGCTTACTTGATATCAGATTGCAAGCCTCCAGAATCCATGAACTAGAACTGCCCAGTTCCCACATTCGCAGCCCACAACATTGGTAGGATATGATACATTTGGGATGATTAATTTCACTGTAATGACTAAAAGTATCTTTTCCCCCATAATAAATTACTGTGTTAGGGAAAAGCTTGATTCTATTTTTCTCCTTCTTGAGCATTCTGCATTTGTTTCTCAGTAGTGGTGACACACTTCCTGGGAGACGCCACCAACACCCCCCCCCCCCCCCGCGCCCACACACACACATACACACATGGTGGCCCCATCTAGGTGATTCCAAACCAGCCAGATGGCTTCGGTTTTCCCCTCTTAAGCAATCCCAGGTGGGATGGAGTCAGTTTTCAAACCTGCTGGGGCCCCACCAGCCTCTCCAGGGAAAAGCAGAGAGCAGAAAGCAGGCAAATGTTTATATGACATACTTTATTTCCAATCTACAACCATTAAAAACACTTTGTAAGTTTACACTGTACAGTTCTCATGTCTGAAATAAGACACAGGGCGAGGAGAGCTGGTGGACTAGACTGCTGTTCTCTGTCACCCAATCCATCCCAGGAAGGAGCCTTTAAAGACAGAAAGGGGGATGGGGGTAATGGAAGGAGGAAGAGGAGGAGGAGGAGGAGGAGAGGAGAATAGTGGAAGGGGGAGGTGGATAGTTGGCCCAAGGATGCCCTTGGTCCCTTCCCTCCTGAGGGGTCCCCCAGGGCCCACGACTGTAGGACCCTCCCCAGGAAACTGGGATGAGCAGGAAGGGGCTTCACAGTATTGGCCAGATGGGGGAGGGGAGGCAGGGTGAGGAGGAGAGGCAGTTTCTAGCTCTTTCCCAGGTGCTGGGGTCTGGAGCTGGGTTTTGGCACTGTCTACAGGCCTCCCTGGGACTGGGAGGAGAAGGATGTGGTGTGGGAGTGCTTGCTGATGGGGAGGGGGCTGGGGAGTCTCTTCTTGCAGCAGGTTTTTCCCCTCTGGCAATGGTGAGGATTCCAGGGGAAAAACAAAAAAGGGTTCTTTTTGCCTCCTGCCTCTGTGACCTCCTACGCAGATTTCCTCAAAATCCAAATTAGTGGGGGATGGTGAGCTGGGCGGAAATGGAACCAAGGAGGTAATAGGAAAGCTGCAGGGCTGTCTCCCCACCCCAGCTTCCAAAAATAGGAGATGCTACAGTGATGTTTGGTTAGGGTGGGGGTGGGTGGTGGATGGGCTGAGGCCCTGAATCTAGAGTTCAGGTTGTTTTCCATTGTTCTTGGCCCAGGCCAGGCCCAATTACTGCCTGAGCTGAGTGGACGGCTGTCTGGGACAACGTTGTTGGCAAACTTGTCTACATCGGAATGACCTGGAGGCCCTTTCAAACCCCAGCTGGCTGGACTGGCTCCAGCGGGTCTTGGATGGGGCCAACAATCTGCACTTACTTCTGTCAACCTTGCTGGTGAGGGCTCTACTGCTGGGAGAGAGTTTGAGAGACACTAGTCTCCAGTGATGCCCCCAGTTGCCTTGGCAACCTGGTACTCCTAAGGCAAGCCATGTTGGCAAGGCTCAGCTGCAGAGGTCCAAAAGATCTAGACAGATGCTAGGAATGATGTTGTGGTGGGTGAGCCCCCCCCTGTGCAGAGAAGTAAAATAAGGCACAGAGATCAATGGCAGAGCCAAGAGAAGAGCCGGGGTGCCAGGGCCCAGAGGATCCAGTGGAGGCTGCAGGACCCCAAAATGCAAAGGATGTTTGAAGCCCATAGGGTCATCCTGGTGCTCCTGGGAGGACCATAAAACTTGGGATAGGTTTCCAGACTGCCAGCTGAGGTCTCTCTTGATAGAAGTGGCAACAGTGGCTTTGGATGTGGTGTGACAAGTAATCCAGACTCTGACTGCCTCAGTCTTCCAGGATTTTCAGAGGAAACCGAAGAATCTTCCCTAAGGTCCAGGGAGCTGGTGAAGGGTAGGAAAAGGGGTGGGCACAGAATCAATGGGGTAGACAAAGGGAAGAGAAGGTTCCCAGGAGGGTGAGGAAGGAAAGTGGTCAGATAGTAGAGGAGCCCTGAGCAGGGACGGTGGCCCAGGATCATGCCCTCGGTCCCCTTTCATGGGTCTGTGGATTCTGCAAACTGCAAATGCTGTTGGTTCAAAAGGGCAAGGTTCTGCCAAGATGAGCTGGGAGGTGAAGGCTAGGGAGAACAGACAGGATGGACAGAGGGACACAAAACCAAAGAAAGAGAAGTCAACTTTCTGCTTTATACCAAGGCCACCAAGAGTGGGGAGAGGGAAGAAAAGACCTAAAAGTGAACATTGGGTCCGTGTCCACTATGCATCCTCCCAGAGGAAGGTGACCTGGCTGCTACTGGGAGGAGCAGGGAAGAGGGGAGCCAGAGAGTGGGATGGGACTGGGGGTGTTCTGGGCTGGGGTGAGTCTGATGAGGAGGGTGGGAAGAGGTGGCATTGCATGATGCACGGAACAAAGGGGATGCCTCTAGTGAGGAAAAAATACAAAATAAACACAAGACTGGATAATTCCAGATCTGAGAGAAAACCTTGGAATTGGAAGAAAAACTGGACAGGGCAATCCCCTGATGGGGGTGAGGATGTGAGTTTGTAGGGACAGGGAGGGGATTTCCAGGTCAGACAAAAGTCCATACAAAAGAGGGAAGAGTGTACCAGAGGATAAAGGAGGGCTGAGCGCTGGTGCTACAGAAATCCCAGGGTCCCAGAGAAGAAAACCTGGTTCTAGGTTAGGATTGCTTCACCGGGTGGCAGAAACCAGCTAAGAAGTGGAAGCGATGTGGGGAAGCTCTGGATGATGATGGAGGGGTGGGTGTGAGGTGGGAAGACGGGGAGTCAGCCGAGCCCCCCCCCCCCCAGCATGCTTCATGCACTATGTGTGGACTCTTCCGGGAGTCAGGAGCCCTGGATGCGCTGGTGGCTGTGCCTCTGCCTTGCTGCGAGGCCTTGGGCAGGCCACTCCCTTCTCAACGTGTAAAACACGCAGGGGGGAAACATGATGTACAAACGCTGGGTTCTGTCTACACACATACCTAAAACAGGCCAGTGCAAAGAGGAAGGAAGGAGAGCAGAGGTCATCCAGCCCTGGGGCAGGGGCAGGGATTATTGTTTAGGGGTCAGTTATTAATTATTATGAGGGGATGCAGTTTCAGTCCCGGGCCAAGAAAAAGTTCTGGGAATAGTACTGGTGACACAATATTGTGAATGTTCACAAAAGACACTTAAGGCCAGGGGTTGTGGCAAATGCCGGGGGGGGGGGGGGGGGGGGGGGGGGGGGACGGGGGGGGACCTGGAGTTCAAGTTCATCCTTAGCCTCTTAGGTGTTGAAGATGTAGCGGAGTGGTAAAGTGCTTGTCTCACATGCTCAGTCTCATTCCCAGCACACACACATACACACACACACACACACACATGCATACGCACACGCGCGCGCGCGCGCACACACACACACCACACAAACACACTTAAAAGGACTACAACAGCGTTTTAAAATGTGAGCGGGTTAGTTGAGATTCTCCTGTGGTCCCCTTCTATTTATTTTAAGGCCAATGAGAGAAGGCGGTACGTGCCACCACTGGAGCCAGGGCACTGAGGGGCTCGATGGCTATAACAAGTGCGGTCAGATATAATTCAGATTGGTATAGAACTTCAGCTTTTCTTGGGAGATGAACAGGCATGGTGCATTTGGTCATTACCACAGCCACCACTTTACAGCTGGGGAAACTGAAGCACGGACTAGCTATGTGATTTGGCCAAGGTCATTCAAGCTGGTGGCAGTTTATTATTTTATAGTCACCTGGGAAACATGCTTTATTGATAAAACACCAACCAGCTCCTCAGTCTTTGAGGAAAGAACTCATGCTCCACATTAGCTTGTCTCTCAGAGCATTATATGCTCATTGCTCACATGACTGATCGCTCACATGACTGACTGCCGGAAACGATAATAACCTGATATGCTTCTTCTCTTACCGTGGCTGCCAGGAAACTCAAGAATGATGTTTCAGGCTGTGTATGATGGTATATGGCTATTAATTATTAATTAATTAATTAAACTTGGGGAGGCAGAGGCAGAATTACCATGTTTAAGGTCTACATAGCAATTTCCAGATTTGCCAGGGATACATAGCACAGTCTTGTCTAAAAACAAAAACAGACAAACAAAAAGCGGGGGGTGGGGGTGGGGGGTGTACAATTTAAATCGTGTAATTACGGGGATGATAGCGGGTAGACTGGGGAAAGATTGTTTTTCCCTTTTTCATATGCTGGGCAAGTGCTCTACTACTGAGATATATGTCTCCAGTCCTCCTCACCCTTTGATTTTCTAGTTTTCTTTATCTTCCAATACTAGGGAAAGAACCCAGGGCCTTACACATGTGGAGTAAGTGTCTACCACTGAGCTACATAGCACTTTCTAAAATCCTTATTTTGAGACAAGACCTCAGAAAACTGCCCAGACTGACCATGAACTGTAGCCCAAACAGGATTTGAACTTGACCCAATCCTGTTTCAGCCTCCTGAGTAGCTGGGATTAAAGGGCTGTGCCATCAGCCTCAACTTTCTGGCTTTGTTATTTTATGAAACATCTGCCTAAGGTGGAAGACTGGTTTGGGTGCCCTTTGGGAATCCTTGAGGAACCCCCCCCAACACACACATACACACACACACACACACACACACACACACACACACACACACCCTCAATATCCCAGCTTAACGCTCAGGGCTCTTGTCAAGAGCCCACACCACGAGCACTGGCTCACAATGCAAGAGCCACGAATGGCCGGACCTGTGGATGTAAACGCTGTGGTCACTGGTCCTTAAGGATCTCCCCCAGAGCTAAACCCGAAGGTCCTCTGTCCAGACGGTTATGGTCAGGCCTAGGAATCTGCACTTTGAACATGCTCTCAGAGGTTCAGATGTAGCAGGTCCCTGGATACCCTCTGGAACACAAAGGTCTAGAGAGTTGCAAGTCTTTCCTCTGGGTTTGGCAGTGGCAAATTTGGGATGCCCTGAATCTAGCCAGCGTCCCAGTGAGTTTGTACAGAAAGAGTCCAGCTGTAAAAGTGATGACTTCCTGGCTCCAGGCTCCGGTATGAGAACTTTATCTGTTTTCTCACTGGCAGAAGAAGCATTAAGCCCTGTCTTGTCAAAACCGCCTCTTGAGAGTTGCCCTTGAGAGACCTGAGGAGAGGGGTTTGAGGATGTGACTTCGAAACAGTGACGTACTCCAGGGAGGACGGTGTGAGGGGTGACTGTTACGACAAGAGGGAGCTGGTGGACAGTTAGTCTGGAACTGGATCCGTTCTGGGTGGGTGGGGAAGAGGAAGAGCCTGGTGGTCTTGGGGCAAAAGATAAAGCTGAGTGAGCTGAGTGATGGATATATCCATGAAAGGTTCACAGAGTGGTATAGTGGTATCCAGAAGGCCAAGTCTTTGGAGGACTTATTTTTGTCACCTGGAGGCCAGCTGGTAGATGACTATCCCTGGAGAGGCCAAGAGATAGGGCCCGATTTGAGAACAAGCCTTGGTTGGATAAGGACTGGAAGGAAGGCTACAGAGCAAAGGAAAAGGATTCTGATGCCTTGTTCAGTCAGGGGGTCCCAAGGGCTCTGAATTTCATTTCAAAACCCTTCACAATTGTCTCCAAGGTGGTCTAATTTGGTTTAGCCCTGGGAAAAGGTGAGACCTAGCTTAGTTTCAATTATGTAACTCACCCTCATGCCCCCAGCCAATGTGTGTCAACCCTATGGGCTCAAGCCAGGCAATCTATTAGAGGACGGGGACCCCAAGGTTCCTTGGGACATTGGCTAAGAGAGAAAGAGAGATGGGGAAAAAGGAGGTAGAGGGCTGAAGGAAAAGGAGGAGAAAGGCGGAGGTGGACAGAAAGAGGATGGATTGGGAGGAAGGGCAGTGCTCCTTCCCATGACCCCAGGCCTCCAGGGGAGTGCCCCATGTAGGCCAGGCAGTTTTCTGCTTTGGGAATGTTACCAAGACATAAAAGGCATTTGAAGAAACAAACAAACTTAGAAATTACATTTTGAAAGAGTAGAGAGATTTACATACCAACCCTTCCACCCCCCAAAAAAGAAAACAGAACCAGTTACCAAGTAAAATGCTAAAGATCAAATCAAACCAATATTTACATGTAACATGTTCAACCCCATCAAGCCCTATGTCCAGGGGCTTCTATGGGGACAGTGACAAGGACCTTGCACAGTGGCAAAGCAAGAGTTAGAAACAGGGACTGAAAACCAAGACTTGGAGCTTGTAACACCTGCTGGGGGCCACGGGGGGGGGGGCGGGGGGAGGGAGGGGAGAGACAGGTGCTGAGACAGCGGAAACGCAAAACGACCCAGATGGGAGACGATGGTAAGGCTGAGTGGCCCCTAAGCCCTGGGGTTCAGGTCTATGGGGACTTTTCTTCAAGCCTCCCTGGCTCTCAGCAGCTCTGGGAGGTGGCAGAAGGCCTCTGGTGGCTTGTGGCCTGGCGTGGTCCCCTCAGCTGGAGATAACCTTAGAGGGGCCTCTGACCTCTTGGAGGAGAGCAGTAGCATCCTGGAGGGACCTGGCCCAAGGTCCACTGGCCTGCTGACTCTGCCCATGCAAGTCACTAGGACACGAGGCAACAGCTGGTGGGGTGGACTGACCCTGGTATACTGCCCATAGGGAATGGGGTCGTGGGGCTTTGGGTAACTGTTCCAGGTGTCCCCAAAAAAGGTAGCCTGGCAACTGGTAGGTGGGAGCGCGGAGGCATCTCCCTCGTCTGGAGGAAACTCGCTGTGCAGCTGGCTCTCTGCCTTCCTGGTGGGGAACTCGGCACGACGCCAATCCATCCTTAGATGAGTCCAGATCCCCAGCCAGGAACTGGAGGGCAGCACATCCCGAGCACAACTGAAATTGGTTCATTGGCACCAAGGGGAAGCACGTGAGCTCCCGATACTGTGGTCTGAGTTACACTGGTGTGGCTCAGGCGACTCCTAGGGGCGCAGGAAGGGGCAGGCAGTGGAGCTGGGGCTAGAAGAAGAGCCGCGAGTGGCTATAAGGCTAAGAGAAGGGCTGGTAGACACTCTCAGATCCATGTGCAAAGCTGCGGTAGACAACATTCTACAAGTCCATCCTGTTTTCCTGTGAGGCCCCACGTGGCGAACGTGGAGGGTCGCTGTGCTCGCAGCTCCGGTCATCTATGTTGGACTCGGGAGAAAAGGTGTTGGAGGGATGGGAGGGGTGAGAAGAAGGATCACGGAAGATGTCTGGGGAGTGGTGACATCATTCTGGCCTACGCTTTGTCTGAAGTATTTACAGTCTGGCCTGTAGAGGCCAGGCCAAGTACCAGGTGATGAGTAAAATGTAGTGATCTGAGACTAAATGGCCAGTGGCACTGGGGTCACAAGGTGCAGAGCCCCAGGTCTGCCAAGGGCCCTTCTGACGAAACCAGGCCATCTGAGCCTGGTGCTGAGCATCCTCAGCTACGTGGGGGACTCCACGGTGTCACAAGCCCCACATTGTCCCAGCGGCAAGAAAACCTCTAATAAATTACCTTAAGGGCTTGGGGGGGGGGCTGGTAAGTTAAATTATTAAAATAAAGTAAATCACCTTAAATATTTATAGTATGAAAAATTCAAATAAACAACCTAGGCAAGAAATGTTTGTAGGCCCTTGTCTTTTGGCGCTTTTCTCTGGCCTGACCTGACCAAGAGTCTCTCCCAGGGAGCATTGCTGCCCCCGACTTGCTGCAGGATTGTGGCACCCATTCCTGCTACCAAGAAAGGGGCCCTAGGGATCAAGGCATGCCATGTAGGCTTTTACCTCTGCGTCAGGTGTTAAGATGGACCCTCTACCCATTTCTGTTCTCATGGAGTCTCCTATGAAAGTCGGGTTTTCAAGTCACCTTGACAAGGGAGCCAGTTCTTCTGGCCTCCAATTCTGAACCTTACACACTCCTCCCTGCCTCCCAGTTCTTGTTACACGTGGGTACAGGAGGGGGATCCAGGGCTCCAGGGTTCCAAGTGTACTTGGCCCTGGCTTCTGCTCTATCATATCCCCCTTCCCTGCTCCAAGAAGGCCTAGCAACCGGATCAGCAGAGCTGGGAGGAGGAAGCAAGAAGTGATGGTGACGCCGCCCAGCCCACCCACTCCTCAGGAGCGGCAAGCTGGGCCCTAAGCAAAACCCAGTCTTCTCGGTGGCTTCTCCGCATGTGGTCAGGTAGGGCCCATCTCTGTGAGCCCCATTCCTGGCCAGAAATCCCTCCTTTTCTAGATCCTTCTAAGAAGCGGTGTGGGTGGTACCAGGCCCCCTTTAGGATCCAGAGATGACTTGTGGAGCTCTTCAGGTGCTTTTGAGGCTCCGAGTCCTGATCACCCAGGTTTGGTCTTTCTCCTGCTCACTGCCTTCCCCTGGAAATCAGAGGTCACCTCCCAGCAGTCAACGGGACACCCTGCTTTACCTTGAAAAGCTCTTCTCTGGCAGTGGTACAGCTGCTGTTCCTCCTGGGCAGAGTGAGGCTGAGGACGTGACCCCTTGTCTCATCTCCAGGGTCTGGGCTGCTTGAGGCGGGAGCTTAGATGCCCTGGGACTCACTGCGGGGCCGCCCTCTCCTCCCCGCCCCAGCCCGACTCTGAAGGGTGCAGCCTGCACTTGGAAGGAGAGTGTCGAAGGGTGTTGCGGGATGGCCGGACGAAGCAGGAGGCGAGCGACTGGGCACTACAGTCACAAACAGCATCCTGGGAAGAGACAGGGGGGCGGTGAGGGGCAGCCCCAGGGTGCGGCCACCCAGGAGCTGAGACTCAGCCATGTCTCACACCGCTTCCCAGGGGCTACAGCCCTGTTCTACACAAATGTTTATCACATTACTCCTATCAGGGCAGAAATGGATCCTCATTCTAATCAAGTCTGGAAGGCACAAAGAAGAAGGCAGACATTATCCATGGTTAAAATTCTGAACATTCTACACACTCATACACTGACCAGCATGGCCTCATGCCCAAAGCATTTTTTTTTTTTTTTTTTTTTTTTTTTTTTTTTGGTTTTTCGAGACAGGGTTTCTCTGTGTAGCTTTGTGCCTTTCCTGGAGCTCAATTGGTAGCCCAGGCTGGCCTCGAACTCACAGAGATCCGCCTGCCTCTGCCTCCCGAGTGCTGGGATTAAAGGCGTGCGCCACCACCGCCCGGTGCATTTTTTTTTTCACTTACAAATTACAAACACTTCTCTGCCGCTGTGAATGTCTACGTTTCTGTTGGTTTGTTTTTGTTGTTATTTTTATGTGTTTGGGCATTTTGCTTGCATGTGTGTCTGTGCACCACAAGTATACAGTGCCCACGGAGTCCAGAAGAAAGTGTCAGATACCCCGGAACTATAGAGTTATACACAGCTGTGAGCCATCATATGGTGCTGGGAATCAAACCCAGGACCCCTGGAAGAGCAGCCAGTGTTCTTAACTACTGAGCCATCTCTCCAGCCCCTGGGTCTCTGTTTTAATGGCTCTACAGTATTTGGCTGAATGGAAATAAATACCTTCCAATTCACTCCCCGCACCCCAGCACTAGATAGAACCTAGGGCCTTGAGCAAGCCAGGCAGGTGCTCTACCACTGAGCTACATCCTTGGCCCCAATTTACTTTTGTCTTTGCTTCTTTGTGACAGAGCCACACTATGTAGCTCCAGCTGGCCTTGAATTCACTATGCAGCCCGGGGGGTCTGGCCTCAACTTGTGGTGTTTTTGTCTCAGCTACCAGTACTTGGGATTATGGGTATGTGCTACCACATCTGGTCAATGCTTTCCTCCTCCCCTGGGAGGACTGGGCATTTCCCAATCCACTTTTAATGTGTATTTAGGTAGATCCAGTCTTCTGTTTTGTTTTGAGCATTTCTCTGTGTAGCCTTGGCTGTAGACCAGGCTGGCCTCAAACTCAAAGATCCACGTGCTGGGATTAAAGGCACGCACCACCAATGCCCGGCTCATTCATTCTTGTAATTATTACCAGAACACAGAAACAGTCAAAGCACTGCTGTCAAACCTGCTTTTTCCGTTCAGTCCTGGCTCTGCACTTACTAGGCACGTGACACATCTACAAGCCATCATCCCTTTCTCCCTATGATGAAAGTTCACTGTGTTCCGCAGTATTGTGAGGGGCAAATCAAACACAAGAGTACCGGCTGTTCATGCACAGCACCCACATCAGGCTGCTCCCAGGCGCTGTAACTCCAGTCGCAGGGGACCTGACACCATCTGGCCTCTACAGGCACTTTCACACACGTGATGCAAAAAGGTCAAGTGAACTCACATACATACACGTGAATATAAAATAAATAAATCTAAAAGAGAAAAAAACCAGGAGGCTGGAGAGATTGCTCAGAGGGTAAGAGCACTGGCTGCTCTTCCAGAGGACCAGGGATCAATTTCCAGCGCCCACACAGTGGCTCACAACTCTCTGTAACTCCAGCTCCAGTGAGTTCAGACACCTTCACACACATACATGGAGGCAAAACACCAATGCACATACAATAAAACTGAAATATTTTTAAAAAGAAAGAAAAAGCCAGGAAGAGGGTAAGAGAGGAGAAACGGGAAGACAGAGTTCAAGCAGGAGAAGAGGACGATGCTGCAGTCTGCCAGGCCCACGTTAGGGTTCCACGAGACCACCATCCTGCAGAGACCACTTCTTCCCCCTTCTCCAATTTAGACACGTTCCTTTACTAAATTTCAAATAATCCCTAACACAACAAAACTGGTATTGGGAGCGGGGTGTGCAGCAAGACTTTCCTAGACGACTTAGACATGAAGTCTTGTTGGGGTGGGAAGTGGCAGTTGGTGAATGTGTTATAACCAGTCTTCTAAGAGTGAGGGTGGGTAAAACCCTGATTTGCAGCTTTTCAAGGCTTTCTTCCCCCTGGTATTTATCCTGTTAGTACAGCAATCTTAAGCTACCAAGGCACGCAGAATGCTAACAACTGACTCTTAGAAGCTCACAAGCCACTCGGTAGGCACACCCTTCCTCTGGAGGGGTGCTGTAGATCTCTGCAGCACCATGGCAAAGTGAGTGGTTAGGCCATGTCCACTAATCCCTTGACACTAGGCCCGTGTTATTTCAAGTCAAGGATGTTCATGTCCATCCCAGATCAGTGTAAGAACGCTTTAAGACACGCAGCTAATATCTTCCCTGAGTTTAAGAGGCAGAAGAGGACCTTGACACACACCTCAGTCGGTAGAGGCTTGCCTAGCATGCACAAAGCCCTGGATACCATCTCCAGCGCCATATAAACCAGGTGTCATGCACAGACCTATAATCCCAGCACACTGGAGGTAGAGACAAGGGGGTCAGGAATTCAAGGTCATCCTCATCCACACAGAAAGTTCAAGGCCAGTCGGGGCTACAAGAGACTGACTTTAAAGAATAAAAATGCGTAACACAGCACAAAGCAAAACAGAAGAGTTTGAACTTCCTAGGCTAATCCCCCGCCCTGACGGAAGGGTAAAGACCATCCATACCTCACTGGAGAGGATCAAGGCGCCATCTCCATCCCGAAGGACACCATCCTTCCCCACCTGGGAGAGCATGGTGGGTCTGACCTCTTCACTACCGCCTGCCTTGGCTGCCTTCTTATTCAGAATCCTGGCTACCCCCTCAGGTTGATGGTAGCTGGCAGGAGAAAGAGGCTCTGGTTTCTTGGAACCCTCCTCTCCCGCTGCAGTAGTGGGGCTCGGGGCCCGGCCACACACGTTCCGGAAGAACTCCTGCACAATGCCGTACTTGGGAGGCTCGGGCTTGGTTCGGGCCTCAGACATGCCCAGTTTCCAGACAGATTCCGTGCTCCCCGAGTGCTCCACCACGCTGAAGAGGCTGGACAGCCCATCGTTGATGTTCCTCAGCACGGGGCTATCCCGTGTGGTGGTGGAGCGGGCCCAGGCCGAGCCGTTCTGCTTGCCTTGGTGCAGGTTCCACAAGCTGCGGTCCTTGGTGCTGTCCAGCTTGGACACTGATCGCCTCTGGAGCTTGGGGGAGCCATACTTAGGCGAGCAGCATGGCCGCTCGATGCGCGAATGGACCTTGTCCAGGGAGGAGGAGATCTGCTTGCTGCGCACTGACATGAGCGAGGAGCTCCGGGGGGACCAGCTCTTGCTATGGAGGCTGCTGCGGGGTGGGTCAGTCTGCAGGCCCACACTGACCGTCCGAATGGTCTGCGTGCCCACGCTGGCCACGCCCACCGTCTGGCTGGATGTGCTCTTCACCTTCCTCTCCAGGGAGCCAGAGCGCATGGCCTGCCGCACACAGTTGGTGATCTCCTTCATGTCGTCGCTCATGTTGCCCGACATCTCGAAGTCACGCAAGGCTGCGGGGAAAGCAGATCCGGAACCCGAGGCGTTACCCCCGGATCCGCCATCCAGTCGCTGCCGGGAGAAGTTGCAAAGCCACCGGCTGTAGGCGCTCTCAGCCAGCCCATCCGCCTCGGCTGACTCCTTGGGCTTGGCTGTGGTGAAGAGGAAGCCCGGTTCAATGAGGATCTTGCCCTCCTTGTCATGGACCACAGGGACACCCAGGCGCCGGGCCACCGGGGGGCTATAGTAGACTCGTATGCCCGTCTTGTCTGGAGCAGTGTAGCTGCGCTGCATCTGCCTCCCTGCAGGCTCCTGGCAAGCCAGGGAACCCATGCGGCCGCAGTCCCGGGTGGAAAGCCCAGGCTTTTCCTTGGCATCTTTCTCGGGCTCCACTGGCTCAGTACTCACAAAGGCAAAAGGGGGGCTGTTGGGCAGCTTCTTGTTCCGGGCATCTCCCCCAGCAAGGTAGGGGGAGCAGTCAAGCAAGCTTTCAAACTCAGACATGGAGGAAACCGATTTGGTCCTGGGAAGAGTAGAAGAAGAAAATGGGACTGATAGAAAAATCACATACCAAGCACGCTAGTCTACTTACCTGGATATGCATGTGAGACCAAGCCTGTCTTGCCTGTTCTTACAGAGCGCCTTGCTGGCACCCCCTCAAACACTCTATACAGCTACCTTATATATTCAGGTGGCACAAACACCAGGACCACACTTAACCTCTAGACAGAGGAAGCCAGAAGCAGCCGCTTCAATCCCCCTGAACGTAGCCCTTAGCACACAATGGGTGGGATCTGGAGTCAGTACGTGGCCTTCTCACACCTTAACTGGGGTAGCTTGGATTGACTGATTCCGCCTCTGCGAGCTCCCAGGTTCCTCAGCAGTCTTGAGCTCCAGCTGCCCGCTGACTAACCTGGCAGTACCCCAGATCTGCCATCGATCATTTGGAATTCCTTTGGCCCACTGCCTTTATTCTGTGTCTTACATCCAGGCCGAGCTTGCTTCTAAGGCGTCCTCTGCTGCACATGACTGGTCAGTAGGCAACTCTGGGGACATCTCCAATTATCCCACTACAGAGAGGGAGCTACCCAAGGCCTCAGTGCTAGAAATGGCAGAGCTAGAATTGAAGCCTGGCTCTCTGACCCCAGTAACCCCCTCACTCTAGAACGTTCTGTATTGCCCGTCACTTCCTTCATGGAGGGTCTTAATGGTGGAGACACTATCCTTGGGCATCCCGTTGGCCACAGCATTGGGCGGGGCCCAATGGACACTGCCCAACAACCTCAGAAATGGATATCTACCATGACTCAAACTCCAGGGAGGAAAAGATACTCTCCAAAGGAGTCAAACGGCTTCTTTGCCAGCAGGGGCAGCTGAGGCCCCAGTTTTCCATACCCGGCATCAACATTAAACTGCATGCTGCAATCTTCATAGCCCCAAGCTTTCCAGGGCCCGAGTGACCAGGATTCCAGAGATAAAAACCATCTGGTGGCTCTCCCAACCCTCATGGGGACAAAAGCGGACACATGGGGCAGGAGAGTGCAGAGAGCCAAAGCCAAGGGTCTATGGGGAGGCAGAGCGGGGGGGTGGGGGGCTGGGGGTGAGGGGCCAGCACCTCTTTAAGCCGGTTCCCCCAAGTTCAGCTTCAGAAACACCCTCCTTGTCGTGGATCTTCTCACTTCGTGTCTGTCAAAGGGAGAGATAAGAAGCGTCAGTTCTGGTGACCAGTGTGTGAAAGAGAACTGCGTCACTAGCCCTGTGACCCCCACAAATCCTCTGTGTCTCAGCTCCCCAGAACAGACATTTACCTTCTGTAGCCCCATTTCCCGAGTACTATGCCGTCATGAGGAGGGAATGGCGATGTGAAGGGCCTGTACGTAACCTCTGTTACTTGGCTCTGTGTTCTATGGACAATGCCCCTGGATCTATGCACAAACTCCTCCAGTGTGACCCGACTGACCCCACTCAGGACTAGGCCAGGGCGATGAGACAACTGGAGCTCAGAGAGGGAGAGTGAGTCACCTAAGATCACACAGCCTGCTTTCTGTTGAGGCATAAGTGAAGTGACCTGGGCTTCCCCCAGGCACAGGCAGTCAGCCCCAGCAGAGGACCCTTCCCAGGCCCCAGTCCATGGGCAGGAGAAAGGTATAGCTTTTGGGACAGAGTTAGCAGCCTTCGGCCACATTTCCCACAAGCAAGAAATTTTCTAGTATCGTCAGGAGCCAACAGAACACGGGTAGCAGGGATGCCCTCACCTCTTTCCAGTTGTTGTCCTGCTTTTCCAGGTCTGAGTGCTTCAGGACCCAGGGTTCAGCAGCCTTTTGCAGCTGAGAAAGGCAAAAAGTGTGCGCTGGTGAGCAGGGCTACTCTGAGCAGGGCCATTCCCCAGGCTCAACTCGATAGCCCACGGGACCCACGTCATGGGTCCAGTATTAACTTCTCAGTGGGTAGCAGAGCTGAGCCCCCAGAGGTGGATTTGGAAAACAGTTACTACAAGCAGCTACTGGCAGGCATCTTCCTGACATGGTTAATGGAGTTGTTACAACAGTTGTTATCGTTGCATTAATCTATAGTCGAGTCATAGAAGAGCTAGGCAGAAAAGCAATAGCTATTTCACATAAGGGACCGTGCTGCCATCAACGGGGGCCATCCACAACAATCCAGCACTACTTCCTGCTGAGTCCTGAGGTGACCCCTGGAGCACCATCACTTCCGGGGAGACCATTGCATGTGCATATCAGTTCGTTTAATCCTCATTAATACTGGCAACCACAGGAGTAGGTGTGACTGTGATTATTCCCATGTGGCAGGTGAGAGGATCAAGACAACAAAAGGAAAAAACTGGCCCAGATGTGGGCAGATGAATTAGCAGCTGGGATTACAGGAGCTGCACCATCACTTTGCTTATTTTCCTCCACAGCAGCTGACTCCCACATAGGGTGACTCACCTGAGTTTCCCCAGGGCTTTCCCAGTGTTAGGAAGGCTTACTTCCCCAAACCTTTCAGTTCTGAAAAAGCAAGAAGGTTCTGCCTAGGACTGTCCCGGGAGAAAAGCGGAAGTTCAAAGCAAAGCCAGGATGGACTGGTCACCTGTTTGCACTTGAACCCATGTCTCAAACTTTGCTTCTTAGGAACCCAATGTAAGATAAGTAAAACGGGGGTGAGGGGGACAACCAGTGTGATAACGGACTGAACCTGTAAGCCAGCCCCAATGAAATGTTTTCCTTTACAAGAGTTGCAATGGTCATGGTGTCTCTTCACAGCAACAGAACACTGACTCAGACACCCCTCCTGCTGCTCTGCAGGCTGTTTGACCTGGCTGGTTTCACGGAGAACACAACTTACATGGATGTGGGGCTGACACCTGTGATCCGAGCTCTGGAGGGGCTGAGGAAGAACTGAACATCCCAGGCTGGTCTGGGACAACTACTAAGTGAGATACACAGAGACTCAGCCTCAAAACAAACAAAACAAAAGAAGAAGGAAAGGGTGAAGGGAGGAAGGAGGGAGAAAATAAGAGAAAGAGGATGCAGCTTTGGGTGTCCTGGTTTGAACTGAGGGAAGCCAGAGAACAGATCTAGGAAGCTAGCAAATTCCACACAAGGTCCCTGCTGGGACACCAAGCACAGGACTCAGCACCTATGAGCCAGCAGGTCCCAGTTGTGGATTTGCTGATACCCCATTAAGCATGGCATGGATTTGGCTTAATGATTTCTAAATCATTAAAAAATAATGTTAATGGAACAACAAGGAATCATTCTATACACAGGAAGTGGCCAGACGGTGCAAAGGGTGCTCTGATCAGCGCGCCACGAGTCCCAGGGAACGTGCTTTAATTTGCGGGTGTACCAGCCTGAACTTGCCACATACAGACGCCAATGAAATGTGAGCCTCAGAAATGCGATGTTCTGTAGCTAGTGAGTGTGACCCTAGAGGAAACCTGGTCCCTTGCAAGAGGTCAGTTCACACCAAATGTTAGGGCTGGAGAGATGGCTCACCCATTAAAAGCACTTGTTGCTTTTCTAGAGGACTCAGGCTCAGATCCCAGCACCCACATGGCCGTCCACAATCATCTGTAACTCCAGTTCCAAGAAATCCAACACCCTCTTTTGGCCTGAGGGCATCAGGTATGTACATGGTACATATACATACATGCAAGCAAACCACTCATCCACATAATCTTTTTTTTTTTAATCTGCCAGATGTGAGAAACAGGACATTTTGGGTCATTTTGCTCATCTGCAAAGTGACCTTCCAAGGTCGAGGGGATTGGAGATTGCATTTTGCATTCTGAGAAGACATAACAATGAAGGTAACTCTTGGAGAGATGCTCGCCCTCATCAGGTGAGTCCAAAGATTGGGGAGTCTTGGAAACTGGCAAGGAAAAAGCAAAGCAGGTCTGCATAACGCTCTGCTTACAGCGGGGACACACACACACACACACACACACACACACACACACACACACACCACGATATGGGGCTGGAAGGCCAAGGGAAAACCCTTCTGAGACCAGCTTTTCAATCACTATACACTCGCGTGCCCTTGAATGTAGCATCGTGATACTGTTGTTTCTGCTTTCTGGTTGTTTGGAGACAGGATTCCTTGTAAACCAGGCTGGCTCCAAACTCACTAACTAGCTGAGGATGATGACCATGAACCTCTAATTCTCCTGCCTTTACCTCCCAAAAGATGACAGGCATGAGCCGCCACGCTTGGTTCCCGTGGGGCTGGGAATCCAAGCCAGGGTTCCCCGCATGCTAGGCAAGTGCTGTGAGACATCGCCCGCTCCCTAGTGAAAACACGGTGCCTGGATTTTGTCTGTGTGGGATAATGAATGCAGGGGTGAAGCAGCAGCTACACTGCGGAGGCTCTGCATGGGAGAGGCGAGTGTGCATGCCGGAAACGAACAGAAAACCCTCCGCAGGCGTAAAACCCACACAGCACAAAGGGAGGGAGCCAGATGGAGTATCGTTTCTGCAGTACGTAGGTCTTGGTCTCCCTCCTCCAGAGGACTCCAGTTTTCCTATGGGAATCACTCTCGGCCCTTCAATCACTTATGGGTTTTGATAGGGGCCTATCACGACTGACACCTGGCCACTGAGAACTTGGGGGGGGGGTAGTTCTTATTGCAACTGCTAAGCTGTGAGCTACGAGCAGGAAACGACAGCCTTAAGTGAGGTTGGCATGCTTAAGAGTGGCGTGAACAGAGGCGAGGGGCCTGAAAGACTGAGGCCGAGGAAAGGCCTGGTTCTCGCGCCTCTCTCCGAGCTCCTTCGCCGCCTGAGCCCCTGGATCCAGCCTCACCTGACTGAGGCGGTTCTGCAGCTCCTTCACCTGCTGCTCCACCTGCTGCTTCTCGCCCTGCAGCCGCTCCACCAGCTGCAGCTTCTCCTGGCTCCAGTGGCGCTCGCTGATCTGCAGCTGCCGCGTCAGCTCCATGACGGCGCTGTAGGACTCAGCCAGGAGGTGCTGCTGCTCTTCCCGCTCCCGCTGCAGCGCAGCCTTCCAGTCGGGCCCGGGCCGCTCGCCGGCACCCTTCCCAGCCTTCAGCTCCATCTGCAGGAAGAAGCGTCAGCTGGGCCGTGGAGGGCACACTGGCTCCACACCTATACCAGGGAGGCTCTGGGGACCCTCCATGCTGATCCCCCTTCAACAGAGCTGTGGACCCCTTTCTGCATACAAGCCAGACCCTGCACTAATGTTCCCTTCCAAAACCTCTGTAAGCCAAGTGCTACATCCCGTCCCTCGGAGGGGCTCCAAGGGGCTAAATAAACATTCCACATCTGGCTACAATAGACAGAGTCCTCAGCTACTGATAGCCATGCCATTTATCAACTCTTTTTTTTTTTGTTTTGTTTTGTTTTGTTTTGTTTTGTTTTGTTTTCAAGACAGGGTTTCTCTGTAAAGCCCTGGGCGTCCTGGAACTCACTCTGTAGACCAGGTTGGCCTTGAACTCACAGAGATCCACCTGCCTCTGCCTCCTGAGTGCTGGGATTAAAGGTGTGCGCCACCATCACTCAGCCCCTGCCTATTTAATATGTATTAATAACCCTGCCTGTGTCTCTCTGCTCTAATCAACTACATAATAAATAGGCTAAGCTTCCAGAGCATTGTGGTTTCTCCAACAGAGAGCCCAGATCACCCAATCCTAGCTTTCTGTGTCTCCTTGTATCCCTCTGTCTTTTCTTCATTCTCTTGACATCCTAGTCAGGTCTAGCCCAGAGCCGTGTTGGATGTGGCGTGCAGGCAGGGTGCGGGAGCAGTCTGCGAGCCCATAGTTCAGCCTATCTCTCTGTCTCTCTGGGGCACAAGGTGAAGTGTAAGGGGTCCTGTGTACCCAAGAGTACAGCTTAGCACCCTCCTCCCCGATCTGACGGTCTAGATCTGGGCTGGGAACCAGGGAGAGACGTCCCTGGGAAGCAAGGAGGCTTACCTGTGACGCATGGCCCTTGAGCTCTGCCCGCTCCGTCTCCCACGTGGCCTTAGCCTTTGCAAACTGCTGCTGAAGCTCAGTCAGACCGCGACGCTCGTCCCGGAGCAGCCAGCACAGCTCCTTCAGTGTGACCTTCATGTCAGCCAGGGTCTTGATGTACTCATTAGGCTGCAGACAGAGTAAGGCCTGGTCAAGAGCTTTGTGAAGACAGGGAGGGCAGCCTTGGTGCTGCTGACTCACCCACGAGTCCAGCCTGGGCCCTACCAGCCTCACAGAACCCTCTTCAGGTCCTCTCTAGTAAAATGGGGGTGAAGGCCAGTCCTGGGGTAGCCTGGCTGAGCAGCATGTCCCACATGCAATGTGCTGTCACATGAGCAGCAGTTAGCCCAGATGGAGAGAAACAACCTTCCCCAGGCTTGGCAGGCCCCAGGCTACAGCTCTCTTGCCTCTCTGAGCTGAGGCCTCCATGGAGCCTCTCAAATGGTACTCCCCTTTCCTGGTTCCTTACACACTGCTCAGCCACACCCCGGCTCACTGTAGAACCCTTTGAGGCTGACGGACTCCATGGCTCCCTCTGACCTGTGGGTTGATCTGACAGTTCTTATTTCTAGACCATAAAGGCCTCTCTTCGTGTGACCCTGGCCTGGTATCCTTACTCTCTCCCAGGGTCCCACTGGTCACAGCTACTCCAGCACATCTTGCCACACCTCGGTACACACAGTCCTCTTGGTTCAGTATGGTCTGTTTTCCTTTCTGAATTTAACAAGCCCCTATTCATCCATGGAAGCTCACTACACGTGACCCCCTTCTCTGTAACACTGCTCCCTATATAACAAATTCACTGCTCTTCTTCCTGTACTTCACAGATCATCTGCTCTTCTGTCACCACCCCGGATGACTCACGTTCCCCTAGCCCTGAGCAGCTGGCGGGCCAGTTCCCAGCCAATCACCATCTGCAGCTCCCGTGTCCCATCAGGGCTGTGTGAGAAGACAGCCGGAAGTGATCATTAATGGATGAGGTACACACGGTACACCCGAGTCGGACCAGAAGGGGCTGAACACACCGTGTTCTGGGTCCAGCTGTCCCCTGTGCAGGCCTTGTTATCCGAGTGTTGGGCGTTCATCTCTTCTTCCTCCATGAGCAGGTACAGCTCCTTCATGCTGTTTACCTGGTTTGAGAAACCGCATTCAACAGCCTCAGCCTTCAGAGGGTGGGGGCACTGCCAAGCCGCCCAGGTAGAAAGGGGATTGCACAGCCATGCGGGAAGGATGAGCATCTCAGGAGGAACCAACGCCTGTCACTGACGTCCCACACCTTAACGGTGACCCACCCCCCAACCCGGCACTGTTCGGGGAGAGAAGCAGAACTCACGCCCCATGCCCCCTTCTTCCCGCTCAGGGCCAGGACTAAGCTCAGCCATACCTCCAGGAAGTCATCCTCCTCGTGGGGCAGGACCTTGCCCTGCCGCCAGCGCTTCAGGAACCACCTGAGCTTCATGAAGAGCAGCAGGAAGTTGTGCTTGAACTGCTGGGACTCCTGCACCAGGATGTTCTTCTCCTGGCTCCAGAACTTCTGCTCCAGCCTCCTTTGGAGGCTCAGACTCTGGAGCTCGAACTCCCGCCTCAGCAGCGCCCTCTGCTGGTCTTCTTTTAGCTGTCAGGACAGGCGTGAGCAAGGGAGGCCCCCGTTGATTTCATACCCAGATCAAAGGCAGACTAATGTCAAGTGCCTGCTGGTGACCCCTGCCAGGGCCTCTACCCCAAGCAGCCCAGTGGGCTGGAGAGAGAGCTGTCAGTACAGTGCCTGCCACACAAGCATAAGGACCTTAGTTCATCCAGAAGGCACATACAAAAGCTCAGCCAGTCCGCCTCCTGCCATCAGTGAGCCCTGTTGCCAGGGGGGGGTCCTGACTCAAAACACTGGGAAATCAGCTTGAGGAATGACCTTTGGCCACCACGACTGAGTACCTACCGGGCGTCAGATGCCTCCCATGTACTCACACTGGTCTGGGAACTATGAAGGTAAGTGGGGACCGCAGAGAGGGTGAGGTGCAGAGCAGAGGTAAGCTGGGGTCAAGAAAGGCTGAGTAACATGAACTATCCTAAGGAGCAACCCGGGTCACGGCTAAGGGAGCCACAGGCCCGGGATGTACAGCTCTCAGCGAAGCACGTCTGCTCTGTGAGCTCTGTTTCCAAATCTGTAATCCTTCTGCCTCTGCAGCACGTCCTACCCTGCACCATCGCCGCAGCAGCTTCCAGATTGGTAAAGTGGGGGACCTCATAGGGAAGAGTATGAGGATTACAGGATAGAATATGTGGGGCGTGTGTTACACGGGCCACTCGGGAAGGTCTGCTTCTTCCTTCCTTTTTTTTTTTTTTTTTTTTTACATTTCCTTATTATTTTGTATGTGTACAGGTGCCTTGGCATGTGTATGGTGGTCAGAGGACTAGAGAGGTTAGTTCTCTCCCACTGTATGGGTCCTGGAGATCGAACTTGAGTTGTTTTTACCCATCTCACCATTAATAAATGCTATTATCGAACTATCAAACTGATCCATAGCCAGGTTTGATAGAAGCACCATTTCAAAAACAGGAAACTGAGGCCAAGAGTTGAAACAGGCTGGAGAGATGGCTCAGTGGTTAAGGGCACTGGCTGCTCTTCCCGAGGACCCGGTTTCTGTTGTGGGAGTATACAGCAGGTGACAACTGATGTTTGACAAGTCGACCCACCAGACCTATAACTCTCTGATGGGGAGCCCTACCTGGCAAGGCCGTGGGGTCACTGGCTGTGGAAACTGGCTGCCTTCTGTCTGTAACTTTCTCATGTGCCACCATTAGACCTCCCTACAAGAACAGCCGGGGGTGCTTTCCACGGCCCTTTGGTGGTGTGTTTTACATCTCTGGGCACAGTTAGCTGTGGATTTCTGTTTAAGCTGTATAATTCCGATGAGCAGAAATATTACCAGAATAGTCTTCTTTACTGACACAGGAAAGTAGCAGTATTCTCAGTCTCAAAGACAGCCTTTCATACATTTTGCAAAGACCTTAGAACAAGTCCAAAACAGATTAAGCCTCCCCTCCAGAATATACACAAAGACTAATTCCCAGGTGTTGTTTATTGTTAAATCAAGGCCAGGCTGTTTACGTCAAGACACAGTCCTTCCTTGCGGTAGCTCCCTTTCGGCAGGTACCCTGACCACTCACGGTTCAGCCAATTGTTTATTGTGGCTGCATCCCTGCTGAGCTCCCCAGGAGTGGCTCCAGAGAGCAGCACCTAGCCCTAATCCATCTTTTGTTTAACCGATACCTTTTGTTTGTCCTATGTGAATCTTGTCTCAGAACCCCTAAGGATGCGAGGCCTATGCAAAACTTGATTTCAGGAAACCTGGCAAACTGTGGTACCTGAGAAATCGAGAAATTTGCACTTGGCATTGTACTGTTGGGAGCTCCTTTTAGGTTGTTTTGAGCATATGGAAATCAACTGGCTAAACTGTAAATATTGAGAGATATAAAAATGTCCAGGGTAAAGGGAAAGGGGTCAGTCTCTAGAGCCTTGAGTTAGAGAGGCTGGATTCCCCTGCAGCCTCGAAAGCTAAATTCATTCTTAAGGTGCCTCTGAGTCTTCTTTCCATGGAGTCATGTGAACCCACACACGTGTGCTGCGACATTTCGAGACAAGAGCTGCTACAGAATGTGAGTGAAGTGTGTGTGTGTGTGTGTGTGTGTTGGGTGAGAGATGAAGAAGAAGCATGAGAGAAGTGTGAGGAAGTAAATGGGTGAAAGAATGAATGAATAAAATGTGATGGATAGACTAAAACTTGTTCCTAATTACCCTCGGATAAAAGTTCCCTACCCCTCGATACTCTGAGGCATTCCTTTCATTACCCTGAGCAGATCATGGGAGCTGGTCTAATAAGGTCCACTAAAGGTTTCAGTTCCCAGAACCCACATCAGGCAGATCCACAGACACCTGCACTGACGCGCACATATCCACACATATATATGTGTAATTAAAAATTTAAAAAATCTTAAAAATTTTTTTTAAAGAGATGAAGCTGAGAGTCATGGTGTCACACGCCTTTAATCCCAGCACTTGGGAGACAGAGGCAGGCGGATTTCTGTGAGTTCGAATCAGCCCACTCTACATATTGAGTGGACAGCCAGGGCTACATAGAGAGAGATGTTGTAGAATATTATTTTAATGCTGTGGAACATTTGTTTAATGATGCAAAGATGTGTTGCATTCTTTTATGATGCATGTGTTTAATTCTGTGAAGTTGTGTTACTGTGCCTGTCTAAAATACCTGATTGGTCTAATAAAGAGCTGAACAGCCAATAGCAAGCAGGAGAAAGAATAGGTGGGGCTGGCAGGCAGAGAGAATAGGAGAAAAAGAGAAAAGGAAGATTAAGGAACAAAAAAGGAAAGAGAGGGGACTGCAGGGGCCAGCCACTCTGCTACATCGCAAACCATGGAGTAAGAAGTAAAGAAAGGTATACAGAAATAGAGAAAGGTAAATGCCCAGAGGCAAAAAGTAGATGGGATGATTTAAGTTAAGGCAAGCTGGCTAGAAACAAGCCAAGCTAAGGCCGGACATTCATAAGAAAGAGAAAGACTCTGTGTGATTTATTTGGGAGCTGGTGGTAGACTCCCATAAGATTCAAAGAGTAAAAAACAACCAACAACAAAGAGAGACACCGTCTCAAACAAAACAGAGCAAAATCCAAAGAGATTAAACAGGCTAATGTCATCTAGGCAGCCAATATCACCTGCAGGGGTCCCAGCCCAGGCTAGAGCTAACAATCACAAACTCGGTGACACCCTGGCCTGTGGTGATTTTTGTGCACCCTAATAAACTTGCCTGAGGATCAGAGGACAGAACCAGCCACTAGATTAGACACAGTGCCAGGCAGTGGTGGCACACACCTTAAATCCCAGCACTTGAGATCTCATGCCTTTGCTTGGAAAGCACATATGCCATAATCCCAGGAAGTGATGTCTGGGCAGAGCAAGGTATATGAGGCGTGAGGAAACAGGAACTCACTCTCTAGGCTGAGGATTTTGTAGAGGTAAGAACTAGTGGCTGCTTCTCTGCCTCTCTGATCTTTCAGCTTTCGCCCTGATATCTGGTTCTGGGTTTTTTATTAAAAGACCATCTAAGATTCAAACAACACTGGCAGGGCCCAGGGGTGCTTCCCCTCGTGTTATCCCCTTCTGAGGACCCTGCTTTTAATAGCGTTTTATTTCTTCTGCTAGGGACAGAACCCCAAGCCTCCCACACGCTGGGCAAGCGCTCTACCACAGAGCTACACCATGGCCTCTGCATCTTCAGTCCTGGGAGAAGGTGTAGCAGGTTAAATAAAATGTGGTACCAACCCACCTGGACCACTTTCTGGTTGAAGCTGTCTGCCTCCTCCTTCCGGAGCTGCCGCTCCTGGGACAGCTGCTCCTGCAGGCCCCGGAGGCTGTCGTGGGCCTCGGCCAGGACCAGTTGAAGCTCTTTGATCTGCAGTGGGGTGGGGGCCACACAAGGAGTGGAGAGAGGACACAGGCTGTGGTCAAAGAATGGCAGGAGCAGAGAACCAACAGTTAGCTGGACCCAGGCGTCCTTGCCTCAGAGTCATTGTGACCGTTAAATGAAACAGTCCATGTCAAAGCCTCCACAGAATAATTTTTAACATTTCTCTCTTGCAAATTTATTTGCAGAAAAAAAATATACCGTGGGAACTAAATTTGATTCACAAAGTTGTTCATAGTCTCTTTAATCGCTTGATTTACTTGTTTTTGACTCGGGCTCAGTATTTTTCACAGGCTGGTCTCAAACTCCTGAGCTCAAGGCATCCCCCTGCTTCAGCCTCCCAAGTAGCTGGGGCTGTAGGAGCTGCCACCACATGCAATTTCACTGTTTATAATTAAAGGTTTAGAAGTCTCTTTGTCAAAAATCAGGTGCCCATAGGTGTGTGGATTTATGTTGGGGTCTTCGATTCCATTGATCCACCTGTCTGTTTTTATGCCACTACCATACTATAGTTCTGTAGTAGCGCTTCAGATCAGGGATGGTGATAGCTTCGGAAGTTCAGGATTGTTTTGGCTACCTCGGGTTTTTTTGTTTTTCCATATGAAGTTGAATATTGCTCTTTTAAGGTCTGTCAAGAATTATGTTGGAATTCTGATAGGGATTGCACTGAATCTGTAGATTGCTTTTGGTAAGATGGCCATTTTACTGTGTTAATCCTACCGATTCATAAGCATGGGAGATCTTTCCATACACGATTGGAGAAAAAATGTCAACATAACGATGCCTAACAATATTCTGCCTAACAATATACTCATAGATCGGTGACTATGCCAGTTGTCATCAGAGAGCCTTCATCCAGTAATCAATGGACACAGATACAGAGACCCACAGCCAAGCATTGGGCCAAGCCCAGGGAATCCTGCTGAAGAGAAGGAGGAAGGATTGTATGAGCCGGTGTGTGTGTGTGTGTGTGTGTGTGTGTGTGTGTGTGTATGGGTGTGGTCAAGGACATCACAAGAGAACCCACAGAAACAATTGATCTGAGCTCATAGGAGCTCACAGATTCTGGATGGACAGCCAGGGAGCCTACACGGGACTAGGCCTTCTGCATGTATGTGACAGTTGTATAACTTTGTCTACTTTCGGGACTCCTAGTAATGGGTGCAAGGGATGTCTCCAAAGCTTTGGCTGGCTTTTGGGAACCTATCCCTCATACTGGGTTGCTTTGCCCAGCCTTAATACAAGGGGAGGAGCTTGGTCCTGTCTCAACGTGATGTGCCCTGCTTTGTTGACTCCCACGGGAGGCTTGCCCCTTTCTGAACAGAAACAGAGAAGTGGATGGCAGTGGTGGTAGAGGGGGGGTGGGGGAAGTGGGGGAGGGAATGGAAGGACAGGAGGGAGGAGAAACTGTGGTCTGGATAATAATAATAAAAATAAATGAATACATTTAATTAATATAAAAATTTAGAAGCAATTTAAATAATAAATAATGAGATCTAAAATGTGTTTAATGGGTCTATATGTGTAAAAATCCATTCAGCTGTACATTTACAGATACTGTCTTTGTGTATTATTACATAACAGAAACACATTAACTATCAACATGGTTAACTACCTAATGATCTTAACTTTCTTTATATCTTCATGTAATGCTGCTTAGAGGTCTAATTGTACTTATTGTGGCTTACAATGACTATGGCACAAGAACATTAAAAAAAAAAGTTAACCAAATTCTCCGATTTCTGGGGGAAATGGTGTTTTAAAAGCATTTAGAACTAATGAGGCAAAGCTGATGTGTTCTTGGCCCGGCAGGATGGCTCAGCCAATAAAGGCTCTTGCAGACAAGCATCAGGACCTGAGTTTGATTCCCAGGATCCCCGTGGTGGGAGGGAGAGGGACCAACTCCTACAAGATGTCCTCTGAGTACGCGTGCATGCTGCAGCCCAATGTGCACACACCCACACACTAAATGAATAAATGTAAAAAGTGTTTTAAAACCTGTTCTTTTGTAAGTCCAGCTAGAGACTAGAAGGGAACACAGAAGGAACTGTCTAGAGTCTGCTGGCGGATCTAGAGGCTAATTTACAAAACAGGAAGATCGTGAGCTTGAGGCCAGCGTGGGCTACATGGCAAGACCCTGTCACAGGGCACCAAAGGGGAACAAGGTGTTCAGTTTGTAAGCACCTGTCCGTCTTCCTTCTCCCCCTCTCTCCCTTCCCTATCTGTGTGTGCGTGTGTGGATGCTGGGGACTGGACTCAAAGCCCCACACATGCTAAGCAAGAGCTTCATCACTGGGCTGTAGCCCCGCCCCATTGATACTCTGTTGTTTACTCCAGTCACGAAGGTTTTAGCCGGACGAAATGAAGAGGTGCATGAGGCAGGAGGGGTCACCTGAGCCTGTGCATCTGAGACCAGCCCGAGCAACACAGTGAGACTCCGTCTCAAAGAAAGAAAAGTATTGTGTATTTCTGGTAACGGGAATGTTTA
Organism: Peromyscus leucopus; assembly: GCF_004664715.2. Lineage (NCBI taxonomy): Eukaryota > Metazoa > Chordata > Mammalia > Rodentia > Cricetidae > Peromyscus > Peromyscus leucopus. The sequence continues at coordinate 133,443,834 of NC_051066.1, forward strand.
TTCTAACACACTGTGCGGGAAGAGGAACGTGGAAATGGTCCCAGGCATGGCAGGTGTCCCGCTGTGAGAAAAAATTATGTGGCCAATAATAGGATAACTTGGCACTGTCTCTGCAATGATTTGAGGCATGTCTTGTACACCTGTTCTGTATTAAAATCTCTGCAGAGCTGGGCAAAGTGTCGTGTGCCTGTAATCCCAGCACTAAGGAGTTGGAGGCAGGAAGATAGTAAGTTTGAGGTAAATGTGGTCTACATCCTGAGACCCTGGCTCAGCAAACCAACAACTCTTTAGAAGTCAGGCTGCTACCCTCACACACCCTCCTTGAACTCAGGGTTGGTGCTATGTTTCAATCGTAACTGCTCAGGAAGGATGAATGAAACCGATTAAATGTGTAAAGGAGCTCACACAAACAAGCTCATTTCTTCTCAGAAAATGAGATCTAAGTATCTCAGGGTTTTTCTTCTTCCTCCTCTCTCCTTGCCCTTCTCTATCTGTCTGTCCATCTCCCCACTGGGGATCAAAGCTAAGGTCTTCCGCATGCTAAGTGCACAGGGCTACAGCTCAGTTACCCCCAGACACTGTTTTTCCTTTTCCCCCTTCCCCTACTAGAATGTCCAGACTGCCTCAGTTTCTAGGGAGCATCCCAGGCTCAAGGGGACAGGGAACTTTTCAAAGACCAGAGAACTTTAGAAATTCTAAAGAGCATCAATGTTGTGGGTGGGAAAGCTGGGGCCACAGGATGTGAATGCATCCAAGGTCATACCACCAGACCATCAGAGTGATATTTCACTCAGGTCCCCTGAGTCCAAGTAACATGTCATGGACACTGCCCTCATCTTCACCCATAGAGGCCAGGCCTTAAGCTAAAGCTTTTTATGCATCTACCCCTGTCAACAACCCTATGAGGGGCTCTGTTCTTAAGGCCACAAACCCTACAAATAAGGAAGCAAAGTGACATATCCAAGATCTCACAGCCAGCACACAAGAGATTCACAACCTGAACTCAGCCAGAATGGAGAGACCATTGTGCTAGGGGATGTCTTTCTGTATGCTGTGAATACATGTTGTTCCCATTGGTTAATAAATAAGCTGCTTTGACCTATGGCAAGGCAGCTTAGAGACAGGCAGGAAATCCAAGGAGAGAGACAGGAAAGAGAAAAGAGGGGTCTGGAGAGACTTGAGCCTGCCACCCAAGGAGCAATATGCCAGCAGACTAGTAAAGCCACAGAACACACGGCAAAACATACATTAATAGAAATGGGTTAATAAGATAAAAGAGCTAGCTAGCAAGAAGCCTGCCATAGGCCATGCAATTGGTAATTAATATAAGCCTCTGTGTGTTTACTTAGGACCAAGCAGGTGCAGGACGTGGGTGGGAGAGATTCGTCCCATAGCGTGCGGGGTCGGGGTGGGGGCTGGGGGTGGTACAGGCAGGAGAAACTTCCAGCTACACCATTGCCTCTCTGGTATGTATGTACACTAGCCATTTTATGATGGCCTTCAGTTCAGCATCCTAACACTGGCATTACAGGTACACACCATGTCCAGCTAAGCTTTCTCTCACTAGACCATGGGATTGATTCAAATTCTCCCCGCCCCCCCAACTCCTGGTTGTCAGGAAGCTTAAAACCAAACGGAATGCTCAAAGCCCATACCATCACCCTCCAGGGATCACCCTGGTTTTGAGAGGCCCCAGACAATTTCCTTCAACCCAACCTCCAGCTTAGGCCCCGACCCACCTCAGAGGCATAGGAATCATTATCTTCAGCTCGATAAGGCCGGAAGTTCCGACTAGGATCAGGCTTGGAGTCCAAGTCACCAGCACGGAAGGCCTCCCGGATCCTGGGCTCCCATTCCAGCAGCTCTCTGAAGTCAGATGGCTAAAGGGAGGGGCACAAGCAGAAGACAGCCATGGGAAGAGGCCTGAGGAACACTACAAAAGGTCCCCACCAGGCCTCAGCTCCATAACAGGGTCTGTCCACATGAGAGTGAGGCCCAGGTGAATCAACCTTGCCCACTGGACCCAGCCTTCCCAGGGTGCATTGCCACCACGCAATGACTGCCTGTTGCAAAGATGAATGAGTAGGCACGTGAAAACACTATTTTTGTGAATGGCTGCTATGCAAAGCCTTTTGAAACGGTTCCACTGCTCTACCACCTGTGTGATCCCAGCTCACTCTTCAGGATGAAACAAGGAGGGGACTCGACATGGGGCTGTCCACTTGTTTAAGAAGCCATCTTAAGCCACAGCAGCAAAGCATGAGTTGAAGCTGCTATAGTACTGTGCAGTGCCATGCATGGAAATCTGCTCTCAGGATGAAAACCAAACCACCCCATGCTCTGCAGCCCAGCCTCACCGCTCTGCACAGTTCCTTGAACCTACCATGTTCCTTGTCTATGAGCTGAGCCTCTTCAAGATCTAGGACAAGTTCCTTGTTGATAGAAACTATGTATCTTTCTTTCAGGTCCCTCTTCTGTTTGTCATATCATAGTCACAGGCTTGCCATGTTGGTTAATTCTTCCTCACTAGGCAATAAGGACCTTTGGAGTGGGAATCCTATTGCTATCTGGTTCTACAGACTACCACCTATCCTGTGCTGAGCACAAAGGGCAGGGGCAAGCAACAAAGTAGCCAGCAAATGGACCCGTAATACAGTGCATGAGGAAGACACATTATGTAGGAATACAAAGGGTATGGAGCAGCAACAGAGTATCCAGCAAATGGACTGGGAATACCGAGCATGAGGAAGACACACTATGCAGGAATACAAAGGGTAGGGAGCAGCAACAGAGTATCCAGCAAATGGACCCGTAATACAGTCCATGAGGAAGACACACTATGCAGGAATACAAAGGGTAGGGAGCAGCAACAGAGTATCCAGCAAATGGACCCGTAATACAGTCCATGAGGAAGACACACGATGCAGGAATACAAAGGGTAGGGAGCAGCAACAGAGTATCCAGCAAATGGACCCGTAATACAGTCCATGAGGAAGACACACGATGCAGGAATACAAAGGGTAGGGAGCAGCAACAGAGTATCCAGCAAATAGACTGGGAATACCATCCACGAGGAAGACGCTGTCCAACAACAGCTACAACACAAAGCAAAAGGAGTGAAAAAGAAGCCCAGGGGAGGGCATATGGAGGTTTAGGAGGGTGCTTCCAGGATGCAAGTAGACACAAGCATCTAAATGAGTAACTGCACCCAACAAACCTCTGCCCAATCCTATGTCGTTTTTATTCATTTAATTTTTAAATTTTCTCTTGGGAATTTTGTTTTGTTTCTATCCTGTCCTGGAGATGAAGCCTGTGCTGCCTGCTAAGGCAAGTGCCTTACCACTGAGCCACATCCCCACATGGCTGCTGCATGTGACGACTGTATTGAAGATCACCACTCAAGACCATCTACAGAGGTACTGGCACGAAGTGGTAAGCAGGGACACAAGGTGTCCCCTTATTTTTGTCTTCGCTGCCAATGTTTCTGTGTTGCTGTCGCAAGAACACTCTGCAAATCGTGGGCATTTCTGCCATTTTAGTTTTTCTAGGTAGCATATCCTGGGTATTAAGACTAAGCTTCTCAAAAACTCATCAAAATGATTTAAAAACCACAACCAGTTGCTTTAGAATGCAAAATTATGGGCTGGCAAGAGAGCTTAGTGGGTAAAGGTCCTTACTACCAAGGCGACTTGAGTAGATCTGCAGGACCATCTGAGAACTGACTCCTGTGACCGCTGCATGTCCACAGTGGCTTCCCCCTGACCCCCCAGAAAATAAGTGTAATAAAGATTTTAGTCACTAAAGAGATAGGAAAAGAAGGGGTGGGGTGGCTACCCTGGAAAAATGGCTAAGAGCTCTTGATGCTCTTCAGGAGGACCCAAGTTCAGTTCCTAGCACCCATATCAAGGCGCTCACAGCCACCTTCCTCTGGCTTCTGTGGACACCCACATACAGGGGGCATACATATATACACATGCACACACACGTACATTTTCAAAAGTCTTTTAAAAGGAGGGGGCCAGGGATGTGGCTCAATGGTAGAGTACTTGCCTAGCATGTATGAGGCCCTGGGTCCTGTCCCCAGCACTGAGGAGAGGGGAGGGCAAGGGAGAGGGGGGAAGGGAAAAAAGTAATCTAACAAAGAGATAGGACCTCAGAATCAACCTCCATCCATAGTAAATGCATGCTGGGCAATTCACTGAGTCAACAGACTTATACTTAGTAAGCTGGAATAAATACATTTTTACTACCTGTAACAGCAAATAGCAGGCCAAGTGAACAAAGCCAGGTACTGCTGTGTTCGGTTTGTATAATTCCATTTATATAAAGCTCAAAGATGGATAAAATCAGGAGGTTGTCCTGAGGAGCAGGGATAGTGGCTAGCAGGGAGACTGAGCGGGGCAGCCTTGGGACTGACTGGTCATGTTCTGGATGATGATCACTGTTGACTGCAGGACACTTGTAGAGTTGTTTGTACACATGACCTCGTGTCCTCCTCTGTCGTGTGCCTGGTCCAGCACAAAGTTTGTATGTAATCAAAGTAACAGGAAGCTGGGCGGTGGTGGCGCACGCCTTTAATCCCAGCACTCGGGAGGCAGGGGCAGGCGGATCTCTGTGAGTTCAAGGTCAGCCTGGGCTACCAAGTGAGTTCCAGGAAAGGCGCAAAGCTACGCAGAGAAACCCTGTCTCGAAAAACCAAAAAAAAGAAAAAAAAAAAAAAAAAAAAAAAAGAAAAAGAAAAAGAAAGAAAGAAAGAAAAGAAAAGAAAAAGAAAGAAAGAAAAGAAAAAAAGTAACAGGACCCTGGCTGGCCTGGGCATCTTACCTGGAAGTCAGAGCCAAGGTCTTTGGCCAGCATGATCTCCTTAGAGGACCCCTGGGAGCCCAAGGCGGGTAGCGCAGGGAAGGGCTCAGGTTGCTCCTTGCCAGAGCTACCCAAGGCCACATCCACCTTTCGCGTGAAAGTGTTCAGTTCCTGCTGCAGCACGCTCAGCCGCACCAGGATGGCATGGATGAGCTTGGCATCCCTGGGTCCCTCACTGTTATCAGGTGCCTCGTGCAACCGCAAGTCTGCACACTCATTGTCCAGGCACAGCCGGAGGCCAACCGAGAAGCCATTGGCATCAGCCACCAGGACGTCGATGGCCTTGCTGACCAGGGCGGCCTGCTCCCGCAGCCCGGGCAGCGCCTCGGCCTCGCGGGCCCTGCAGAGCCGGGCAGTGTGGGGCTCCAGCGCCTCGCCCAGGGGAGCGGGCACGCACTGCGCAGAGTCCCCAGCCTCGGCGTCCGTCTCCAGCATGGGGCGTGTGCTCTGGCAAGAGGCCAGGTCGCAGCGCTGCAGGTTGGAGAGGAGCACGCGGTTCTCATACTGCAGCTTCTTGACCTTGCCGCTGAGCTCGCCGATCTGCAGTTTGGCGGCCGCCAGCTCCTCCTGCGAGGGCTCGCTGAGCACCGAGCAGCTGTCCTCTGACAGAGTCACATCCAGCTCGTGCTCGGAGCGGTATTTGGCCAGCTCGTTCAGCAGCAACTTGTTCTGGTCCTCCAGCTCAGCCGAAGAGCGCCTCAGCAGCTCAGCCTCCTCTTCCACGAACTGCAGGTGGCGCCGCAACTCAGCCAGGCTCTCCCCGCATTCACCACCACCCAGAGCCGAGAAGGCCAACCGGGCCTCGGGGCCCCCGCCACCCCCGTGGTCCTTCATGTCGTCCATCTCGGCCCGGAGGCCCCGGTTCTCCACCTCCAGCTCCACGATGCGCCGGCTCAGCAAGTTGGCCTCCTCCTCCACCAGCTTCAGATGCACCTTCAGCTCTGTCTCGCGGGAGTGCGGAGCATCCGCCAGCTCCTCCGCGGACAGGGCTGCGTCCAGGTCTCCATACAAGGAGCGGTACTTGAGCAGCTCCTCCTTCATGCTGTCGTTCTCCTTGGCCAGCTTGGTGAGCTTCTTGCACATGAGGGCCGACTCCTCCTTTGCGAAATGCAGCTGGCATTTCAGATCTGCGCTGTCCTCCTGCGACCCAAGGGGTACGGAAACAGACAGCAATAAGGAAGGTTACTGGCAGCTTGGAGCTAGCCACAGCATTCTGGAGCGCACTATGTCTGAGAACACAGGGGTGAATCAGCCCGGCTCTCCAGGCCTGGAGGCCACAGAAAGCAGAGCAGAGACATTGATATTGAGAGACCAGGGCACACTGCCTACAATCTCGGAGTCTTGGAGCTGGTGACATTCTGACTGACTATGGCCATTCCTGCTAGAACTGCTCCATCTGTAAAAGGGGACAAAAACATTCCTCTCTCACACAATGACTGTTAAATGGGGAAATGTACAAAAAGTGCCTGGCACCCTGGCTGCTAACAGGATTCTGTGCCTGGCCTGTGCAAAATGCGGTGCTTTTATCTAAGTCTTACAACAAACTCACACAATAAGAAGAGATGAGGAAATGGACCAGAAAGTTGAAGTGATGCATCTCAGTTGGACGGCAATCAAGCCGCAGAGTCCAAGGACCTGTGACCCTGAACCTTGGGTTTAGTCGTCCCTATGCTGTGTGAGCAACGTGTGGGTCCCGGAGTGTCTAAGGATGGGTTCAGAGCGGGCTTGGAGAAAAAAAAGTTATAGTGGAGTTGAGAGCATGCACAGGGAAGGAAGTGTACAGGAGAGACACGGGGGAGGGACGGGGACCTCTGGGGACGTCCCAGGACACTTCGAGTTGGCCTGGTCTTCCAAACTCCACGCAGGGGTGTGAGGGGTGCTGCGGAAGTACCTGTGCAGCGGGCTTCTTGTCCGTCTTCCCCAGAGATCGGGTTCCTCTTTTCTTCAAGGAGTGCTAAAGGGAAAGAAGAACCAAACTGAAAGATCACGAAGACGATGCGTGTCCAGAGGGCTCACACGACAGAGTCACACTGACGGCCCAGCCCAGCCTGCATGTGTCCGCCAGCACCCACAGCTGAGCCAGGGGTCACCGAGTGAACAGCACAGGGCAGGCAGACGGGAGGAAATAACCGGATACCTTGCCCAGGGCGCCTCCTCCCTGCACCCACCTGTGCCGTCGCCATCCTGTTGGCTGGAAATTGGAATTTGTGCTCTTTTGGGCTCCCCCCCCCCCCCGCAGATTAAAATATAATTATATCATTTTCTCTCTTCCTTCCCTTCCATCCCTCTCATATACCTCCCCCTCATTCAAATTCATGGCCTCTTTCTTTAAGTGTTGCTGCATATGTGTGTGTTCCTAAATATATAAATACAACGGCTCGCTCCAGATGTCACTTGGATGTATGTTTTCATGGCTGACGCTCGCTCCAGATGTCACTTGTGTGTGTTTTCATGGCTGACACTTGTCTTTCATTCACTCATCAGAGATTCCCTGAGCATACCTCAGAGTGCAGAGAACACGATACTGAACCAGACAAATGAGATACCAAAAGGATGCTGTGGCCCCCTGCTTCGGGGCCGAGATGTTCATTCTCCCAGGAAAGACCTCCAAACCGAGGACTGTTCTTCGTGGTGATGCTCACTGGCTAAGGGGAGCATCTTAAGTGCGCTCCCTGGGCGGAGCCCAGGCCCCATGCCTCAGCCATAAAGGGCCACTAGCTTGAGCCGTTGCCATCCATGTGATTCAGTTTCTATTTCTGCCTCACGCCCTGTCGCAGCCTAAGGGGATCTTCCCTAAAACTCTGCATGCAAATCTCCACCTCGCAGGAAGTGACATTTCACAGGACCCTGGGCACAGAATGAATGCTAATGAACAAAATGTGGGTGCAAAAGTAGAAACAACACAGGAGACTCAAAAGTGATGGTGAGAGGCGAACAACGAGCAAAGGTTCAAAAACCCAGAAGCTCTGGAGGAGGGGGATCAATACATTTGATTACACAGGAAATACTACCCAGATAAAACCAAAACAAAGGAGAGCAAACCGTCTCCATCTCGGTCCCAGCACAGCTCAGTGCTAGAAAACAGGCCCCATGTGTTCCAAGCCCTGGGTTCCATCTTCAGAAACACACACACACACACACACACACACACACACACACACACACACACACACACACACACACAGAGTTAAGAAATAAATATCTGCAATAGGAAAATGGGTTAGGAATATAAGAAAGAGCACAGGAAGTCAGGCCCAGGGGGGCAGGCCTATAAATCCAGTTACTCCCAGTTACTCAGGAGATTGAGGCAGGAGAATCATAAATTCAAGGCCTGTCTGTGCCACAGATTAAGACCTCGTCTCATTAAAAGAAGCGACAGAAGAAAAACTAGGGGATGCTGTTCAGTGGGAGAGAGCTTGCTCAGTGTGCATGGGGGCTCTAGGTTCCAGCCCCAGTTCAGGGTGGGGGGAAGTTTACAGAAGAAAGGCAAATCCATCTTAACCCTGGAGAGATGCTTGGCCTCACTCAGGATGGAGACACTCAAAGAAAGCTACTCCGAGGTGCCACTTCTCAACGATCAGATTGGCAGCACGCCAAGGCGCCTAACAATACGACCTATTGGTGAGGCTCTAGCTAAACAAGAAGGCTCATTTATTGCTGGCAGGGGCGCAAAACGGCACAAGCCCCACGGTGGGGAATTTGAGGAAATGCTACAATCATCAGTGCTGAAGTTTCTTGTTGTTTAAAGAAGTCGTTCAATTAGACGCATGATTCCATTGAACACTTCCTCCCGAGAGAGGGATGATTCATGCCACCAGCTTTTGAAACCACACTTGGGTTGTTTTCAACTTTCTGAGTTGGGCTGCCCACTTGGATTTCTGGAAATGCCCCCCAGGGGTTTTAGATATGCCAACCGTCACCTCTCGTTCCCCATCACTGTAGGCAGGCCACTGACATAAAACAAGACTTGTTTGTTCGTATATTTTTATTTTATGTACATGAGTGTTTTGCCTATATGTATGTTTGTGCATCACATGTGTGCAGTGCCTGTAGAAGCCAGAAGAGAGTGCTGGATCTCCTGGATCTGGAGTTACAGACGGCTGTGAGCTGGGAATTGGACCTGGGACCTCTGGAAGAGCAGCCAGGGCTCTTAACCACTGAGTCATCTCTCCAGTTCATTAAGCCCTGTTTTACTGAAACTGAGAAAGGAGCAGGAACTTGACCAGAGTTCTGTAGCAAATACAAAGCCAACCTGAGACTAATTCTTGACCTAGCTCTTGATTGCATTCCAAAGGCTTGGTGGGAGAAAAATGTGTCTTTGACGAGGGCCTGAGTGGAGCTAATAGTGGTTTTCAACCCGCATGCAGGGAAGAATTACCTGGGGATTCAGGAAAACACCAATGAAGGCGTCACTTCAGAGTCTGGAGTAACTGGCCTGGGGTAGGCCTCAGCCATCCAAGGTTAAAGTCACTTCCCAGCAAAGCGGGCTGGCCCTATCATGTGTGTGTGTGTCCATGTGGGTGTTTGCTAGTGTGTGTGCACATGTGGGCACGTGTGTGCATGCACAAATGCATGTGTTTGCATGCATGTGGAGACTAGAGGACAACTTCAGTGTGTACACGTGTGTGTGTGTGTGTGTGTGTGTGTGTTTGCATGCATGTAGAGACTAGAGGACAACTTCAGTGTGCATGTGTGTGTGTGTGTGTGTGTTTGCATGCATGTAGAGACTAGAGGACACTTCAGTGTGCACATGTGTGTGTATGAGTGTGTGTGTTTGCATGCATGTAGAGTCTAGAGGACAACTTTAGTGTGCACACATGTATGCATGCACAAATGGATGTGTGTGTGTGTGTGTGTGTGTGTGTGTGTGTGTGTGTGCGCGCGTGTGTTTGCTTGCATGTGGACACTAGAGGACAACCTCAGTTGCTCAGACGCTCTCCATCATTTCATCTTGTTTTTCTGAGACAGGGTTGCTCATTTGCCTGGAGCTTACCAATTATGCTAGGCAGGCTGCTGGGAAGCCACAGGGCTCCTTCCCGAGTCTGGTGTTTACATCTTGTCAGCCCACTCTAGGTCTATCTTAAAACTCATTTAGGTCATACAGAATTTCGGGAACACCAATGAGGCAGGAAGATGGAGATAAGAGTCCGGATGCCACCAGGCTGCCAAAGAGCCCCAGATCTTTCAAAAGAGGACTTAGGCATGGGGAGGTGTGTGTCACAAAACAAGCTCACCAAAACAAGGGACCTGGAAGGGAGAGCTCAGAGGGAGACTCCCGTGGAGTGATGAGGTGGTGCTGTGGGTCAGACTCCCACAGGCTGAGTGGTGCCTTGGCTGTGGCCTCTGCTGTGATTCTGGAGAACCCACACAAAGGAACTCTTTCGCCTCCCTAGAAATCCATGAGCTAGGGGACCACAGCTCCACCAAGTCCCCCGGGTCCCAGGAAGGAAGTGAAGAGACCCAGATCTCGAAGCGTTCCCAGCTATCACATATGCTCCCTTGAGATGATGTAAAAAGCCACCAGGAATGACTGAGGGGTTGTGACAGTGGGCTGAGAAATAACAGCCCGACCACTGGGAAGGGATGGAAGTAACCTACAAACCAAGCCTCCAGCCCAACAGGCCTCCAAGTGAGGAACGGAGGAACGAGCCACTGGTGTGTTCACACAGGAAAAACGAATGGGGTCCTGATGCTCAGGGCCACTCGGGCGCCTTGAAGACACCATGTGAAGGGAGCCAGGCCATCCAGACATGGCGGGCACTGCTGTGTAACAGTTCCCTCCGAGATTAAGACTTTCCATCCTGCAGGAAGCTCCTTAAGCAGGAAAGTAAACAACACTAAAGAGGTTCAGGAAGCCCCTGAAACCGGCCAGACTCACTAGACCCCTCTCTGCCAGAGTCAGCAATAAAAGCCGAGGGTCCCTCTCACACAAAGTGAAGCTGAACTCCAAAGAAAACTCTCAGAGGAGCAAAGCTGCAAAAACCCTGAGACCAGATCGGCTGCCTGGAAGAACTTCCGACCAGAGTCACTGGGCAGGACAATCCCCAACCTGCTGAGCGGTCTGCAGGCTGTGCAGTGTGCTCCAGGTTTCCCAGCTCTGTGAGCTGTCACCCATGCTGGGGTGGGCCTTGGTGACGCAGCTGTCTGTGAGTCATTTCTGCTCCTGGAAGTGACCCCTCACCCATGCTCCTGGAAGTAACCCCAATAAAGCCTGTTGGTTTGCAAAGCTGGACTTTGGTTTGTCGTGGGATCCCTGTCTAGGGATTTAGGGGTGTGTGTGTGTGTGTGTGTGTGTGTGTGTGTGTCCCCAAGAAGACACAACATCAGGCATGTAGCATCGGGTTCCATTTCCACAAACTATCCAGGCCAGGCAAATTGGCAAAGATAGAAAATACATTAACGGTGTCCCAGAGCTGAGAGAGGAAGGATTGGAGAGTGACCGCTAATAAATGTGAGGTTGGCTTTTTTTAAAGGGTGTAACAAAAAAGTCCTGGAATTAGGGAGCAGGGATGGATACACAATTGTGCAACCCACTAACTGTGCAGTTTAAAAGGGCAAACTTGGGCTAGGGATGTAGCTTAATAGCAGAGCATTTGGCTGGTGTGGGTTCAATTCCCAGTATGCTACTTACATCTCAATAAAATGTTACTAAAAAACCCAAACTGAATACCTGGGCACAGGGGCACACAAGTATAAATTCAGCACTTAGGGGCAGAAGCAGGGAGAATGGCACAGGTCCAAGACCAGCCTGTCTGCACAGCAAGTTCCAGGCCGGCCTGTCTGCACAGCAAGTTCTAGGCTAGCCTGGACTACACAGCAAGCCCTATTGCAAAACAAAACAGGAACACCCACATGTTAACACACAAAAATATAGTCATGCCGGGCAGTGGTGGCGCACGCCTTTAATCCAGCCCTCAGGAGGCAGAGGCAGGTGGATCTCTGGGTTTAAGGCCAGCCTGGTCTACAGAGCGAGAGCTACACAAAGAAACTCTGTCTCGACAAACCAAACCAAACAAAGCAAACACCCCATCCCACCCCCAAGACACCCCAGCAAAGCACAGATGTCAAATAGATAAAGCCAAGGCCTCCTCTCATGCTGCCCCCATCCTCCTCCCCTCCCTGAGGGACCCTTGCCAACCTTCTGGACCTGTGGCTGTGTTTAAGACTGAAATAGATGGTTCTGTCTGGGACTTTCTTCCCTCCCTCTGCTTGCTTGATTCTGTGATATTTTATAATAAGCACTTCAGACTGAAGAAAACCCAAAAGCATCCAGCATTTTAAAAGGCTACATCCATGCAACGTGATCCTGTACATTACAGAAACCGCGTGTGCAACCTAAACCCGTCTTTGTTTATTTTTTAAAGACACAGAAAGGTGCATTGTTAAACACAGGGAAAGACCCAGAAAAATACAAAGCAAACTGCTAATCCCAGGTTAGGCAGATGAGAAGGGAGTGGCTGGGTAGGGCTTTCATTATTTTGTATATTTTTATACTGGTTCTGTCATTTTGAATAGATGCCACCGTCACATGGTGACATTGAAAGAGCACAAAGGACAGAGGGAAGCAATGGTCCCCAGTTTCCTGCCTCAGGGGCAGGCAGTGTAGCCAGAGCCTGCTGGAACCTTCCTCAGAGTTATGCCAGGTATGCGTCTATGGGCTTTTGCAATGGGATTTTTTGCCTCATTAAGTTTATATTACTTTTTTTTAATTTAAAGAAGCATGCACACATATACATAAAAGTGTGTCTGTATACACACAGAAAATCCTATTGGGAGTGTCTGTTCACCTCCCAAGTAGGAATCTCAGTACTGGATTGCAAGAGCCTGGAAAGGATTCGATTCTCTGTTTGTGGATCTGTTGGGGGAAGGGGAAGGCCTACTGGTTTTTTTTTTTTTTTTTTTTTGTGTGTGTGTGTGTGTGTGTGTGTGTGTGTGTGTGTTTCATTTCAAAGCTCTCTAGGAAGCCATGGCACACCTTGCCAGCAGCAGGCAGGCTGTGGGGCTGGAACCTCACAGAATGGAGGCAGACAGAGAGCATAAAGCTGCACCTTGGGAGGTGGACTACAGTGGTTCCAGTCATTCTGTCTTGGACTGAACCCTCTCCCACCACATGGAGGTCATTTGGGTTCCTGCACTGCCCTGAGTTCAGGAGGGAAACCAAGGCAGGTTTTACAGGCATACAGACGGCCCTCCCATCTGGTGCGTGGCAGCTGGCCAGCTGGCCGGGCAGCTGAGGGCTGCCTTGCCCCTCAAGGGAGCCAAGGTCTGTCAGAGCTCCCTTTTAGAGCCCTCAGAGGTGGGGCCAGTCCTGCTCAAAAGGCAATGTTCTGGCTCTGGGCCTCTTAGGGTGGCCCGTATACCAGAGAGAAAGCAGCCACAGGTCCAGCAGGACCCAGCCCAAAGGCACCCTCCCCACTCCTCGTAAGGCCACTATGAGGAGCCTGTGCATCCCTGGTCCAATCCATCCCAGCAAGAGCCCAAGCTCCCAGAAACTCCCAGGCAGCACCCTAAGGCCTGGAGAGAGCTGCCTAAACCTCAGGGACCTCCACCCCCAACACCTCCTTGCTGCCCACTTAGCAAATGTGGAGGGGTGTTCATATAAGTCTCACTGACATCAGATTGCGTGTGCACAAAACTGACCATGAGGGGGACATGGGTTGGGGTGCATCTCTAGAGTGAGGTGTAGTCCTTACAGCATGGCCAGATCATTAGGCAGACAAGTCACATAATCCTCGGAGAGATTACCACTTGAATGGAGGAAAAATATTTAAATTGTATCGTGTGTGTATGTATGTATAATATATGGGTGTGGTGCATGCACACACAATCGTACACACATGGAAGCAGGATGTCGGCTGTCCTGCTCTCTCACTGACTGCCTTACTCCTTCGAGACAGGGTTTCCCACAGGAGACTAGCAAACCTGAGCCCTCCTCCTGTGCCCTGCTCCTCACTCAGTGCTGGGGTTGCAGGTCTGTTTGGGACCATGCCTAACTTTTTATGTGGGTTGTGGAGATTTGAACTCAGATCGCCACGTTTACTCAGCAAGCTCTCTCAGCCTCTGAGCCACCCTAAAGCCAGGAAAAATAAGTTTAGACCGTGTCCCAAACCAAATGCCATCGACAGTTTTCTGTGTAGCTGCTTCCTCCACGTGCAGCTGCCAGCGCTATGGGGAGAGCCCCTGTGCGAGGCAGCGAAGGCTTCTCCAGGCCGCCAGCCAGTGGCTGGTTGAGATGGTAACGATAATAGTACATGCTGTATTTAGCAAGCACTGATTCTATGATGAGCACTTCCCAGCCTGCCTCATTGAATTCTCACAAACACCCCTAAGCTGTAGGGACTGATTTTCCCTTTTTGTAAACAGATCAAGTGAGCACTAAAGCTGTTGCGCCATCTGCCCAAGGTTACAGTCGCTCTCAAGGAAACCGCGAAGCCAAGATTCACACCCAGGCCTCCGTGGCCCCACGGCTGGGTTTGCCTTGCAGCTCACAGACCGGGGCCGGAACACAGCAGCAGTCCCGGGGCCTGACCCCAGGTGGTTGGCAGTGCTCTCCCCACCCACCAAGGAGGAAATCCAGATGAGAAATCACTGATGTGGGTTGAGAAAGCCCCTTGATGGCTCAGAGCCAGAGCAGCAGCATTTCTGGTAGGAGTCAGTGTGGGAGACCCAGGGCCCCGGGTTTGAATCCCCTACACTTCTCTTTCCTCAGTCTCAGTCATAGACAGCAGTTCCGCTGCTGTGTGCAATACAGAATCACAAAATAAGTGAACACGGATGCCCTTTGCAGCATTATTTACGACAGCAGAAAGTGGAAACCACCCAAATATCTATTCAATATGAGGCACTCAGCCCACACAATGGATTATTACCCAGCCATGAAACGAAATGAGGTCCTTCAACATGGATGCCTAAACCCAGAAAGCCTTCGGCTAAGTCACAGAAGCCCATCACCAAAGATCACACATTGCTTGATTCCGTTTGAATGCAGTCTCCTGAATGGACAAATCAATAGAGACAGAAAACAGGCCAGCAGTTGCCAGGGGCTGGAGGGGAGGGGTAGAGAGTGACTGCTAACAGGTGTGGGTCACTTACAAGAGCAATGGGAGGCTTCTGGAATTAGATCATGGTGATGGCAATACATCATCAATCTACCAGACGGAACTCTAAGATGGTGTATTGTGTGATCACCGAATCAAACTGCAATTTTAAAATGTCCATGAAGGAGGAATACCTATAAAGCAGGGACAGCAGAGGGTTAAACACCATGGAGGCACATGGGCAAGGCTGGAAGCCGTGCCTGGCACAGGGTAAGCACTCAGACACAGCAGCTATGTGGGGACAAATCACACTCGCACTGGCTTTCTGCCTGGATACAAGGGGGATGACAGTGGACGAAGGGGCAGCTGCTATTCTTTTTTTTTTTTTTTTTTTTGGTTTTTCGAGACAGGGTTTCTCTGCATAGCTTTGCGCCTTTCCTGGAGCTCACTTGGTAGCCCAGGCTGGCCTCGAACTCACAGAGATCCTCCTGGCTCTGCCTCCCGAGTGCTGGGATTAAAGGCGTGCGCCACCACCGCCCGGCTGCAGCTGCTATTCTTAAGCAGCAGCCCAGCTGAGCCACAGTGCACTGCAGATAGCAGTCAGGGCAGGCCACCTCCCTTCTGTCTCGCCACGAGCTGTCTCCATAGCAACAAGCATCAGCTCAGGACAGGGGCTCCCATTCCCAGTCGGGTGACAAGATCGCCCCAGCAACCTGTCAGGATGGCAAAGGCAGGTCGTGAGGATGGGACTGTAGCTCTTGCAGAAGTGCTGAGGGGCCCTTGTCTCCATAGCAACCATGTCAGGAAGGAGAGGGAGGAGGAGAGGGCAAACAGCACATAAACAGGATCTGGAGCCAACACCACACATCAGGACAGACCAGACTTGAGGCATCTGTTTCCCAGGAAAGAGAACAGGTTTCATCAGCGCCTACTCTGTGTCAGGGTCAATTCTGGGCTCTTTACATTAAAAACCTAAAATTTACATTTGAAGCTCCAAGAGTAGGGCTGTGGGGCTGCTTAGTGGGTAAAGGCACCTGCCACCAACCCCGGTGACCTGAGTTTGGCACCTGGGATCCATGGGGTGGAAGAAAAGAACCAACTTCTTCAAGTTATCCTTTGACCTCCTCACACCTGCCGTGGACAGTCACAGATACACACACACACACACACACACACACACACACACACACACACACACACGAGAAATAAAGTTGTGGGGGTTTTTGTTTTGTTTTGTTTTGTTTTTGTCTTTCTTGGTTTTTTGAGACAGGGTTTCTCTGTGTGGCTCTGGCCGTCCTGGAACTCACTCTGTAGACCAGGCTAGCCTTGAACTCACAGAGATCCTCCTGCCTCTACCTCCCAAATGCTGGGATTAAAAGTGTGCGCCACCACTGCTCAGTCAAAATAAAGTTTTTCAATGTAGTAAAAAAATTTTTTTAATTTCACAAGTAATACCTTTTGTTTTGTTCTTTAATTTCACAAGTCTGCTTTGATTTGTTCTTAAAGACAGGGTCTTACTGTGCTATCCAGGCTAGCCTTAGACTCCTGCACTTAGGCCATCTTCCCCCCGCAGACTTCCCTGGAATGGGACTATAGAAGTGCCCATCATGTCTAGCTTAAGTACTTTTTATTTGAGGCACTGTCTCATGTATCCCAGGCTGTCCTCACATTCATTATGTAGCCAAGGATGACCCCGAGCTTCATGTCTCCATCTCCTGAGTGCTGGAGTTATAGATACGTGTAACCACACTCGTTTTATTTGGAACTGTATATTGAATCCAGGATCTCATTTATCCTAGGCAAGCACTCTGCCAACTGAGCTACATTTCCAGTCCATGTTTTATTTTATTCTTTTGTTTGTGAGACAGTCTTACACTGTAGCCCAGGCTGGCCTCAAATTCACATTAATCCCCTTTGGCTCTGCCTCCCAACTACTGGGACTGTACATTCTGATTATTCAACCCCCCAAGGGGCCTGAAGAGATGGCTCAGCAGTTATGAGCACTTGCTACTCTTGCAGAAGACTAGTTCAGTTCCCAGCTCCCACATGGAGCAGCTCATAACCGCTTATAGCTCAAGTTCAGCGATCCCAATGCCATCTTCTGGCCCCCGTAGGTACCTGGACACAGATGGTATGCACAGACAGACATACAAGCAGGCATACACGCGTGTGAACGCGCGCGCGCGCGCGCGCGCACACACACACACACACACACACACACACACACACACACGCAAAGTCTAACTTTGGGCTGGTGGTATAGCTCGAGAGTCCACCCTACCCTGGTATGTATGAGATCTAAAATAACTTGTGGGATTTTTCAATATATGCAATTCTGTAACTTTCTTTTTTGGCTCTAGTGGGTCTCAAATCCTGGGTTTCGTGCGTATTAGGCAAGTGTTCTACTCCTGGGCAATGTTCCCAGCCCTTTCTTGACTTGATTTCTGAACTGACTCTGCAGCTCAGGCAGGCCTAGGATGTACCATCCCCTCCCTTTAGCCTTCCGGGTAGCTGGGATAACGGGTCTGGCCGCCAGGCCTAGCTCCCTCATTTCCTTCCCTGGTTTACAAGACACCTTGGAGACCTTCTCCTATCAGTACATATTTTTCTACTTTTTAAACATGTGGTAAAGGTTCTATCATATAAATTTACCATCTCAAACGTTCTTTTTTATTGTGGTAAAGTATATTTAACATATAGTTACCGGTTTTTGACTTCCGTTTTTTCTGGTGCTAAGGTTTGAACCCAGGCTCTCTTTGTGAGACAGGGTCTCATGTAGCACCAGCGTGGCTCCAACTCACTGTGGAGCTGAAAATGACCTGAACTCCTGATCCTCCTGCTTCTGTCTCCCAGGTGCTGGGACAGTAGGTGGTAACACCACATCAGCTTAAATCTGCTCCTTCTGTGTGACAAGCACAGTCTGTCTCCAAAGCCCTTCCATTGCTCCAAACTGAAGCTCTGCCCCCACGCCCACTGAACAGTCAGCCCTGGCTCCCTCCGCCCCGGCCAGTACCTCTACTCCCGGTCTTAGGAATCTGACGACTCTAGGATTCTCAGATAAATGGAACTTTACAACGTTTACCCTCACGTATCTGGGTTCCTCCCCATGGCATGATGTTTTCAAGGCCCATCCATGCTGTAGTGTGTATCAGCACTTCAATCCTAAAGGTTAAACAACTGTCCCATGACACACACACACACATCTGGCTTTGTATATCCATCCACCATCACTCAACATTTGGGTTGTTCTGTCTCTGGGCTCCTGTGAATGATGCTATGAACATGGAGGCTCGATCATCTCTCTCTGTGTCCCTGCTTACGGTTTTTTGGGGGGATATACTGAGAACTGGAACTGCCGGGTGATGCAGTAACTCTGTCCTTAGGGGTTCTGAGAAATGTCACATGACCTTATTCTTTCTAACTTCTTCAGAGTATTCCGTAGTCACTTAAAAGCTTTTGTTTTATTTGTTTTCTTTTCTTTTCGGTGCTAGGGATTGACCCCAGAGCCTCCCATGTGCCAGGCACAGACTCTACCACTGGGCTGCATCCCTGGTCCCTCTGTTTGGTGATCCAAAACAGTCTCATAAACTGCTACTATTTGCATCCTGATATCACAGAGCATCGTTTCTCAACATGTGGGTCATGACCCCTTTGGGGTTAAATGACCCTTTCATAGCAATTACCTAAGTCCATCAGAAGACACAGATATTTACATTATGATTCATAACAGTAGCAAAATTACAGTTATGAAGTAACAACGAAAATAATTTTATGGTTGGGGTCCCACCATGAGGAACTGTATTAAAGGGTCTCAGCAGGGGGAAGGCTGAGAACCCCTGTCCTAGAGGAAGAAGCTAAGACTCAGAGAGCGGAAGTGGCTTCAGTCACATCTTTGTCAAGGAAAGCCTGGGGCAAACTCAACACGCTGCAGCCGAGGGCCTCAGTTTCTCTGTGTGTGCATGAAGAACGGGCTGTGTTTTAAGGGTACTCTGTAACGCCCCTTCTTTTCACCATCAGACATGGGGGCAACAAGACTGTGTGCAGATGGCACCCAGTGCCGTAGGCTGCCCACGATGGACTCGAAAAGGGGAAACCTCCCACAGCAGCCCTCAGGGCAGATCCCCCCCCCTCTGCCCTGGGGGCCACTGGCACATGGCAACAATTCGCCCAGTGTGAAGGGCAGCCAAAGGACTGCACTGCCCTTGGGACCGTGATGTCTCGTTCTGGGCTGCTGGCATGCTGGCCCTCTTGGGAAGCAGGTGGGTGCCCCAGAAAATGTACAGCCTGGGATGCCTAGTGAGCAGCCAACCAGCTGAGGGCCAGCTGTGCCTTCTGGGGCCAGAGGCCACCTAGTGTTTGGACACACACTCCCTCTGGAATCAGGAAGTTTCTAGGCTTACATCACTCCGGCTGATGGTTTTCCACTGGCATTCTGCAGAGTCCCGCAGTCTGCCTGACCTTGAGAACCCACCTCCCTCTCCCAGAAGGAAGCTGTTTGCTCAGCCGTGAAACAGATCACAGCTTTGCTGGACCTTTGCAAAGATTTCTGAGATAAACTGTCCAGCCTAACTCACAGCTGGAGGAGGGTACAGCAGGAGGAGAGGCCGACATCAACCAGGATGGGGGACATGGGGTCTGGAGTCACATTCAGAGACAAAAGTAGGAGACCCTGGCCTAGCATCCTTCTCAAACCAAGTGGCGACCGCACACTAGTCCCTAAAGCACGTCCACACAAGCTAGTCAGTAGCCTGCTCAGTGAGCAGGGAACAACTGCCCAACCTTACAGATGAGGGAACTGAGGCACAGGCGTTCCCTCATCTATATGCTGGGCACTGATGAACACACCTTCAATAATCCCAGAGAGTAATTAAGCCCAGTAAGTGAACCTTGCTTACCACTCTACTCTTTTTTTTTTTTTTTTTTTTTTTTTGAGACAGGGTTTCTCTGTGTAGTTTTGGTGCCTGTCCCGGATCTCCCTCTATAGATCAGGCTGGCCTCGAACTCACAGAGATCCTCCTGGCTCTGCCTCCCGAGTGCTGGGATTAAAGTTGTGCACCACCACCACCTGGCTTCACCACTCTATTCTGAATGTCCAGTGTAGAATACAGATGGGCTACTCAGCAAATCCATGCTGGAAGGATGAATGGATAATCCACACTGCCAGGGAGGCCCAAGGGTACCCATCTTGGTCCACAAGCAATCAGGGGAGATGCGCATGCCACCCGGGCCAGCTGGGCTGTAGCCCTCACCTCTCTGGGACGATCCAGCTCCGTTTGCAGCACCTGCTTGGCCAGCTCCGTCTCGATGAGCCTCTGCCGAAGCCCCTCGTTCTCCTCTTCCAGCCTCATCCGCTTCTTCTCCACCACCTCCAGCTCCTTATGAAGCCGCATGGAGATGTCCTTAGAGACCTGAGCCAGGGTGGGAGAGAGAGAGGATGTTCAAGCTGAAGGACATACCTGGAGTCCCAGTGACCATCCCACCATAGTCAGAGTCACCTCATCACCCTCACTCAGCAGACAGGGAAACTGAGGCACAACGGGTCCTAAGACTCACCCAAGAGCCATGAATCTAGGGATTCACAGACCCCAAACCCAAACCCAGGCACCCAGCTTTTGGGGGCAACATATTGGGTTGTTCTGTTCTTACAGGTGCCTTTATATTCAGCTGGGGGAGCCTGTGAGGGAAGAGGGTTAGTTTGGAAGCCCAGTACCAAATGGGCAGCATGTAATCGTCAGCAAAAGTCATTTCCTGGCCCCGTGCCTCAGGGTTCTCAGCTTGTATAAAATGGGTGCAGCAGTAACAGGGCAATCTCAGGCCGACAGGAGGATCACATCAGCTATTGCTCACAAAGCCTTCACCCGGCGCCTGCCACAGTTGAGTGTCTGATGACCTGTGGCTGCTGCTCCCAGGAACCAATGTCCAGAGACAGGCATGACTTTGCTGGAGGTCACAGTGACCCTGAGGCCTGTTCTGGGATATAGAACATGCTAGAATGACAGAGGCTGGACAAGTGTCCAAGAATCCCTCGGACCCAGCTAACAGAGTGGCAGTCTCTAATCCCGGGTCTAGGCTCAGCAGGAAAAGCACCCCAGACTCTGGAGGATCCCCCCTGTCCTGCCCCTGCTGCTAGGTGTGGCAGGGCAGGGGGGCTGGGGTGGGGTGAAGGGAGCCCTCCTGAGCTGGTAAAATGCAAATAGATGCTATCCCCAGGAAGTCTGGGCGCTGCTGACACCTAGATGCTAGTCCTGCCCTCACTTTACAGAAGCTCAGAAGTGACTTTTTCAGGGTCACACACATGGAGCATGGCTGGGCTGGACTGGGACTCCCTGGAGTTTGGGGCGGCCAGCACAGCCAGGGTCCCCCAGGAGTCTGAAGGCTTTGCCAGCAAAACCCGTACAGCACAGACCGCCCAGCACCCAAGCCTGCCAGTGTCGGAAATGACCATGCGCCTCCTCCTTCTGGAAGGGAAGCAGCCCTCCCTGGCTCTGCCCTCTGCCTGGGCCCAAGCCCAACTCAGCACAGACCCCTTTGGCAGTATTCGGGGAAGGCCAGGAAAAACAACAGTTGAGAGGAAACTGGGCATGCCTCTCCTCCCTCCTCTGCCCACTGCCCCCTCCAGCCCGAAGCTCTCTGAGGACGCCAGATGGAGGCCCACAAGCCTCCCCTGTAGCCACCATGGGCCACAGAGCTTTCCTCAACCCGTAAAGTAGGGTAGGCAAACCTTCAATATCAGAAAAAGATTTTGCAGAGAAGAAAACTAGATTCAAGCCCAGTGCCAGCATTCACTGACCACGTAGTCGGCAATAAAAGGGTGGATACACTGCTCATGAGGGCTGCTGGGGGGGTAAATGGCATCGGGGGTGCTTGGGTGGTGGCTGGAATCCAGAAGGTAATCAAAAAATACAAGGCTTCTTATTTACTATTATTTTTAAATAATTCACTCTATTTATTAACATATTACAAAGTTGCATTTCTTTCATAGTTTCATGGCCTATTTTTGATTGTGTAAGTTACTTAAGAACCACCACAGCCGCTCAAAGGCCACAAGTTCAAGGAACCATCTCTACAGGGATTTTTGTTTTAGGCTGGGCTGGGAATGAACGAACCTTGGACTTTTGTGCACACTAGGCGAGCACTCTCCCACTCATCTACATCTCCAGCCCCACAGGAAAGTCTTTTTCTCCCCATCCTAGCCTTGAGCTTGCTACTAGCCAGGGATGGCCTTGAACTTCTGATATTCCTGCCTCTGCCTCTCAAGTGCTGGGCGTATGCCACCTTGCTGAGTTTATGCAGTGCTGAAGACCAATGCCAGGGCTCCGTGCCTGCTAGGCAAAGCACTCATCAGCTGAGCTACACCTCCAGCCCAGCGACAAAAGCATTTGTTTCTTTCTTTCTTTCTTTCTTTCGAGACAGGGTTTCTCTGTGTAGCTTTGGAGCCTGTCCTGGAACTTGCTCCATAGACCAGGCTGGCCCCGAACTCTGCCTCCTGAGTGCTGGGATTAAAGGCATACGCCACCACTGCCCAGCCACAAAAGCATTTTTTCTTGTATTACTGATAATATTGCTTTGCCTCTTTGCATTGGTTTTATGCACCTTGGCCCAGGCTTATGGCTAAAGTCCCCCATATGGGGCTCTTAGGTCACTCAGGAAGCCCTCTCCTCACCAACATTCCATTCATTCATCTTGCCTTGGCACTGGGGTGGAAGTGGTGGACCACAGACACCAAAGCCATGCCTCTTCGGATTCATTCACGTGTGTCCCAGGAGCAGCTCAGGGCCGGGTATACACTAAATGCCTAATAATTGTTTATTGGTGAACAAACAAATGAGGATCCAGCACATGATGAAGGAGTGACTGGCTGAACATGTGTGGGGAGCTGCCCCTGCCCCACTGTCTAAAGAGGGCTACTAGGGTCAAGGTCCTCTCCCAAATGTGCTTCTATGGGGGTGGGGATAGGAGGTGTCCCATATCCACCATAGCTTCCACCTGGGAAGCGCATCTGGTCCCCATGAGAGTTCCTGGATCCTCTCCCTTCTCCATGGATTCCCTGTCCCATGTTCTCCATACCCCAGGGCCCCATGTTAAGAAAGCATCCCCCAAGCTGCAGAATTCTAGACCGAAGAGCCTACAAGCTCAGATCCCTGCAGGGCCTTGCAGCCTCCACGAGGGCCAGGAAGCAAAGGACACTGCCGCCACCGGAAGTGGGCAGCAGGAACCACGGCCTGGCCCTGCCTTCCCCTCGCAGATTTCCAGTGGTCCCAGGGCCCTGGGCCCTCACAGGTCATTCATAGAACCAGTTAGCTCCTCCCCAGGCTGGCACCACAAGCTTTTCTCACCCTCGGGACACATTTTATTTCCACTTTGAGGCTCAGGAAGGACAGGTCAGTTGCCCAAGGTCACATGACTGAGAAGGTCTAAAGCTGATGCTGTGGGGGCAGGCTTGAAGGCATAAAGCTACGAACAAGGGGCTGTCAAGGACAAGTCCCAACATGGCTTACTATGTCAGAAGGGGCCTAGAGGGCCCCATGTGCTCATCTCACTGGGCCCCACAGTTACATCCAAAGGAGGAGGTTGAGAGACCAAGGAGGAGAGGCAGCTGCAGCATCCGGACGTGGGGCAAATGCCTGAAGCGCAAACAAATGTGCTCAGCCATGAGGTCACTGTTTACAGTGCCGGCCTTGGTCCCTGCCGAAGGCCATCAGCAGCGGAGGGCCCCCAGCTCCTGGGCACATCAGCACTGGGCTCTGAACCTCGGATTGCAGCATGTCCCCATGGCTCTGATCTTCAGTAAGAGAGATGGCAACTGAGAGCAGCATCCCAGGCCGGGCAGCATCCTGAGCCACGTGTGACTGAATTCCCTCAAGAATCACATGATGGGAATGTCACCCCACTTTACACAGAGGGAAACTGAGGCTCTGAGGAGAAAATGATGCAGGTCACCCAGGACACAGCCAAGGCCAGAGCATCCTTATCTAAGGATGGCGTACATATTACTGATGTGTTCTGGGACCTTCTACAAGAAAAGGCTGTGGGACCCCAGTGTCCCCGCCCATGACACCCTCCCTCGTATGCTCAGTTGAAGACTACCACACCCATCACACAGCACTCTCTTCAGTAATTTCATTTTATATTCATAAAAGTCCTATAGGGAACTGAACTTATCTCCATGTTCCACAGGGGAAACAGGATCAGAGATGTGAAGCAGCTTACTCAAGGCCACACAGCCACAAAGCGGCAGCACAGGTCTCTATCCAGTGACTCTCCCATCCTCATGCTACCAGCCTGCTGAGGGTCTGAGATCTTGTTAACTGGGTGGACCAGCAAAAAGTGGAAGAGCCTGGGAGGGTTGTTATGGGGTGGCAGTGGGGGAAGTCTCACAAATAACAATGTGCCCAATAAAACCACTGGAGCGCAAAAGCCCTGCAGGGCACGGGGCCAAGGAGCCTGCTGAGCAAAGGAGGAATCCCTAGGCATACCCCTTCCAGTCCCTCTCCACCTGGGTCCCTTAGCCTGCCTAGGGGAAGTCCGCATTCTGAGGACCCCCATAATTGCCTCTGACATTCCTAGCACGCTGGGGCGAAGGGCGATCGGAGCTGTGGCCAGCTCAGGCTGAGCCAGAGCATGAGCTCAGCGCTGCAGCTGCGAGGGGAGGGGCGGGAGGAGGGGGGGCAGGGGAAGCACGGCGATGCTGATTGGCTGGTTCAAATCCCAACAGAAGGGGCCCTTCCCCTCCTCCTGGAGGGCTGAGCCCCACCCCCACCCCAGCTGCTCTGGCCCCGCCCACCAGCCTGTTCCCCACTCCCTCATCTCCTAGTAGACTTGTCTAGGGTCCCTCCCAGAAACCCTCAAGGACCAGGGCCCAGTGGCAGATGTGTCCGATCTTCTCCACTCTCCTTCCGTGTCTGCTGTCTCTAACCAGTGAGGGAAATGGAGGGTTGGGTTTTTTTTTTTTTTTCTCCTTCAAATCGTGTTTTGTTTTGTTACAAACAAAAACAAAAACAGGATCTTGCTGTGTGTACAGTCAAGAAAACTGGCTCCACGCAGGTACACAGGCTTGCAATTGAGCCGCGGCTTTCCTAAATCAACACTGGTTCCGGAATGAACAGCGTCCTTTGAGAGTGCCTTGCAGGGCTGGATTGAGTCAGTGCCTTCCAGCAGCAGCAGCAGCAGCAGCAGCAGCAGGCCGGTGTGGATGGCTCTGCACCTGTCTGCCCTCGGGGCCCTTGGGAGTCTTCCCGAGAACTTCCCTGGTTACCGGCAGCTCAGGCCTCTCCTCTCTTGGCCCCAGTGCAGAGGTTACCTATGGGACTCCTAGGCTCCTCTCTGTTCTATACCAGCCCCAGCTCCTGCGACCCCCTGCTCACACTGGGCTGTGTTCTGAGAGCAGAGGGCTGGCTCAGGGACCCACGGTCTGGACCCTCACCAGGGCTTATGTAAATAAGACAGGCAGTGGAGACTTCTCTCCTGGAGCCCTCGCCTGTCTGAGTAGGGCCATCCCTGCTTGCTCCTGAGGCAGGGGAGTAGCAGGGTCCAGCAGTGAGGTCTACGGGGTGGGTGAGCCTGACTTCTGCCACCCACAGAGGAGAGCCCCTGACCCTGGAGAGGTACAACCCCCCTCTGAGCCCCAGAACCCTCATCCAGAAATCAGATGCAATAATGAAGGCTAATCACGGTTGGTCCCTCTGGTGTCTTATCCACGATTTCATTATCCCGGGCTGGATATTCTTACATCCATTTTGCAGATGGGGAAATTGAAATATAGGAGACTTGCTCAAAATCACAAAACCCAGGCATACTGGAGCCCATCTCTGAGCCGGTCCAGCCTAGCTGACTCCTTTGTCTCTCAGTAGCCTGTAGACCTGAGCAGGGACTGTGTAGGAGGCCACTCAGAGGCCAGATACAGGCAAGAAAGAGCCTCCTCCTCCTCCTCCTGCTGCTGCTGCTGTGTGTGGGGGTGGTAGTGATTGGTCATATCATTTTGGGATATCCCATTTGGAGGACCTGTTGATCCACCAGGGGTCCCAACTTTGCAGATGGAGAAACTGAGACCCAGAGAGGCAGGATAACTTGCTCAAGGCAAGCAGTAAGCTACAGGGATAACCTGGATCCCCAATGGGGCCCATGACCCAACCACCCATCACGGGCACCTATAAAAGAGGTTGGTGGAGACGCCCGGACTGACCTTGACATCCTGCTCCAGACCACGGATGAGCTCACCATCCACCTGGCCTGTCTGGGCCGCGCGGAGGCTGCGGCGCTCGGCTTTACGCAGTCGGTACTGCAGGATGCGACAGGTCTTGCTGGCTTGGTCCAGCTGCTGCCGGAGCTCCTGTAGCTGGTACACATCTTCCTCCATGTAGACATCCCGCATCTCCAGCATCTCAGCCCGCAGCTCCTCAATCTCGTCCTGCAGGACGGAGGAATGGTCAGATCCCCAGATGCCATGGCAGTGGCCAGGGTGCCTGAATGCTGGCCACATCTGGCAAGCAGCCCTGGGGGCCTGGGGTTATAGGCCAGATAACACCCAGATAACCACAGCTGAACTCCCAGGCACTGTAAATCTATGCCTTCTGTGGCAAAGGGGGCTTGGCAGATGTGACTAAGATAAGGGTCTCCAGACAGAAGCGTTATCCTGGACTATCTGGATGGGCCCTGACAGGGAGGCTCATGGGAGGCAGCAATGTGAGACATTAGGAGAGGGAAGGCAGACAGGCTCTGCAGGTGGAGAAAGGGCCACCAGCCAAGAAACGCAGGCAGCCTCCACAAGGGGCAAAAGGCCACGGAGAACACCCTAGAACACTCAGCAGACGTGCAGCCTGCTGGGACTTGCGTTTCAGACTGCAGATGCTATGCCCCTCTGAAGATCTGGATCTTAACCGTCCCCGCAGTCACCTGCTACCGGCTAAGTCTTCCTTGTGGCCTTGCTGGGAATTGTGCCCTTCTTCAGGAGCTGAGGGCGCCAGGTCATTGGAAGGTGCCTTGAAGGGGAACTGGTATCCGGTCCCCTCCCTCCTTGCTTCCTGGATACCACGAGGTAGGCAGCCTCCTGTGCCACACTCCCCAGGCACGATGCTCTATGTCACAGCAGGCACAAAATGAAGCGAAGCCTCCAAAGGGTGAGGCAAAGAACAATCCATCACGTTCCTCCTTGTAAGTTGGTTACCTCGGGTATTTTGTCAA
The DNA here is from genome assembly GCF_004664715.2 of Peromyscus leucopus. Taxonomy (NCBI): domain Eukaryota; kingdom Metazoa; phylum Chordata; class Mammalia; order Rodentia; family Cricetidae; genus Peromyscus; species Peromyscus leucopus. The sequence continues at coordinate 133,470,914 of NC_051066.1, forward strand.
AGCAACAGAGGCGATTTGTTACAGAAGCGATGGGAAACACATCAGGATGTACTCAACAAACATTCCTGAGTGCCAGCTGCCTAACTGACGCTACGCCGCACACAAAACCAGGGCAGCACGTTAGGGAGCAGCATGGTCTCTGACTTCCTCCCCAAGCCTTATTAGGAAAACACAGTAAACAAAAACCAAACTCAGATACTACTAACTCATGGAGGGAAAAAGAACAAAATAACAATATGGCAATCTGAGAAGTATGGGGGGGGGCAGGGGGGAGGTGCTATGTTAGGGGACAGGGTCAAGGGGGCCATCTCTAAAGAAGGGACATTTAAGCCAAGGCAAGAAGCGATGTCCACAAGAGTTCCAGGGAGAGGGAACAGTGTGTGCAAAGGCTCAGAGGTAGGAAAGAACTCAGTGCATCCAGACACACCAAGAGCTTGACAGTGGTGGCGCACGCCTTTAATCCCAGCACTCGGGAGGCAGAGGCAGGTGGATCTCTGTGAGTTCGAGGCCAGCCTGGTCTACAGAGTGAGTTCCAGGACAGCCATGGATACATAGTGAGACCCCCATTTCAGAAAAAAAAAAAAAACCCATCAAGAGACTGGTAAGATGGGTAAAGGTGCTGGCCAGCAAGCCTGGTGACCTGAGTTTGATTCCTGGGACCCACATGGTGGAGGAGAGGAGAGAGCCAACCTCTGTAAGCTGTCCTCTGACCTCCTCATTGGTTCTGTGGGACACATATATACAAAAACCTTAACTTAAAAATTGTTTTTGTTTAATAATGACACAAACATTTAATTCCAACACTTGAGAGGAGGCAGAGGCAGAGGCAGGATCTCTGTTAGTTGCAGGCCAGCCTGGTCTATATGGGAAGTTGCAGCCCAGTCAAGGCTACAGAGTGAGACTCTTGTCTCACAAAAATTTTTGTTTGTTTACTTTTGCTTAAAAGACAGGGCAAGAGTCAGGTATGGGGGGAAATAGAGTTGGGAAGATCATGAGTTCAAAGCCAGCCTCAGCTATATGAGATTATCTAAACCCCAAACAAAACAAAGCAAAAAAGAAAAAACCAAAGCTGGGGGAGTAGAGGGGTCAGCCACACAGGGCCCGGAAGGTCTGGTTTGAGGGTTTTGTTTGTTCATTTGTTTGGTTTTTTGAGACAGGATTTCTCTGTGTGTATCCCTGGCTGTCCTGGAACTCGTTCTGTAGACCAGGCTGGCCTCAAACGCACAGACATCTGGCTGCCTCTGCCTCCTGAGTGCTGGGATTAAAGGTGTGCCACCACTGCCCCGCTGGTTTGAGGTTTAAGCGGAGGGTATTATTACAGGTGACCTCAATCAGGAAGGCCACCTACTGCCCCTCAGTCACCAGCTCCCATAAGCTCCTCACTTCCCTCATCTCATCTGAAATTCTGTGTAAGAGTTGGTCTCCCAGTAACCATGGGAGCCTGGAAGGTCGTCCCACCTGCCTGGCCTGACATCTAGCACCTGCTTAGCCTCCTGCAGACTTCCAATGAGTATTAGCTGAATGAAGAAAAGCATCCCTAGTTAAGGAAGAAAGAACAAGAGGGAGGGACTTCCTGCTGTGAACGACAGCAAGGGACTACAAACACTACACAGAGGGACACCTCGCAGAGAAACACATAATTATGTCTCATATCAAATATGGAAACTGAGTCACCAACATGAATAATATCTGTTAGCTTAAACAAGATTGCACACAGAGAAGGGAAACTGAGTCATCAGGGATGAAGCCTTGACAGAGGCACTCGCCAGGATAAGCACTCAGGGTGGGTACTGATGGAGGCAGGGAGGGAACCAGGAACAGAAAGTCCACTCTGGAGAGGGAACCAGATCTGGAAGGCTGGAGTCCCCAAAAGATGATAGGAATAAAGGGGAGTCCCCACCCCACACCCTTTGCTCACCCCAGGGGCCTCCATAGTCTGGGAAAGGAATCATGGGGCCTCTCCTCACACCTGCCTGCCAGCAGGACAAGCCCGGCTGTGGGTCTAGACCGCAATGGGTCCAGACTGTGGCCTGGCTGCAGTGGCTCCCTGTGGGAAAGGGATGTGGCCAGCTGGATTGATGGATAAGCGAGAAGCCATGTTATCCAGGCCTCCCCACACCCCAGGGGTCCTCACACCCATCTGCCTGGCTTCTGGAACTATTTCTCAGAACACAGAAAAGGCAGACTGAAGTGGCAAATTGGGGGCTCCCACCCCCACATACTGTCTCCCTCCACTAACAGCCAATCGGTGTTATCACTACTCGCCACACCAGACTGTGTCTTGGGGCGTGTTCACCATCACTCCAAAGTGGGTGACCCTGCCTTTGGCTGCAGAGGGGCAGTCACCTCCGTGGACACCCCATCCCAAAGTAGAGTCACCCCCTGACACCATGCCAAGTACTTGGGCAGACAGGAAGTGGGAAGGGAGGAAGTGAGACAGCCAGTGAGCAGACTAGTGAGAAAAATGAGGAAGTGAGGCGTTCAGCCGGCACAGAAGGGAGCAGGAAGTGAGGGGCAGGAGATGCAGGCAGACAGACAGACACATCCACACGGCCCAGGCCGCAGGGACCCATGTTCAAACTCAGCCTTGCCGTCTGTGAGCCGCTCACACAGCCCCCGAGTTGCTCTGACAGAACACAGCGACTGGGAGGACGTGGGGTCTGAGTGACCCTCCAGGTCAGCATGAGTCAAGGGGAGAAGAGGGCATGCTCAGACTCACGCCGCTGGGGCACGTTAACAGAGCCATGAGGTTGCTATATCCCTCCGTGTTTAGCTTTCTAGTACCTAACTGGCTTTTGTGAAAGTAGTACACGGTCAAACCAGGTTTTGAAAAACACAGAAAATCTCAGTCATAATGTCTCTACCTGGTTCTGAATGACAGTGGTCCCCAGGGACAGTGGACAGCGCTATGGCTCACTGGTAGTGTTTGCCTAACATGCTGAGGATATGGTTCTACCCCAACGCTCTGCACCCCCAAAAAGTGGAAACCTGATTTAAAAAAAAAAAAAACAACAACCCATATTCCCATCCAGACCTACTGAGTCGGAATCTTAGGGGGTGGGTCCCCTGAGTGATTCTGAGGTAAGGAATTTCTTTCCCATTTTCTTCCCCACAGAAGACAAGAGTCCCATCTCAGCACAAGTCCTGGCCCTGGGCCTGACACGGACGTCTAAGTGAAGAAGTGGACGAATGTCTCCCCGAGCAGCTGTCTCTCAGGGAACTGCCTTCACCACAGTGCAGGCAGTTGTGGACATGCCAGCTCCGTATCTGAGAGGGTTTGGGGGGCCGAGGCCTCGGCTGGCTTGCTCCAGCTGCACGCAAAACACCCACCAGCCCCTCCTGGCACGATCCCATGTGAGGCTTCAGTTGACAAAGGCGGGCTTGTGACCCACACGGGCTTCTCCTGGGGTGTGTGCAACAGAGACTGGACACTGCAGAGCTCAGGCAGAGACTGGGTGTCCAGGCCTGAGGCGGGGGCAGGGAAAGGAGTCGCTGAGGAAGGGCCCCAGAAGCCAAGTGTCCACACCCAACCCAGGCATCTTCTGAGCACCTAGGTCCTGCATACGGGGTTTTGCCTTTCGAGGCTCCACCACAGTGGCTGGTCCGGTTGAAGAGAGAAGAGACACAGGCCTCCTGGCTTCTTCACGGACAATCCAGAGGCCCGCAGAGGTGCTACGGCTCGAACTCTTCTACCGGACATCAGGAAGGAGGGTTCAAACTCATAGAACAAGGTCCTGGGGTTTCCCCTCCCCAACACGGGGGCACTCCAGATCTCATCCTCTGCCTCAGATGTAATGGCTACACTGTGCAGTGCCCACTTTGGAGTCTGGGGAACCCCGATTCTCAACCCCACAATCCGAGGGCTGCTCTGAATGAACTGGATCAAGACCCCTAGACTGTACCAACCCTAAGAAGCTGAAGAAGGGCGTCAAGCGGTCCCGCTCGACTCTGTTTTCATGCCGCCCTCTGTCCCGTGAAGCTTAACCCAAACTTCTAAGGCCAGGCTGCACACGGGGGTGGGTGGGGGGGTGGGAGTGGGGGGTGGAAGGGGAGGCCAGGGTCCAGGGACAACGGCTCAGCATGATCTTCCCTTTTCCAAGTTTCTTTGCCTCTGACTGGAAGGCAATGCCTGTTGATTAGAGGAAGTCTGAAACAAAGCAGGTGGCTTCTGTCTCAGGTCCAAGCCCCTGACCCCTGACCCCTGTGCCACGCCCCAGTCTGTTCCCTATTCTGTCTTGCACCTATGCCCAGATATGCTAGGACTAAAAGGCTGGCATGGCCTACAGGGAGGCCCACGAACACAGGCCCGTCCATGCACTTCTGACTGCCAATCCTCTCCCCAACCCTGTGAAGGAGGCGTTGAAAATGTTCCCATCTTGCAGAGGAGGCATCCGAGCCTCAGAACTTTCCCAGAGCTGCTCAAGCTAGGGAGGGGTGAGGCTGGATTCTACACAAGGCAATGGCCCTAGGCCAGGGGATGCTAACTGCGTTCCTCCAGCTTTACTCAGGCCGTTCCCTATGCTCTACTGGCCTTCACCAGGCCAGCTCCCAACTCTCTCATCTTTCCAGAACATCCATCCCTCCCTCCCCTAGTCTGATTCAGAACCTACACTCCGAACTGCAAGGTCCCTAATGGTTACAACACAAGGTTGTATTTACTTTTTCTTCTTCTTTCTTCTATCTGCCTGAGGAAGGGCAGGGCAGGGTAAGGCTGGGTCTGACCCATGCCTGGTCCCCAGCATCACCAGGCTGTGGGATGCAACAGGTACCATGGGTAGGTAGGTATGAATGCAAAAGTAAGCTGTTGGTCTGCTGGTCTCTCTCCACAGCCTGGAGTCTCTGTCCTTTGACCCCAGATGTAGGGCTTGTATGAAAGGGCAGATTGAGCCCGGGCAGACCCCTGTGCCACCATAGGAGGGTGGCAAGGTCTGCCCAGGGGACCGCCTGCTTCCCACACACTTCCGACATGTCAAGTGTCTCTCTGTCCGCACAGTGACCCAACAGGGTTACTGGCAGGAAGCAACCTCCCAGAGATGGCCAATTCCCAGGACTCCTGGGAAATTGGCCCGGAAGAGTCTCTAGGTTCAGGCTGGGCTGAACATGAACTCAGAATGCTACTAATAATAGGCTTGCAGAGTAGCACAGGACTCAATAGTTTATACAGACATTCCTGGTGAATCATCTCATGGGTCCTCACAGAAAGTGCTGGCTAAGGCAGGCCAGGAACCCCTGTTCTGCAGAGAGGGCTGTGAGCATCACAGGGAAGGTGGGCTATGCCGAGCCCACCCAGCCAGGCAAGAGCCCTGAACAGAATGCTTCCCTTGGGACCCCTCCTCTGTGTCGCTACTCAGCAAAGTCACACATTTATTTTCACTAACCTCTCCAAATTAGCATCTCCTTCCATTATGGACTCAAGAACACACTGAGACTATATCGGAAGCATCCAGGACTTGGACACCAAAGAAATCACTAATATTTTCATATCCTATAATGGTTGTTGCAAAAATGTAAAATATTGTTCATGCTCATCAGTATTGAAATTATAGTAGTTAACAAAGCAGCCACCAGAACTCATGAGTTTATAAACACACGTAAGGATATCATAGTTGTTGTAGTTGGAAGTTTTCCTGTGTCCCGTCCAGGCCCACAGTCACTTGGACCCATGTAAACATATGAAGGCTTACATTACTTACACACTGTATGGCCTATGGGTCAGGCTTCTTGCTAGCTAGCTCTTATAACTTAATTCAACCCATTTCTATTAATCTATATGTTGCCACGTGGCTGTGGCATTACTGGTCTGCTGTCCAATAAGGACCAAGTGGGGAGTAAGTCCTTGTATATGAGAGCAAAGCATATGCAGGATGGATTTGGGCTGTGGGAAATGAAAAAGACTGGACATGACATCCCTTTGCAGATACACAGCAAATGGCAGTGGGTAATCTGACCCCCGAGACAACCCTGCCCCAACCCTTAAGGGACAGAGAAGTAGTCTAGGGGACGTAAGGTTCCTGAAGACTAGAAGATGTTGCCACTTGGCAGCCTGTGAGATGACAGGTGGAGATCTTCGACTCTCCCACCCAAGAGTAGCTCCCAGTGCCACCGAGGAGCCCTGCAGACCACGTTTGAGATCCTAGCTATGCTGAGGCTGAGGCTGAAGCTGGGAACTGACATCCTAACACAGGAAGCTCCCATGGACTCTGCACTGTCTGGGCCTCCTGCTGCTCCGTCCTGGCCTCCCAGCTTTTCACCTCAAAAACACCAAGCACTGACTACCTCAAACACATCCCTGTGCTTGAACAATTAGTGAGTGCCACAGTAGGCCTGGTGGCCAGAGCCAGGTTGAAATGACCAGATGTTATCCTTGTCACGGTCACCCCTCATTTCAATAAGCTGCTCCAACTTGTATAAGACATGCTGTGGCTTTTCCTTCCTCCCTCCCTTCTCCAGGGCTGGGGATTGAACTCAGAGTCTTGAGCTTATTAGTGTTTGCTTTGTACATTCCAACCCCAAAAATTATTTTTTAAAATGCTTATAAATGTGATTGAAACTGTTTAAATGTTCCCTCATTTTAAACCCTCCAATGATGGCTGGGGACAGGCATGCGTCTCCTGCCTGGCAAATGGATAAGCTGTGGCCACTACGTGTAACAGAACTCCAACAGCAGAAGAGGGACGGGACTCTGGAAGCATCTGGTACCCTGGCTCCATGAAGGAAGCCAGCCACACTAGACGCTGTGGGAAGCCATGTATGTGCCTTTCTGGATGGGCAAGGTCATGGGACAGAGAACACACCAATGGAAGAGGGAGGGCCTTGATTACAGAGGAAACTCGGGCAAACAACGAGTTTGTTGTCTTCTAGACCCTCTCTTTTTGTGGTTGCTGAGGATTAAATCCGCTGTCTCCCACAGGTCAAGTCCAGGCTCCAGCCCTGAGCTACACTCCTAGCCCTTAGGAACAACTTAAATACGGTAAAGTGACAGTTTCAGTGTATCCAATTTGGGGGGTCAAGGTCTTTACTGCTAAGCTTGATCTTCCACAAGCTGTCCTGTGACCTCCACATGCATGCCTGCACTCACATGTTAATATAATAGAAAGGTGGCTAGGTAGGTAGGTAGATAATTTTTTTTTGTTTTTTGTTTTGTCTTGTTTTTGTTTTTCGAGACAGGGTTTCTCTGTGTAGCTTTGTGCCTTTCCTGGAACTCACTCTGTAGCCCAGGTTGGCCTCGAACTCACAGAGATCCGCCTGCCTCTGCCTCCCGAGTGCTGGGATTAAAGGCGTGCGCCACCACTGCCCGGCTAGATAGAGAATTTTTAAGAAGAAATAAAATTTTAATGTAGCTAGTCTTGCATCCTTAGTTTATATCTTGCCTGGAATGAACAGTTATAGAACTGAATTACATTTGTCAGTTTTATTTTACAGTGAGACCCTGTTTCAAACAGATAAAAGCAAAGTAAAACAAAACCTCCATGGAGGCAGACTCTTTCACCACACGCAGAGCGAACCTGTCCCAGGAGCACAGGCTCCCCCAAGCCCGACCCCGCTCACCGACCTTACGTGGGCCACATTCCAGCCACTCGAGTCTTCCCCCTGAGGCAGAAATCACCTGACCGGTCCCAGCTCCCGGCCTGTCATTCCTGTGCTGAATGCCTAGGCCTCCTTTGAAGCCTTGCAGCCTAGACATCTCCTTCCCTCACACTGGGTGTCACGGTCTTACTTGTGACGTTCATTTTACTCATTTGTCCACGTGGCTGTGGACAGCCTGTCTCTGACACTAGAGACTTACAGCAGGGCTGGCCTGGCACACACGGAGAGGCTCAAGGACCAGCTAAGAGTGAACAGCCAGGCTGAGGAGAGCACCACCATCCCACTGTGCAGCGGCAACCAACCGCCGTTAGACTCTGAGGTAATGTCCAAGGAGGCTTCAACTGTGACACCAGGCCACAGCCATGACAGATTCCAAATCTAACCCAAATGGATCACTTCCTTCCCAGCTCCTACCCAACTGGCCAATGAGCAGGCAGACTCAGGAACGGACAGGCAAAGTTGAGTCATATATGGGACCAGGAACTTCTCTCACATCAACCGCTCCACAGAGAAATAGGGGCTCTGCCTTGCCCACCTCCTCCCACACCACCTGGCTACCACGTGGCTATCATTCCCTTGGGTCAAGGCCCAGGCTGCCTATCCATCTGCCACCCTGGCTCTAGGCCACTTATCACCCACCCACCCTGGCTCTGGCAACCTACCCCAGCCCTGGAAGAGCTGACCAGCAGGGTGGCCAGCAGTGGCCACGGGGACAGCATGCCAACCCCACCCAAAAGGCCAGAAAAGCCATCTGCTGTCCTCTCCCTGCTCCCTGGGACTCTGACAAGGCTCCAGATGAGATCATCGCACGTGGACCCCAGAGGAGGGCTGTAAAAGGCTTCACTTCCCTCTAAGCTCAAATGCAAATGCTCTAGACACAGGCAAGGGGACGGGGAACTCAAAAGGCTCCATCCTTCACAGAGCGGGCAGAGGCTGAGAGGGACTCTGGGCTTCTGTCTCCCAGTGCGAGCTCACTTCAGCTTGGCCTCTTTGGGCAGGAGTTTGGGGGAGTGAGAGTCAAAGTTCCTAGATGAAGGTCACATCCAACCAAGCATCATGGGGTCACAGATCTCAATGGCCCTTGTTCTGTTGGCACGGAAGAAGTCTGATCCTGACCCTGGGACCTGCCTATCCAACACCATAGAGAGCAGATAAAGTGACCAAGCCAGGCCCATGCACAGTTATTCCCTACATCGCCAGCAGGCAAGAAGCCTGAAATGAGAGGGGTCAATGGTGAGAATTTGTCTGCTGGACACTAGTGAAGACCAGGAGCCATCATCTCTTCCTCAGTGATGATCCTTTGTGGCCGGCGTTATTCTTACCTTCCCACTTCACAGAGGAACAAACTGAGGCTGAGGGAGAGAAGGCCCCACAGCCAGTGAGGTGGTCTCCAGGCCTGGCACATCTCTGCACATGAAGCAGATGCTCCTCACTCGCTTGCTCACTGAGGTGTATGTGTGGGTGTGCGCGCTGGGGAGATGCCCAGAGACTACTGCCCACCAGGGTCACATCTGGCTTGTCCCTGTCCGATTCAATGCCTTTAGGGGAAAGCAGGTCCTGTGCTGTTTGGGCACACTCTGGGGAGCCCCAGAGCCTGTTCCTCCTCCTGTCCCCGTGCACAGGAAGGCAGGCAGCTCTGGATCAGGATTTGTTGACAACTTCCCCCCAGCCTCTGGGCTTCAGCCAAGTCTATAAGAGCAGAGAGCAGGAGTTGAGGATTTGAGAGTCAAAGGAGCCACACAGCCTGAGTCCCCCTTGTCACTTACAGGCCATGTGACCAGCAAGCTCCTAACCTTCCTGGGCTGCAGGGTAAGCCTGGGTAGAAGGGAGGGCTAAACATTCTGGAAGGTCCATGCTGTGCCACGCCGAACACCAGGAGGGGCTGCTGTGGAACTGAGAATCCCTGGTTAACAGTCGAGTCACTGTGGGATGAATGCCCCACCAAGGAGTCCCCACAAAGCTCCGTGGTACCTAACACAGGAAACTGGGCCCAGAGCAGGCCTCAGGCATTGCTCCAGCTGAACTCATGGAAGGGGGTGGAGGAATGGATGGGGTAACGAAGGGGCCAAGCCGAAGGGGAGTCTGGGTGGAAAGGCTGTGGAAGTGTGACCTCATAGGCAGCTCAGGCACAGGCTAAGCCAGGCAGGGCCAGGACGGGGTGGTGCCTGGGCAATGCAGGACCAGGGAGGAGTGACCAGGCAGACTGGTGCTACTGAAGAGTCCAGAAGAGTCAAGCAGGCTCAGGCAGTCGGGGAACCCACACTTTCCCACCAGCCACCTCTCTTTCCATCTGTGGCCCAGGCAGGAGGGGACCACTATCTTGGGAGTGGTCCTCCACCAGGAAGCAAGCATCACCAGATTCCATGTAAGGTACAGGTTTTGGCCATCAGGGGAGGGGTGACTCCGGGTAAGTGGGCTGCAAGGAGAAATGTGGCTCCACACCCCTCCCAGACAGACAGGCACGTCCGGAACTAGAGGCCGCCTGGAACCCGGGACCCAGGGCTCTCCTGGGGTCAGACCAGAGCCTTCTGCTGCTGAGGGTAAGGGCTGAGACCCCGGATGAGTGAAGAGCAGAGAGGGCCAGCTCCTCAAATACCCACTCCCTCACGAGGAATCTTCACGGCAACTGTGCAGAACACTTTATAGAGCTGAGGCTCATGAAAGGGAAACACGGAGAACCAAAGTGCAGACCTAGGGGCTGTAGCCCAGGCTTGTTCATTCCAAATCCCTTGCTTTCGATCCTTCTGGCCTTCTGGCCGAGACAAGGAAGGGATGGACTATAGCCTCTACCTCCTTGGACTCCTGCCTCACCTCGGGGCAGCCAGCAACCGCAGCCAAGATGCTGGCCCCAGGGGGCCCCTCCTTCCTGCACCAGAGGGGTGTGTACTGACTACAAATGATGTCATTCGTTAGAAGCTAGGAGGTTGGCCACAGTTAGAACCCTGGCTGCTTGCCAGTCCTCAGTCTTGAACTTAACCAAGCCCTCTTCTGGGGTGTCCCTCCGCTATAGAAGCCACCCAGAGCCTGGGGTCCCTCCCATCTTCTGTACACAGACAGGATGGTGATGGGCTGCTATACGCCTGGACTCTTATCTCCCCAAGTGTCTGCAACAAAGGGATTGAGCTCCCACTGTACAGACTGGAAGACTGAGGCTCCAACAGGCAACATGCATAGGAAGGAAGTAACAAGGTGAGGCTTGGCTTCAGACCTAATTCTAAAGGAGTGTGCCTAGGAGACATCACAATCTTCCCTGCGTTCTCCCTCATTGGCCTCCTGAGATAGGAGCAGTCTTGTGCCTGGTGCTAGGGCCACATGGCCCCAGCCCTGCTACCAGCCAACAAGGCTACCTTCCAGTCAAGGCTCTACCGGCCTGGAACTTAGTGCCCTTCAAGAGGGCTTCCCCTTCCATAAATCTCACACCCATGACTCAACTCTATTCTCCTGTCTTCCCTCTCACTCTGTCCTTTCCTGACAGGGTCTCTCTCTACATAGCACAGGCTGGCCTTGAACTCCTGCCCCAGCCTCCCGAGTGTTGGAACTATGAGCATGTACCCCCACAACCCGGCTCCAGCCCTCCTTTTTAAACCTATCATCCATTGCCAGACCAGAACCACAGCTGATCAAGCAGGCATACACAGCTATTTAATGAGCCCCCCACCCCCACCCAATTGTGCCAGGCCCTGTTCCAGAAGCTGAGCACCAAGGCAGCCACTCAGGCAGCCCTGCAGCTGTGATGTCTCCTCCCTCAGGAAGCCCACTCAGCTGCTCTCAGGTGGCTGCACTTCTTCTCACTTCAAGTTCCAGACTAGACACGGGCACCCTCTATGCATCGTGGCCTCTGCAGCTTGCAGCCGAAGGAGACAGGATAAGCAGGAAATTCCAAAGAGATCAGAAGTTACCCTGAGGCAGTGTTCCTTCTGGGGCAGGCTTGCTGTCTATTTCCCTGGGCCCCGCAGGGCCTGGCTCAGAAGCCTGGGGAGAACTGGCACCGTTTCTCAGTCATGGAGACCTGCAGATGCCGTCCACTGCCAGCCTTCTTCAGTTGGGCTCCGGGGACCCCAGATCCAGGCGGTTACAAACTCCAGTCCTGACTCCACTCCCAGTCCCCAGCAGTGTGCTAAGAGGAAGCCTTACGAGCAGCTGGAAATAGTAGGGCCATACTCAGTAGCTCTGGGGAGGGACGGGGGACGGACACATTGACCAAGTCTTCCTGTGTTTATGTGTGTAGGTGAAATGTCACAGTCAGTGTAAGTGGACGTGTGTGTGTGTGTGTGTGTGTGTGTGTGTGTGTGTGTGTGTGTGAGTGAGTGACCGTGCATGTCTGGGTGCCCTGGTTAGGCAAACACCATGTCTGACATCTGCATGGTCAGCCTTTGTGTCTCTGCTAATGGGTATGAAGGTTTGCGTCCATCCTATATCTGTGAACCTCTTCGTATCCACCTGAAATCTGTTGAGCCCCAGGTACATGTGCAAGGGTCGGTTGCTCTCTGAGGAAAGGGCAGTTCAGGGTATCTGGGTAAGTAAGCCAGTGACTGTCACCTGTCAAGGATGTCCCTGGGTTCCCAGGGATGCTGGTATGTGTAGATAATGTCTGGGTGTGTTTGTGTGCACACCTTCACAGGTATGTGGACTTCCTATGTGTCTGAGGGTGTGTCCAGGCTGTGTGTGTGTAGAAGGGTGTGTTTCTCCTGCTGATATGTGTTCAGCAGTGTGTGGCACGAAGGGTCTATCTGCACGGGTCTGTACACTGCTTTCCATGCGGATCCATAGTGACTGTGCCTGGAGGCTGGCCTCTGGAAGCATAGAGCGTAAGTGAGTCACTGAATGTGTACATCAGCCAGGCATGAATAGCTGCGGGTCTCTGGGCTTGAGCTCTGCATGTAAAGCTTTCCTTGTAAAGCACGCTGAGCTTTGCGATCTCCCCAGCCACCTCGTTTTCTCTCTGCTGGAGCTGCTGCTCCAGCCCCCAAGCCCTGCCCCTCAGCTAGAAGCTGTGACTCAGGGGACTTTGCTGACATGGGACAGACTGGGTCCCTCCTATGCCTCTCAGGAGGTTTGCAGAACTGCCGGAGGTCTAGCACTCAGCACTGGATGACATCAGAGGAAGGGAAGAGAGAGGAAAGGGCCATGACTGGGCTGAAGCAATGGACACGCACCTTCACAATCAAGAGGTCCATGACACACTGAACCCCCATTTTACAGAAGTGATCCCCCTAGAGGCACACCCCCACCTGCAGGCTTGGATATCAGCCTTTTGAGTTTTTTGCTTTTGAGACCCAGTCTTAGCTTAAGCTGGCCTTGAACTCACTATGTGGCTGAGGATGGCCTTCAACTTCTGGCCCTTCTGCCTCTGCCTCCTGAATGCCAGGATTACAGGCATGTCTGGTTTCTGCGGGTCTAGAGATGGAACCCAAGGCTTTGCGCATGAAAGGCAAACACTCCCGCAACTGAGCTTACTCACCATTTGCTCCCTACAAATCTTAGCCTGGCACCTGGCTCACAGGATTCCTCTCACCAACCTCCATCCATGACCAGACATGTCCGTAGCAACCAAAAGCTCAATCATGCTGGCCACATGGCAGACGGAACAGGACCAAGACAGAACAGCAAGGCTGGAATGCTGGCTGTAAGGGAATCCTGGAGCCTCCACTTGTCCATCGCCAGGCAGTGAAGGGTTTTTCTCCGGGCCCTTGTGAGCGGTATCTATCACTCACAGTTGGAACCCTAGTAGGGTGCCTTGGCTCTCTGCTACCTACCTGTGCAGTGGGAAATATGATCACGCCCTCCTGTCCCCCCTGAAGCAGCACCCAGTGTATTAACACTCAAGGGCTAAGGAAACCCACCCCCACCCCCGGCTCCTCCCAGTTCCTCCAAGAATGAACACACAGACATCCTGTCTGCTCATTGGCTCAGAATCATAACAATTCCTCACGAGACACAAGGACTTCGCTTTACGAGATGTTTTCCTGACTGTTCACATCTCCCTGATTGCTGAAAACAATCCTTGGAGACTGTCCAGGCACACCCCACCATCTCCATCAGACGGATGAAAAAAAACAAAAGCAGCTCAGAGCGCCCGGCCACTTGCCCATGACCACACAGTAAATGGTAGAATCAGGTCTCAAAGCTAGCTCCAGTACTGAGATACCCACGGCACATGAGTAACAGTTAGTGGTCACAGGTACTTTAGACCACTGGGGCTTTGAAAGTCAAACACAGCTAACCTGGCTAAAGTCCTGAAAACGCCAGCAGATAACCCTCAGGCACCTTGACCAGAAGGGACCCCAGGTCGGATAGCTCCACTGTAACCACCATGCCTGTCTCCCTAGTTGCTCCCCAGTGATGACAAGCAACACTCAGGACCATTTACACAACGCCCCCGACAAACCCAACGCCTGTATCCACTCTCTCTGAAGAATCCCAGTGACACCAAGCTCACCACCTTCCCGGAAGAAGCGCTTTTTGTCTTATCACTGGCAGAGGCTGCACCTCCCTCACCTGGGCCCCAGAACAAGACTTCAAGAGACGGGGGGTATGCAGTCACCCAAGGGTCCTTCCGGGTTGACAGTTACCCCCACCCCGACACCCCTAGCACCCACACAAACTGGAAGGTGACCCTGAACAGGGCCACCTGGAGTCCAGGGCGTTCCCTTCACTCATATGGTCAGGCTGCAGTGGATATGCTGGGGACCTGGAGTCATTTTCCTTCCTACCCAGCTTCTACACCTCAGATGTAAAGAGGTTCAGAGAGGCAGGAAACACACAGGAGACTGATGCTCTCTTACTCCCTGCCCTGGCCGCCTGGAGCAGTGTGGCTACCGCCCGAATGTGCGCAACAAGAGTCAGCGTGGCTCCCTCGCCCAACACCTTCTCAACTTTCTTCAGCCTAGAATGTTCCACTACAGCCCCTTATTCTGCTGGCTCCATCCTCTCTCAGCTCCCGGCCTCCCCGAGTCCCCAGCCTCACCCCTGTGCTCTTGGCGAGGTTAGCCATCTCACCCTCCTCACCGGCCACACTGTGCTTAGGTGACTATTGTTTAACTCTGTCTCTCCAGAGGCTCTCCCTAGTTCAGTTACTCCCCCAAATCTGCACAATGCTGCTGAGCTCTAAGCAAACAGTGAGTGAGTGAGTGAGTGAGTGAGTGAGTGAGTGAGTGAGTGAGTGAGTGATGGACTCAAGGTCAGGAGGAAGAGCCCAGCCTGCTCCCACAGAAGCCACAAAAGAATGTGACAGATGCACAAGGTCTCTATCCTGAGAGCAGCAAGTGACATCAAGATAGAAATCTACAGCGCCAAGTGCTCTCTAGCTACGTGCACTTTTAATCTTTAAGGATGACCTGTGTGTAATTGTTTAATTCTTAAGATGAGAACAACTCAGGTCCAGTCATGGGAAGTAATGTGCCCAAGATCACACAGTCAAGAAGCTACAGATCCAGCAGTGGCCCAAAGCTTGTGCATGGAGACTCAACTACAAATGGATGGTAGAAACCGAGGTTCAACCTGACCCCAAAATGGAATGTTCCCAGGTGGGTCCTGGTCTCTAGGAGAACCTAGGCTCAACCCAAAGGCTCCGTCCGAAGGCCCCTGGGATCACTTTCCCATCTGCATAATCATGGAGTTCGGGGCTCTGTCTGAGCACTTCCTGGGAGCACAGGAAGGGATCCAGGACAGGGGCAGGAAGAAACCAAATCAAGAACTACGAGTTGTCCTCATTTGCTAGAGTCAGGTCCACGTCTGGAGTAGCTCAGGTTGGGAACACAGGAAGCTTCCAGGAGCATCTAGGAGGCTGTCTCCATCCTCCTACCCTCCACAAACTGACTGAACCCCCGATGGTCAACACGGAGTGAAGCCTTTGTGAAGACTCATACTCCCATTTAACAGAAAAAGAATGGAAGCCTGGCCTGGGGGAGGTTCCGGCTAGGAACAGGTAGCAGATGACCATTTCTCAGATGGACCCGTGTTCTCTAGTGTACAGGAGTTTACTGAGAACACGTGGGACAGAGGATCCAAAGGAGAGCAGGCGGAACACCCCAACAGGCTAAGGAAGAAGAAACCCTTCTAGACAGTAGAACCAGGAGAGGCAGCTAAGTGCTGCAGGGCAGACATGTCATTAGAGTGCCGTCAACTCCATGGCTGCTGGCCAGGGCACTCTGGGTGTCGTGCCAGGCCATCAGCAGACAAGTGCAGACAACATTGCAGTCTCTTCCAGCAGTGGAAGTACAGCCCATGAAGATTCCAGCTTCCCACACCAAGGTCAAGAAGCCAGGGCAGGGCTGTCCCCATAGCTGCCACCGTGTCAGGGGACAGGCAGCCAGAGCACGGGCTGGCACCTAGGTGCCCAGGCACAGCCGCTTTTTCTTCCCAGGCAGCTAACTCTGCAGTCCCACACGCACAAAGGGAATACCCCTATCCAAGAGGGAAGCTTCCCTCCTCACACCCGGAGCACCGGCCATGAATGCCCAAGCCTCTCTCAGAAGGGACAGAAGACAATATCCTGGGATTGAGGAAGTGGCCTCTGAACCAGTTCTCCCACGACATCATCCTCTCAGGCTGTGGGACCGTTAGACTGGGCGGAAGTGGACTCCAGCCAAGGGGATGTTCCCAGATGTCATGCTTTCAAACTGGTCCCGCCCCAAAAGGCAGGCGAGGACAGGCCTGCCGGGGAAGCCCTGGGTAAGGACTAAGGATGGTGTTCTGGCTCTCCTTGCCAGGGGATAGCCACGGTTTCCCTGGCAGCCAGACAACATCAATGTTGGCCCCTGAGAGGAGAGCCAAGGAAGGCCCGCTGACCCGGGGGCGGTGTCCGGGGTGGCTTAAAGCAGAGGTCAGCTATGGCTGACTATCCCCCGCCCCTCGACACACCGAGCATCCTCCAAAGAGGTTTTACGGGGGGGGGGGGTGTACATTGGGGTCCTTTAGTCAATATCTTATCCAAGATCCCCCTCAGGAGATTAGGAAAAGAAGGTGGGGGCACCCTCTCCCTGCTTGTTCAGTGTTAAAGTGACCGGCTGTGGCCTCAGGGCCTCAGGTCCTGGGGCTCTTGAGCCAGGGTGGCAGGTCCTCCTCCCCAAACCCTGCGACTCCCCTTCCCCTCTAGGTCCCCACCTTGAGATAGTCGTTCTCGGAACGCAGCTCTTCCAGCTCCCGCACCAAGCCGCCGGTCCCGCAGTCCAGCATCTCCTCGGTGAGGTCGGAGAAGGCGAGCGAGGCGCTGAGGGGCAGGCGGCTGCTGCCCACCGACGATGCTGCCACCGACGGCTCATCCGGGGAGGCGGGCGGCCGCGGAGGCTGCTGCCCCGACGGTGCGGGTTGGGGCGGCTGCCCGGTGCGGGTCCCCGCCGGGCCACCCGCCGCAGATTCGGCGTCGCTGCTCAGCGCCAGCTCCAGGCCCAGCAGGCGCGCCTCCTCCGACGCGCAGTCCGACACCTCTGAGCTGCTGTCGGTGAGGCTGGGCGGCGGCGGCGGCGGGCGCGGCCCGGTACCGGGACGAGGGCGGCCCTTGGCACGGACCCCCGTGCGCACCCCGGCTACCCGCGGCCCCGCGCCCCGGGCTCCAGGCGTCACCGTGCGCCCCTTCTTGTCCGGCCTCGCCGAGGACGCGGCGCCACAGGCTGCAGCGGCGCCCGGGCCTGTGCCGCGGCGGCCCTTGGCCAGAGACCAGCCGGCCACGTCCTTGGGCCGGGCTGGCGATGGCGCGCGGTGGCTCTTCTTCCTTTCCGTGGCGGGCGCGGGAGCAGGCGGGGGGCAGTAGCCCCGCGCCGATGACTCTCCCGCTGGCGCCTCCATCGCGGCCTCCCCGGGTCTCAGCGAGCGGCGCGCATGGCCCGGGAGCGGCCGGTCTGGGGGTCCCTGCGGCGGGTCCCGGATGCGCTCCCGCCGCTCAGGCCGCGACTGCGCTCCGGCCTCCTGCGTCCGGGGACTGCGCTCGGGCCCTGGCCCACGCCGCGCGGCCTCTCCGCTACTTTGTGCTCGCAGCGCGCGGCCCGATCTCCTCCAGGCACCGCGACTCCGGCTCCGGCTCCGCCCGGTGCCCGCCCCCTCCGCCTCGCCGCGCCCTCGGAGCGAGCCCGGACCCCGGCTGCCGCCTGTTCGGCGATCGCCGCCTCGGACTCCCAGTCCGGCTGAGGCCAGGGCCCCGGCTCCGCCCGGCGCGGCCCGCCCCCCACGCAGCCCCGCCAGTTCCCCGCCCCGCCGCCTCGGCTCGGGGGCGCGCGGCTCGGCGAACAAAAGGCGGACGCGGCGGGAGCAGCGGGGAGGGACGCGGGCGGGGAGCGAGGGAGGGATCCGCGAGGCAACAGCGACCCCCTCGAGGGTCAGGCAGGCCTGGGCAGCCGCGGCCTCGGCTTGCTGCGGCAGCTCCCGGACACTGGCTGCTCCCCTGCGGGTTGGGGGATCGCACCCGGACGTGGAGCCTGGGAGTCTGGCGTCGCCGTGGGGGCCTCGTGGATGGCAGGAGAGGATATTCCCCGGCAGAGGCCCCGCGGACCTCAAAGGGCCGGAGCCAGCATCCATGCACACCCAGCACCGCGCCGCGAGCCCCTTGCGGGTGCTGAGCCTGCGCGAACTCCGCCCCCTTTAGCTGGGCATGACAAACGACCCCATCGCCTAGAACGGTAAACTGAAGCATGACCCAGCACGCGGTCGGCTCTTGGTCAGCGGAGGAACCAGGATGGAGCCTCATGCCTCCCGAGTGTACTGGACTCCTCCTGCCTGACCGCTGTCATAGTGACCCCGCGTGCATACTGGACTCTGTACACCCTGGCCGCCTGCGATCCCGAACAGAGTCCTGTCTCCCCTACCCCAATTCCAAGGTCTTTGCGATTAAACTTCAGGCTGTGCCCAGGCCTGGCCATCGGATGCTTGGAGGGAACGGACAGGTTCTGGGCCGATGGAGGCTGGCATGGCCTGAAGACTGTGGCCCTGGATCCTATAGGGTCAGGTGTCTCTACCCCTCAGACTCCAAGACCCCAGCCCTGGTAGGCGTGCTTTCTTTCCTTCCACGCTACTTCGGTCAACCGAGTAGCTGCTCGGTCCCTTACACCTTCTTCACCTCTGCCCTCTCCTGCAGCCCTCACAGTGCCTGAGCCACAGGAAGTTCTTTGGCTGGCCCTGGGAAGACACTCACCCTCAGGGTGGCTGCCCAACCCCTTGCTACCCAGGAGAGTAGCGCACGCCCGCCACACACACACACACACACACACACACACACACACACACACACACACACACACACACACCTTATGCAGCTTCATTTTCCTCCTCTAGTCCCTTCCCCCCCTTCTTTCCCCCCCCCCCCTTCCATTTCCCTGCCTCCCCTTATTCTTCCGCCCCTACTCCTGATCTACAGCACAGCAGCAGGCTGGTATCAGGTCTACCCCTCTTTCTCCTACCCAACCCTCCACACTGAAGTGCAAGCAGGTCGGCCAAAGCCCTGGGCGAGGGTGCTGGGCAGTGATTTGGGAACCCTAGGCTAGAACCCAGGGTGTGTCATCTCACAGGCAGGCCTCAGTCCAGCGCTGGTCTGGTCTAATGTGCCCATGACAGGTCTATTAGCTTGACTGTCCCTGCTCGGGCAGGCTTGTCACAGTGATACACAGACGTTGTGCAGTTCTTGCAAACTGCCGCCCTCTCACGGCTTCTGTTTCTGCTTCCATAGAGCATGTGGGCTTTGAGGTATGAGAGGGTATGCATGTCACCATCCTCGGTCGATCCAAGCCCACAGCACTAATGCAGACCACGATCGATATTTCAGCAAAGGATCTCAGAATTCTCTCCCCCACACCACCCGCCTCTCTCTCCAGAGGGGGTCTCGCCATGTTACCCAGGCTGGTCTGGAATTCATGGGCTTTGGTAATCTTCAGCCTCCCAAACAGCCGGGAGCACAAGGGTCTGCCAAGCCTTGTCTCAGAAAGGTTAAGGAACTTTTCTCTGATCACATTTTCCAAAAAGAAGCATGTGGGTATATATTCCAATTGCCCCTTTATTACTATTGTTAATGTGTGTGTGTGTCACACATGCCACGGTGCACATGTGAAGGTCAGAGGACAACTTGCAGGACTTGGTGCTCTCCATCCAACCAACTGCTCTTCTCACAGTGACATGGACATTTCACCAGCCACAGGGCCTGCTTCCTGCCCTTCCGTCTGGGCGGAAGACCTCCGGGGCATGGCCTCTCTCACTCCTGCGCTCTTCGTTCATCCTTGGAATCCTGTCATCATGTAGAGAGGAAGTTGAGGTCTCATGGGGTAGCCATGTGAAGGCACTCCAGCCAACAACTAGCTCCAACAACACAGTCTCCACTGGCCACCAGACCCGTGAGAGGAGGAGGCTACAGAAGCTAAACTGGTAATCTTGAGCCACCCAGTGAGGAGTGGACAGAAGTGAATTCTCTCCTGGCCAACCCTGCTCAAACTGCAAAACAAAGCTCTGCAGGCACCAGCCCCCCTCCCCTTTTATACACAGCAGTGGGTAACCCAAAGGCACAGCCAAGGGCATACAGCTTGGAAATGACTTAGCTGGGGTTGTTTGACCAGAGGCTGCTCTATTTCCAGGGCCTGCTACTAACTGGTCAGCTTAAGCACCCAGTGAGTGCTGTAAAAATCTCTGACCAAGAAGGAAGCATTCAATGAATGATGTCTTTAGTGGCAGGTTGTAAGACATGAAGGGGATGATGACCCAAAAGTTCTCCCATTCAAGCTGCTAAATAGACCAACAGGATGGAAACTAAATGGAAGCTAATTCCTGGAAGGCTTCCAAGAGGAGGTATCTTTTTCTAACTAAAGTGAAGGTTGTTTTCATCCTACAAATCATGAAAGAAATAAGCCCCTGGCTGGGGGATGATAGGGAAACCCACTTGAACAGGGTTATCAGGGAGCCCTCTCTGAGGAGGTGGCCTGGATGCCGGGTTAGCCAAAGGGTCTGGGGAGAGAATCTGGAGCAGATTGAAGAACCAGGGCAAAGTCCCTGGAGGGAGAGAAAGTGTGACAGATGCTCAGGGAGGGGTGGTTAGTGTGGCTGGAGCCCCATGGGAGATAAAGACGGAAAAGATAGAGTGGAAAGCAGGAAGCAGACTGGACATAGGCAGGGGATTATCTCCGATGCAGTGGCAAACACTAGAAACTGCAAGCAGGGAGTCACAGCATCTAATTTATGTCCAGAGTAGATCCCTGTGCTGACAAGAACAGATGCTGGCCTAGCTTAGGTTGACGAACATGACTCTGGGGGCTAAGGAAGCTCAGAAGCATTAGCAGCCAGAGAAAGGATGTGTTCTGCTTTGGAGAACCAGCCACTCTTGGCTGGAAGTGAGGACGCAGAGAAGTGATGTCAAGTTCATCTCCCCATCACCTGCTTCAGAGGACAAACAACAGCACCATTTGCTTAAGCAGGAAGACAAGCCTGAAGGTGTCAAAGGGTAAGGCAGCCTCAGTTCATAGGCCACAGTGGCTCTGGAGCATCTCTGGAGATGTCCAAATAGAGACCCAGAAAAGCATAGCACGGGCATGCAAAGCCAGGCCAGCAACAAGGCCTGGAGTAGTCAAGAAAATACTCACCTTGAGGACTGGAGGTGTTGCTCAGTGGGTAGCATGCTGGCCTAGCATGCACAAGGCATCACATAAAACCAGACATGGTGGCACATGCTTCTGTAATCCCAGAACTCAGAAGGGGAAGGCAAGAGGACCAGAATTTCAAGGTCATCATGGGCTACATAGGGTGTCTCAGGCCAGCCTGGGCTACAATGAGACCCTGTTAATAAAAAATTCACATCGAAACTGGGTAAAGTTACTCAGGAAGAGAGTCTGGGAAGAGGGAAACTGGTCCAGAACCAGAAAGTTAAGCATGTCCGGTTCAAGAAAATAGTTAAGGGAGCTGGAGAGATGGTTCAGTAGTTAAGAGCACATGCTCTTCTTCCAGAGGACCTGGGTTCAA
The DNA here is from genome assembly GCF_004664715.2 of Peromyscus leucopus. Classification (NCBI taxonomy): domain Eukaryota; kingdom Metazoa; phylum Chordata; class Mammalia; order Rodentia; family Cricetidae; genus Peromyscus; species Peromyscus leucopus. The sequence goes on from NC_051066.1 coordinate 133,492,427, forward strand.
TTCCCAGCACCCACATGGCAGCTCACAACTGTCTGTAACTCCTGTTCCAGGGGATCTGACACCCTCACCCAGACATACATGCAGGCAAAACACCAATGCACATGAAATAAAAAATAAAAAAGGAAAGTCCAAAGAAGAGAAAATGGGGACAAAAGAGGAGGAAGTGGTTCCTGCCAAAGCCAAGGAGCAGAGCAGGTTGAGAGGAGGCTGCTGGGCCTCGCAGGGTAGAGTTGTGAGGGCAGAGCCACAGGAAGTGGCCTGAGAGAGGAGAGAGGTGGAGGCCGAGTGTAGGGAAAAGAGGCATGCTCATGGGGACCCTGGGATCAGCAAGGAAGAGGAACAAGAGGCAGGAGAAGCAGGCGAGAGCCAGCTTGGCTTTGGAAAAGAGCAGGGCCCACGCTCCGCCAGCCCTTAGGAAGGCAGAGGAGCAGAGGACGGATGCCAGGTGAGGGAGTGGAAGATGGCCTGACCAGCGGGGACATCAGCTGAGGGCGGGGAAGAGGGAGAGCGTTGAGGAGGATGAAGTCTGGATGCAAAAGTGACCTCAGAAACTGGAAACTGACCTCGCAGTATGCCTGCAGGAATGTGTCAGACTGGCTCACACTCACCTGAGGTTCGGAGACGAGCCAGGAGGCCTGGTGAACACAGGTGTGTTCCCTTCTGGTCATTTTCTCTTGGTTCTTTTCAACTTTCTTTTTGTTTTGCTGAAATCATACTGAATTTTAGCTTCTGCTCTTATCAGAGTAGAGGAAACATTCCCCACACATTCCTGAACCCTTTACAAACCTGGTTTCATAATTGAAAATAATCCTCGGGCTGGAGAGATGGCTCAGAGGTTAAGAACACTGGCTGTTCGTCCAGAGGTCCTGAGTTCAATTCCCAGCAACCACATGGTGGCTCACAACCATCTGTAATAATAAGATCTGGTGCCCTCTTCTGGCCTGTGGGGATACATGCAAACAGAACACTGTATACATAATAAATAAATCGTTAAAAAATAAATAAATAATAAAAAAGAAAAAGAAAAACAATAATCCTCAAGAGCAGGTGTTCCACAGACATTCACCTTTCCCCTCTATTGTATAATTAAACATCTCCTGGAAGTGCTAAGCACCTATGATTCCAACTTTAAGAGGTGAAGACAGGAGCCGGGCGGTAGTGGTGCACACGCCTTTAATCCCAGCACTCCGGAGGCAGAGGCAGGCGGATCTCTGTGAGTTCCAGGCCAGCCTGGGCTACAGAGTGAGTTCCAGAACAGGCACAAAGATACACAGAGAAACCCTGTCCTGAAAAACCAAAAAAAAAAAGAAAGAAGAAGAAGAAGAAGAAGAAGAAGTGAAGGCAGGTGGACCAAGAGTTCGAGGCAGGGGCTGGAGAGATGGCTCACACTTGCTGCTCATGCGGAGGACCCAGGTTCAGTTCCCTGTACTCACCTGGTGATTCACAACTATCTGGAACTCTAGTTCCAAGGGATCCAGCACCCACTTCTGACCTCCTGGGCATCAGGCATGAATATGGTCAGGGTACAGACAAGCAGGCAAAACACTCACTCATGAAATAAAATAAATACCCCCACCCCCGTGCGCGCGCGCGCACACACACACACACACACACCCGCATACACACACACACACACACACACACAAAATCTCATTACATTAGGCATTACAGTGAATCCTAGGTCAGCCTTGGCCACGTAGCAAAACCCTCTCTCAAAAAATAAAAAATATAGGACGCTTGCCTGGCGTGCTAAGGCCCTGGGTTCAATTTTCAGCATCACACACAACAAAAGTCATTCCTGGGGGTGAAGGCTGTGTTCTGAAAGGGGCTGTGCAAGGTCTGGGGGGGGAGAGAGGTGAGGGGAGCTTCAAGGAGTCCAGTGGGGGCGTCTCTGAAGGTAACCTGGCAAGGGATGTTCCTGTCAGATCACATACTGGACCTTCCAGACATGAGGACACAGAACGGGACAGTCAGGCAAACCTCACTGGTCAGTCAGAGCGCTTGGTGGTCAGGTGTTGAATGGGGGAGGGGATGCAGAAGGCAGTGGGGGGGTGGGGGCAGGTGCATTGGTGCACATCTTTAATCCCAGCACTGGGGAGGCAGAGGCTACAGGATCTCTGGGATTTCAAGGTCAGCCTGGTCTACAAAGCTAGTCCCAGGCCAGCCAGGGCTGCATAGTGAGAACCTGTCTCAAAAAATTAAAATTTAAATTATTTAAAAAAAAAAAAAAAAAAAAAGGTGGGCTAAAGAGAGGAGGAAGCGCCAGGCCTGTGCCCTGAGCTGTTTACAGCTCAAACACCCATTGCTACAGCCATGTTTGAGGTGACAACAGGCCCTTCACTTTCCTGTTTTCCCTACAATAGAAGTCCACAGGCATGCCACACTTCCTGGAGGGAAAGCTACCCTAGGTCTTGAGGCCCAAGTCACATGATGGCCATCAGGACAGTCTTCTAGCTGTGTGGAGATGGACTGAACTACATGGCTTAGTGAGCTCATCGGCCCAGCATGCTTTTCAGGGCTTCCTGGCCTGGTGGGGTACTCACTTTGAAGGCCCTCCCAAGTCTGAGTCCTGTGACTGAAAAATATAGCAGTTCTCGCAGTCCTCCTGGGAACCAAAGATAGGGAAGTTACCCCACGGGCAGGGTGCTCACTGTGTGCCAGACACTGTGCGCTTCCTGCGAGAGACCTTGCCAAATGTACCCCAGGCCAATGAGGAAAGTCCTTATCCCACCTGGGAGGGAGCAGAGTTCAGACCTGGGATCCCTACAGCTTGGGGTGGTTCATGAGAACCCACAGTTGGGCCCTTTCTTGTGCCAATTGTATATCACAGATTCTAACCTTAACTGAGAGGACTGGCCTCCATGGAGGGCATCAGGAAACAAATGGCATTCAGGAGCCAGTGAAAAGCAGGTTGGGGCACAAAACCTGGTGTATCTCCCCTCTTCGGGCTGATGGTGACAGCTAGGGACCTGGGGGCGTCGATAAGGTCTTTTAGCGTGTTTGTGGGGTTTGAGTTTCTGATGTAGGGTAATCATTGGCACCTTTCCAGTTGGAGCTGGCTTGGCATGGGGCCAGGCCCGCCGCCTTGGGGCAGGTACAAAAAGCAGGGAGAAGGGTCGGAGCCAGGACCATGCAGAGACACTAGTCACACACAGAGGACAGGAGTTGGGACCAAAGTCGCTGTGTCCAGACAGCGGGATAGACAGGCCATTCTGGGTGTGGCCTTCCCTTTGCGGGATCGGAAAGATCATCGGTGGACGAGCTGCAGGAGGGTTGGCGGGGATTGCTGGGGTGAGTGCCTTCAGCCATGTCTTCCCCACCTTTCCCTTCCCCCACTGTTCCTCGCCTCATGTGACTGAGGACCCCAAGTGGAGGACCAGTGGCCTCTTATCAGGGATTGGACACCTGGTCTCCCCGAGAGGCAGGTCTAATAAATACTGGCATTTATCCAACTGCATCAAATGTCAGGTGCTAGGGGTTACCACACAGAATTGAGCACAGAGAGGGAGGACGGAGGCTGAGCATCCCGGTCCTTGGGTGTTATCTTCATTTCTGAAGAGAGAGATGCTAGTGCTTACAGAGGAGGAGAGTGGGGTCACTTGCCCAAGGTTGCATAACCGGATAAGAAGTAAATCTCTCTCTCTCTCTCTTCCTCCCTCCCCATCTTCCTTTCCCTCCCTCTCCCCCCTCTTTCTTGTCTCCCTCTCCCCCTTTTCCCAGGTCCTTGTGCACACTGGGAATAAGCTACCCTGGAGGGGAGGGGCCTGTGTTGAGTTAAGAGTGGATGCGTGTGTGTGTGTGTGTGTGTGGGGGGGGGGGGGGGGTGATTGGCCACTACCACCGAGCTGTAGACAGTCTGTGCTCTTTTTCTCCCTTCCCTTCCCTTCCTTCCCCTTCATTTCCTTTTCTTCTTTCTCTTCTTCTCCCTCCCCTTTCCCTTCCTCCCTCCCCTCCTTCTCTTCCTCCCTCCCTTTCCCTTTCTTTCTCTCTCATTTTCTTTTTTCGAGACAGGGTTTCTCTGTGTAGCTTTGCACCTTTTCTAGAACTCACTTGGTAGCCCAGGCTGGCCTCGAACTCACAGAGATCCGCCTGGCTCTGGCTCTGGCTCCTGAGTACTGAGATTAAAGGTGTGCGCCACCACCGCCCGGCCCCCTTTCTTTCTCTTTATACTAGAGATGGGCTCCAGAGCCTCATGCATGCTAAATAAGCACCTACTACTGAGCTACACCTTTGGGCAAAACTACATCCTTAAAAGGCCGGTTCTTTTGGTCTGGGCACGCCCCTTCAGGCTTTTGCTGCTGCGTGCTCTTTGGCTTTGAGAGGGACATGAATTGCTGGCTGTCAGTCCTGGAAAGTCTTTTGAGGTTTCCTGTCCTGGGAGTTAAATGTCATATAGAGGGGCAGTGAGGTGGCGTGGGTGAAAGTGCTTACCATGCAAGCCTGAGGACCTGAGTTCAAATCTTGGAACCCACATAAAGGTGGAAGGAGAGAGTTGACTTCTAACAGTTCCCCTCCAGCCTCCATGCATGTGCTTTGGTTGGTTCTTGCCTACACAGAACTTTTTCTTTTCTTTTCTTTCTTTCTTTCTTTCTTTCTTTCTTTCTTTCTTTCTTTCTTTCTTTCTTTTTTTTTTTTTTTTTTTTTGAGATAGGGTCTCATTGTGTAGTCCTGGCTCACCTGAAACTCTATATGAAGACTAGGTTGGCCTTGAATTCACAGAGCTCTACCTGCCTCTGCCTCTCGAGTACTGGTATTAAGTGTGTGCACTACCACTCCTGGCTTACAATAATTTTTTTTTTTTTTTTTTTTTTTGGTTTTTGGAGACAGGGTTTCTCTGCGTAGCTTTGCGCCTTTCCTGGAGCTCACTTGGTAGCCCAGGCTGGCCTCGAACTCACAGAGATCCGCCTGGCTCTGCCTCCCGAGTGCTGGGATTAAAGGCGTGCGCCACCACCGCCCGGCTAACAATAATTTTTAATGTTACATACTGAGTGATTAAGGCCTGGGGTGCAAATGATTTTATTCTCAGTCATTCATGGAATCAGGGGTCCTGGATCCCTCGTCAGGACCTTAGATATCCTACAAAAGAATCGATGTGTCTAGGCCAGACTGTTAGAAGAAACTGAAGTGGCCAGAATTCACAGCTGGAATTTACTGTGTCTGGCTAACGTGGTAGATGCTAACTGCCCATGAGGCCTTGAGTGTCTGTCCAGTGGCTCACAGACCCACCCAGCGGCCACTTGGCCGGGTAATCACAGGTGAGAGGGGGCAAAGGGCAGTTGGGTAGGCACGGAGCCAGTGGGGAGTGCCCAGGCACCTCCTCACTGCTGGCTTTGCCCTTGCAGCGTTTCCTCCCTCAGGGCCCAGGACTGTCCCTTGTCCCGGGCTGTGACAGGAGAATGAAAGGCCGGAGATGGCGGTACACTCAGCTGGTAAGGGCTCAGCACTGGGCTGCCGCCGTGGGGTCACTTGGGAGGGGGATGAGATCTCTAGCAGGGAGGGGCATGGGCTAGGCTGGAGGGTGTGTGTGTGTGTGTGTGTGTGTGGTGTGTGTGTGTGTGTGTGTGTGTGTGTGTGTGTGTGTGTGTCTGTGTGTGTCTGTGTGTGTCTGTGTGTGTCTGTGTTTACCCCTCTCAAAGTCCTTCCCAGCTGGCTGGGGCTTTAAAGCAAGGGCTGATTGAGGACTTAGAGCAACCTTTAGGTGCCAAGACTCCCCCCCCCCCAGCCAAAGTGGATAGACCACTGTTGCTGACCCTTTGGGGGGACTATTCCAAGGTGAGGATCCCTCCAGGTCTGAGCCTGAGTAATGGAGGAGGTAAGGAGGGAGCATTATCGGGCATTCCTTCCCAGATGGGTGTCTCCTTCTATGATGAGCTTTATGTTATTGTGTACAGGCCTGCTCACATGTGTGAACACACACACTCAAACACTCCATCGTAGAGTTTGGAGGCTCAATTAAGTGAATGGGAATGACCACACTAGCATCCATGCCCACTGATACCCACGTGAATATATATAACCCCAGCTCCCCCTCAAAGCACACTGACAGTCAACACACCAATCTGCCCTGTACACCTGCTCTCACCAATCTGCCCTGTGCGTCTGTTCTCACCAACCTGCCCACACACACACCTCTATTTCAAGCAACATACAACTCACGTGGGCGAACACATACTTTGCGGGGAGCTAGGTGTGACTGCACACATCTCCTCACTGACTGAGTGTGAATCCCAGAGCTCTCTATACAATGTAGAGATCAGTGGTACCTTCTCAGGATACAGGGAGAATTCGAAGACACCATTCACAGCATGCTCATCACGCAGGCCTGCTCAGAGTTCCAGACCATGCCAATATCAGCCATTCCTGTGATCAGTATTGTTGTAGCCACTATTTCATGTTCAAATGTACACAACTGCAGAACCAGACTTCTACCTGCCCTTCTGCCCTCTTCCAGGCTTAGAGCGTGGAGCCTGGTGCTTGCCCTGGGGCTAGAGCAAACTGGCAACGGATGATGGTGCCCACCTGAGTGGCACTGTGAGTGCCTTTGCCCACCCCACTTCCTTTGCTAGCAGCAGCCAGCCGGGAGGAAGCAGGTTGCAGGCAGGGACAGAGTTTTGCTTGTGGTGGGTGCTTCCCAGCCCTGCTGAGCCGGGCTTGCAGGGGTCTGGGCAGGGGCCAAGGCAGCCCTGGCTTTTGAGCGCAGGATATGATGACAGCTGGCGCCCCTGCATCCTTCAATCCACCAAGCTTCTTTGTGTCTTTACAGCCCACCCAGGTGGAGGACACCCTGTCTGGGGAGGAGGGCGAGGAGGAGGAAGAGGAGGAGGAGGAGGAGGAAGAGGAGGCAGTCCCAGCCCCAGCCCCTCAGGGCCCCGTGGAGCCTCAGCTGACAGAAGCCAGCCAGGTCCTGGGTGCCTCAGAGATTAGGCAGGTTCGGGCACATTCTCTGGAGTAGGACTTCAGCCCTGCACCTCTTCCCTGTACCAGCCCCACCCAGAGGCGCTGGAGTCACGGCTGGCTGCTGTGTCCCCAGACCAGTGTCACCTTGAATCAATCATGCTTCCTCCCTGGGCTTCGCCGTCCTCTCTCGTCACACTAGTGGCCCCTTCTCACTGGGTAGCGCTGGGGAAGGTTAGCAAGGGTGACATGGGTCCTGGGCACTAAAGCCAGAGCTGGGGTGGGGCAGACACATAAAGGAGTCCCAGGAGGAAGGGTTCAGCCTCCCTTCTGTCCTCTGAGGACCAGTGACCAAGGCGAGGTCCCAGAGATCTGCCCTGGCTTGGAATGCTGGCTCTGCCATCTACTCTCCATTGCCCCGAACCTCAGTTTTCCCATCCCCAAACTGGGAACACAAACAGCCCCAAAGGCTATATCTAATGGGCGCAGAGCCTTTGAACAAAGTAAAAGGCTGAGGGGTGGGAGGGGGGAAGATGGAGGCAATCCCGCCACTCAGCTCTAGCTCTGCCTCCAGCTCAGTCTCCACCTACCCCCAAGAGTCGCTGGCCACCCCTGGAGTCTGGTCTTCTGCACATCAAGGGACGGCTTTAGTCTTCGGAGACTATACCGGCAGATGGAGGGTCACAGTGGGCCAGTACTGCTGGTGCTGAGAGACCAGGATGGGCAGGTGAGCTGGGACAGGGCATGGGGGCTCCAGCCAGGCCAGTGGGTACTGCCCAGGGCAGAGCGAGATGCAAGGAGGTAGAGATGACCGGCTATATCACCTATGAGGCACACTGATGGCGGCACTTGGACCTGTCCCACTTGGAGCTTTATCTGCTCACTCATGTGTCTGAAGTCACTTTTGTGTGCCAGGTTAGGTGATGTGGAGAAGAGCGGAATCAAGCCAGAAATGGTCCCGCACACTTAGAGTTAATGGTCTAATTTCTTGTGTGTGTAAAGGGTGGGTGGTGGGGCATTGAGCAACCAGCCACTGAGGCCATGCAAGACTGCATCCTTACGTTTACAAGCACAAGACCATGGATGGGTTGCTTTGATTTATTTTCAGACAGGGTCTCACTGACTAAAACACAAACAGGCTCCGAATCCTGTATGTTGCCTATGCTGACCTTGCACTCCAGATCCTCCTGCCTCAGTCTCCCCAGTGCTAAGTACAGGCAGATGTCATCGCCTCTGGCTCTCACAGAAGTCAAGCAGATGATCTACATCTAAATGATGGATGCATATTTTGAAAACATCCCCAGCTGGCGGGGAGGAATGGATTGGAGGAAATCAGAGGGGACCACCAAGGCAGTTCCTACACGCCCCAAGAGGAACTCGGACAGCTCTGCCTGAAGTCCATGTGGTCACTCTAACAATAGAATTTCTGGCAGGTTCTCCATGCAGAAGGTGGACGGGATTGAAAGCTGGTTTCAGATAATCCTCTATAGAAGGAACAGAGCTGGAAGATCTCAAGGGTCCCCACATAGACAGGAGTCTCTCTGGGAAGACTTTGTGCTTGAGAGCCAAGAAACTCACCCTGTTCAGAGCGAGCCCCTTCTGTGGCAGAGAACTATGTACTATGGGAAGTTTCTCCTAGCATTAGGTCTAAATCCTGCATCCCATGGCTCCCCTGTGCAGGACTGTGAGGATTCGCACCCCAACCCCAGGAGCCATCCCTCAGAAGGACGGTGTCAACCAGACAAATAGCAGGCAGGCGAGAAGCAAGATGCAGAAGCACAGTTATCAAGTGTGTTGTTTGCTCTTTAAAGCAGGGTGTGAGGCACATTCTTGAGATAATCGGGGACAATTGAGTACACAATGATACAAAGAGATAATACCAGGTATTGGGATTATATTGTTAGCAATCCATGGAGTCTGCTTAATGATCAAAGGAATTTATTTGGGGGTTAACTCACAAGACAGAATAAAGGAATTTGTTGCAGGATCCCGGAAGGGTGAGGCATGGTCCAACACTGTTCTCAGCATCCAAAACCACAAGGTAGCGAAGAGAGAGCTGTGTATATGCATCCCAGGTCTTAAGCCCCTCCCTCCCCCACACTGCGGCCACGCCTCAGGGGCATGTACCTCAAAATCATAGATGTAACAGTTACCTGCTACCTCAAGAGGGGTGGTTCTTCAGGGCATGGCTCAAACAGCTCCCACTACAACCAGGATTATTGTTAGCATGGGGGTTATAGAAGGGTAAGCCCCATTCTTGGAAGGTGTTGTATTAGGAATGAAGGATCATTGTAGCTGGACTTTTCCACAGCTGCTCAGACTCAAATAAACACACAGACTCTTTTATTAATTAAAACTGTTTGGCCTAATGGCTCAGGCTTCTTGCTAGCTAGATCTTACACTTAAATTAACCCATAATTCTTATTTATGTTTAGCCACATGGCTTGGTACCTTTTCCTAGTTCTGCCTTCACATCTTGCTTCTCATGGCAGTGGCGGCTGGCAGCGTCTCCTGACTCAGCCTTCCACTTCCCAGAAATCTCCTCTCTGCTTATCCTGCCTACACTATACTTCCTGTCTGGCCACTGGCCAATCAGCATTTTATTTATCAATCATCAATCAGAGCAACACATCTCACAGCATACAGAAAGACATCCCCAGCAGATCATAGCAGTCAAGTGGGTCTGAGAACCATAAAGAGAAAAAGCTAGCATGGGAACTAGAGCAAGCTCCCTGTTGGGTCTAAGCTGCAAGGAAGCTGTACTTGTTTTGAACTTTAAGAAGTAAATTTTTGGTGGTGCTGGGGTTGAGCCTAGGACCTTGCACATGCCCGGCCAGCGTTCTACCAACGGCCATACACCCCCAGCCCTGTGCACTTCTGTACACTTGAGGTTGGTGCAGAAAAGCAAGAAGGAACAGTTTATGTGTGGGGTGTCAGTACGTCGGAAAGTCTGCGCACTGGCATTGGACAGGTGCCAAGAGGAAGTGACAGAAGTCATCTCGGGGAGGAAGAAGGAGATTTGACTGTGGCTTATTTCATTTTCTTTCTGCTTGTGTATGATTGCCAGTTCTTCTAGAAGCAATACTCGTATGAAATAAGTATATTTGGGGCTGAGATGATGGTTCCGTCAGTAAAGTATCTGCCATGCAAGGATGAGGACCTGAGTTCAATTCCCAGCAGCCATGTAAAAAGCCGGGTGTGGTAGGAAGTGTCTGTAACCCCAGCACTGGGAGGCAGACACAGGAAGACCCTGGAGCTTGCTGATTAGCCAGTCTCGTTGGTCAGTTCCAGATTTAGAGCCTGTCTGAAAAAATAACATGGAAGGCAATAGAGGAAATAGTCCATATTGGCCTCTGGCTTCTATATGCATGGGAACATGTGTGTGTGTGTGCACACCTATGCACACACATGAACATATTCCCATTCATACAATACAGACATACAAAGTATATTTAAGAAAAGGCAGGCTGGCCATGGCACATGCCTGAAAAGGCTCTCATGGAATTAAGCTCTGAGTCAGCCTTGGTTACACAGAAGGACCCTGAAGAAGGAAAGAGGAGAGGAAAGAGAGGGAGGGAGGGAGAGAGAAAGCGAGGGAGAGCAGAGAGTCAGGACGCTTCAGGGGAGGCAGCCAGCAAGGGCTCTTCCTGTGGAGGGTGGGAAAGAGGGCAGGCTGGTAGCCTTGGAGACTCCCTATCCCCAGCTTTACACCCAGCCCCCCTGGAGCCCTGGAGGCTGAGTTACCCTTGCAAGCCTGGTGAAGGTGGCTGGTAGACTCCTAGCTCCTTTCTTGCACTGGTCTCTGTTTTCCAGATGTTTGGCGCCTTCTCCTCCTCAGCTATCCGGCTCAGCAAAGGCTTCTATGGCACTGGCGAGACATTCCTCTTCTCATTCTCTCCACAGCTGAAGGTGAGGTTCCCACTTTCTGTCATGGAGGAAGGCTATGACAGGTCACAGCTCTGGGGATGCTAGCAGCTCCCAGCTTCAGTCCCCATGCTGGGCTGCCTCCTGTCCACTTCTCCACAGGGCAATGGTGGGCATGGAAGTGCCCTTAGCTGCCCATCAAGATCTCCAGAAACCATGAGCTGATTGAGCAAGGGCGGCATACTGTTCTGCACAGGCGGGAAAGGACAAGATGGGTTCTCGTGCAGGTAGACCTGAGGTGTAGGAGGAGGAGGAGGGTATGTCCAGTGGCTTCTTGTGAGGTATGCACATGAAGGCTGGAGGAGAGAGGAATCACACAGTCCCTCTGCGTGAGAAGAGGAGCCCAGAGAGCATGCCAGTCCGGTCGTGGCAGGAAGAGGCCATCTCTGCCCTGTCCTATTCTCAGCAGGGTAAGGCTCTCCCTTGGCCAGGCTTGTACCAGAGCAGCCGGTGTTCTCAGACCCAGCTCTTGGCAGGCCCCCTTCACAGGAAAAACAGTGGGGGACGGGTAGGACAGAGTGAAAATACCGAGTGGCCCACAGAGCCTAGAGTGGGCCGGAGGCCAGCGAAGCCAGAGGGAATGAAGGGCGAACAAAGGAGGGGTCTCCTTGAGGGCAAATACTTGGAGCAGTGGCAACCGAAGGAGTGGGCAGCTGGAGAGGGACATCCGGAATGAACTGGAGGGGCTCCTTGCACTCCTTGCTAAGGACAAGAGCCAGATGTGACCATGAAGACAGCAGCTGGAGACTGCAATTGAGGAAGAAATGGGCAGAGGAGACGGGCAGATGGACCCACGAAGCTCACTAGGGAGCTGGGAAAGAATAGGGAGAGTGATTTCAGCGCTCGGGTCCCCCAAGTGGAAAGAGATCAGTGACAGGCACAGGTGACTGGAACTTCAGAGGCCAGAAGCTGCTGAAGAGCTGGGGCTTTTGAAGGCGGGAGACAGAGTCCCAAACATCTGCCATATAAATATTCTCTGTCACTGGGTTGTTGGCTTAACTGAAGCTGCCGAGTGTGCGTGATAGGCAGAGCATGCAATGTTTACCATAAATAGTCATGATAGTAACTCAGGGGTCTGCATTTATCACCTCACAAAATGGCACATTTAGTTATTGAAAAAAAACAAAACCCACAGGTCACTGGGCAGTGGTGGCGCACACAATTAATCCCAGTACTCAGGAGGCAGAGGCAGGTGGATCTCTGTGAGTTCAAGGCCAGCCTGGTCTACAGAGTGAGCTCCAGGATAGTCAGGGCTGTTACACAGAGAAACCCTGTCTCAGGGGTTAAAAAAAAAAATCCCACATGTGCATGCTGTCATCATTGCCACATCTTACAGATGAGGGAACCGAGGCACGGAGAGGTTGGCTAACACGCCCAGCTCAGTCGGTGGTGAAGGGAGATATGGAAACCAGCGCCAGAGTGTGAATTCAGGCAAGGCACTCTGGAGGCAGAGGATGGGGGGACGAGTGCACATGTAGGAAGCACCAATGCAGGAAGGAACCACAACGGTTGCTGAGGTCAGTGTGTGAGGTAGGACGTGTATTTGCTTAGTGTGTCCTTGAGAGCTATTTGTTCACACTTGTTTGATGGAGAACCAGTTCTGGATGCTTTCGTTTGCTATTAGAGGTCTCCCCTCCAATGCACAGACACCTGAAAACACTCTGCCACACTGTCATCTAGTCTCACACCAAGATGGTCACCGGGGTGTGGACGGCCTTGCCAATGACAAAAATACCTGGTCTCGCTGGGCAGCGGTGGCGCACGCCTTTAATCCCAGCACTTGGGAGGCAGAGCCAGGTGGATCTCTGTGAGTTCAAGGCCAGCTGGGTCTACAAAGTGAGTCCCAGGACAGGCTCCAAAGTTACACAGAGAAACCCCATCTCGAAAAAACAAAACAAAACAAAACAAAACCCTGGTCTGTTGCACAGCCTCCATCACTGCAAGGTACCTTCCCTTCTTGGGAGAGAGGTAGAGGGGTCAGTTACGCAGGGTCACCAAGCCTGTAGGCTGACCGTCACCACCTTCCTTCCTGCAGCACGTACTGCTGTTGGAGCCTCCTGCTAGTTCCTATGCTCAGAGCTGGGGATTTGGTTATCTTCGCTGACCACCCCTGCTTCCTCTGTGGCTTCTCTCATGCCATCCATATACTGATGGCTCTTCCCTGACCCCTTTCTAATAGTGGGTATTTATTTTTCCCACCACTTTGCCCCAGCAACGCAAACATACAGGCCCACGCCTGCCTCAGGGCCTTTGCATGTGCTATTCTACTCAGCACACCCTCCCATTGACGCGTCAGGACTGCCCTACTGTGCCCCACTGTAGCCATTGCAGGGACTGACTATTTTATTTTAAATGACCATTCCCTGAAAACTTTATTGCCTCTCTGCCTGTCGCTCCTCACTAGTGTTTCTAACATACCATTTCTCTTATTTATCTGTCTCCTCCTGAAATGTCATACGAGGCAGATGTTTTTGTTCATTATGTCCACTGTTCTACCCAATGCCTAGTACGTGAGTGCTAAAAAAATCATTATTACATGAAACCCATCATTTCCAAGGGATCACTGTCACCCCAGCCTGTAAGAATTCCATACACTGAAAACCTTAATCCTTGGCTGTGCCTGGCCTGGCGCTCTTCATGAATTCCCAGCGCTTGCACACGTAACTGCTGTCCAAGCAACACCACCAACTTCGTCTTAGTGTCTTTTGTAGCAATGTTTATCTTGCTCTTTGAAATCAGGAGGACATGTCCTTGGAGAGAGCAGAGGAAGTGCGGAAGTGCTAGGCAACCCTGGCTTCTTGAGGTCACTGTTCACTTTATCTCATCCCTTCGCAGCTTGCTTCTTTGTCTTTTTCTATTTCTCTGGGTGGGGGGGAGGTTGGGGGTTTGCTCTTAGCATTTGTGACATCTAATTACAGGAAGCAACATACTATACTTTTCTGGCCCTTTAAAAGCCCTTTTATTGCCTAATTTGGCTCTTTGAATATTCACTCTTCCATTTCAGAGTCTAGCAGGGCATCTGGGCAGTTCTCCTGGAATTTACATTGTAGTGGGGTAGATAGACAAGACACACCACTACAGGAATGGAGGCGTCTCAGAGAGGTAGAGGCTCTCTGTAATGACACTCAGTCTCTAGGGTAGGAAGTGACCCTTGAGGATGGAGATGTGGGGAGCTGCGGTGGAGGGGTCTGAACGTAGGAAGGCCCTAAGGCATGAGCACTTTCACATGCTGGTGAACAGAAAGGTCAGTGTGGCTCAGTCAGCAAGAGAAGGAGAGGGTACAAGGAAAAGGGATGGCGGCAGGTGCACTCGGGCTGGAGGACTGGGTTCTGTCTCCTTCACAGTGGAGAATGTCAGAAGGCTTTAGGTAGAAGACTTAAAGTGTGATTTAGGGTTGGGATGGGCCATTCAGGTCACTATGGAGAGGGCTGTGGGCAGTATATGATGGGAGGCAAGGCCAGCAGGAGGCTGTGACCCAGAGGGTGGGGCAGAGAAGTCACAGGAGGTCATGGTGAGTCTTACTAGCCTGCAGGTCATGGGATAGGTTTGCTGGGAGACAGTTCCGCCCAACTCCAGGCCTGGCCTTTCTCCCTCCTCTTTCCATCTTTGAAAGCAGGAAGCCTCGGAGGTTTTGTTTTACTGCTGGCATGAAGGTGCCGCTAGGATGTAGGGGATCCAAAGCAGAGAGAATAGGGGTGGAGCCCAAGGAAACTGAAATCTTACTCCCTGGGCCCAGGAGCGTCTGCTCCCTGCACAACACTGCCACCACGTGGATTGGAGTCAGACTGCAAGTGACCCAGCCTTTCCTTTTCACCCAGGTCTTTAAGTGGACAGGAAATAACTCTTTCTTCGTGAAAGGAGACCTGGACTCACTGATGATGGGCAGTGGAAGGTGTGTGTCTCTGTCCCGTGTCCGTCCCCCCCCCCCCCCCGCGCGTCTTGGGATGGCTTGTTTTCCTCTTCTAAGGGTGTCGCAGGAGGAACGGGCAGGCTGAGTCTTTCAGGCTGACTTCGGTGCCCTCTAGCATCAGCCCCATGGCCCATCCCCAGAGGCCCACACTCAACCATCCCTCCTCTAGGTCAAGTGAGGAGAGTGGGCCAACTGGCTAGTGTCATCATGGTCTGAACTGACTCTGGGAATGTCCACGTGGATGAGGTTATAGTCACGAGATGGGAAAGGCCCAGATTTCCGAGTCCCATGGGACATGGCTCATTAAAGACCCGCATCTAGCTAAGAACGCAGCCTGTGTCTGTGGACAGGAGCGGGAGCGGGTTAGGAACAAAGATGGAGGGTAGCCCCACCCGCTGTGACCTCCACACGGAAGCACATTAAGTTATACCTAAACATTCCTCAATCAGCACAGCTCCATGGAGAGGCAGCAGGGCACAGGACACACCAACCATTGATTATTAATTCACTTCCTGCTTCCAGCCTAGGTTTTCTATCAAACGTGAGGATTAGAATGTTCCAAAACTGGACTGAGGTGATGGCTGTACCACTGTATATAGTTATTAAAACCAATAGGTTGTTTTAAAAAAATGCTCTGGATGCTATAGGGCACATGAGGAGATCCCAAATCCTGGATAAATTGGTATATGGGATGGAACTATGATGATGATGGTGGTCAGTCCCACAGGCCTACCATATGCTACAACTGTGCCAAGATTTCCTTTCCTGATGTGCGTGCATGCGTGCATGCGTGCATGTGTGTGTACGTGTGTGAGTGACCTTGGGTGTGTTCCACGGTCTATCTCTCACTGACTGGCTAGATCGGCTGACCGGCAAGCTCTGCCCCCCCCCCCCCCCCCCCCGTACCAGGGCTGCAGAGGGAATGTGACCTGCCTGGCTTCTTATGTTGGTGCTGGGGGCAGGTCCTCACGCTTGCGTAGCAGACATTGCACCGACTGAGCCGTCTTTACAGCCTGTTTCCTCTTCTCTCTAGTGGCCAGTTTGGGCTGTGGTTGGACGGAGACTTGTACCACGGGGGAAGCTACCCCTGTGCTACCTTTAACAACGAAGTGCTGGCCCGGCAAGAGCAATTTCGCATCGAGGAGCTGGAGGCCTGGGTTCTGAGCTGACACCTCCCAGGACCAGAGATGCTCGGGTCTCTTTCGTATGCTGCCCAGGCCTTGCTCGCACAGGGCAGCCATTCTGCTTGACTCAGGGTGTTGGAGAACCCTCATGTGGACTGTGGCTCTCAGCCAGCCTCCTTATGGCCCAAAACCCCAGCGCAGGGATGGGCAGCCCCTGTTTCCCAGCAGAGTTGACTGTGAAGGCGTGAAAGACACTCTTGCTGAAGAAGCATGAAATTTGTCTTTACAGGATTTGACAGTTCCTAGAGAACCCAGAAGAAGACCAACAAAACAAAACAAAAGACCCATAGAACAACAAACAGCTGCCTCCCCAATAACATTTCCACATCCTTCCAAGCAAGTCAGGTGTGTACACGAGCATACACACACACACACACACACACACACACACACACACACACACACACACACATTTTTTTCTTTTTCGAGACAGGGTTTCT
The DNA here is from genome assembly GCF_004664715.2 of Peromyscus leucopus. Lineage (NCBI taxonomy): Eukaryota > Metazoa > Chordata > Mammalia > Rodentia > Cricetidae > Peromyscus > Peromyscus leucopus. The sequence goes on from NC_051066.1 coordinate 133,508,779, forward strand.
CTGTGCAGTTTTGGCGCCTTTCCTGGATCTTGCTCTGTAGACCAGGCTGGCCTCAAACTCACAGAGATCCGCCTGCCTCTGCCTCCTGAGTGCTGGGATTAAAGGTGTGTGCCACTGCCGCCCGGCCACACTTCCTTTTGCATGTTTTAGAGACTACTTTTACTTGAAGAATGCTATCAAACCCCAGAAACCTGGGCTCAGCTGCTAGAAACTAACAGAGCAGAAGCATCATTTTACTTCTTCCCTTGCTGTCTCTTCTAGAAGCCAAAGGGTGGGGTTGGAGGCCACCAATGGGTCAGGGGCTCGTGCATCTTGATTTCATGGGAGAGACATAAAGCTGAAAATGAACAGTATGTATATTTGGGCAAAGGAGCTGAACCTTTGCAGACCCCAGGGGCTTGAGAGAGGAAAGAGTTCATTTTCAGGCACAAGAGCCTTGTGAACTAAGGCTCTATCATTTGTTCCATGCAGGGTCTGCCTCCTGCTGGAAGGGAGCAAACTATATCCTGCTCTTATTTTATGAGGAAACCCGAGAACCTGGGACCTTGTCAATACCACTGTCTTCCGGACCCAACACAGTGCTGTGACACCATGAAGCATCTCCATGGGTCCTACAGAAAACACATTGCTTTGCACAGGAATCCAAACCAGGCACACAGGGTGTGAGGAGACAGTAATTAAGGAGCATACCTCTATAGTTTCAAGAGAGAAATACATTCATGAAAGCTTCACTGCAGCTCTCTCCCTCACCCAACTGAAATCATCTTCACTCAACCTGTGGTTCTATTTACATCGAGCTGACGGTGTTCAGTAACTTAGAGGCCAAGCTGTTAAAAAATCTCCATTTTTATGTGGTCTTGTACACAGGTACTCACAATGAAAATAGCTTCAAAGGCATAAAATAGAGCTGTCTTGTACATAAAAGGGGTCAGAGATGTTTCCCAGATACCATGGTACAAAATTAGGACTACAAAACTCCAGAATAAACCACAAGGAGCTAAAAATAAGACTGGCGAAAATGAAACAACAGTAGCAGAAAATACACCATTCTTAACATTGGGTCTGGGCCCACGAAGGTGGGACCTCTGGCCGTCTCCCCGAATGTGAGAGGCCCGCGGCTAGCAGGGCCAGCTAGCACCTCCCTTGTGCGTCTATGAGCCCAGAGCGGCAAACACACCAAATACTCTTTCTCTCACAAGTGGACAGAATAGAACCTGGCTACCCAGAGGCGAGAGCTGGCACGGGCAACCTGCCAGTGTCCTCAAGCTGCCCACTGCCAGGGCTGCCACCTCACTTAGGGGATTGTCACGACTAAGACGTCATCTGCAGTTGCTGCCTCCGGTTACCACCCGCTTCGGCTCCAGCTAGACTGGGTTCTTGGTGAAGCTGTGCAGAGCGGGGATGAGGGGGGCAGTGCAGGGGAACTCAACCACGGCGGCTCTGCACGGCTGGGGACAGCAAGTGACGTGGGGGAACCTGGGACCCACTGGGCGGTCACTAGGCTCACACACGCAGTCCAGAATGTTCTGAGCCTCAGAAACACAACGAAGCAGCGGTGGTGAAATCCCAGGTGAGAGCAGTCAGGACGGTGTCTGGGGTGTTTTCTGAGCAGCTGGCCAGGCCAACTCAGAAGGGGTGGAAGGTCCGTGCCCAGGCTGGCAGCGCTGAGTCCCTTGGGGCTGGAGTGGTTCCAGGTGCAAAGAAGCGGATCATGATGTCTGGAACCACATCAGACTCAGAGAGCAGCCTGGTGTGAGGTCCCCTCTGACCCTAGCACCTCCTACAGCAGGGACAGGGGGTTATACTAGGAGACAGGGGTGGAGCTGCAGGTCAGTGGTGGAGGACTTGCCTGGCACACCTCTGCTCCTCTCCACAAGAGCTGCCCCCTGATGCTTCCCCAGCCTGGCACTTAACAAGGCTGGAGGGAGGCGGCGGCTCTCTCTCCTGGGAGGAGCAGGGTGAAGGGCACCTCTTGGGACAGGGGGTGGGGGGCTAAGAATTTGTTTACTTTTTAACCATGTGATACAGGACAATTTCAACTTTGAATTCCAATCTGTGCCCTTGTCTCAATTTCTAAATTAAAAACAAAAGACAATCATTTGTCCTAAGAGTTCAGAAGAGATGGGAGAGTTATCCTGAGAAAATAGGTTGCTAAAGGAAAAAAGCTTCAATTAATGTTAAAAATACACAAGCTAATGCTTTTCATATTATGTGTCTTAGCCACTGTTCAATTACTGTCGAGAGACACCACAGGCAACTCTTATAAAAGAAAGCAGTTAATTGGGGACTTGCTTACAGCTTTAGAGGTTTAGCCCACTATCATCATGGTGGAGAGCATAGAGATGGAGTAGCTGAGAGCTACATCCTGACCCCTAGGCAGAGAAAGAGAGACTGGACCTGGCAAGGACTTCTGAAACCTCAAAGGCCACCCCTAGTGACACACTTTCTCCAACAGGCCACACTTCCTGATCCTTGTAATCCTTTCAAACAATTCCACTCCCTGGTGACTAAGCATTCAATTATATGAGCCTGTGGGCCATTCTCATTCACACTCCACAGAAAGCAGAGCGAAAACTGGCTAATATTACCACTTTTCATTCTGAATAAAAGTAACTTACCCTTCGGCATGTGCATACATTCAAAATACTAAATAAAAATCACTAGTGGACTCTGGTCACATATCCTAACTTAATTGTGAAGAGGGAAGAAGTTTATATAAAGAGCTGGGGTTTTTTTTTTGTTTTTTTTTTTTTTTTTGTTTTTTCGAGACAGGGTTTCTCTGTGTAGCTTTGCGCCTTTCCTGGAACTCACTCTGTAGCCCAGGCTGGCCTCGAACTCACAGAGATCCGCCTGCCTCTGCCTCCCGAGTGCTGGGATTAAAGGCGTGCGCCACCACTGCCTGGAAAGAGCTGTTTTTTGACTTCGTCTTTGGGCGCTTTTTGGCGGCAACCTAGATGATCTTTCTTCCATTTCAGAGGTGTTATAAGTGGGGCTATAATGTCACCATCCTATGAAAGAGAGAGAGAGAGTCAGGACACAGAAAAAAGCCAGTTTCCATCACTGTATTTTAGAGTGCAGTCTCGGGCACACATACCCTTACTTACACACACTTACTCCTGAGAAATTCTCAGTTGTATATGTTCTCAGAATGGATTAAACTAGAACACCACAGTCCTAAGCAGGTAAAGGTCTTCATGGGAAAATGGCTGAGACACAGCACACTGCTGCCCAGAATTGGCTGAGTTCACACACTACATGGGACTCTTGGGGACCACAAGCTACACTGGATTCTTGCTTCTCTTTTTCCTAGTCTCTAAAACAAATGACCCAGGTCTGCAAATGGAGGAGAACAAAGAGGGGACAGATGACAATGGGAACATTGGGACCACAATGACCTGACGGGGGTGGGGGTGGGGGAGCATGAGCAGCAAGGCCCTCTAATCGGGTCTGCCCCCTGGGATGAGGCTCTGCCCATTTGCTCCAGGTACTTATCACCCCTTCCTGTCCCACTCAGACAGCAGTTGCTCTCTTTCTTTCTTCTCAGCGGCCTTTTTTAGCTCTCTTGCCTAGTGGCTTCTCAGGTGAAGCGAGGAAGGCGGAGAAGCCCGATATCTCCTCTGGTGTGGGTTTCAGGGGCCATTACCATTCTGTGGTTCCAGCTCCTGGAAGGGGCCACAGCTCTTGGCCTCCCACCTGCTCCCTCAGCCTCTCCTAGAAGGCAGTGACATCGTCCAGGCATCTCTCACTGTCTGCCATTTGTTCATTTACCAAAACTTTGGAAACATCCCGATGTTAAATGTCTTCTGCTGAACACACTGGATCGAGCTGGACAGAGCTTTTGTGAGCTACTACTTGTTATTTGTTTTAACTCTTTTGGGGGGCCCGCCACCCAGCTCCCAAATAAATCACACACCCAGCCTTGGCTTGACTTGTTTCTTGCCAGCTCTCCTAAACTTTAAATTATTCTGTCTATCTTTTGCCTCTGGGATTTTCCTTTTCTATTCCTGTATACCTTTCTTTGTTTTTTAACCTTTTCTATTCCTGTATACCTTTCTTTGTTTTTTAATCTGTTGCTGGTTGTGTAGCTGGGTGGCTGGCCCCTGGGGTCCTCCTCTTCTCTGGCTACTTCTTTTTTCCTTCCTCACTCTTCCATCTCTCTTCTTCTTCTGATTTCTCCTTTTATTTATTCTCTGTGCCTGCCAACCTGGCCTATCCTTTCTCCTGCCTCGCCATTGGCTGCCAGTTCTTTATTAGACCATCAGGTGTTTTAGAGGCACAATAACACAGCTTCACAGAGTTAAAAATGCAACATAAACAAAAGTAACACACCTTAAAATAATATTCTACAACAACTACTGTTCATCTCAAGGGCAGCAGTATTGGTAAAACTCCTATTTCCATCACACTTCCTTTTGATTTCAACTCTAGCAATTGTTAAAACTTAGAAGATTTCCCTCACTCCAATTCAATGGCTCCAGACCGGATGACAGACAGTATCTCACACTCAATGCTGTTCCTGAAAGGCCTGGTGTTCTTTGTTACCTTTTCAGCTACTTCCATGTGGTTCTGCTTCAACACCAGCCCTACTGCTGGCCCTGTCAAGAGTCACCGAGTCTTCTCCTCCTTAGGGGTCGGCTCGCAAGCTCTCCCAAGGCAGGCCTTTCTCATCTAACCAAGTCTGGCTAGATTTCCTTTCGCACCCCACAATACTCACTATACTACACAATTGCTGTTTCCTTCTGTGTTCGTGGTCCACACCTAGAGTGAGACCCAGAGCACTAAGGAACTGTCTGTCTTAGGTAGTGCTTCTTCCTGGTACCTAACACACAGGGCCCGACAAGAAACAAACCAAGCAAACTTGTCTGATGAGTTAATATACCTAGGCTTAAGGTACTTATCACATACACCAGTGTTTTTATTTCCCTTTCCTTTCAACAACAAAAAAAGTGTGTATATGTGTGTGTGCGGTGCATGTGTATGTGTATTGTGTGTGATATATGTGTATTGTGTGAATGTATGTGGCACACATGTGTGGTGTGTGTGTGTGTGTGTGTTGTACGTTATATATGTATTTTGTACATATGTATATGGTATGCATGAGGGGTGTGTGTGTAGTATATATGTATGTGTATGCATGCGTATTGTGTGTGTGCAGGTGATCTTGACTACACGGCACATGTGGAAGCCAGAGGGTAACATTGGGTGCCTTCTTCAATCACTTCTCCACCTTTTTTAGGATTTTCCCCTACATTTTTTATTTTATGTGTATGTATGCATGTCTATGCACCACTTGCATGTCTGGTACCCACAGAGACCAGAAGAGGGCATCAGATCCTCTGGAACTGGAGTTACAGCTGGTCGTGAGCCGCCATGGGGGTGCTGGGAATTGAGCCCGGGTCCTCTGGAAGAGTAGCCAGTGCACTTAACTGCTGAGCCATCTCTCCAGCCCCATATTGCTACAATTTAAATGAGAACTGTTCAGTGGATAAAAAAGATCACATTTGAATTTTCTTTAAAAATCAAAACTATGCCAGGCTCCAAAGCTGCTGCCTACCTGTACTCCCCATCCGTGGGAGGTGAAGCAGGAGGGTCGGGAACTCAAGGCCATTCTCATCCACACAGCAAATCTGAGACCAACCCAAGCTACACAGGACCTGTCTCACCCCAGCTCTCAGGTTCCTTTCTTTTAATGTTCGAGGATATGAAGAGAGGTGCCCACCTGTGGCTTGGTGAAGTCTCTGTCCGCACACCATTGAGTGAAATGTTGCCGGGCGGCATACAGGCTCTTCTTGTCTTTCTTCTTACAGTACACTCGAATCAGCTGCTCTGCAAATTTTTGTGGCAGAAGTTGTGACACCTTTTTTACAAAAAGAAAAGATCTTGCTTGAGTTCACACTTCTAGGAACGAGCTGCTTCCCAGGGTCTGGGGTTCTATTTTTAATGTTGAGTTAAAAGCACCGCACTGCTTTTTTATTTTATCCTAATTACAATCCAAAGGGGAAAATAATTATGTACTGCAAAATGCCTCAGTTTTACGTTAATTACTAAAAGACTGAAAGATTTACAGGACATAACAATGTACAGACCACAGACTCTCATATAAGATATGCAGATAGGCACATTTAGCTTGTATAATTTCAACTGCCTGGCCCACTAGATTTTGTAACTGAAGCTTCAAACCAAACACTGCACTTTCAATGATGTTCAGGAAAGAGGAGACACTGGAAATTGGCTGTTACTATGCCTCTGTTTTGAGATAAAGTTTCATGATTATCACCCAGGCTTACCCTGAACTCAGGATCCCATGTCCTATGGTTATAGGTGTAGCTAGCAAAATATGCTTTATTTTAAAATTATTATTATTATTTGGTGGATCAGGGATTTAACCCAAGACCCCACTGCATGTTAGGCAAATAGCTCACAACTGAGCTACATCCCTTTTTTATTTCAATTTTTCGAGACAGGGTTTCTCTGTGTAGCTTTGGAGTCTGTCCTGGAACTCACTTTGAAAACCAGACTGGCCTTGAACTCAGAGATTTGCCTGGCTCTGCCTCCTGAGTGCCGAGTGCTGGGATTAAAGGTGTGCACCACCACCGCCGGCTAAGTGAGCTACATCTCTAGCTCTCTGTTTCTTTCCTGCCTTCCTATTGTGAGAGACAGGGTCTCATTTCGTTGCCCAAGCTGGCCCTGAACTCACTTCACAGTACTGCCAGGTGCTGAGCCTGTGATCCTGCGGCTTCAGGCTCTTGGGATTAAAGGCCCGCATCACTACATCCAGATATCCGTTTATCCTTTTATATCTACTTCTTTATTTTCTTTTTTTGAGAAAGGATCTCACTATTGTTGCCCTGGGTGGCCTGGAACTTACTATATAGACCAGGCTGCCTCAGACTCATAAAGATCCACCTGACTCTGCATCTGGAGTGCTGGGATTAAAGGTGTGTGCCACTGTGCCCAGCTTGATATAGATATTTAAAATTATTATTTTTCTTTATTTTGAGATAGACTCTCATGCACCCCAGGGCTGGCCTTTAACTCCTGATCTTCTGCATCTTCTTCGCTTCCCAAATGTGGGATTACAAGTGTGCATCAGCCCCCTGACTTATGCTTTACTTCAAAAAATATTAGGTTTATTGATTTTATTGTATATGTGTATGCGTTTTGTCTGCATGTATGCATACATACTACATACATGCTAGGAATTAAACTGGTGTCCTCTGCAAGAGCTGTAAGTGTTCCCAATCACTGAGCCATCTCTCTTCCCCTGCCTTTTTTTTTTTTAATTGAAAATAGATTTTTCTCTCATACAATACATCCTGACCAGTTTCCCCTCCCTCCACTCTTCCCAGCTTCCCCAACCTCCCCTTTCTCCTGGATGCACACCCACTCCATCTCCTATCAGAAAAGAGCAGGCCTCAAAGCGACAACTAAACATGACAAAACAAAATATAATAAGATAAGGCAAAAGCCCTGACACTGAACCTGGACAAGGCAACCCAACAGGAGGAAAAGGGTCCCAAGAGCAGGCGGAAGAGTCAGAGACACACCCACTCCCACAGTAAGGAGTCCCACAAAAACACCAAGCTAACAGCCGTGACATAGACGCAGAGGACCTGCCGCACACCCCTGCGGGCCCCATGGCCGCTGCTTCAGTCTCTCTGAGTCCATACGCTCCCTGCTTAGATGATTCAGTGTCTTCTTTTATCTCTTTAACAGTAGACACTGACTTTACAACCTGACTGGTATGCAAAATATAACTTGACTTTCAGACTTTCCAAATATCTACCACCTTAGAGTAGAATTCCATCCGTAGCCGGTTACCTGGTCCTTAGAGATCAAGACTGCATGCTTCGTGTTACTTTTGCAATAGAAGTGAACATGATCAACTGGATTCTTGTCTTCCATCCCATAATCCATGTTGATAACCTTAATTAAAACAGTAAGTAAATAAGCAATCACATAACAACCACAAGAACTGAAATCAGGATTGTCAGAATACCACAAGAAATGAACTGAGGCCTCTGGGTGTTCAGAAGTAGGAATTTTATGAAGTTGTAACGTGTGGAATAAAAATAACTCTGGTACATGACCACCTTTGGGGATCTGTTTTAGAAACTTGGGTGGAGGGGGAAGTATCTTTGAGTATTTAACTAAGTAGGTAACACTGGTAGGTAGTAGACAATCAACTTTTATGTATGTATGACATGTACAAGAGGAGGTCAGAGGTCAACTGTGGCCATCATTCTTCAGATGCCATGTACCCCCCCCCCCCACTGGCTGGGAGCTCACCAAGTCACTTAGGCTGTAGGCCAATGAGGCTCAGGGATCCAGCTGTCTTTGCCTCCTTAGCTCTGGCCTGACAAGTGTGTGTGTGTGTGTGTGTGTGTGTGTGTGTGTGTGTGTGTGTGTGTGTGTAAGTGTGTAAGTGGGTTCTGCAGCTAGAACTCAGGTCCTTATGCTAGCGTGGCTAGTGGAAGTATGTGGCATGCTTGCCGGGGATAGCAACTTCATAAGTGAGCAGAAATTAAACCAGGTAGGAAGGGAAGGATTCCCAGGATATAAAAACTGCTCTGAAGCATAAGTCTGACACTGTCTGATGCCTTAGCCACACTGAAATCCCTGACAATCTTGGTGAGAATTCTGCTCTCAGGGTGCAGGGTGAGGGGGTTTGGCATACTGGGGACTGAACTCAGGGCCTAGAGAATGGTAGGTAAGTGCTCTACCACTGAGCCAAATTCTCAGCTCTAGATTCTGTAACATTTTAAATTTCAGGTTTCAGATTTTGGATAAGGGCACTTTAACCTATACCTGGAGAAAAACGTAAGAATTCAGAAGGCCTTTTCACGAGTTTGCCCCTGAAGGAGAGGAAAGGGAGCAAGATGAGTGTAGTGTGGCGGTTTTCTTCAGACAGGAGACTGTCTAACTGCTGCTAACAGGAAAGTCTGTGGGAGGAAGGGCAGAACTGGCAACGCAGGGCTCTACAGAAGAGGTGAGCACACAGTGGGCTCCGGAGCTGCACCGCCAAGCGTGGTGGCCACTAGCCACATATTTTCTTCTTTTTTATTTATTAGGCAAGTATCACTATACCGTCCAGTTCAGGTGACCCTCCTGACTTTCTCAGTCTCTCATGTAGCTGGGAATACATTTACATCCCACCACCTCCAGCAATAACTTACAATGTAAATTAATTAACATAGAATACCGAAAAATCATTTCTTGGTCTTAGAAACCTCATTTAAAATGGTTCCACTGGGCAGTACTGCTGTAAACACACCAGGAAGAGCACCCCTCCTGAGAGTCTCTCAGGTTTTTTTTTTTCTTTTGGTTTATTGAGATAAGGTTTCTCTGTGTAGCGCTGGCTGTCCTGGAACTTGTCCTGTAGTCCAGGCTGGCCTTGAACTCACAAAGATTCACCTGCCTTTGCCTCCCGAGTGCTGGGATTAAAGGCCTGTGCCACCACACCTGGCCTGGCTGTCTTTAATTAGGAGAAAGGTCTTTCTCTCCTCCAACTAAGAGAAAACAGCCACAGATAGGAGAAGACTGCAGTTTGAGAGAGAACCTATACCATGGCCTGAAAGTACTGTGGTGAGATTTTGTTGTACTCTAATAAAATTGGCTTGGAGATCAGAGGACAGAGCCAGTTACAGATTAAACATAGAGGTCAGGCAGTGGTGGCACACACCTTTAATCCTAGCACTCGGGAGGCAGAGATTCAGTCTGGCTCTCTGTGAGTTCAAGGCCACACTGGGCTACATGAGATTGATCCAGTCTAAGAGAGAAACAGAGCCAGACAATGATGGCACACACCTTTAACCCCAGTATTTGGGAAGCACACACGCCATTAATCCCAGCACTAGGAAGGTTGAGACAGGAGGTGAAATGTCTGGGCAGAGAAAGGCTTTAAGGCGTGAGGAGACAGGAACTAGAGGCCCTTTCAGCTGAGGACTCAGAGGCATTCATTCAGTCAAAGAATTCGTGGAGTTGGCGAGGTGAGAAGTGGCTGTGGCTTGTTCTTTTGTTTCTTTGATCTTTCAGCATTTACCCTAATATCTGGCTCTGGGTTTTTATTATTAGACCATTTAGGATTTGTGCAACAAAGTATCTTTTATTTTTATTATCTGAACACGGGCCCACATTGGGCTGTTCACTCAGGGTGAACCTCTAGGGTTGGGAAGCAGGGGTGAAGGGCTGAGTGGAGTAAAGATGGCTTGACATAGTTGCTATGGAGCCTGGGAGAACTGTACTCAAACTGCTAGAAGGTATGGAGGACCCATGAAGTTGGTGACCATGGATGCACAGTGTAGTGATGTCTCTAGCAGGATGTGTGTGGCCAGCTATAGGTGGGGGGAGGCTAGCATCAACAAATCTAGGTTATTTGGACTTTTGCCAAACAGATGCAAAGGGTGAGGGGTTGGTGGTAACTGCAGAAATGAAGGGATTATTAATAATGATCACAAAATCTAAGTTTGACTAAAAGAGAAACCAAGGTGAGGAGCCAGTAGGAGGTCCTGATGAGCTGGGCTAGGGACAAGTAAACGAAGAGGAAAGGGCTTTGTGGACAGGAAACAAGATGCTTATAAACTAGTGATTTCAGACAGGGTGGTTTCAAATGGTGATAAAGTCCAGGTATAGCCAGGTAAGGTGACTCCTGTAACTCTAGCACCATTAGGAAAACTCAGTTCTAGGACAGCCTGGGCTACAGAGCAAGGCTTGCACAAGTCCAAAACATAACCTAGTGGAGTAGTGGCTGAGGGGAACTGTGTACATCACCATTATGATTAGGTCAGCCTGGGCTACAGAGCAAGGTTTGCACAAGTCCAAAACATAACCTAGTGGAGTGGTGGCTGAGGGGAACTGCGTATGTCACCATGACAATTAATTTTCTTGTTTTCTCTCTCTCTCTCTCTCTCTCTCTCTTTTTTTTTTTTTTGGTTTTTCAAGACAGGGTTTCTTTGTGTGTATTCCTGGATGTCCTGGAACTCGCCCTAGACCAGGCTGCCTGACTCTGCCTCCCGAGTGTTGGGATTAAAGGCCTGCACCACCACCGCCTGGCTTGTGATAGTTAATTTGGAATCACCCGGCAGATAACATCTGGGCATATCTGTGAGTGTTTCCAGAAAGGGTTAACTGAGGAGAGAACACCCACCCTGAATGTGGGCAGCAGCACCCCGTGGGGGGGAACACCCATCCTGAATGTGGGCAGCAGCATCCCATGGACCAGGGTCCTGGACTGACTGAAAACGGAAGAGAGGAGGTGGGGGCTGAATACCAGCATTGATCTGTGTCTGTTCCCTACTGTGAACACAGCCGCCTCACGGTCCCATTGCCCTGCCCCAGGACCAAGATGAACTCAAACTAGGAACACAAAATAAACCTGTCCTGCCTTAATTTACTCTGTATGTTTCCTCTTATCAATGAGAAAAGTAACTAACACAGCCACTAAGAATAAACATAAAGAATAAAAATAAAGCAGTCAAGAGCAGTACCTGTTCTTCCAAAGGATCCAGGTTCAATTCCCAGCACCCACATGGCAGTTCATAACTATCTAATTCCAGTTCCAGCCAGGGGATCTGGCATCCTCACACAGATATACATGCAGGCAAAACCCCAATGTAAATAAAATGAATAAATAAAATCTTAAAAAAAAAAAAAGAAAGAAAGAAAAATAAAGAGATCAAAGAGTTTTTCCTGGTGGATTATCTCAGGATCATGGCAGAACCAGCGAAGAGGGGAAGACTGGACCATGCCCAAAGCTTTCCACAGACAGCAGCTGGTTTGGACACAGAGGTGATCTCTACAAATTCCTAGTGTGAAATTGATGAGTCAACTACAATTTCAGAATAAACTTCCAATGTGCTTTCTTGTACCAATGTACACTTGTGTATTTTCATGTAGATTTATTAACACAGAATTGTACAACACCCTTTGTTCTTGTTTGGCTGATGTAAAACAGTCCACTGCCGCAGCCCACTGACTTCACCTGATTACTGGTCTTTCAGGTCTGCTATGGGTAGTGTCAAGTACCTCGGATCTAAATGCATTTGGAGACAGTTGAGTGACAGAAGTCAGACAGGAGGTGAGGGACTGCCCCCGGCCCTGAGAACAGGACAGGCCTTCTCACGAAGCAGAAGAGCCATGTGGGCACACTGGCACACAGGTGCCCAGGAAGAGTGCTTGGAAGTGATGTCTTTTTAAGTCTCAGGGAGTGCAGGAGAACCTTGCTCCCTGGGCCGCTCATTGTATTTGGCAAAGAATGGTTAGGGCCTTTCATGCAAGAATTTGTCAACAAGAAAACGAGAAAGGAAAAACTTAGCTAAAAACACAAAGTAAACACTCTGAGACTTCAGAGGAATGGAACACTGAAGAGAATTTCCTACAGAGAATTGAAGAAAATACAAGAAGGTTTCAGGGCTTTTCATTAGGATACACCAAGACACTATGGCCATGTAAAAATAGGAACAAAGAAAAAATCTTAACTTCTTTGTGTATATATGTAAGCAAGCAAAAATATCTAATCTTATAGCCAAAATAATTTAAATCAACATATACAATGTGCTATTTATCACATGATCTCAATATACTGGCAGAACATCACAAAGAAAATCTGAAAAGTGTCTGATAATGCTGATTTTCTCTGAGACCACAGATGATTCTCTTCCTCCTAGGTTTCTGTGTGTCTCTAAGTTTTGGGGTTTTTTTTGCATATATATTTTTAAAGTTAAGTGCATGAATGTGTGTGAGTGTGTGCACATGAAGGCATTGTAGGAGGACATTGGCTCCTGGGGCTGGAGTTACAGGTGGTTTTGAGTCATCTGACATGGGTGCTGGGAACTGACCTTCCTGGTCTCTGGAAGAGCAGAAAGTCTTTAACTGCTGAGCCATCTCTCCAGCCTCTTTGTTGTTTTGTTTGTTTGTTTTGAGACAGGTTCTCACTATGTAGTACTGGTCAGCCTGGAGCTCACTATGTAGACCAGGCTGGCCTCCAAAATGTTTCTTCTGCCTCTACTTCCTGAGTGCTGAGATTTCATAAGTACATCACCACTTCCTACTCTCCAAGTTTTCACAGAAAAAAAGATTTGTTTTGTTTTTTGAGACTGGGTCTCTCTACATAGTCCTGGCTTTTCTGGAACTTACTTTGTAGACCAGGATGGCCTTGAACTCATAGATCTGCCTGCCTCTGCCTCCTGAGTGCTGGGATTAAAAGCTGCCACTTTTGGAGGGAAGGCTTTTGGGTTCTTTTTTTTTTTTTTTTTTTTTTTTTTTTTTTTTTTTGGTTTTTCGAGACAGGGTTTCTCTGTGTAGCTTTGCGCCTTTCCTGGGACTCACTTGGTAGCCCAGGCTGGCCTCGAACTCACAGAGATCCGCCTGGCTCTGCCTCCCGAGTGCTGGGATTAAAGGCGTGCGCCACCACCGCCCGGCTTTGGGTTCTTTTTTTAAAACACAATTTTTTACTTAGCCTATTCTTAGGCTCACTACTTACATCCACTTCGAAATCTTCGGCCTTCAGCTGGGCTTCCAGTGGCACATCAGGTTTGGCGTCAGCAATGTCTTGGGGAAGCTGTTTATAGTCTTCCTAGAAGAGATGAGGCTTCCCAGTTAGGATCCAGCTTGTCATTAAGTACTTGTACCATGGTCATGTTCCTTCTTTACCAAGAAAAACAGAAATACCCCAACAAGACAGCTCCAATACATGTTAGCCTAGAAGCAAACTGGGCAGTTTTCATTAAAAAAACAGACAGAAGCAGCCATCACATTTTGGAAAGAATGTGGCATCCATCTGCTCACAGCCACCTCCTGTTGCTTTTGCAGTGACTCCTGTTGCCAGCGGCCCCTGTGATGGTATCTCACATCTCACCAGGAAGCTACACATAGTAGAAAGCTCATCTTTCCCAGTCCTTCTGGTTTTTTTGGCCATATATAATACAAACAACACACAAAATCCACAGAGTTAACTGTTATGATGCTGGTAAGGTTCCTGGGCAATGACAGACTATTAGTGGTTACATTTCTGGAGAGTCAAAAGTGAAAGTTCAATTTTTGACTGCACCGGGTCAAGTGACCCTAACCATCACTGTTCAAGGGTCAATTACAGATGAAATGGGTTCGCAGGGCCTTAGTGAAGCTCACACTTAGATTAATTTTCCAGTGCTTGGATCTGTCTCAAACTTGAGGCCTTTATTGAATGTGAGAGCAAATATTTATAGGTGCTTAGATCTATCTGCCTTTGAATCCTACCTGATGGCTTTCATGAACGACTTATTTATTAACACCCAGCATCAGTTTCTCATCTGGTAAACAGGCCTAAGAATACTGCGAAGAATAAATGAGAATACACAGGAAGCATGGTTACTGTGATAGATTAATGGCTTCTTCTTGAGGACAGAGATTGGGATAAACTTCCAATAAAATCAGGACAGCTGATGACTCAACTTACCTTTTTAATCCTGTCTTGACCGTTTGGCTGGGTCTCACCCAAATACTTGTATAGATTACGGTTTTCGATGTTCTTTAAAATATTTCGTGCCTCAGACAACTTTGGATCAGTAGAATATAAAATCTCCAGAAAAATGTTATCTGTCAATGTGATGACATTTCATTCACATTAAAATGACAGTAGGGTTTAAAGACACTTCGCTGTGGTCCTAAGATGTTCTTAACAAGGCAAAGCATTACGTTCGAGCTTAAAAAAAAAAAAAAAAGATGGCAATAAGGGAGGGAAAAAGGCAAGGGCAGAGGTGGGAAGCCTCCCCTGGGGGAGAGGAACGAAGAGTGGATTAGACCCGACAGCTGGAGCTGGGCAGCGGGACACAGCAACTTACTATTGTTGGGCTTTTATTTTTGTAAATGAGACAAGGTTCTGCTAATTAGGCCTACACAGCCTTAAACATCCACAAACAAAATTATGTCTACAATCTACTTAAAATAGCCTACTGTTTGTTAGAAGGAGGTAGATGGAAAGAATTGCTGTGTTGATTACAGCTGAAGCTAAGTGATGAGCACATGGAAGTTTGTCAAATGACTTAATTAAAAGGTTTTTTTGTTTTTTGTTTTTTGTTTTTTCCGAGACAGGGTTTGTTTCTCTGTGTAGTTTTGGATCTCGCTCTGTAGACCAGGCTGGCCTTGAACTCACAAAGATCTGCCTGGCTCTGCCTCCCGAGTGCTGGGATTAAAGACATGCATCACCACTGCCTGGCTTTTTTTTTTTTTTAATTTTAAAATATTTTATTCTATGATGATAATAGAAGGGAGAAAACTTTCTTCTTTTTTCAATTTTCTTTAAAAATTTTCTAATCAAAATAGCCTTCAACCAAATTCATTATTATCATTTTTCCATAAAAGAACTCTATTTGTATACAATTTTCTTGCTTTTTTTTTTTTTTTTGAGATAAAGTCTCACTCTTAGGGTAGTTTGAGCTCACTATATAACTCAGGTTAGTCTCAAAGTTGTGGTAATCCCCCTGCCTCATTCTCCTGAGTGTGAGCCACTGCAGCTGGTGTATGTACATGATTTTTGATGAAACATTATATTATAGTATATACTTCCCAAGAACAAGAACACTTTTTAAAACATAAATGCACCAAGAAATTTAACAGTGATTTTTTTTTTAAATTGCTTTACCTGTCTTGATAATGTAACTTAAGGATTTTCATTATGGGTAATAGGGAAATCAAGCAAACATATGGATAAAATTAGTGGTCACACACTTTTAGTCTTTTAAAATCTAGAACTAGAACAACCCCTCCATCTTCCAGGATGTTGACTGTTGTTGGTTGCTTTTTATTCTTTTGGGGGGCTTGCCACCCCCCTCCCAAATAAATACATGGAGGCTTTTTCTTACTTATGAATGCCTGGCCTTAGCTTGGTTTATTTCTTGCCAGCTTTTCTTAACTTAAACTATCCCATCACCCTTATGCCTCTGGTATTTTACTGTTCTCTTACTTCTGTAAATTTTCCTTTCATTCTTACTCCATGGCTGGCTGAACTGCGAGGTGGCTGGCCCCTAACATCTTCCTCTCCTTCCCTTACATCTTCCTTCCTTCAGAGTTCTCCTTCTATTTATACTCTCTGCCTCCCAGCCCTGTCTATCCTTTCTCCTGCCTCGCTATTGGCTGTTCAGCTCTTTATTAGAGCATCAGGTGTTTTAGACAGGCACAGTAACACAGCTTCACAGAGTTAAACAAAAGTAACACACCTTAAACTAATATTCTACATGAGTTGATCTTTAGAACAGATCAGGGAGCCATGGTGTATGCACTGCTGCCATGACCACTACTGTTAAATCTGATCGGATTTCCCTATTGTACATTTTTTTGGGGATGTGGTTCTGTGGACTGGAGCCAGCCTCACGCCCCCTCCTGTGCACCATCAGCCCTTAATCACCAGCCTGACGGGTTTGAGACTGTATGCTGACCAACAACCTTTCAGCCAGTGCTCAGTGATGACAAGGTTTGTTTGCTTTGGGTTTTTTTAGTATTAATCGAGTTGTGCCAAGTATACAAGAGGTACTGCGACTCATTTAAGCATTACTTACACACTATGCCTACTTTAAGAATCATTATTTTGTAATTTCACATATGTATGTACTTTCTCCTCATTATCTTCTCTATCCCTGCAAAGGCAGCTTATATCTGACACAGACATGTGTGTTCCGGAGTTCTTACCTGTCAGCTTAGTGAAGGCTTCCATGTCATCAATGGCTGTAGAAATCCGGAACTTTTCCCCGCCGGCTCCTGTAAACTCCATGTAGGGGTCTGCTTTGAGGAAAGCTTCTGTGATCCTAAAGACCATTTTAGAAACACACAAGGACATTTGAAGATTCTCTTTATACCTTGCTCAAAAGGATCTTTCTAGTTTAAGAAAACAAAATCTTGAGGTATGATGTTCAAAGGCAGCTGCTTGCTTATTTATTGATTGATTTATGGTTTTTCAAGACAGGGTTTCTCTGTGCAGCTTTGGAGCATGTCCTGGAACTTGCTTTGTAAACCAGGCTGGCCTGGAACTCACAGAGATCCGCCTGCCTCTGCCTCCGGAGTGCTGGGATTAAAGGCGTGTGCCACCACTGCCCGGCAAGACAGCTGTTTATTAATATCCTTGTAATGACACATGACCTGTGCGTTGAGTGCCTACTATGTTCCAGGCACTAGGGCAGAGCTTTACAGACCTTATCTCATTTAGTTTTTCCAATGATAAGCACATTCAGCTCCAATTTTATAGAAGCAGAAATAACATAACTTTCCTTTAAACAAGTTCAGAAGAAACATATCAAGCTTTGAACCAAAGTCTCTCTGACTCTGAACTGGAAACAAAACTACTTTAGCTCTTTTCTTTTCTTGAGACAAGGTCTCATTCTCATGTATATCAGGCTAACTTCAAAGCTGCTACATACCTGAAAATGACCTTGAACTCTGTCTCCACCTCCCAAGTGCTGGCATGGCAGACATGTACTACCATATTCATTCAGCTTTACACCTTTTTTGATTTTTTCCTTTTCCTTTTTGTGACTGGGTTTTTCTACACAGCTCTGACTGTCCTAGAACTCACTGTGTAGACCAGGTTGGCCTTGAGCTCAGAGATCCTTCCTAGTGTGGGATTAAAGGGGTGTGCTACCACACCTGGCTACATCTAACTTCTGACTGAGGTTAGACTCTTCAGGAACCAATGTCACGGTGGTTCATTCCTGTGATCCCAGCACCTGGGAGGTGGAAGCCAGAGACTCATGAATTTGAGATCAACCTGGGCTATACAGTGAATTTCAGACCTGTCGGGGCTATGAGTATGAGATTCTGTCTCAAAAACAAAGAAAGGAAATTCCTCATGGGGTCTCTGAGACATGTACAGACTTTGTGCACTTTTTGGCCATAGCTCTGTCTGGATCAGGGAAAAAGATGAAATTCCTATTTGCTACTAACTGTGAAAAACATTTGACAGTCAGCACTCCGGAGGCAGAGGCAGGTGGATCTTTATGAGTTCGAGGCTACCCTGGTCTACAGAGTGGGTTCCAGGACTGTTGCACAGAAAACCGCTGTCTCAAAAAATAAACAAACAAAAACATTTGACAGGACAGAGGTAGAAATCAGTGTAAATATTAATTTTGTTTGTCAGCTCTTCATGTCTCACTACCTCCATGAATAATAGCTGTGTGACTTCCTGCACAGGGACCCCGAGCCATTCTGGCAACCTCTTCACGTCTAGCCTAGGCAGCTTTCTTGCTCTGTCTATCCTATCGCCACATCCACTTTCCTCCTCTTCCTCCCGCTAAATTTATAGTATGCTAGTCTTCTTTTAAGGGAGCCTTTCTAGATTGCACAGCTTGAGCTGGGAATGCTAATGTGGTAAAACATCGAGTACACTTTTATAATGAGATAACACTTACATTATGTCGATGAGGTTGCTGATTTTGTGTTGATAAGCCCTTCGGTGTAAGCAGTTGCGTGTGTGGAACATGTCATACAGATTTCCAACCTCCTGCAAGGGAACAGAAATGGTGATGCAGGATCAGATTATGTTCACCTTTGTTGGAGACAGGGTCTCAATGCGTAGCCCTGACTGTCCTGGAACTCATTATGTAGATCAGGATGGCCCTGAATTCACAGATATCCACCTGTCTCTGCCTACTAAATGCTGGGATTAAAGGACCAGCATACATAAAGACTTTTCTATAGCATAATTCTATACCACCGATTAAGTTATATGAGTGTCTCTGTGGTGGTATGAAATAAAATGTGTGTGGGGAGAGACCTTGAGTAAAGAGAGAAGGCGGACAGTGACAGAGCAGGGCAGCCTTTGCACGCATTCACACTGGTGTGCACAGCAAACACCACACACACACACACACACACACACAATCTAAAAAAAATTCAAAAGAGAGGAAGAGAGAAGGAAGGAAGAAAGGAGGGGAAACAAAAGAAAAGAAAGATGGCTCTGGATCTTTTCAAATTGCTGAGTGATTATTTCCAGATTTCAGACCAGGAGCTGCACTCTTATTTCCTGAGGATGTAACTTACCTTTTCTCTAGTACAAATGTGCTTCATCTTACAGCCAGCCTTGTCTTCCACTTCACAGATACGGGCAAACTTAACAAAGCGCTTGTAATCAAAATTATTTTGGATGCCAAGATGGTGACAGTCCCTAGGAAATTCCAAAGCAGAGATAGGAAACATTTCAACAAGGAAACTGTGCCTTAAATACAAAGACTACATTTATTTTATTTTCTTTCTTCTTTCTTCCTTTCTTCCTTCCTTCCTTCCTTCCTTCCTTCCTTCCTTCCTTCCTTCCTTCCTTCCTTTCTTTCTTTCTTCTCTCTCTCTCTCTCTCTCTTTCAAATTCTGAACCAGGCTTTGGATCTACCAGCTTGCAGAAGGCTGGTCAGCGACTGAAGAATATACTGAAGGACACAGGAGGTGTAACTAGCTAAGTGAGTCAGCGGGAAGATCCCCTGGAAGAACGTGAGGGTGCTGCTATAGAATAAAAACTGGAGAGCTATCACCAGGTGCAGCGTGTAGACAAAGGATTATGAATTGCACAAGCTAATGATAACAAGGCAGTTAGGAAATAGCTAGGGAATTTTGAATCCTGACCATATATTAAGTAATACCTTAGGAGTGGAGGAGCACACCTATAATCTCAGCACTAGGGAGGCAGAGGCAGGAGGATCCCTGAGTTTGAGACAGGCCTGGTCTACACAGTGAGTTCCAAGACAGCTAGGACTACAAAGTAATACCCTGTCTCAAAACAAAAAACAAAAAACAAACAAACAAACAAAAAACCTTAAAACAATTGCAGAGTGTTTCTAGGTTTAACAGAGACACTTTATTATTTACAGATGCACACAGAAACATGACAAGATGCTATATTGCCTGAGATTTACTTAAAATAATTTGAGGTCATTCAGGAGGCAGAGTCAAGCAGATCTCCATGAGCTTGAGGCCACACTGGTCTATATCATCTCAAAAAAGTAATAAAATAATTTGAAGCATAGAATAGACAAAATAAGATTGGTCATGTGAGGCATGCCTTCAATCCTGGCCATGGGAGGCAGAGGCTAGGGGATCTGTATGACTCTGAGGACAGTTTGGTCTATGTAGCGATTTCCATGCCAGCCAAGCTATGTGGTAAGACCCTGTCTCAACAAACAAACAAAGGACTGAGTGTGTTCTGACATTCACAATTTGAGGTATGAGCACCTGAAAGGTCCTTATGCTGTTCTCACTTATTATTAAAATCCTTCATTATATTTAAGAACAAAGCCTTGATTGTGAAGAAGTAAACAGGGAGGAAAAAGAGAATTTTTCCCACTTCAAAATGAGACTGTCTTCTACCTTGAACCAGATCGAGAGCAAACCAGAGCCCAACCGGAAGCCCAGGAGAGTCATTGATTGTGATGCAGGACAAGGGGGCCGGAAGGAACCCAGCAGGCTCAGGGCAAGGGGAAGGCTGTCTCACTTCTTCCACAGTGGCCGCGAAGCTCGTGCTAGAGCCATGCCAGGACTGTGGCGACCAACTTCTGATTAGCTGGGGCTGGGTGGGCCTTAATACTACCTTCACACAGAGAATTTAGCAATGTTTCTGAAAACATTCAGCGCATACCTGGCAAAATAATCCCATTTGTCCACATCGATGCCATTTCTCTTGTTAGCTACTATCTCATAAAGGAAGCTCTTCTTGGCAGGACGTCCTTTATAGGGCCACTGGAAAACAAGAGAATTTCATCGAGGTTTTAGGGAGACACAGACCTATTTATAAGCAAAGCAACTGTATCGACCTGCATGTTACAAACAAGACACTGAAGTTAGAATGCTAATCCTTCTTCCTCCTTCTCGCTTCTAATGAAGTACGAAGGCAAAGAAATGCTAAAGCATATGCTACCCTAGAAATACCAGGCCTCCCACTTTGATAATAAGTGAAAGTCTGGGACGTAAGGATTCGGTCCTGGGGATGCTGCTCTGTGGCCCGGTGCATGCATGTGTGAGGGCCACAAAAATCAGTGAATAAAGAAAAAGTCTGTAAAGGGCTGGTGGGGTGGCTTAGCAAATAAAGGCTTTTGCTGCCAACCAGACTACCTGAATCCTATCCCTAGGACCCACAAGGTGGAAGGAGAGAACTGACTTCTGCAAGGTGTCCTGTGACTTCCACAAGTACACTGTGGTCCACAGGCAGGCGTGTGTGTGTGTGTGTGTGTGTGTGTGTGTGTGTGTGTGTGTGTGAGTGTGTGCGCACGTGTGCACGAACCAATAGATAACTACTAAAAAAACGTTCCTTAAACGATAAACCTTGAATTCATATATTAAAATAATAATGTCTTTCACTGATGTGGTGATGCGTACCTGCAACCTCAGCCCTTGGAAGGCTGAGGCAGAAGGATTGTGACTTCAGAGTCAGCATGAGAAGAACAAAATCAACCTCTCCCTCTGCGTACACATATGTATACGTGTGT
This sequence comes from Peromyscus leucopus, assembly GCF_004664715.2. Lineage (NCBI taxonomy): Eukaryota > Metazoa > Chordata > Mammalia > Rodentia > Cricetidae > Peromyscus > Peromyscus leucopus. Next base: position 133,530,213 of record NC_051066.1, read on the forward strand.
ACGTAGAGACTACTATATTTCTCTTCCCTTTGTGTTGCTGTTGTTGGAGACAGGGTTTCTCTGTGTAGCCCTGGCTGTCCTGGAACTCACTCTGTAGACCAGGCTGGCCTCGAACTCAGAGATCTGACTGCCTCTGCCTTCTGAGTGCTGGATGTAAAGGCCTGCGCTACCACACCCTGCTTTCTTTCCTTTCTTTTTTCCCCTCACAGAGTCTCGTGTAACCCAGACTCACCTTGGACTCACTGTGCAGGAGAAAAAGACTTTTAACTTCCGTTCCTCCTGCTTCCACCTCTCTAGTGACAGACGTCAATAACCGCGATCACCATACCTGTGTGTTATGTTACTATATTTCAAAACAGCTACACAGCTACTCTAAATACCAACCACTTGAAGTGTTTTTGAAGCTAAATTTTTTAGAAATAGGATAGTTGCTCCTCAGTCTACCTCGAGTATGTGTGTGTGTATGCATATGTATGTGTCTGTGTGTGTACGTGTGTGTACACATACACATAGAGACCAGAGGTTAATGCTGAATATCTTTTTCTGCCTCTCAGTGCTGAGGTTATAAGCCTGAGTCCAGCCATGCTTTTTTCTTGTTGTTTTATTTTTTGTTTGTGTTTTGAGACAGGGTTTCTCTGTGTAACAGTCCTGACTGTTCTGGAACTTGATTTGTAGACCAGGCTGGCCTTAAATTCACTGAGATCTGCCTGTCTCTGCAAGCGCTGGGATTAAAGGTGTGTGCCACCACTACTAGGAGCTTTTTTTTTTTTTTTTTATTGTTGTTGTTATGTGCTGTGGAACACTTTGTACACTATAAATATGCATTACTCTCATTGCTTAATAATAAAAAGCTGACTGGCCTATAGCTGGGCAGGAAGAGATTGGGCGGGAGAGCCAGACTAGGAGGATGGTGGGAAGAAGTGAGGAGTCTAAGGGTCATGTGCGTGAGACACAGGAGAAGCAAGAGATGAACTTACCATGTTGAAAGAAGGCACCGCCACGTGGCAGAGGGTAGATGAGAAACATGGGTTAATTTAAGTGTAAGAGTTAGCTAGTAACCCTCATAAGTTACTGGCCGAGCAATTACACTTAATAATAAGTCTCTGTGTTGTGATTTGGGAACTGGCTGGCCAGAAAGAAAAGTCCACCTACAGTTGTGTTGCTTTGTTTATTTGAGATAGAGTCCCACTGTATAGGGCTGGCTGGCCTGGAACTCTCTATGTAGACCAGGTTGGCCTCTGCCCCTTGAGTGTTGGAACTGAAGGTGTGTGTTACTCAGCTTGCCTTTTACGTGAGAGCTAGGGATCTGAACTCAGATACTCGTGCTTACATAGCAAGGACCCTTACCTACTGAGACATCTCCAGCTCAGGATGTATACTTTTACATTTTGATCCTCTTGCTTCTGCATCCCAAGTACTGATGTTGCAGACATAAACTACCACTGGGGGAAATACTGTCTAAAGAACTCAAGATGAGGGGAAAAAATATATATATATTTTGCATTAGAAGGCAGATGCATATAACTTATATTTTGACACTTGGCGTCCCTACAATAGCCAAATGTGTAGCTCTGAGTAGACTAGATGGAAAGTACCAGTTGGCTCTAAGTAACATGAATTAAAAACTTACCGAAGAGTCTTTGACTGGAGTTTCAGGTGGTCCCATAATTTGTTCCTTGATAAAGTCAATATCTTCTTCAGGGATGAGACCATAGTTTTTCATGATAGGTTTGAGGTCATTAGAATCAACCAGATGCTCAAACATCTCAACTGAGCCCTGTTCATGCTGTGAAAAGTCAATTTAACAGCCTGTTACAGATTTTCTAATTAAATAGATTATTCTGGATTCTAGGTAATTCTCAGATGAAGTCCCATTGACAGCTGATTACTGGGTTTCCAACTACATTGTTACAGCTTTGAAATTAGTCAATTTTTGTCAATATTTTATTTGTCTACAAAACAGTTTCGGTTGGCTGGTTGGTTTTTTTGAGACAGGGTCTCACTATATAGCACTGGTTGGCCGGGAACTCGCTCTGTAGACCAGGCTGGCCTTGCACTCACAGAGAGCCACCTGTCTCTGCTTCCTGAGTGCAGGGATTAAAGGTGTGCCCCACCATGCCCAGTCATAAAACAATTTTCATTAGTTTTAAAAACGGGCTTACAAAGGGGTGAGTTCCACTGCAGCATTTTCATATTTACTTTAGTTTACTGATCCTCTTCCCCAGTCTGCAAAACTTTTATAAATCATGTTTATTACTGCATAAACAAATACAATGAAAATATTTATGAAATATGAAATTCATAAATATGGATATATTTATGAAATATAACCATTTATATTACCAAGAAGAATATTACCAGATCATACAGGTAGAATGAATAGCACTCTAAAATTTAGGATTTTTTTTCCATCCACAGAAGAACATCTGAAGTTAAAAGCTGTTGGTTGGTATTTCCACCTAGTGGTGGACAAGGGTATTGGCAACATTGACAGTAAAATCAAGTGTCTCCCAGCTCTGATGTCAGGATCTGAATTAAATTCTCAAATTGGCCACCTGGTTGCTCATGTCTCTGCTCACTCTTTCATAATCACTATAAAGAGCAAATGACCCCCAGAGACATTGGTCCTATTGTACATCTTATCAAAACTGATTCAAAATGAAAATGAACCTAGAATGATCCTGTAACTATTATGAATTGACTCAAGATATATTAATTACAAACATAAAGATAGTAACTTTGTTATCTTGATTATTCGTTGTCTGTTTTGAATAAAGGACTCAGTACGTAACCCACGTTGACCTAAACTCACTATATAGTCTGGACTGGCCTGAAACTTGCAATTGTCTCCTTGTGGCCTCTGGAATAATTACATACACAATGCATGAATTCACATAAACAATCACTGTTCTAGGTACAAAAAACTATTATAGAATAATAATAATAAAGAAAATATGAAACATGGGGCTGGAGAAATGGCTCAGTGGTTAAGAAAACATGCTGTCCAAGCAGAGGACCTGGGTGAGGTACTCAGCACCAACACAGTGGCTCACAACCATCCATAACTGCAGCTCCAAGGGATCCAACGCTGCCTTCTCACCTCTGTGGGTACCAGGCATGCAAGTGATGCGTGCGCGCGCGTGCGCGCGCGCGCACACACACACACACACACACACACACACACGTATACAGGCAACGAACACCCACAAAAGAAAACTGTGAAATAAAATCTAGGAAGATTCATCATATATGGGAAATTTAAAAATGTTGATAACTTAGACTCGTCAGAAAAGAAGTAACTGCTATTCAATAAAGTTATCCATTAGGCTGGGGCTATCACTTAGAGGTAGAGTGTGTACTTAGCATGCTTGACAACTTTAGTTCAACTCCCAAAACTGCAGAAAAATAAAACAAGTATCTCTACAAATAAAGAAAAGATCTTATATTTGTATTATTTGTATATAAGAACTAATTCTGCCAGGCGGTGGTGGCGCACACCTTTAATCTCAGCACTCAGGAGCCAGAGACAGGCAGAGCTCTGTGAGTTTGAAGCTAGCTTGAGCTACAAAGTGAGTTTCAGAAAAGGCGCCAAAGCTATGTAGAGAAACCCTGTCTCGAAAAACAAAACAAAACAAAAAAAATAATTTCATGTGAGCTAAAGTATTAAATGAAAAAGGCAAATATATTTTTAAAGGCTGGGGATACAGCTTAGTGGTATAGTACTTACTTAGCATGTGTAAGCACAAACACACACACAGCATATACACAGAACACACACACCACACACACGCAGAGTACACACACACAGCACACACAACATACACACAGAGACTCATAGCACACACACATACACTCAGCACACACACACATAGCACATGCACACAACACACAAACACAACATACACACAGCACACACACACATAGACTCACACACAGCACACAGCAGACACACAGCACACAGCAAACACACACAGAGCAGACAGCATTCACAGAGCGTGTACACACAGAGTAAAGGCTGAGTAGCTCCTAGCTCCTATCAGATCAATCCTGCTGGAGATAAAAAACTATACTCTGAACAACCAACTTCCTGATTGTATTGGACACTGGCCAAAAGCAAGCAGATGTTAAAAGAAAGTCAACAGTAGGATGAGAGGGCAAAGAACTCACTTCCAATGTTATGGCTTTCCTGCAGGAAGCAGGCCCCACAGCACTAAAACTGATGGGAAGCTGTGCAACCTACTGGCTTAAAGGAGACTAGAAAATGTCTTCCTCAAAAGGCATCATTAAAACAAGAAGTGGCAAGTCAAACACTAACGGAAAATATTCCTAATGCATATAAAACTATATATACATATATATAAACTCTTTCAAATCAATACTAAGTGGGCAAACAACAAGAACTCTTTTGTATGTGTGTACCTGTGGAGACCAGATGATAACTTCAGCTATCATTCCTCAGGTGCTGTCTGCCTTATGTTTTTGGCCTAGGGTTTCCCACTGGTTCTGAATTCTCCAAGCAGGCCAGGCTGGCTGTACAGTGAACCCCAGGAACCTGCCTGACTCTGCCTCCCTACCACCAGGATTTACAAACACACACCCCACACTTGCCTTTAACAAAGGTTCTGGGGGTCAAACTCAGGTGTTCAGCACCTTACAAACTATCTCCCAGGGTCAAAATTCCCCTCCCGCCCCACGTTTTTGCAGTGTTGAGAATTAAACCTAAAGACTCAGCTACCTGGCAAGTGACCTCCTCCTAAGCAGCCTCCTACCCCAACTTTTTAGATGGGTAAAACATTAGAGCAGTGAGTCATAACCCTTTTGGGGGTCAAACAACCCTTTCATGGGGGTTGCCTAAGACCATTGGAAAACACAGATATTTGCATTACGATTCATAACAGTAATTACAGTCATAGAGTAGCAATGAAAATAATTTTATGGTTGGGAGTCACAACCTGAGGAATTGTATTAAAGGGTCACAGCATTAGGAAGGTTGAGAACCACTGCATTAGAGGAACTCTTCACACACACACACACACACACACACACACACACACACACACAAAACCACAAAGTGCAAATAACAGGAAATCATATTTTTGATAGCTTAAAGAATACTAATGAAACTGAGATACCATTTCACAGTGAGGTGAGCTAATCTAAAAGGTGAAGTATCAGAGCTGGGATGTAACATGATGATAGAGTGTTTGCCCAGCATGTACAAAGCTCTGGGTTATGTCTTCAGCAGTATATACAGAAAATAAATAAAAGTTAATTCATTTAATTAAAGATGATATGGTGAAGTTATAGACTGGCATCTGGCATTTTTACACACTGCTGGTGAGAGTGTAAAATGGAACAAACACACTGGAAAACCTGTAAGTTTTTATAATGTTAAATGAACACCTGCCATAGGATGCCATAATTCTACTCTAAGGTACTCATTTAGGAGACATGAGAGCATATTTCCACAAAACTGTTGTACAATGACACACACAGCGACCTTAGATGTAGTAGTCCAAATCCCAAACAACCTAAATCTCATCAAAAGGAGAAAGAACAAAGTGTGATTCATACACTAGGTACAGCCTTTTAGCAGGAAAAGGCCATCAGTAGCATCCGACATGCGTGGATGAAGGAGTGCTCACTTCTGATTGTACTGACAGCACTGGGGATCAAACCTAAGGACTCGGCATCTCCCACTAAGCAGCCGGCTAGCTCACTAATCAATCAACTGTTTAAATAGGTAAAACAGTAAGAGGAAGTTTAAACACACACACAATACAAAACCACATTGTGCAAACAACAGGAAATCCTATTTGCAACAGAGTAGAGAATACAAATGAAACCGAGACACCAAGTCTAAGAAAAGACAGACTAATCTGTGTTCAGAAGTAATGGAGGAGAACGTATTTTAAAAGAACATGAAGGAGGGACTGGGCTGTGGCAGGGGCACATACTCAGTGTGTGCAGCACTGTGGGTTTGATCCTTGCCGCCACAGCAAAAAAAGGCAAGGCACAAGGGAAATTTCCAAATGATGAAAATGCTCTAAATCCCGACAGCGTGTGTGCACCTGTCAAACTCCCACCAGCTTAGAACAATTTAAGCGAGAACATGCCTTTAATCCCAGCTCCAGGGAACTAAAAGCAGGCAATCTCTCAGTTTCCAGGCCGGCTTGGTCTACACAGTGAGACCCTGTCTCAAAACAAAAACAATGCAATGAAAAATGCATAATGTATTAGACATAAATTATATTTTTAAAAAAGGGCAGGCAGAGAAAACGTGGTCTGACATACAAGGAGCTTTCAGCTTATGTTAATGCGCTCTTCTCTAGTTGTTAGAAATACAGCGTGGTAGAAACCAGGAGGTCAACTTCATTTCTCAAAAACTGATTCAAAATGCACAGATTCATCACCTGCAAATGTGTAATTACAAAGGGTTCATTTAAAGCCAAGTGAGGGTATAACATACTCTCAGCGTTTGGGAGACTGGGGTAGGACAGCATTCAGTCATTCTCAATTATGTAGGAAAAATTTGTATTAAGAATACAAGATCGCCAGGCGGTGGTGGCACACGCCTTTAATTCCAGCACTCGGGAGGCAGAGCCAGGTGGATCTCTGTGAGTTTGAGGCCAGCCTGGTCTACAGAGTGAGTTCCAGGACAGGCTCCAAAGCTACACAAAGAAACCCTGTCTTGAAAAATCAACAACAACAACAACAAAAACAAAACACAAGTTCATTTACTAAAAATGATGACACTTAACTTCATGGCTATACCAAAATAAAAACTGAAGTTGGACTTTAAAAATAGAACTGTACAGTAATGTGACAGATTAGAAGGAATGTTGTACTGACAAAGGGGGAAGCTGGTTTTCTAGGGCTGGTCCATCACTCTATAGCTCTCTGACGTCAGGTACCTCAATATACTTCAGAGGGCTTCAAGTTCCCTTGACTGTGGATGGGAGAGAAGGGTTCTTTCTCCACAGACTATTGTGAGGATCAAATCAAACAGACCTATGTAATGGAAGCACCCTGAACACTGTTCCAGGGAAGGATGCTAGAACATGGAGAGGAAAAACAGATAATTCAATTGAATAACTAGATAAAATCCTATTTCTTTCTATTGACTATAGAACAGATGAATACATACCCTCCAATTTTTATCTGGGCGAGCACGTGGGATAAATCTTGAATCAAACATATGAGAAAATGGCCCATGACCTAAAAACAAAAGCAGCCTTCATTCAAATAAGAAAAATATTTGTAAATTGCTAAAAACTGAATTCTTAAAAAAATTTTAGTTTACTTTGAATATCAACAGCCACTGTTGATAATCTATAAATTAATCAAAAAACAGAACAAATCTGCGCTTTCAATTTTCCAAAACAACAGAGTAAGATGCAAAACTACGTTGGAAAGCTAGCCTTCCTTAGGTCAGTCTCCAGTTTGTATTAGCTACCAGGAACGCTGAGAGTTTTTTGTATTTAAAAAAAAAAAAAAAAAAAAAATCAAGGTTTATTTATTTAGGGCTGGGATTGCAGAGAGCACCAGCAGGTCCTAGGTTTAGTCCAATCACCAAAACCAAACCCAAAAGGCGTACAAGAACCAGCTATCTTCTAAGAAGGGTCACTGAGCCTACTGAAATCCCTGAGCTGACAGAGGCAGCACTCTCCTCCTTCAGTATCTGTCCATGGAGACACAAGCACACACTCTCTTCTGTAAATAAAGAGGTTGGGGCAGTTACCTCTTTCTTATTTTAAATAAAAGGATGATATTCTTCTACTTGAATTTAATGGGCCTAAGACCTCCCATGAGTCAGGCAAGAAAAAGTATTTCTTAAACCTGTTCTAGTTGTGAGAAGCGACGGATTTAACAAAGGAACTAAAGGAAAAAGCAATTTTAGTCAATGAGAATGATAAAAGAAAAATCACATTCCCATTATCCTCAAGACAGAATAAGAAGAACTCACTGTCGGAAGGCCCTTTCGGCCACGTGCATTGGCTTGTGCTTATAATCTCAGCACTCAGGAGGCAGAAGCAGGGGCACTGCCATAAAGTTTGAGGCTAGCCTGGGCTACATATAGTGAGTTCTAGACAGCTTGGTAAAAACCCTGTCTCATTCATAAATAAATAAATAAATAAATAATAAAAATGAATAATGCCTTTCCTATGACATAGCAAAGATGCTTAACATGGAAAATTCGTAAGTTAAAACAATGTTTTGTCCTTATCAATAATATTAGGAACCAGGGTGCACTGTGACTAATGAAAAATGACAATACTTCCACATCTCCCTCGGGTAGACTGAGTTCTGAGTGTGAAGCAGAGGTGAGACAGCAGGATCTTACACCAAGTGATGGCTTTGTGGGCGCTTACCAAGGTCATGGCAGAGCCCGGCAATCTGAACGCAGAGCATGTCTCGCTCACTGATCTGCAGCTCTGGCTGTTTTTCAGCGAGTGCTCGAACAAGGCAGCCTGCTAGGTACCCAACCCTGCAGAGAAAAAGATCAAAAGTCACACTTTGGTTTAAAAGATGTGCCTTTGGAACCTGAAACTTGAGTTCTGAGAGCTAGCTCTGTGATGTCCCACCGCAGACTGAAGAAGATTCGTGCTTAGCAGGATGTGATTTTGGAGAACTCTTGACGAGCATGTGCAAGACCCTGGGTTTGATCCCCAGCAAAGCAAACAAACACAAAAGTAAAATAAATAAATGGCATGACAAGTGCTAAAAGTACTTTCAGTACTTCTCTCTGAAAGGAATTCCTCAAAAAATCTCCTCTGCCCTGAAGGCAGCTCTGGGAGGTAGACAACTTGTTTGTGGCTTGGAAAGCTCTAGTCAGTGTACAATAAATATTGTCTATAATTTGAGGAGAGGTACATGAATCTTGACGACCTGGACACAGTGGCGCATACCTGTAACTCGGGCATTTGGGAGGCTAAGGAGGAGGAGTCCGAGGCCAGCCAAGGCTGCATAATGAAACCCTGAAGACAACCAAAGGAAGCAAACAACAAAGAGGAAGGCCTAGGTAACAAAGGAAAACCACAAAGGAAAAACAACGAATACTTAATTCCCAGTTATTCTCTGCCCACTTCGCCCAGCTCTCCACACATAATGGAAACGCAAACAACAGAGATGACCCTCTCAGAGCTTATAAGCATTTCTCTAACTTACAAAGTTCCTGACACGATTATTTTGTTGAAAAGGGGGAATCTATACAACTGGATAGGAGCCAGGCATGGTGGAGTGTGTCCAGAATCTCCATTCTCAGGAATGTGGGGGAAGACACTGAGTTTGAGGTCAGCCTGAGCGCCACCCAGAGTGGGGTGGAGCTCAGGAGTCCCAGAAGAAAAGAAACGAAAAAACTAAATAGGGACAAGGAAAACTAATCAGATTTATAGTTAGTTATGCCAGCAGCCAACCCTATTCAATTCAAGTATTCACTGACAAATATTTACTTCAACTGACCTGCCAGCAGACATGAGGTTTCGGGAGGATATGAGGTAGTTTCAAAACACACATCAAATATGGTAAGGGGGCTCGGCTCCAAAGTCTCAATTTTCTCATCAATAAAATAAAGATGTTACAATGACCATTTGAAAGAGCACTCTCTAAGAGGTTAAAGGAGACTATTCCATGAGAGAGAAAGGGTAAGAACTGCATGTTCCCTCGCCCTTCCCTTCTTACCCCAGACTGTGTTCAAAGCGATTGTGAGACGCTCCTGGGAAAACATAGTAGCCGCCTCCCAGCTGTTTAATGTATCGAAGTCGCTGAAACTGAGGTGTGTCAATGATCCGGATAAGGAGAGGGTGGAACTCAATATGGCCATGAATGGGATCGTTAAATACCTGGAAAATTATGTTTAAAAAGTTGTCCTCTGACCTCCACATGCCCACACTGGTGCACACCTGTCCCTCTATCACACATACAAAGAAACAACACATACAATTTTAAAAACTACCTTTAACAGTTAATATCATAATACAGTCTCCTTCTAACATCAAAATCAACAGTGAACATTTTATATTTTTATATAATAATTATTTTAATAACTTGATCTCATTAACAAACAGCTAAAATTAAAAAAAAGATATTCTATTTATTTTTTATTTTATAAGTGTTTGCCTATGTCTGTGCACCATGTGTGCTTGGAGAATATTAACGTTTTTCATCCTGCTCTGTAAGGTCACTTGACAATTATCATAAACTACACCAAGCTTATCACCTCTAATAAAACTCAAGGAATGGTATCAAAGTCCTCAGGAAGAGAAGGAACTCAGAATATCAAAATTAAATCCTGTGGACAGCCGGGCAGTGGTGGCGCACGCCTTTAATGCCAGCACTCGGGAGGCAGAGGCAGGCAGATCTCTGTGAGTTCGAGGCTAGCCTGGTCTACATAGCAAGATCCAGGAAAGGCGCAAAGCTACACAGAGAAACCCTGTCTCGAAAAACCAAAAACAAAAAAAATTCTCTGGACATCCTAACTGCATAAGACCAAGTTCAGTGATCTCTAAATACTTAATCATAAACAAACATTCCTCCTAACACAAGGTCAACCTAACGATCACAAACAAATGATGTGTGTGTGTATACATATATATATATATATATAAACAATAAATACAATTTTAAAAAGCTACCTTTAATAGTTAATACCATAATACAGTCTCCTTTTAATATCAAAATGAATAGTGAACACTCTATACTTTTATATAATAATCATTTTAATGGTTGTATCTCATTAATGAACAGCTAAAATTTTAAAAAAATTTTGAGATATTTATTTTTTATTTTGTGAATGTTTGCCTGATCGCCTGTCTGTGCACTGTGTGTGTGTGTAGTGCCGGTGGAGGCCAGAAGAGAGCATCAGCTCTCCTAGAACTAGTTATAGACAGTTTTGAGCCATCATGCGTGTGCTGAGAATCTAACTTGAAGAGAGTGGTCAGTGTTGCTCCAGCTCTACAGTGTGGTGGTATTGTGTTCCCCAAAATATTGTGTACTCTAATAAATTTATCTGGGGTCAGAGAACAGACAGCCACTAAATACAAAGGCTAGAAAATGGTGGCACTCACACCTTTAATCCTAGCATTCCAGAGATAGAAATCTCTCTGGATCTCTGTGAGTTCAAGGCCACATTGGGAATAGCCAAGCATGGTGACACACACCTTTAATCCAAGAAAGCCAGCCTTTAATCCCAGGGAGTGGTGGTAGAAAGCAGAAAGATATATAAGGCGTGAGGACCAGAAACTAGATGGTTTTGGCTGGTTAAGCATTCAGGCTTTTGAGCAGTAATTCAGCTGAGACCCATGCAGGATGAGGACTCAGAGGCCTCCAGTCTGAGGAGACAAGACCAGCTGAGGATCCGGCGAGGTGAGATAGCTGTGGCTTGTTCTGTCTCTCTGATCTACCAGCATGGACCCCAATAACTGGCCTCAGGTTTGATTTTATTAATAAGAACCTTTAAGATTCATGCTACACTACAGTCCCCTTAACATCTATTTATTTATTTACTCTGCGTGTGTGTGTGTGTGTGTGTGTGTGTATGTGTGTATGTGTGTGTGCAGTATATGAGTATTATGTTGAGCATTAAGTTATTGGAAATAATACCACATAATTTCATATTCTCTTCCTAATTTTTAGTAAATACGTATATTTAAATATTTTGATCACTATTTTATTTATTTGTTTGTTTGTTTATTTGAGACAGGGTTTCTCTGTGTGCAGCCATTGGCTGTCCTGGAACTTGCTCTGTAGACCAGGCTGGCCTTGAACTCACAGAGATCCGCCTGCCTCCATCTCTCAAGGGCTGGGATTAAAGCTGTGTGCCACCACCGCCTGTTGCTGGAGGGCTTCTCTCCAGGTTCCCCAAGCCCCGCAGTCCCACAATCCACTTATAAAATAATCACTCAGACGCTTATATCACTTATAAACTGTATGGCCGTGGCAGGCTTCTTGCTAACTGCTCTTTTATCTTAAATTAACCCATTTCTATAAATCTATACCTTGCCACGTGGCTGGTGGCTTACCAGAGTCTCTACATGCTGCTTTTCCTGGCGGTGGCTGCAGTGTCTCTCCCCCAGCCTTCTGCTTCCCAGAATTCTCCTCTCTCCTTGTCCCACCTACCTCCTGCCTGGTCATTGGCCATCAGTGTTTTATTTATATAGAACAATATCCACAGCAACCGCCCAGTGGTCATTTTTATTCTTACTACTTTCCCTTGATATAAATGACATAGTCACGTGGCCTGCTTATGATTTGTAGTGGCTGTGTGATATCCAACTTTGTTACTAGCCAGCAAGATAATGCAATCCCATTAACTGTTTAGTTACTGTATTTGCCAAGCAGAGTATGCAGTCAGTCAGTCAGGGACCATATCTGCACTCTGGGAGAGACAGTAGAGCTGCCCAGAGTAAGAGGGTCAAAGCATAGAAAGAACCCCAGCACCCACGGCAGCTCACAGCCGTCTGTCACTCCAGTTCCAGGGGATCCCATGCTCTCTTCTGGCCTCCGTGGGCATCATGTAAGAAAGTGATACACACACATATATCCAGGCAAAACACTTATACACATAAAAATAAATAAATTAATTAATTAATTAAAAACTAAAACCAAAAACTTGATGGATGTGGTGGTGTACATCTTTAATGTAAGCACTTGGGAAGCAGAGGCTGGTGGATCTCTGAGTTTGAGGTCAGCCTGGTCTACAGAGTGAGTTCCAGGACAGCTAGGGCTATATAGTAGGAAACTCCCTCAAAAATAAATAAAGAAATAAAAATAAAAACTAATAAATAAAAGTTACTCTATGACTGAAGGTTATTAGGGCTTTTGTGTCAAATTAACTGATTACCAAAAAGAATATCACAGGGCTAGAGAGATAGCTCAGGGGATAAAGACACTTGAGGCCAAGCCTCATGACCTGAGTTCCATCCCTCATACCCACATAGTGGAGGGAGAGAACTGACCTCCCAAAAGTTGTCTTCTGATCACTACACTTGGGCTGGCACTTGTACACACACACACACACACACGCACACACACACACACAAATGGTATCATAAATCAAAGTTGTAAGTTATAATACCTTATGTTTCAATACCATTTGTATAAAGTAAATGCTGTTTATCTGCTCAGATTCCTTTTACCTTCATTAGCTCTATGTGAGATTGACTCAGTTCTTGGATACATGCAATCATCTTCTTCCTCTCCTCCAAGGAACTAAAATTGAAACAGTGTAAGTAAATATATTAATGCTTGACTAATAATAATTCCAGGACTATTGGCAGCATATAGCCAGCTCTAGGATATCTATACCAATAAAAAGAAACAGTGGATTAGAAGGAAAATCAATCAACTCAAACATACTCCTAGAAACTTTCTTTGCTCCCATAACAAGTGTTAGGTCACAAGGCAGGCCCCAAATGGCAACACTGCTAACAGTGTCCTAGAATGATGGCCCAGGCCCAGCCCAGCCCAGATTCTTACCAGGTAAACAGAAACCTCAACTCTGAATTCCTCAGAAACCTCACAACGCAGGTTCTGTCTGTCAGGAAAGCCACTACTTCCCTTTTCTACCACTGATGGTCAGCTGACGGGGGCAAAGTGCATCGAGTTCCCATGTAACCGAACAGCCTGCATCAGCTCAAAGACCCTCACCCTCCTGACCGCCATGTAAAGTCCCCTCGCTTTTCCGCCAGGCTGCTGCTCTGTACTCTCTGAGGCAGCCCGCACTCTGCCCCCCAGTAAACTGTCTCCACCTGTGGGGTGGTCTACTTTGGTGTTTTGCTGCCCTTGCTTACAAGAAATTCCTGCTGAACCAAGGGGGCCCACCCAGGCTCCTGCTCTTGAGCCTCTTCCCTTTGGACAGACTTAGGCTTCAATATCTCCTCTACCTCACTTCACATTTCTAATCTACTTTTAACCAAACTGAAGTCAACATATGCTTCATAATCCTAGACTGATTGATAAATGCCAGGTATGACTCAGGCATGAACAAGAATCTATGAAGATTTTAACTTCGTACTTCATCTCCCATTATCTATAATGATCCAGCTGGGGAATATAATCATATGGGAATTGTATTTGCACAGCTCAGAATCTAATATCTTGCTTCATTTGTGATTGCTCATTCGTTGATGCATAATAGAAACACGCCTGTCCTAAATGTTAACGAAAACAACAGCAGGTAGATATTGGTATCCCTGACTTATCTACTGTCTACTCAGGGGCCTAGCCATGGATGTCTGCATCCAGATTCCTCAGTCCTTGGATGGGGTTTATGGCACAACTATTAGGGTGTTTGGCCATCCCATCACCAGAGTAGGTCAGTCCCGGCTGTCTCTCGACCATTGCCAGCAGTCTTTTGTGGGGGTATCTTTGTGGATTTCTGTGGGCCTCTTTAGCTCTTTGTTTCTTAAAAATATGGAACGCTTCACGAATTTGCGTGTCATCCTTGCGCAGGGGCCATGCTAATCTTCTCTGTATCGTTCCAATTTTAGTATATGTGCTGCCAAAGCGAGCACAAAAGATTTTATTTTTAATTGTGTATCTCTGTGTGGGTCTGTGTACACGAGGACAGTCTGTGGGGGCCAGAGAGGGTGTTAGACCCAACAGAGCTGAAGTTAACAGTGTTGCTAACGGGCAGCTTGATGTGGGTGCTGGGGACTGAGCTGGGGTCCTCTGGAAGAACAATAAGTGCTCTTACCCTCTGAGCTACAGCTCCGGCCCTGACTTAATCAAATTTTAGATAATCAAAACATACAACAGGTGGCTACATTACAGGCTAATGTAAATCTAAGAGTCCTGAAGATTCCATCTCAGAGGCAGAAAGCAGGGTACACGACCCATACTAGATAGTAGTGTTCCTTCTAGAATTTGCCTATCTTGTTCACCTATGTGCCCCAAGTTCCCAACGGAGTGCCTAGAACCAAATGAGCCTCCATAAATATCTGCTAAACAAGTTAATAGTACTTGGGTCTTTGAAAAGAAAGAAGAAAGGCCACCAGGTCGCGGGTAATAAGGTGATGAATGGAAGCCTCAGATGGCTGAAATGGGTATGAAAGAAGAAAAGTCAAAGTCCCTGAAGAATGTGCTCCTAAGGGCACTTTGTAAATGACAGCTAATGCCCTTTGCTGATGCTCATTCCCCATCTATTTCCATCCTCAAGTTCTAAGCCATAGGACCTGAAGTAATTCAGAATTAGCCTTTGTTTTTATTCTTTAGTTACTGTTACCACAAACATTAAACTAACTGTTGCCAATTCTAAAGAAAGGAAAGCTACATTTTAAAGCACACATAAACACTGAATACTCAGCTAAGATCTTTAAAGGAGTTTTAGCTCTACTTAGACCTCAGAACCTCCAGCCATATACAGAGATATCTACATGTGTGGACAAAGCTATAAAGGGATAATTATGTGCCTTAACAGTCTACATACACAGATACATCCCAGTTGTAAGACAGCTTTAGGAACTTTGGTAACTTTGACTTTCTTGCTAATCTTTTTCCTGCTGGTCCCTATATATTTCTAGTGTACATAATTCAATATTCTGAATTTGAGAGTAAAAAGTTAGTCTCTACAAACTTCATGAATGCTTGTCAGCAAATCCTTTTGAAATAGAAACCACATGTAAAACTAAACACAAGGTCCATACAGCAGAAACAGCAGGCAAGGGATTCTGTTTAAAACATGTCACAGTATTGACCTGAGGATGGGTAAAACCCAAGATCTTGAGCTTTGTCTCTGAAAGGTGAATAAAGTGTGTCTGGACTCACTGTGAATGCTATTATTCTTACCTTACTCCAAGATTTTCAAGACGAGACTCATTGAGAAAGGGCAGAAATGAACCAGTGATTTTATTTTCTATGGAAGAGGAAAAAGCAAACTCAGTGTTTACAGCATATGTTTTCCAGTTTCTTTTGGTTTGAATCCATCAGAATTTACTCAACTTGTATTTACTAAGAACCCACTACAGGCAGTGAACCATGTGACCTGCAGCCAGCCTTCTGTAGCCACAGGTTCTTTATTTATAATATTAATGGAAAATATTCAGAAAAAAAACCCCAACAACCCTGCACCTGTATTGAACATGTAAAGACTTCTGTTCATTATTGTAGATAACATGTAAAAATATGGTACAACAACTATTTACATTATATGAGGCATTAGAGTAATACAGAGATGAGTTAAAGTATACAGGTGTGGGTGGACACAGGTGAGATGCAAACACTATGTTATTTTATGTAATAGGCTGAAGCATCAGATTCTTAGATACCGTATGCTTTGGTCTTGGAACCAATACTTCTCAGATACTGGGACACGAATGCATCATAATATATATATATATATATATATATTTAAATATATGTGTACATATAATTTATTAAATATAAAATACATGAAAAAATTTAAGTATTAAAATATATAATATATTTAAACTGTGTATGTGCTGTGTGTGTGTGTGTGCTGTAGTATGCACCAGTACTGACACACGGAGGGCACTGAGTGTCTTCTTCCATCACTCTGCCTATTCCTCTGAAGACAAGGTCTCTTTCCTGGACCAGGGGCTTGCATTTGGCTAGGTTGGAAGCCAGCAATCACCAGCCATCCCCTTTCTGTCTACATTCCCACCTCAGCGATGGGATTACTGGTGTTTACAGGAAATACTCAGCATGTTCTCTAGGTGCTGAGATCTGAACTCCAGTCCTCATGATTATGGGCAAGCACTTTTTCAGTTCAGGGTTTCTCTGTGTCGCTTTGGAGCCTGTCCTGGAACTCACTCTGTAGATCAGGCTGGCCTCAAATTCACCTGCCTCTGCCTCCTGAGTGCTGGGATTAAAGGCATGTGCCACCACCGCCTGGTGAACAAGCACTCTTAACCATTGAACTAGCTCTCCTGTCCTCCTTTTCCATTTTTATTTATTTATTTGTTTGTTTGTTTAGGTTTTTTGAGTCAGGGTCTCACTATGCAGCTCTAGCCATCTTGGAACTCACTATGTAGACCAGGCTGGCCTCAAACTCATAGAAATCCACTTGCTCTGTCTCCTAAGTGCTGGGAGTAAGCCAAAAATGCCTGTTTTTGTTTTGTTTTGTTTTTTTTTTTTAAATGACAGAGTCTTGCCACATAGCTAGGTTGGCCTTATCTCTGAGAACCTCCAGAGTTCAAAGCTTTTAAAAAAATGTTCCCAAGGATTGAATCTAGGTCTTTGTACATAGTAGGCAAGTATTTTATGAATGGGCTACATCCCCAGTCTGTACCATACTTTCAACATTCTACTTTAAAAATCTTAATTAGGTAACTAACCTAAGAACTATTTTGATGAATCAGATGAACATTTATAAATTATTCATATAAATTATTTGTGAGAAAAGCAGTGGGAAAATTAAAGTTGCTGTGAGGTTCTGCCAGAAGTCAGCAGCTTCCTGGTTTTTATGTCAGGGCTGGGGGTAGGTGGAGAAGGACATTAAAATCAATTGTTCTTAGAATCATCAGATTAAAATCAGGGGGCTGGAGAGATGGCTCAGTGGTTAGGAGCACTGACTGCTCTTCCAGAGGTCCTGAGTTCAATTCCCAGCAACCACATGGTGGCTCACAACCACTTGTAATGAGATCTGGTGCCCTCTTATGGCCTGCAGGGACACATGCAGGCAGAACACTGTATACATAATAAATAAATAAATCTTTAAAAAAAAAATAAAAAAATAACATCAGACTGAGGACTACCCAGAGTTTTTCTAAAATATCCTTTGAAAGCACACAATACTCTGTTTTGAAAGAGTTATATATACATATATCTACATATTTTTTCTTTCCAAATAGTTAATTCTAGCTCTTCTTGAGCTCAGATTCTATAGCTCTGAACTATTTCCATATAAACAAAAAATTTTTTTTCTCAACGTAACAAGAGAAAATGAGGAAGCGATTTTCTGGAGAAATAATATAAAAAAATACAAAATACCAATTTACTTAAGTTCAAACTGATACTTACTGTTAACATTTTGAAATAACACATTTATCTATGTACAATTATGTAGTTTTACATATAAAAGATTGTCATATAACCAATTTTTCCCACCCAATATCCTAAACATAGCTCTTCTCAATGATGAAAGTCTATATTTTTCTCTATTTTAAAAAAGATTTATTTATTTTATTTTGTATGTTTGAGTGTTTGGCCGGCACATACATACATGCACCACATGTGTGCCTGGTGCTAAAAAGGACAGAAGAGGACACCGGATTGTCTGGAACTGGAGTTACAGATGGTTTTGAGCCACCATGTGGGTGCTGGGCATCAAACCAGGGTCCTCCGCAAGAGCAACAAGTGCTCTAAACCACTGAACCATCTTTCCAACTCCATCTCTATTTTTCTTGATGGACACTTTGTATTCGACAATATATACAAATCCTAATACATTCTGTATGTGTGTGCACTTGTGTGTGGGAGCGTTCACACACTTGTGCATGTGCTTGCTGGAAGCTGGAGGTCAATGTCAGGTATCTTTCTTAATTACTCCTCTGCCTGGTATTTTTCTAAGATTTATTCATTTTTTTTTATTTATGTGTATGTGTGCCTGTATGAGTTTATGTGTAAAATTCTGATAAAGTGCTTGGCCAGCAAACCTTAGGAAACTACTGTCTCTGCTCCCTCACCTCTGGGATTCTAAGCACGCACCATTAAACCCAACTTTTCATGTGGGTGCTAGAATTCAGAACTCAGGTCTTCATGACTGAGCTATCTCCCTGGCCCCTGTTGTAAGATTTTATAAAATAAAATATGTACAGAACGGGTGTGTATGTGACTCAGTGGTAGAGTCTACACATAGCATGAACCAAGCCCTAGGATCCTTCATATTACATACATACACAAAAATTCTACCCCTCCCAAAAAAGCTTGTAAAATGTATATAGCAGTACTTCATACAAAGTATATACATAATAAATGCTACCCATCACTACCATAAGTCAAAAAGCATTGCCAAACAGTCCATAGTTGAGCTAGTGGACACTTCCAGCAACTTTACTGGAATACATATTTCATCTACTAACAATCTTTTCTAATTATTACATTAAAACCCAGTATTTTAAAAATTACTATTGAAATGGAACTGCTTTGCTTAAGTTTATTGGTAGGTTGTTAATGGTCTCCTGTTGTTGTTTTACTCATTTTTCTACAGGATAGATTTTTTCCCCTTGCTCTTAGTTGATTTTCTAATTTTGGTTGTGTTCTCCAAAGCCTTATGTAGCCCAGGATGGGCTGAAGACCTAAGACTGGGACCTGAAGTCTTGATTGTTTTGCCTCAGCCTCCCGAAGAGTAGGATTACAGGCATATGTTCCCCAGTAATTTTTATTGAGAACACTGGTTAAGTAATAACTGGAATGAATTCTGGAATCCAAAGACATAACCTTTAAAAAAATCCAACTCTGCATCTTTTGTCTAGTGGTGTGACTTTGGAAAGTTACTTAACATCTTTGAATATCAAAACATCATCTGGGGTTGGACAGACAGCTTAGCAGTTAAGAGCACACACTGCTTGTGTGTCCCCAGTACCCACTTTGGGTCACTCACAACTGCCTTTAACTCCAGCTCCAGGGGGTTGGATGCTCTCCTCTGGCTTCTGTGGGCACTGCACTCATGTGCATACACTCCCCACCTCCACTCCCATAAAAACATAATTAAACATAAAAACAAAGCCAGAAGAGGTAACTCAGAGGCTAAGAGCACTCACTGCTCTTCCAGAGAGCTCAGATTCAGTTCTCAGCACCCCCACGGCAGCTCACAACAACCATCTGGAACTTCAGGTCTAGGGCGAGTTACAGCCTCTTCTGGCCTCCTCAAGGACACCAGGCACACACATGGTGCATATACACATATGAAGGCAAAAACACTCATACATATAAAATTAAAATAAGATATTGCCAGGTGTGGTGGCACAGGCCTTTAATCCTAGTACTCAAGAGGCAGAGGCAGGTGGATCTCTGAGTTCGAGGCCAGCGAGCTCTACATAGAGAGTTCCCTGACAGCCAGAGCTACACAGAGAGACACTGTCTTAGCACCCCATCCCCCAAGTTACTTTCCTGTAGAGGGAGGTAGTGGGGAAGGGAAAAAGAAAAATGCGAGTTCCTACATTCAAGCTACCTTTATGTCCTGAACTTTAAACTTCTCACCCCATCATTCAATTAGGTATAAGGAGCTCTACCTCACAAGAAGTAAAGTTTACTGAATTTGCAAATCACAGCCATCTAAGAGCCACATTCCCAGTAAACACCTCAGGAGATTCCAAGTGTTTGATGCATGAGCAAGAACCAGAAGAGTCACTTAAAATTCTTAGCCTGTACCCTTCCCTTTGTGTGGCCAAGTTGTGGAATGCTGGGGTTTCAGTGGTCAACTGAATAAGTTGTTCTTATTTTGGAAGAGAAATTGATAAGTAGCACTGTGCAAATACAGTCAGCACAAACTGAGCCCTACTGGGATGCTATGGTAGCCAGTGAGAACCCGGAGATCAACCAACTTCCCTCTCTTTTAGGAAAACCCCAAATTCCGGGAACGGCGAAACTTAAAAGCGCCAAAATCTCTCCTGGGGTCAAGTGTTTTGGGAGCTGCGGTTAGTACAGAAGGTAAGCCTGAAAGACCGCAAGCCACTGCCGGAGGTCTGGGGGGAAATCTAAGGGCGGGGATCTCTCCTGTCAGAAGTGACAAGTTTCCGAAGATACCCATCCACCAGAAGATGCAAACCTCCCAGGGCCCCTCCCAGGTTCGAAGCCCCCAGAGCCAGCACCTTCCTGTGGGCTCGCACTTCGCCCGCGCCCACCTCGGGGAGCGGGCCAGGACGGCTCGCTTCGGGGCGCCTCCCGCCTCAGGTCCGGGTTCCCGCCGCGAGCCGCTTCCCCCAGGGGCCTCCGCTCTGTGAGCCTCCCGCTTCGGATGCCTCTCGCGTGGGTCCTCCCCACTCAGCCCCTTGGTCATAATCCCTTGTCCCTCATCCCCTCAGCCCCGTTACCTTTGAAGCTGTCCAGCACTTTCTTCTCTAGGAAGCCACATGTCTCTAAGAAGGAGCACACGTCCTCCACTTCCCAGGTCCGGAGGTCGGTGTGGAGGTCGCAGCCCGGAGACGCGTTCGCCGCTGCAGGCGGGGTGCGCTGTGGCGTTCTCGGGCTGCCTTCACAGCGAGGCCGCTTAGCGGGCTGCTCGGGACCCGCGCTCTGCATGGTTACCTCCTCCGACGCTCGGTGCAGCGCACTTAAGTAGCGCGGCACCCGGCCCACGCGCAGTCGCACTGACTGCACAGCCCTGGAGGCGAGTCCATTCAGCAGTGCCATCTGGGCCTACTGCGCAAGCGCAATGATATGCGCTCGCGCTCAACCGGGCCCAGCCCTGTGTTTCACCGAAAGGGCGGAGTTATTAGAGAAGCAAAACTGAGCAAGTGCAATGATATGCGCTCGCCCGCAACCCCGCCCCTGGGTTTCTCCGAAAGGGCGGAGCTATTAGAGAAGCAAAATCGCGCAAGCGCAATGATATGCTCTCGCCCTTAACCCCGCCCCTGGGCTTCTCCGAAAGGGCGGAGTTATTAGAGAAGCAAAACCGCGTAAGCGCAATGATATGCGCTCGCCCGCAACCCCGCCCCTGGGTTTCTCCGAAAGGGCGGAGTTATTAGAGAAGTGAAACTCAGGCTTGTGATTAAGGGTGAAGGCTCTAGCAAGGACTGTGGTAGGCTAAGAGGGCACCTGGTGCTAATGAAGGTTCCACCACACTCCAGATTAAAGGGTCTTCTGGTGGACTGCAGGTACCTTCCCCTAAACAAGTACTTTTTTTTGCCGGGTTTCAAGTGTGAAAAATAGACCTAAAAGGCAATGAAGCTGCCAGCACCATCCTAGTGCAGAAAACCATGGACAAGGGACTGGTCTATCCGGAAGACCCTGCAATGATTGCCGGCTAAGTTGCCAGACTGTCCTTTTTTTGCATTTCACAAATTCACAGTTAGTTGGCAGCGGACCGCTCTAAGATGCCAAATTTATTTCCAAACAGACAAGATTTTCACTAATTACTAGTTAGTATCCAAATGGCAAGCATTTTCTTTTGCTTTAAGCCATTTTGGGACAAGACCCAAACTTCCCCATAAATCCTTATCCATACATTACTAGTACAATGACCACTGCTAATAATAAAAAAAAAAGTCTTTTCGGAAACCAAGACACATTTACAGCTAGGTTATTTTAACACCAAGCAGTACAAATTAGATGCTTAGCGGTAAGCTCCACAGCTGCAGGTGATGTTCAGGAATAGAACACAAGCGTGAGGCTCCGTATTCAATCCCCAGCACCCAAACAAAGCAAACATGAAATCTGATGAACCAAAGCATTCTTAGCTAACAATACTGTTGTGTTCAGGGCACTTGTTCTAAAGGATTTACAAATACTAACTCATTCAACAAATTTCAGATGTAAGAAACTGAAGCACAAAGATGGGGAGGAGAGGGGGAGAGGCAGAAAGGGAGAGAGAGCTAAGAAATGATAGACAGCATGTTCTAAAGTCCATGCTCTTCATAACTTCTTGGTCCAGAAAAACATGCTCCATCCTGTCAAGAGAGCACTTGGTGAAAACATCCCAACAGTTGTCAAGACTTACGAAACTGAAACAAGAGGGTAAAAGAGATGAGTTTATGTCTGCTGTGGCTGATTTGAAAACTATGCATATAAGATTTGTGGGGAAGTCTTTTCCCATAGCAATCGGCAATAGAAAGTGATACAAACAGGGTTTTAAGTTTAATCAATTAGATCTGTGTGTTCAGCTTGGCTTAGCAAGATGGCTTAATGGGTAAAGGCGCTAGCTGTGCAAGTGCAGCCATCTGAGAAAGGTGGGAGAAGAGAGCTGACTCTGGGAAATTGTCTTCTGACCTCCATGTGTATGCTGTGGCATGAGAGGCCACAGACACACACACAATTTAAAAATATGCATTATTTCCCCCAAAACCTCTCATTTCCAGATGCCCTTAATCTTTTGAACTATTACAGTTACTGGCTCAAGGTCACAGGCTGGTAAGAGAGTTGAGATTCTGTTGGCACAGGATTTCAACTTGAAAACTGACCCTTTCCAGGGTGCTATGTTCTGGTGACCTGGTCCCACTCAGTCATCCCATGGCCTGGGAAGCAGGACCTATCAGACAGGAGTCCTGCACACCCTGAGAGGAAGCCCTGCCCAAGCTTCCTCTTCTGAAGTCCATTTTGCCATGCTTAGGAGCAGAAAGGCAGTAGCATCAACTATTTTAAGGACCATTTTGCCAATGTCCTCCCCATTCCAAGAAAATTGTCCTGGATCTCCAATTGTCATAGACCCAGGTAAATTGTGAAGTTTGGTCCTGACAGCATCAAGCTTGTGAGTTCTACATGTCTCCACAGCCAGCCATCATCATTCTGATTCACTGTTTTACTTCCTCTTCAGCCTTCACTGAACACGCTTCCTGGAGACATTTGTCATCTATGCAAATTTCAAGGCCAAACCCCAATCTTTTTTCTGCCTTCCTTTCTTTTCTTCTTCTTCTTCTTCTTCTTCTTCTTCTTCTTCTTCTTCTTCTTCTTCTTCTTCTTCTTCTTCTTCTTTCTCCTCTCTCTCTCTCTCTCTCTCTCTCTCTCTCTCTCTCTCTCTCTCTCTCTCTCTCTCTCTCTCTCATTTCTCTGTGTAGTCCTAGAACTCACTCTGTAGACCAGGCTGGCCTTGAACTCAGAGATCTGCCTGCCTCTGCCTCCCAAGTGCTGAGGCACTGTCCAGTTCCAAATTCTTAAAAAAAAAAAAAAAAAAGGAAAGAAAGTTTGTATCCAAGTATTTATGGAGGCAGAAGCAGGAGGATCTTGAGTTCAGGATAGCCTGGTTGACATAGTCTCTTTCTCAACAGCAACCACACAGAGCTGAGGACATGGCTCAGTGGCTAAGAATGCTTGCTGAGCAGGCAGGGGGATCTGCATGGCTGGGCCTTGGCACATGTGTAACTGTAATTTCGGGGGAAGGGCAGAGAGGTAGAGAGAGGGTCGATCACTGGAGCTTGCTGGCTGCCACTCTCCTTCAAGTTCAGAAAGAGACACTGTCTTCTAGGTGTAGTGTTGCATATCTTTAATTCTGGCATGCAGGGGGCAGAAGCAGGGGGAATCTCTGTGAGTCTGAGGCCAGCCTAATATACATAGCAAGTACCAGGCTATTCAGACAGAGCTACATAGTGAGCCCTAGTCTCAAAAAAAAAAAAAAAAGGAATAAGGCAGAGAGAGGCAGAGAGAGAGAACAGAACTCTACATGTGATCTTCTCAGCATTCCATGTGCACAAGGACATATACACCTACACACACATGTCTATATATCACACATACACAAATGGTATTTGGCTAGGGCTGAAGTATATCTCAGTGAGTAGAACACTTACCTATCATTCACGATGCCCCCCCAAACACACACACACACACACACACACACACACACACACACACACACACACACACACAGAGAGAGAGAGAGAGAGAGAGAGAGAGAGAGAGAGAGAGAGAGAGAATGGCTGAGTCAGACATTTTATTTTTGTCTTAGTGTCTTATTATTTTGAATCCTCCTAGGAGTTTCCTTGACTGGCTATTCTAGTTTTAAGTTTCTGTGGTTATTAAAGAATTTTTATTCATCAAATATGAGTGTTTACTGGTTACTTAGAATTTGCTTAGCACTGCTCTGGACAACTAGGACACATCAACAAATTATACAGACAAAAAAAAAAAAAATCCCTGCTTACTGGAATTCACATTCTAGCGGGAACACCAGCAGTGAACAACGTAATTAACAATAGGAGACTTGCCTGATATGTCAGAAGCTGGTGCTGCAGAAAATTATAGATTGGATTTAGAGACCAGGACTGGAGAAAGATTGGAACGCCATGTTAGGTAGGATAGTTGGGACAGGTCTTTGGGAAAGATGACATCGAACAGAATGAAGGAGTTATCTGTGTGGTATAGAAAGGCATTCCACAGAGAGGAAGCAAGTCTCCCTAAGCAGAAGCATGCCTGGAGTTGAGAAATACCAAGGGGCAGAGGAGGAAGCAGTGAGAAGAGACAAGCATGAGGGGCGGGAGGACTCCAGTCCAAACTGCAGATCTTGAGAGAATGACTTCGACAAGATGGATGACCTCCATTTTTGGACTAACCACCACTGTGGACATTCTAAAATGATTGACTCAGTCAGGTTACCTTTAACTCCTTTAGTCAAAAGGCAAGGTCTCAT
Source organism: Peromyscus leucopus (assembly GCF_004664715.2). Taxonomy (NCBI): domain Eukaryota; kingdom Metazoa; phylum Chordata; class Mammalia; order Rodentia; family Cricetidae; genus Peromyscus; species Peromyscus leucopus. The sequence goes on from NC_051066.1 coordinate 133,555,453, forward strand.
CCCAGTAGGGAAAGAACTTATTCTGGATAAAGATCCCAGATGCCACCATAACAGAGAAAGACATGAAGCTCAGAGGTGAAATGATTTACTTATCCAGGGCCACATACATATAAGGGCCCTGAAACTTGCACCTAACTAGTTTTGAAATTCTTTTTCTATAACTTAAGCTGAGTAATAGCACTATTGCTTTTAAGACATTGCAGGGCCAGACTGCTCAGAGCTGGGCAGAGGTGCACACCTTAAACCCAGCACATAGGAGGCAGAGGCAGGTGGATCTACATGAGTTTGAGGCCAGCCTGGTTTACAAAGCAAGTTCCAGGACAGCCAAAACAAAACAAAAATACAAAAATCTCATTGCTAGGAGTTAATCATATCTCACATTTTAAACCCTGCATGGGTTTTCTAAACTCTAGTGGTCACATCAGCTTGTCTTTTGCCAGCATGGATTTGCTTGGTAGGCTGAGCAACAGCAGAACCTGTCAAACTTGTCATTGCGACAATTAACTAGTCTAAAGGCACCAGCAGAGCCTCTGGAGGAAGTCACACTCTGTACCTGGTCACCTGTTGTCTGCTCTGTTACTGTAGATTTGCCTTTCCTAGATTGTAATATAAATGTTCCGTGCATGCACAATGTACCCTTGGTACTTTTCTTTCACTTAGTACATAATTTGAGATTTATCTATGGTGCATACATACTATCTCCCTACCATGGACATATATCTCAAGAACATCTAGACTCTGCACACAGAGAAAACAAGCAGCCAGTCTTATTCAGCTGTACACATCCTTTTCTATCTCCACCTGTTTTCCTGCCAATGATACCATTTCTTTCCTCTTGCCTAAGCATAGCTCTTACTGTTAAAGAAAGAAGATTCTGGATCTAAGTATGGGTGACCACATCCTGGAATGCAGATTCAGACTGCCTCAAATGCTGTGTGTCAACATGGAAAGAATTTGATGAAGTTTTTAATTGTAACAAAAATAAAGAAAATTATAAATAAGTTATATGCATTGGTGGAAACTCCAGGTAGGCAGGTTAGAGGAGAGAAATCTTTGCTGCAGCCTCAGATGCTATGTGATGGTGACCTTTTTAGCTTTAGGGTTGGGGGAAGCTAGAGGGTTAGTTGTACATATCCAAAAGATCTGCGTAATAGTCACAAAGATGCTAGGACAAACACAGAGCTGGGCACATGGTTATTTAGGGGCGGAGACAGCAGGAGATAATTTGGTTGTGGGCCTGTATTATTTCAACTCACCACAATCACTGAAATGTTTTGTTTGTTTTTATCAGTCTATCAGCCATACAGAATATTTAACTAGGTTCAGATATTTTGGGGGTGGGGAGGAAACAACATTTTTTTTATGTGTAAATAAAATACCACTTTGCAAATGTCATTTTTAAAAATTCATCCATCTGTTGATGGGCATCTAAGGTGGTTCTACATCTTGGCTATTGGCCTCTTTTCTTTTTTTGAGACAAGGTCTCATGTAGTCCAGGCTGGTCTCCAATTTGAACTTGTTATGGAGATGACCTTGAATTTCCTGAACCTCGTGCTGGATGGTTTTATGTCAACTTGACACAGGCTGAAGCCATCTGAGAGGAGGGAGCCTCAACTGAAAAAAAAATGCCTTATTAAGATCGGGCTATAGGCAAGCCTTGGGGCATTTTCTTAATTAGTGAATAGTGGGGGTGGGGCCCAGCCCATGGTGGGTGGTGCCATGGGCTGGTGGTCCTAGTTTCTCTAAGAAAGCAGGCTGAGCAAGCCATGAGGAACCGGCCAGTAAGCAGCACCCCTCCATGGCCTGCATCAGCTCCTGCCTCCAGGTTCCTGCCTGTTTGAGTTGCTGTCCTGACTCCTGCAGTGATATGGAAGTGTAAGCGAAATAAACTCTTCCCTCCTATCTTAGGGTTTCTATTGCTGCGAAGAGAAACTATGACCACAACAATTCTTATATAAAGGAAAATGTTTAACTGGGGCTGGCTTACAGTTAGTTCATTATCGTCATGGCAGGTGGGGTGCAGGCAGACACTGTTATTTATTTGTCAACATTATTTACAGGGCATGAGAAAACAGGAGGTACAACGGAACCCACTATAAGAGTTTTTATTGGGGAAGGGGAAGGGTGAAAAGCACCTAACATTCCAACGTAAGGGAAAAGTACCTGACATTCAAAACATTTCCAACTGGCATCATCAGATGTCCCTTAACCCAGCATACACCTATCACCTTTTGCCAAGATAACTCCTAGACAATGTTAGCCAGTCAGCGTCCTGAACCCTGGAAATCCCCTCATCCCAACCTCTGCTATGATAAAAACCCTACCCTGACCAGGCTCAGGGCTCTCTGCTCTCACTGCTGCGTCGGACAGGTGGAGAGCAGCTCCGGCTTGAATGAAGGCTCTTTGCTTTTGCATATGGATTCAGTCTCCATGGTAGTCTTTGAGGGACCCCCGAGATCTGGGCATAACACCTTCAACTTCACAGCTTCACTCAATGGCCTCCCTACTGGGTCTCCATTCAGGGACATCCCCGACACATGCCTCAGCAGCTTTCTTTAGGTGCGGAGGCAAATTCCATACCCCCTTTCTTCTATCCTTAACTCTAAAGTTGGAACCACGTGGCCAAAGCTGCCAAGTTCTGCTGCTTACTGGGGCTGGAACATGGCCCCCCTCATTCAATTACATATTTACCAACTTTCTGTCTTTCACTGCCTAAGCCTGGCTGTCCTGAAACTTGCTCTGTAGACTAGGTTGACCTCAAACTCAGAGATCTGCCAAGTTCTGCCCTCCCGGTGCTGGGATTAAAGGCGTGCGCCACCACACTAGGCTCTAGACTTTTCTTTCGTTTCTTCCCACAAGTTGGAAACTTAGCTGGGTGGAATCTTGTCCTGAGGTCACCACTCCCTTTATTCCATTTCTTAGTTCATTTATCACCTTGAACACAGGACTTAGCTCTATTCCACTTCCTAATAAAGCAGGATTTTCTGAAGGGCTGTCCTACCTTGTTTTGGTAAAGTTCAGCAGTCCTTTCTTTTGTGTCCTGCTTGTCCATTTTGGACAGCATACTGTCAGCAGTCAAGGTAAGGGCAGTTTCTTGCCCAGTGGCTAACTTTTGCCACAAAGAAAGTAAACTCCATATGAAGTTTCTTTGATGCCCATTATCTACTCTGAAGTAGATTGGTGCTGCCAGAAGGAGACATGTCTCAGTCATAAAAAAAGAACCTATGTTATTAAAACATCTTAAATGCCATATTCTGTAGATCTCTGAAGTGTTTGAAGATGACCTATCTAAAATATATCTGTTTAGCCGGGCGGTGGTGGCGCACGCCTTTAATCCCAGTACTTGGGAGGCAGAGCCAGGCGGATCTCTGTGAGTTCGAGGCCAGCCTGGTCTACCAAGTGAGTCCCAGAAAAGGCACAAAGCTACACAGAGAAACCCTGTCTCGGAAAACCAAAAAAAAAAAAAATAAATAAAAAAATAAAATATATCTGTTTGATCTTGAAAACATACCTAACATGACTACCAACTTGCATTTCTTTATAACCTAATTAGTTGGTAATAACAACTTTCAAGGACTAACAATTTGCATTACATTAAGTGAGATGTATAATACCTTGAACAAGATTAGAAATGTATGTACAGAATGTTCTAACAAAAATAATCTCAACTTTGTGTCAATATATGAAGATCCATATCAATGTAAGATATTTAAAACTGCTGGGTAGTGGTAGTGCACACCTTTAATCCCAGCACTCAGGAGGCAGAGCCAGGCGGATCTCTGTTCGAGGCCAGCCTGGTCAGCAGAGTGAGATCCAGGACCGGCACCAAAACTATGCAGAGAAACACTGTCTCAAAAAAAAAATTATATTTAAAACTAGTAGTTGCTTTTTAACAGTAGATTCAATAATCTACCTTTTCATCTTATCATATCTATATCCTTTTTTTCTTTTCAGAGTAGATTCAGTAATCTACTCTTTTATCTATTATTTCTATCTCTTTTTTTTTTCAGAGTAGACTCAATCTACCTCCTATCTATATCCTCTTTTTTCTTTTTCTTTTTTCTTTCAAACAAGAACTCCTTGTTTGGCTTTTTTTCCTGACCATTATCAATTAACAACTTGTAACCAGCCATCCTAAACAATGACAATTATCCATAACCCATTGAAAGGCCAAAACCACCCACCCCACTTCTTGGGAATGTGGGTGTCATGTTCTTAAAATTACTTCCTGCTGTCTGGGGGCAAAGGCATCTTTAGGGAATCCTGAAAAGAAAATTTTTGGGTTAATTGTCAAGTCATGGGAGAGGTAGCTGTATCATGTGTTGTCCAGTCTCTGCATAATGGGGAAATGCAGGACTTGTCTCAAGTCCTTGCTCGAGTAGTCTGTGAGGCTGTATCATCTCAGCTAGCCATCTCAAAATTGTCATGAGCAGTTTGTAGTCCAAAGCTGATCTTTAGGTGGTGTTTGTGGTATTATCATTATCCTGATGGAATCATTGTTGTGGGGCCCCATCATCATTTTGGAGACTTCAAAGTCACTGTTAGGCGTGGTCATGGTTCACTGCAGAAAACTGATAGAGACTCAAACCAGAAATCATGTACAGGAAGTTAGATGAAGCCTTTTTTCTAGTACTCTATATGACCATTAATATCATGACCAAAGTTTAAAATATATATATATATATTAATCTTATAAATTTTGATATAAAATTCATATCTTAAGAAAAGTTTTAAAGAGTCAAAATAAAACCAAAGGGTCATAAGATTAGTAACAATAGAGTAGTCTGTTGATGTAACCAACCGTCTTATTAAATAAGAAACACAGAAACAATGTAAAAGAGAAAGCCAAGAGCTCAGAGCTCAGAGCTCAAATCTCACCCTTCCTCCTGCTGTGTCCCAGCTTCCCGAAAGAGAGCTATTTCCTTGTGTGTCAGTCGTTTTTAAAGTCATTCTGCCTTCTCATTGGTTGTAAACCCAAACATGTGACTGCCTCGTCACTGTCTGTATGTACAGCCCTCTAGGTCTTAAAGGCGTATGTCTCCAATGCTGGCTGTATCCCTGAACACACAGAGATCTATGGGATTAAAGGCGTGTGCCACCACCGCCATGCTCTTTCTATGGCTCTAATAGCTCTGACCCCCGGGCAACTTTATTTATTAACATACAATCAAAATCACATTTCAGTACAATTAGAATACTACATTTCTCCTTTTCTATTTTAATAAAAAGAAAAAAAAGCAAAAGGTTATAACTAACAAAAGAAAAACTATATACAAAAGTACAATAACTATATACAATATATACAAGTAATGAATACCTAAACAGGTATTTGACAAATCAGAGAAAATAATTCCATTATCTATCCTATTTTGGTAAATCCAAGATGTATCTAATACACTTTCTATCCTAATTAACTATATAATTTCAACTATAGCTAACTAATTTTCAACCATAACTAACTAATCTTCAACTCCCTCAGAGACCCAAGAAGGAAATAATATTAGCTAACAAAAATAAAAACAGGAAGTGCATGAAGAAATTTCCAAAAAATTTGTGAGTTGACAGAAACAGCCAGCTGCCTGGGCAGTCACCTGAAGTTTCTCCGCAGTGTTGGGGCATCATCTTCAGCCTATAGGCTTAGCATATCTGATAGACTCATTTGTGAAGTAGGATGTACACAGGTCAACAGTTCAACCTCACATTGGCTGAGAGCAGTCCATGTACTAGAAACTCCTGAATTCCACTAGTGTCCTGTCATGATTCAGGATTTTTAAATTCTGGAAATTGTTGACAGTTTTTGAGTTCAGCTGTCCATTCTTCTTGGCTGTGTATATATGGCTTCATCTGAGCATCCCCTTCTTCTCCATATCCCTCTATTAAATGCCAGTCTACTTTCGAGAGGCATGAGCTTTCAGCTGCTGTTCCATTGCACAACAGAAGCCATCGGCCCTCTGCCTGTTAAGCTGCCTTGGAGGAAAAGGGCACTGTACCTTTTCCGGATTGCGAAGGCCACTTCAGGGATGGGGCCATATTGTCCTGGCCTCAGAAGATACCTTTTGATAAAGCCATAACCACACTTGTTTTGGCAAAAATCAGTAGTCCTTGGTTTCCTGTTCTGTCTGTCCATTTTGTCCTGTTGATTCGAGGATACTTTGTTGTCCAGTGGCTAACTTTTGCCACAATGAAAGTTGACTCAAAGTTTAAAATATATATATATATATATATATATATATATATATATATAAATCTTATAAATTTTGATATAAAATTCATACCTTAAGAAAAGCTTTAAAGAGTCAAAATAAAACCAAAGGGTCATATAAGATTAGTAACAATAGAGTAGTCCCTTAAATTTTGGTAATATCAGGTGGCTCTTCTGACATGATACAGAGATTTTGCATTTTCCTTTAACAGGCATGCTTGGGTTTAGAGGAGAGAGCCACACTCCAACTCCAAAGCCAGCTTTAATTTTTAATTGAACTGGGACTACATAAAGACCATTTGTGTTATGTGTCTGTAGAAAACAGCAGAAACAAACATTAAGGAAGACTTAATGAAATTTTATCCTTTTAGACATGTGATATACCAATAGGCCAATTTACTTTTACTTGGGACATTTCTTCTGGATGATTTGTCCTTTTTCTTCAGAGATCTCATTTGTCCAGTGTTCTTCAGATTCCTTAGCCTTCTTCTCTTGAAAGATTAAAAACAAAACCCTCACCCAATCCTAACTTTGGAAAAGTTCCCAATCTAATCTTTATCAATTTTGATTTACAGTTTCTCCTGATTTTTTTCTCTCTTCTATAGCTGTTCTATTATCCAGAACAGTATGGTTTCTTACAATAAGCATTAGGTTCTTGAATTGCTCTGAGGAGTTTCCTCCATGATGACAAGAAACAACTGAACTGAATTTGACATGGGGGCCTGCAAGAGGTTCCTCAGGGCATTTCCCAAAGGCAAGGAATTACCTTGTCTGTCCCTTGTTGATCTACATTCATTAGTCCAATGTCTGCCTTTGCTACACCTTCTGAATAATCCAGAAGAGAGGGGCATTCTTTTTGGATTATTCCTTGAAAAAAAAAACACATTTCTAGGAATGCCCTGTTTATAGCCCCTTTTTAGGTGACCTTATTTACCGTAATTGAAACATTTGACATTCCGATTTTTCTTCAAACCTCTGGAAATAACCTCTCCTATCCAAGCATCATCATGGTCATGAGATTCAATATTGATTGTATCTTGAATCCATTTCTCCAAGGGTGCCAATCTTGCCTTTAACGGCCAAATTGCCCTTTTGCATTGTGCATTAGCATTTTTGAAAGCCAGAGATTCAATTATTATTTGTCTACCTTCTGAATTTGGTATCATTTTATTTACTGCTGGTCAGTCTTTGTAAGAAATCAATAAAGGTTTCTTTTGGGCCCTGTATAACTTTAGTAAATATAAACCAGTTTTCTTTCCTGCTTGTTCAGTTCTGTCCCAAGCATTCAGGGCTACTGTGTGGCATAAAGTCAGAGTGTAGTCATCATAAAAAGATTGTCTTTGTACATCAGCATAACTGTCCTCCCCAAGAAGTTGATCTTGGGAAATTTCAATACCTCTAGCCCTGCTTCGTTATTCAATGGTCTTAGCCTCATCCTTCCACTAGGTACTCCATTGTAATTGGGGACCAGCCTCTAAGACTGCTATAACCAACTCTCTCCAGTCTTAAGGGATAATTGTATTACAAGTTGACCACAAGTTTAACATGTGCTTCACAAAAGGTGAGTGCATGCCATGAGACTATCACTTCTTTGAATCTCTTCAAATCTAACATTTGCACAGGAGTTAATTCAGCTCATATACATTCTGGGGGATATCTATTATTCGGCCAGCAGGATCTTCAGTGGAGACCCTAGAAGGGGGAATGGCGAATGAAAGGGACAAGAGACACAAAGAATTGACAGCAAGACAGTATTCTGATCAAGCTGCAAAATTTTATTTTTCTCAGGTGGGTTTTATAGTAAGCAGACCAGGAAACTTTCTTTGGGAAAAGATCTGTTGAGTTGCCAAGCAACCCAACCAAGCAACCTAACCACAAAACATTGTTACTAATGGTCACTGTAGCAGAAGGATAAGGAAATGTTAAGTTATTTTCTAATAACTCAGGACTTGTCTAGGCATGACAAAAGTTTCTGGTTAGTGGCTCAATACTGGACAACAGCAACTTAACTCAGGAGGCAATGTGGCACGGCTCTTACAATTGTCCTCGGAACTGATCTTCAGGCAAATTTTGTTAGTTCAAAATATCACCACAAGGCAACTTATTTTCTTCCTGCTTTATTGATTCTTTGTGGATTTCACATCATGCATCCCATGCCACTCATCTCTCCTCCACCCACCACATCTGTCCTCTGCCCTTGCAACTTCCACTGCAAAATTTAAAAGAAAAACCAAAACAAAGCAAACAAAACAAACAAAAACAAAAAAAATCCAAAAAAATTTATAAAAAAAATGTTTAACTGGGTTTATGGTTCCAGAGGGTAAAAGTCTATGATGTCTAATAGAGTGAAGGCATGAGAGTGGGAACAGCTGAGGCCTATATCTCAAACCGCAAGCAAGAAGCAGAGAGCAGACTGGGAATGCCATGAATCTTTTGAAGCCTCAAAGCCTTCCCCCAGTGACATATCTCTTCCAACAAGGCCACACCCCCTAATCCTTCCTAAAGGGTTCCACCAACTAGAGACCAACTCTTGAGGCACATGAGCCTGTGGGAGGCATCTCATTCAAAGCATCACCATGTATGTGTGTGTATACACAGGTGCATATAGGTGCCCTTCGAGGCTAGAAGATGGTATTGGGTCCCTTGGAACTGGAGTTATAGGCTGTTATAAGTTGCCCAGTGTGGGTGCTGGGAACCGAACTCTGGTATTTTGCAAGAGCAGCCAGTGCTCCTGACAGCTGAGACATCTCTCCAACTCCAATACATGAATTTTAGATGGCTGCACATCAACCTCTAGTAATATAGTAAAAAGTACAATAGTTCAGTAAAATTTTTAAAATTTTAATTTTTATTACTGTTTTATGTACATTAATACAAAGTCCTGAAAATTGGTAAAAACATGTCTTAAGTTTTTTAACATAGTCATTGAATAAATTCACATTTATATTTTGTACATTAATAATGGAAGTGATACAGTAGTTATAGCTACATAGAAATATGTACAAGGATTCAAGACAGACTATTATTTGGCTTATTACAACATGTGTAGATACTACACAAAACACAAGAATACAATTTTCAGCAAAATAAAACATAACCCAAATCTCTTTTTAAAATTTAAAAATAAAATTTAGGTTACCATTCATTAATTGGCAGTCAGATCTTGGACCAATTCAAATCAGCTAGTTTTGGATAAGTTACACTATGCTGAGCCAGACTGCCAGGTCAACACTGTATATTTTAAAAAATAAGTTTGCAGCTAAAATATTTATAGAGATACATCATCTAGATATTAATTACGAACGGCTTATTCATATCCTTTCAGATTCTAGAAACACACAAGAAGAGGTGAACACTAAAGACCTGATTCTTTAGAAGGCTATACCTCCAGTGTGGAAAGACCTTCAAGGGGATCCAGGAGTTAAACCCCAGTGGAAAACTCACGAGAAACCATAATTATTGGGACAAAGAGTGATACAAGACAGAAAGAAAAAGTGACTCTTGATCTGGAACATTCCAACTCTAAGGCATGAAGTAATTTGAATGTAAAAGCTTCAAATATTTCCAGAAATGAAAGCTGTCTTTTTGAGTCAGGCTCTTGCTATGTAGCCCAAGTTACTGGGGAACTTGCTACGTAGCCAGGCTGGCCTGACATTCCCAGCAATACTCCTGTGTTGCTGGAATTATAGGCATGTCCCACTGTGCCCAACAAGAATGGATGATCTTATCATAATGCTACATTACTAATGAAATTTAATTTCTCATTTATCTGAATTTTATTCTACTAGATTAAGAAACAATTTATTTTGAAAACTACATAACTGAATACAATCACATATAATAATTAAGGTAATATCATGAAAATCAAAACTATATGGTAGTTTTAAAAATGGAGCAAATGTCCCTTTCATTGGGTTGTAACATCAGGCTAAGAGGGCCCAGGACTAGAAAGCAAGGAGTGGGACAGTGCAGGGCTCAGGGACAGAGCTGCTTGTACTTACTAGAGGAAGAAGACAAGGGTACAGGCAGCCTAGCATGGCGGTGACACCTGATGTGCAGTTACTACAGCGGACCCAAGGCAGGCTGGTGCATCACCGAATCCACATATTGTGGAAGCTAACCTGACCTTCAACATGAGCAGACAGTACAAGCAACTCAAAGAAGACTCACTGACCTCATATTAAAAAGTACAGGAGACATTTGATCATTCTGAAAAGACAGCTAAAAAATAGTTTCTCCTTAATTCATCCTAAAAAGTAACCCAAAGAACAAATATTTTTAAAAAATATTAATATTTATAAAGGCACTTAAAATATTTTTTTTCTAATCTAACTGAAAATACATGTCTGTCAGATACATTTTGAATAAAAGTTTTTAAAAAGCAACTTACTTTTGGTGCAAGTTTTTGTATAACCCAGTGACAAAAATGTGAAGGATAGAGCCCCCAACTTTCTCCAGAACACCACCAAAGTGCTTTGATCAGAAAAGGAGTGCCGTTAGTGATTTGCTCTTTCACTGACAACGTCTTGTAAGCGTTTAAGTAAAACATCATCGTTCTCTTGGCAGAGACGTTTGGCAGGTGATTCTGCATCTCCACTGATGGCTATTACGCGTTTCTTGGTTTTCTGATCACCTTGTCTTATCATGTTGTTGATATCTTTTAAACTCTACAAAGACAGAAAAAAGAGAAACTGTAAGTAATGAACTACGCTAACGGCCTTTCTCCTTTCTATTCTGCTCTAATCAAACACTGGTGTAAAGATTATCTTTTGAATCTAAATCAACCTAAAGAGGTGTTTCTTGAGTGGTTTTAAAAGAAGATGTACCTTTTAACAGTAGTTCTGAAAATGCAACCTGCAGACAGAAGTAGCAGAGGCACTGAGCAGCTGATGTTAGAAATGCAAATTCACAAGCCTTATCATCTACTTTCTGAATCAGATGTTTTGAGACAGGCCTAGCAGTCCATGTTGCATTCATTTGTGTGTGTGCGTGTGTGTGTGTTGTGTGTACAGGGCACATTATTGCCATGGCATGTGTACAGAGGTCAGAGAACAACTTTGGGGAGTTGGTTCTTCCCTACCAGTGTGGGTTTCTGAGACAGAATTCAGACATTAGGACTGTGCAGCTTTCCCTCACTGCACTTGCTGACCAGCTGCATCCTAAGTTTATGTCTGTTTTTAAATCTCATCATTATTTATTTATTTATTTATTTAATGTATATGAATTTTTTGTCTGCATATATGCATGGATACCATGTGTACTCCTGGTGCCCACAGAGGCCAGAAGAGAGGTCAGATCCCCCAAGACTGGCATTAGAAATGGTTGTGAGCTACCACGTGGGTGCTGGAAATTGAACCTAGGTCCTCTGAAAGAGCAGAGTAACATATACATATATACACATAATAATAATAATAAAAAGCATTGTCTATTATATATAAGATACAATGCAGTATAATATAAATACAGCATATGTACTATATAATATAGTATATGGTATGATACTATATACTATATAGTAATTATTTATATATATAAATATAAAATACACATACTATATATATATTTAAATTTTTTGTGTGTTTGTCTCTGTTGTTGGGGGGGTAGGTACATATCACAGCACACAGGTGAACATCAAAGGACAATCTGCAGGAGTCATGTCTTCTTTCACATAGGTCCCAGGATGTAACTCAGGTGATTAGGCTTGGTGGGAAGGGCATTAACTTTCTGAGCCAACATATTGGTTTTTTCTTTTCTCTGACACAGGATCTCATTATATAGCCCAGACTGGCCTTGAACTACTAGAAGTCTGTCTGCCTCTGACTGATGCACCACTATGCTTGGCTTAATATGGTAATGCTTTAAAACTTAGACGTGCTTACTGGTTGTCTGCGAATCTTGATAATGTAAAGACTCAGATTTAGCTGGTGTGTGTGGGGGTCTGTGAGTCATCCTAGGTGATGCTGATGTCATAGGTACACGAGAAGTGGTTCCTGAGGGGCTGGAGAGATGGCTCAGAGGTTAAGAGCACTGACTGCTCTTCCAGAGGTCCTGAGTTCAACTCCCAGCAACCAACCACATGGTGGCTTACAGCCATCCGTAATGAGATCTGGTGCCCTTTTCTGGCATGCAGGTAACATGCAGGCAGAACACTGTATACATAATAAATAAATAAATCTTAAAAAAAAAAAAAAAAAAAGAAAAAAAAAAGAAGTGGTTCCTGAAACTGCATCCCAGGTGTCTAGAGCCAATGTTATACCTGGACCTGCCTGCTAGCTCTTTGTGATTCCACAAGTCTGCAGGACAGTACTGGTGTTCACCAAGCTCCCTGGGTGATTCTGACTCTGGCTTTGGAATCACTGCCTTGGATTCCAGACAGTCTAATATCTTCTAAACACCATATGGGAAATACTTCATGGAGGAGGAAACACAAGTCTCATCTTGGTCAATTTTCTTTGACAAGTACAGTACGTGTGGAGTTAAGGAGCTGTTATTGCACTGATACTCACAATTTGTCCAAATAATATTTATGGCTTTTGGAAACTTAAGATGCTGCTGTGCAGTCTCAGAAATACTGAAAAAGCTTATGTCTGGCATGCCTCCATCCATGCACAGGGTGAAGATGGAACTCGTCTCTCCATAAAGGTAGACACAAGAGGAGGCCCTCTTTTCTAACTTCTCACTAACCTAGCTGTCATCCACCTAATGCACTGAACTGTCAAAGCCCTTCTTTAAAATTACATTCTCATATAAGCACGGGATTATAATCCTCAGAAGTTTGAGGGCAGTTTGTACAATCTATTGAGACATTTCTCAAAACAAAGTGAAACAAAAAAACACCAAACGGGCCAGAGAGAGAGATGGCTCAGTGGTTAACAGCACTAGGTGTTCTTCTAGAGGCCCAGGTTTAATTCCCAGCATCCACATGGCAGTTCACAATTGTCCAAAACTCCAGTTCCAAGAGATCCGATGCCATCTTCTAGCCTCCAAGAGCACCATGCACATAAGTGATGCATAGATATACATGCAGTCAAAACACTCACATAAAATAATAAAGTAAAAATTAACAAACAAAAAACATCTTTAAAAAAAAAAGGTGGTGGGGAGCATCTCAGGTGTTTGGGGAACGGTCTGTTCGGCTGTCGGAATGGCGGGCAGGGGTAAACTAATCTCGCTGATTGGAGACAAGGACTCGGTGACGGGTTTCCTGCTGGGCGGCATAGGGGAGCTGAACAAGAACCGCCACCCTAATTTCCTGGTAGTGGAGAAGGATACCACCATCAATGAGATCGAAGACACCTTCAGGCCGTTTCTAAACAGGGATGACATTGGCATCATTCTCATCAACCAATACATCGCAGAGATGGTCCGGCATGCTCTTGATGCCCACCAGCGGCCCATTCCAGCTGTCTTGGAGATCCCATCGAAGGAGCATCCCTATGATGCAGCCAAAGACTCCATCCTACGCAGGGCCAAGGGCATGTTCACTGCTGAAGACCTGAGCTAGGGCTCCTCAGGCCTCAACCCCGCTCTCACTACCCGGCCTCTCCCAGTTTGACAGTTTCCAGTCCCTCCCTTCCTCTTCACTGAGGGGCTCCTAGGCTGTGGGGGTTCTGCTGTTGAGGTCCATGCTGGTTAGGGAAAGAGAGCCCCACCATCCTCTCTCTCCACAGTCCTTGTGCTGTTAAACATGTCATTGTTGATATTAAAGGAATATTCTCTCCAGGAGAAAAAAAAAAAGGTGGTGGTAGTGGACACCTTTAATCCCAGCATCTGGGAGGCAGAGGCAGGCAGATCTGAGATCAAGGTCAGTCTAGTTTATAGAGTGAGTTCCAGGGCTACACATAGAGAAACCTTGTTTCGAAAAACAAAACAAAACAAAAACAGACATCCTAACATTCCCTGAAAAGCTACATGGGCAGCAATGGATTAAGTTGTAGCAACTAGCAGGGCAGTGGTGGTGCACACCTTTAATCCCAGCACTCAGAAAGTAGACGCAGGTGGATCTCTGTGAGTTCCAGGCCAGCCTGGTCTACAGGGCAAGTTCCAGGACAGGCAGGGCTACAAAGAGAGACCCTGTCTTAAAATGTCAACAAACAAACAATAACAAACAAGAAAACAAAATAACTGTATCAATTGAATGTAATGCTCTCTTTTCCATTTCTTCTCTTTTTGTGGTAGTAGGATCAAACTCAGGGACTAGTTAATGCTTGGAACATCTGTAGAACTAAACATACTGCTTTTTTGGGAAGACAGTATGTTACTATGTAGTCTAGGCTAGATGTGAATCACAATCTTCCTGCCTCAGCATTGTTAGAATGCAGATCAGATTGATGCTCAGGCTATAATATCTGCATCAGGCCCTCCCGACCTACACATATTGACAGGCACCCTATTGATAGCATTCTCTGTGAATCTCCAGCAACAGGCTTAAAGGTGCTTGAGATTTTTTTCTTGAGATGTTGAATGTGCAGGCTTGGAGGATACATCAAAGGGGTATTGCCATGTATCCTGTTCCCCACCCACTCCCCTGCCCTATGCTAGAGAAGCAATGAACAAGTATGTATATGAGGTGTTCTAAAGCAAAGACCATATGCACCTTACCTTAGAAGGGCTGCCATTGAACTTGTACAACAGAGCACTCTTAGGGGTAAGGCCTGATCCATTTTTGTGTGGTGAAACATAAATGGAATGCTGCTGGGAAATGCGTCGTGGGGAGCCTGGCTGCTGCTTAATATGTGGAAAAGGCGAGAGGGGTGGAGCATCCATCTAAAATAACCCAGAAATTGTATTTTAAGACAAAAGGAAAAAACATATTTTTGTCCTTATGGCAATTATTTGTTAAAAGATATTTACATTTTAAGAACTTATTTAAGGCTGAAAAAGACAAAAAATTTATTACTCATTGTTTTCATCAATGATTAATAGGTAAGCTAAAACTTACCTTCTGGGATCACCCGAGAAATCCTGTAACTAGATTTGAAGATTCTGGGTAAGTTGGGCACATTGGCATGTTTGTAACGCCAGTACTCATGAGCTGAGATTAGCCTGGGCTGTCTTTCCAAAACAACAACAACAAAACAAAAAACTGGGACAAATAACTAGGAATGGTAAGCTGGGAACATGTGGAATCCTGTGTTCATACTATGAAGGTAAGAACAGGGTTTGGGGCTCGTTCAATTCCAAGTATCATAATACAAACAAACCAGCCCTCTACCACCACAGAAAAAAAGACAAACCATAACCAAGTTTCATTGACTAATAAAGATGAACATAAAGAAATTTCTAAGTGATGCCCAAGAAATCATAAGCAGGCTGAATGAAATGACAAATGCAATCCAGGATTTGAACATTGAACTCCATGAAGAGAAACACTGAAGAAAGTTCCAGCTGAAATGAAGATGGAACTGAAAAACTCAATGTTCCAATTAGGAAACTCAGAAAAATCTGACAAGTAGAACAGATCAAGTAGATGTTAGAATAACAGGTCTCAAAGACAAAGCAGAGGTTAGACCATGCAAGCAAAGAATATAAAAACATTTTTAAAAATGCAGGAAAAGGGCCAGGCCGGATCTCTGTGAGTTCGAAGGCAGCCTGGTCTACAGAGTGAGATCCAGGACAGGCACCAAATCACACAGAGAAACCCTGTCTCGAAAAACAAACAAACAAACAAACAAACAAACAAACAAACAAGCAAACAAACAAACAAACAAACACAGGAAAGGTGTAACAGGGTTCCAGACCTGAGCATAACTGACGCCATGATGAAAGTACCATTCAGGCTGTAAAGCTTATTTAGCACACAGACAGTACCACCTGCCGAAACTAAAACAAAGGCAAAATTTCTCAAAATCCAAAGTTCTGGGAAAGTCTCTAAATGTACCAATCTTGCTTTCTGGCTTCTGTAGTTCTGTTTCTGGTTAGTGTTCTTGTTAACTGACATATGTCAACACAGGACATGGTTTTGTGGTTAAAGCTCACCCTGGGAAAGGCTTGAGATCCCAAACACTCAGTGTAGTTGCTGGCCGGCTAGTAAAGACTTTCTATTGGCTTAAACGCACGTCCAAGCAGTCTTCTCTGGCGTATACCTCACAACAAAAGGATTTATGCAGGAACTATGGTAAACCATGAAAAAACCAAATCTTTGAATAGAGACCAAGTTGAAGGAAGAGAATCTAGGGCAATGGCACAGACCAGATCTGAAGATAAGACGACTTCCTCAAACTAAGAAAAGACACACCCATACAGATACAAGAAGCACCCAGAAGCCCAAATAGACAAGACCAGAAACGAAACTCCCCAAGGCATATCATAGTTAAAACACAGAATAAATAAATAAATAAATAAATAAATAAATAAATAAATACATAAATAAATACATAAAAGTATTGAAAGCTGAGAGAGAAAAAATACAAGTTACATATAAAAGAAAGCCCATCAGAATAATAGCTGATTTCTCAATGGAAACTTTGAAAGCCAGAAGAGGCTGGAGAAATGCACTCTAAAAAGCCCACAACCCAAATTACTGTACCCACCAAAACTATCTTCCATGATTGAAGAAGAAACCAAAAAGATTGATGTTCTGGGGCTGGAGAGATGGCTCAGCAGTTAAGAGCACTGACTGATCTTCCAGAAGACCCAGGTTCAATTCCCAGCACCCACATAGCAGTTCACACACACACACACACACACACACACACACACACACACACAGAACCCAGGCCCTTGCCCAGACCCCTGCCTTCGCTATTCCGAAGCCATTAGGCGCTGCAGCAAAGACCCTGCAGGATGTAGGCCCCTGGCACAGCAAGATGTGCCTTAGAGCTCCCGACCTTGGGCCTAGCCCTAGTTGCTAAAAAAAAACCCCACCAGATGTCCCCACATGGTAAGGGGACAATTAAAAGTTACAACTAGCAGGCTCATGATAAAGATAAAATACAGTAGTAACCACAGCAACTGCCGTAAGAGATAACTTTCCTGCAGCTGCCACTGACCAATTAAGCCAAGGACAGGCACCTCCAACTTGGAGGTGCACCAATCCTGAGTCTGTTCCTATGTAGACCATAGACCCTCAGACCCCTCATAAATACCCTGCCCCATTGCTACTCAGGGTCCCTCTTGCTCCATTGCTGTGAGAGATGGATAGAGAGGCCCAAGTTAACTCACACTAAAAGACTCTTTGCTTTTGCATCAGATTTGGTCTCTTGATGGTGTTTGGGGGTCCGGACTCTGGGCATAACAATATATGTGTTATAATAACAAAGAAAAAGAGGCCATCAATTTGAGAGGGAGTGTGGGGGAGGGGGATGACTTTGAAGGAACTGAAAGTATAAGGGGGAAATTACATAAATATATTTAAATTAAAATTTTAAAATCTTTTGAAGAAAGTAGCAAGACTTAAAACATGCTATATGGGGGCTGGAGAGATGGCTCAGCAGTTAAGAGCACTGACTACTTTTCCAGAGGACCTAGGTTCAATTCCCAGCACCTACATGGCAGCTTACACCTGTCTGTAATTCCAAGGTCTGACAAGTTCACAGACGTACATGCAGGCAAAACACCAATGCAAATAAAATAAATTATTTAAAAAACTTACTATATGGTCCTGATTGGACAAGTCATACTTCAATGCAAATGACTTCACTCTTCCTACATAGATTGTATTGTAGAATTTGATAAGATCACCCCTTTCCTCTTTCACTGGTTCACTGCAACAGTTGGGCGTCTTTGTGGCATCTTCTATGTCTGTTAAGAAGAATTCTTCATTGTGATAGGTATTCTTCAATATTACATTAGTGACTTGGATTACATTCCTTCTAACAAAATTAAAAGAAAATACAAATCCTTATAAAAAGCAATTAATACTTTTAGAAAAATCTTTCTGCGCTCTTTACAAATCAAACCGGAAGTGTAGTGGCCCATGCCTGCAATCCCAGCAATTGGAGGGCTGAGATAGGGGGAATCAAGAGTCCAAGCCACCCTGAGATATACTATGAGACTTTGTTAAAACAAATAATCCAATCAGAATCTAGAAAAATGGAATTGTGTTGATTGAATGTGGTGCTCTTCTCTCTAGTGACTGTTGAGAAAACACATTTCACAAGGGCAGTTTTTGAGCTCACTGTCACCTCTGGCCTTTATAAAAGAGGAACCAGCTCTGATTAGGTCTTCAGCAACTCTACCAATGGGTGGCAGTGAAAAACCCCGAACTTGGGAGTACAGGAAGGCCTGTAGATGCTCACACTGGTTGTCTGAAGAAGGTGGAATGACTCTAAAAGGCAAGGCATATATTCATAGGTTAAGAAAGCAGCAAAATGAGCCAGATATGACGGCACACACCTCTGACGGCAGCACACAGAGTTCTAGGCCAGCTAAGGCTGCGTAGTGAGACCATGGCTCAAAAAATAAAAGAAAAACAAGATGAACTGTTTGGCTGGGCGGTGGTGGTGCACACCCAGCACTAGGGAGGCAGAGGTAGGGGGATCTCTGTGAGTTCGAGCCCAGCCTGGGCTATAGAGTGAGTTCTAGGGAAAGCTCCAAAGCTACCCAGAGACACCCTGTCTCGAAAAACAAAACAAAACAAACAAACAAAAGAAAAAAGAATTGTGTTTATCTTTCTGCAAACGCAAGGGAAGTAAGTAGTAGGGTTTGTTGTTTGTTGAGACAGTCTTATCTGTAGTAGAAGGTAACCTCAAACTTGCAGCCATCTTCCTGCCCCAGCCTCCAGAGTGTTGGTAATTAGGCATGAGCCACCCAACTGGCCAGTACATTCTAGAACTCTTGTTTTCTCTTGTAAACAGGAACTCTCAAGTTTGCCTACGGTGCTTTCCTATTTGTTGGTGTCACTCAGGAATAGATTGTGACTTCAGGCAGAGCTTTCGTCTACTCACTGCTTAGTGAAAAGTATATAAACTTCAGCTTACTTGTATTAAGAGTGACCTGTTGTCATCCCTCCCCCCTTCATAGTTCAGGGCTATGTAACCCCTGGAAAACTCCAAAAGGGTCTCAGACCCAGTTTGGATGTCATCTCCCACAGCAAAGTGCTGGGAATTAAAGTCAGGGCCTGCACATTCTGGCAAGGTGCTCTTCTGACCTCCATGGGCACCTGTATACATATATAAATTTCAAAAAAATTTTTAAAACCAAATAGACAAAGGCTAGAGAGATAGCTCAATGGTTAAAAGCATTTTTTGCTCTTGCAGAGGACCTGGGTTTAGTTCCCAGCACCCACATGGTGGCTCACAGTCGATCCAGTTCCAGGGAATCTGACTCTTTCTTCTGGCCTCCAAGGGTACTACATGTAAGTGGTGCACAGATGTGCAGCATCTATACATATTAAAAAAAATTAGAACCAAAACAAAACAAACCTCCCAAGGTTACGGTTCTTAAAATAGAATAAACAAACTGCTCATTTGGCTCAACCGTCGGAGAAGCTGCTTTTGCCATGTGGTACTCTGTACAACTTCAGACTCTTATAGAATCTCCCCCATCAACAAGAAGGCCTTTACCAGAAATGGTTCCTCAACCTTGAGCTCTTCAACTTTCAGAAGTGAAATATTAAATTTCTGTTTTTTCTTAATTATACAGTCTCAGGTATCTTGTTAGAGTAACAGAAAACAAACTCAGAAACTTGGTAATAGCTGTTGTAGGTCAATCTCATCACATGAATCAACTGTAATTATTTAATGTTTTCATTAAATTATACATTTCAGTTTTATAGAAAAAATATGAATACCTTAACATGGATCTTTGGTTTGAAATTTTTGTCAGGATTATAAGTGCAAGTGGAAAAGAAGAAGGCAAACCATCCCATAGTCATGAGTAGACACACAGTTCTATATCCCAAGATGACATATGAACACTGGAGGAAAGAATGTAAGGGGAAGCAGTACTATGTCTCAGGGGGGACTGTTTGGGACACGTGTTAAGGCGATCTACGTCCAGCTTCTTTTTTTTTTTTTTTTTTTTTATTTTTTTATTTTTATTTTTTTTTGGTTTTTCGAGACAGGGTTTCTCTGTGTAGCTTTGCGCCTTTCCTGGAGCTCACTTGGTAGTCCAGGCTGGCCTCGAACTCACAGAGATCCGCCTGGCTCTGCCTCCCGAGTGCTGGGATTAAAGGCGTGCGCCACCACCGCCCGGCTACGTCTAGCTTCTTAAGGGTCTGCTCAACAACTGCATCTGGTGCCTTTGTACAGTCATTAGTCTTCAGATTGAGAAGACTGAGGCTGTGATCCTTGCCGCTTAAAGACGAAGAAGGCCGGGGCCATCGAGATGACTGCTGGACAGTAAACAGCTACGTGGATGCTCTGCAAGAACATTTCGCACTCTTGACCACTAAGCCATCTCTCCAGTCCCTGTGTATGCTTTTTCAAAAGTAATTTTTGGGGTACAGCTGTAGCTCAGTTGATGGAGTGCTTGTCTAGCATACTCCGAGTCCTGGGTTCAGTTCTCAACACCGCATAAATTGCATGGTTCCACAAACATTTAATCACAGTGCTCAGGAGATGGAAGAGTCAGAATTCTTGCACACAAGGAGATCAGCCTGGGCTAGAAATCTTGTCTCATAAAACAAAAGCAAACAAACTCCACAGAACAGGCAAAGAATCCAGGGGCCTTTGCTGTTCCATATGGTTTGTTCTTTTATGTATTCCACACTGCCTAGGGAATAATATGTTTAAGTAAAAAGAAGTAAATATGGTCTCCAAATCCTGAAATCGTCAAGTTCTGAAAGATTATTAAATGGTTTACATCTGATTCCCAGCTGGTGGCATCATTTTGGGAGGCAGTGGAAATTTTAGGAGATAGGACCTAGTTAAAGGAAGAAAGTCCCTGGAGGTGGGCCTTTACAGTTAATAGTCAGACTCCTTCCTGCTGTTCCCCACCATGCTGACTGCCTCCTGAGAGCCCAGAAATAATGAAGTCAGTTGGCCATAGAACAGTAACTCTGAGCCAACCTTGTCTTCTTTTCTTCTCCCCTTCTTTGACATGGTTTCTCTCAGGGGTGTTACTGCCACAAAAACTTAGCACAACGGGACTGCTGACCGAGTTCTTCAAAGTTTAACCCCAGTACACCTATCTCTGTTACTCTTCCTGTGCTGTGATACACTACTCTGAAAGCACGTAGGAGAACAGCTTTGTTTTGGCACATGGTCAGGGTACAGCTCTTCATGACAGGAAGTCAAGGCAGCAGTCACGTGCATCCCCAGTCGGATGCAGAGAGTGATGGCAGTGCACACTCCTCGAGCTTCCTCGTGTTATGCAGTCTAGGACCCAAGCTCAGGGATCAACCTCCTTAGGACAATCCCCCAGAATCGTGCCTGGAGGCTTTCTAGATGACAATCAACACTAACCAAGCCAACACTAGAGTGATACAGAGCTGTGCAATTTAAAAATTGCCTTTAGGTCTGAGAGTGTAGTGCAGTGGTTAGAGTGCTTGCCTAGCATGATTAAGGCTTTCGGTTTAATCTCTAGCAATACAAGAAAAAAAAAACAAGGTGCAGGAAGTTGGAGAGATGGACCAGTTGAAAATGTACTACTATTGCAGAGGTCAGTTTGGTTCCCAGCATCCACATCAGACAAATTACAAATGCCTGTAATGCCAGCTCTGGGGATCCCAACACCCTCTTTTGGCCTCCACATGCACCTACAGTCAGTTTCTTTCTCTCCTTCCCTCCCCTCCCCTCCCCCCCCCACACACACACAAATAAGCAAATCTTTAAAAACAGTGTGACTGTATTGCTCATTCCTCCTACATTATGAGTCCATGTTGTCTGAGATCTACCATATTGTGTATAATATAGTCAAAGATTATGTATAGCACATTAAGTTGGGTAGCTTACCATCATCTGTCATTTCACAATCACCATTGTATGCCATAACTTCTCTTGGAATACTTTTCAAGAGAACACTCCTATATACCTACAAGCCAGAGGGGGAAGGATCACTCAGTCACAAAGAGATACAAATTAAACAAAATCCAAATAATAGCAAAATAAAGTCAATTAAGAAATAATTCTCATATGGGCTTTCATCAAAATTTAAAATTGGCCGGGCAGTGGTGGCGCACGCCTTTAATCCCAGCACTCGGGAGGCAGAGGCAGGTGGATCTCTGTGAGTTTGAGGCCAACCTGGGCTACCAAGTGAGTTCCAGGAAAGGCGCAAAGCTACACAGAGAAACCCTGTCTCGAAAAACAAAAAAAAAAAAAAAAAAAAAAAAAAAATTTAAAATTGGCTGGGCAGTGGTAGTACACGTCTTTAATCCCAGCACTTGGGAGGTAGAGTCAGGCGGATCTCTGAGTTTGAGGCCATCCTGGTCTACAGAGTGAGTTCCAGAAGATCCAGGGCTATACAGAGAAACCCTGTCTCAAGAAGAAAAAAAGAGGAGAGAGAAAAGAAAAGAAAGAAAGAGCCGGGCGATGGTGGCACATGCCTTTAATCCCAGCACTCAGGAGGCAGAGCCAGGAGGATCTCTGTGAGTTCGAGGCCAGCCTGGGCTACCAAGTGAGTTCCAGGACAGGCACAAAGCTACACAGAGAAACCTGTCTCGAAAAACCAAAAAAAAAAAAAAAAAAAAAAAAAAAGAAAGAAAGAAAGAAAAAGAAAGAAAGAAAGAAATGTTATTAGTAGTCAACTGTTACAGTGCACACCTTTAATCCCAGTACTTGGGAGGCAAAGGCAGGCAGATCTTTGTGAATTTGAGTCCACCCTGGCCCATATAGTTAGTTCCTGGTCAGCTAGGGCTAAAAGGTGAGACTGTCTCAAAAAAAAACAAAAAAACAAAAAAAAAAGACAGAACAAAATAAAACCCAAAAAACAAACAATAAAATATTATATGTATCTTTTGCTAGGTTTTCTAGTAAAACAATGTCTCTCCTCTTAAAACAAACAGAAGTTACTCCAGAATTTTTGAGAATATATTCATGATATGGATGAGTCGCCAAGAGTCAGATTTCTGGCTTCTATTTAGATAGTCCTTTAATGAAACTATTTCTTGAGTTTACAGGCATCTACTAGCCGGAATATCCAAACTACAGTAAAACTATCAAGCAACTACTTTTTATATGACTTGTCAGCAAAGAAATGGCACAAAAAAACAAAACTATTTTTGGACAGTAGGAAAAATAATGTAACTCACATGACTATTAGCTTGGGGCTGATTCCTATAACTTTTCATTATTTCTTGAAAAGTTCTTTCTTCTTTTGTTACCTAGGGAAAAGAAAAATTACATTTATCAACTGCTTTTGAAAGAAAAATGGCTCTGAACAAAAACTTCAATTACAGGTTGGTATTGAGAGCAGTCTTGCAGAAAGCCATTAACCCCAGGCCAATTCATGACAGAAAACCACATACAATTCTGATTTTTGTTACCTTTAAAGTTCAGTCTTTGTGGCCTGTGGGGACACAGTTAACAGTTTCATTAATCAAAAAGCACCAGAACTGGTAGGATAGAACTATACTGAAAAGGAATTTTACGAAAAACAGTAGAAATGGAACTCCCTGCAGTCCATGGTTTTATTACTTTTAAGGACTTATTTAAAAGTAAATTAACCACCTAATATCGGACAGAAAATGTCTTGCAGTGACTCATAAAAGAACTGAGTAGTTATTATAGGATTAGATTTAGAATGTTTTAAGACAGTTTGTAGGAATTCTAATACTTAGAAGTCACAGTAGGCCTAAGGAAAGGAAACAGATTAGTGACCCAGAGGAATCCCTTCTGTAATCTGTTATCATAACATCAGCTTCAATTAATCCTTCCCTGATTGACTGTCCATTAGCACTGAACCCATTTTCTATAATGATGACTTAGAAGTGGAAAAGCCTCAATTCTGATAGATTTCTGGAAAAACAAATGATTTTAGTTAAAAACATTTATTAACACTTTGTATAGAGATTTTTTTAAATTATTTTTATTTTATATGTATGAGTGTTTGTCTGCATGAATGCCTATGTTCCAAATGCATGTCTGGGGGCCAAGGAAGCCAGAAGAGGATATCAGATCCCCTAGAACTAGAGTTACAGGAGGTAGTAAAAGCCACATGGGTACTGGGAATTGAACCCAGGTCCTCTTGAAAAGCAACCAGTGCTTGTATCCACTGAGCCATCTCTCCAGCTCCTATATATCATTTTTAAAGAAATATTAGACAGGAAGGTCACAAGAGTCTGGAAACATACCCTCTGCCTCAAACGCTTAAAAATCAGGTCTTAAAATTATATACATTGGTTAAGATTGCTAGTTTGGCCAATATATTGTCAAAATAGAAGTTATAAATAATTTTTCTCACATGTCAAACTTTTAAAAAACAAGCAAGATAGGTTATTTTATGACCTAAAACATGATGTAGCAACTAAAAGCAAAAACTACTTGCAATGCAGCATGATACAAAGGAAAGGCAATAAAGAACAGAGGCATCCTACACCAGATTATGAATGAAGAGGGCCTGTGTTGCCACTTTACTGGGTAACTTTAGCCAAGCGACTTTCAGCTCTGGGCCTTACTCATCCGAATGTAATACTCACTTTAAAGTTTTATATCAGAGATGTCATAATTAGAGGTGGAAATGAGCTATTCACATTTCCTAATTCCTTTAAACCAGTGTATTCTTTTTTAAAAACTTAGAATTTCATTTATGATGATAATGATGGTGTGTATATGAACTCAGGAGCATATCTGACACAGAACATGTGTGAAGGTCAGAGAACAATGTTCAGGAGTCAGTTTTCCCTTTCTTCCCTTCCACTGTGGGTACCAGAAATCAAATTCAGGCTGTCAGGCTTGTATGGCAAGCACCTTTACCCACTGAGCCATCTCACTGGCCCAAGGTAAACTGTAGTCTTATCAAGTGGAAAAGCTGATTATTATGAAATTCACAGAAAAGTCCAGACAATGTAGTAGCTTGAAAGTATTAATAATGGTAAGCAATACTGGCTTGTAGCACAAAAGGAAAACTCAGGATCGAGTTCAACAGCTGTTTATGGATGCTTCAAGTTAAGGCTATTAGGGCAAAGACCTTCTCCCGTCCTATACATACTTTTGCCATGATGTAAAAGGCACACAGAAGGAGCTGATCCAAATGCCTATCTTTCATTAAATCAGGGCAGTGAACTAAAGTGAATTCAAAACATGTCC
The DNA here is from genome assembly GCF_004664715.2 of Peromyscus leucopus. Lineage (NCBI taxonomy): Eukaryota > Metazoa > Chordata > Mammalia > Rodentia > Cricetidae > Peromyscus > Peromyscus leucopus. Next base: position 133,580,782 of record NC_051066.1, read on the forward strand.
AGATCTTCCTTCGTAACTCATTTGAAACATCAAGTTTTAAACATAAATCACGTAAGCGCACACTTGCCAAATGATAGACCTAAGATAGAAGAAAACACATTGTTATAAAACAAATCATTTCCCAAGTTTTTATGTCTTAGCATGAATATGGGCATATAGGCCAAAGTTAAAAAAAAAAAACAAACAGGTAGGCTGTTAATTATCAAATCATCTAAATTTTTTTTTTGTTTCATAGCAGTAGTTCACTGGTGGGTAGAGAGTATAGATGAAAACAAAATTCTCTTTGAAAAATTACAGTTTTTTTTTTTAAAGATTATGCTTATTACTCTATAATGCCACCAAGTAAAGTAAGGAAGAATAAAAACAAGGTCTACCTGCATCATAACTATTATGACTTCAAGCTTTTCAAGTGTTCAGAAGCCCTGAGTATTCTCTTTTGGTTGGAGTAAAATTGCTGAAACATTTAATATTCCAGGTAGGAAAGATCTGATTTTCTGAGCCTGAAAATAACTTGGGAAGCAAAACTATTAAAAAAAAAAAAAAAAAGTCTCCTGGGATTGGAGAGATGGGTCCATGGTTTACAGTGTGCCTGGTGCCTGAGGCCACAAGAGAGGCCCTGGGACTGGAGTTACAGACTGTTGTGAGCCACTACCTGGGTGCTGGGAATTGAACCTGGGTCTCTGGTAGAAAAGCCAGTCCTCTTAACTGCTGAGCCATTTCTCCATCCCCTAAATACACATATTTTTAAAATAAGGTAGGGAGTGACTGAGGAAGACATCCAACATTAACTGCTAGTTCCATGCACATCCACACATGCATATACACATATACATACTCAAAAGAAAAAAACTTTTGTCAAAGTTAGGATTTTTTTTTTTCTGAGACAGGGTTTCTCTGTGTAGTTTTGGTGCCTGTCCTGGATCTTGCTCTGTAGACCAGGCTGGCCTCAAACTCACAGAGATCTACCTGGTTATGCCTCCCGAGTGCTGGGATTAAAGGCGTGCGCCACCATGAAAGTTAGGAAATTTTATGCATCAAAGAATATAATCAACAGAGTGAAAAGACAACTCCTATAATGGGGGAAAGTATCTGAAAATCATGAATCTGTAAGAATATCCAGAATAAATAAAGGACTCCTGTAACAATCACAAAAATCCAACTAAAGTAGGCAAAGGAACTAAACAGACATTTATGCAAAGATATATAGACTGACAATAAGCCACACTTAATAAGCATAGAGACACCAAAATCCAAGCCAGGATGGCTCAGTGGTTAAGAGCACTGACTGTTCTTCCAAATGACTAGAGTTCAAATCCCAGCAGCCACATAGTAGCTAATAACAACGAGAACTGTAACTCCATTAACAAAAGGATCTGACCCCTTTTCTGGCCTCTGAAGGCACTACACAAGTATGGTGCACAGATATACATGCAGGGAAAACACCCATACACATAAAAATAATTTAAATGTAAAATAAAAATGAATATACAATGCTCTGGTTTAATACTCAGTACCCCAGTCCACAGAGGCTATAGAAACACATACCTTTCTATAAAACAGTGCTAAGGACCCAGTTCTCTTTGGCTTGCTTACTCCGGTCAGATGAGCATCTTGTGCTTTGGTCAGATGGGTCTGTTTTGGAGAGGTACCAATTAATGACTGGGCAGTCAGTGATACAGGGCTCTCAGCTTTGGACTCCTGAGTTGTATTCATGGAAATAGGAACCAGTGTGATCTCTCCAGCATCATTGGCAACACCTGAATGCACAAGCAAAAGTTCTCAGTTTGAGATCCAAGCTGAATGTTCCCAGTAAAGTTGTCAATTTTTTATATATACGTATGCATGTCTGTGTATGAATAAGCATAGGGATATGTTAGAAGAGAAGGCAGCTGTAAAATAGTAACTATATGTTGGAAATGAAGTTTGGTTTTTTCTCTTTCTCAAACAAGATCATGTCTAATTTTGATATTTTTATGCTTAATTTTTTTAAAAAAAAACAAATTTTGAGTAGGAGGGTATGATGATTCATGCCTATAATCTCTGTACTTGTGAGTCTAAGGTAGGAGGATTGCTGTGAATTTGAGGCCAGCCCAGGCTGCATGATGAGTTAAAGCCAGCCAGGTATAGAGAGAGGGCCTGTCTCAAAAACAAACAAACAGACAGACAATAAAAAAACCTTGTCCTCTATTTTGTATGTGCTTGTGATGTTTTTATATGCCAATTAAAACTTTCAAAAACATCATTTATGTATTTTATTTATGGGGAGGAGTGTGTGTGTGTATGTGCCATGATGTGTGTGTGGAGGTCAGAGGACAACCTGCAGAAGTCATGTGAGTTCTGGGGACTGAACTTGGGTTGTCAGACTTACAGGAAAGATCCTTTAGCTGATGAGCCACCTCACTGGTCCTACTTTAATATTTTAAAAAGCCAATTTTACTCTTACAAAAGAGTAAGATGTCTTGAAAAAAATCTTTCCTAATACACTAGTTTATAAAGCTCAGATAATAAAGTAAATTCTAACAAAAAGGGTTGTAAATTTATAAAATGTGAAAATTTAAAAAGTAGTATAGGTTCAAAACAAAACAAGAGGTGGAGAACTGAATACTTTAGGGCAGTAAGACTATAGTGTATGCTACTATGAAAGCAGACACATGTCATTATATATCATCAAAATTCACAGAATGTAAAATACCAAGGGTAAACCTTAATGTAAGCTGTGGGCTTTGGGTGGTGATGCACCAATGTAGGCTCACTGATTCTAAGAACATGTTGGCCTGGTGTAATATTGATGTTTTCAGAGGCTGTGGGAGAGAGCTGGGATGATGACAAGAAGTGTATGAGAAATAGCTCTCCTCCTCTCAATCCTACAGTGAATCTTAAACTGCCCTAAAATACAGGGTCAGTTAAAGAAAAAGAAAATAATTGCGGTTTACGAATAAAATACTGGGCTGAAAAGATGGCTCAATGGTTAAGAGCATTTACTGCTCCTGCAGAGGACCCAAGGTTCAGTTCCTAGCATCCACACGGTGGTTCACAACCACCTGTACTCCAGTTCAGGGAAATCTGATATCCTCTTCTAGCCTCTGTGGGCATCAGGCATGTACATGGTACATAGACATTCATACAAGCAAAACTCTATGCACATAAAATAAAAATAAATCTTAAAAAAAAGTGTTAGATCATGTGATCCAATTTAATAAGACATTTCTTAAATTTTTATCTAACTCAAAAGTATAAAGTAGAGATGAAGATGTTACCATGCAAAGGAACTGTAACTTTCTGTCCGGTTGTCCCCGTTACTGTGGCTGTGGTCATTGTCAGCAGAGCTTGCCCAGGGGAAATGGATAAGCTTTCAGCAGTAACACTTGAAGGGGCAATTTTCAGTTTTGTTCCTTCTGCCATAATCTTATCTGTAAACATCTCCTTCGGTGGGTCATCTCCAAAAAGTCTCCTCTTAGCACTCCCTGCAGCAGGAGAGCTGTAGCGTTCATGGACAGAAATTGGAGACAGCGGTTGCATATCTAACAAAGAGAAAAAGAAAAGAGTTTAAAATCAGGTTTACTCCTTCTTATGCTAAGCACCTGGAATCTAGAAGCAAATAACATGGTTCCCATCCTCAGGGAATATCAAGTCTAGAGGAAGAGAGAGACGTACGTCATTTCAGTAGAGTGTGAAAGTTATGGCAGCTCATCTTTCTGGATTCCTGAAGCTCTGTCCATACCAACAGAGCAACATATTAAGAATAAAGGAGAAGCTGAGAGGTAGAATGACATGACCATTAATTTAAGAATTAGCTTATACCTCCCAATATTACCTATTAAATAGCACCCAAGAAAAGGGTAGGTACAAGCAAAATTCAGTTTGAGGTCATAGTTTTGTCATTCCCACACTCCTAGCAGTTTAAGGCAGTGCTGTGGTGTAGTGGGTAGCTGTTCCAGCTTTGACCTGGAAGTGCCACCCTCATTGAAGCTTCAGGAACTGTCACGCCTACAAGGTGGAGCTGATAGAGGACACCGAAGACCCAAAATCCGGATGGGCTGGCTCTCTTGGTTCCTGGATCCTGGATGCTGGAGGTAGACCGAGCAGAGTTCTCCAGAGAATACCGCCAGACTGCGCTTCACCTTTCCCAGACCGTTACCTATCCCTTCACTTGTAAGTTACCCCTCAAAATAAACCTCCCTTTTAACTACGTGGAGTTGTCTTAATATTTAAACCAGTATCTGGCACCCCACTTTGGGTGCCATTTTTGCAAAATACAAATAGACAAGATATTTTAACTGTAATTCTTGCTTGATAATTGTTTTGTTATATGTAATTTTACTACGTTAAAGTTAAAACCTTCCTTTTTGAAAAAAAAAAAAAAAGGGGGAAGTGCTGTGGATGATTTATTGACAAAACGCTGATTGGCCAGTAGCTAGGCAGGAAGTATAGGCAGGACTAGCAGAGAGGAGAATTGGGGGAACAGGAAGGTGGAGTCGGAGAGAGGCCAGCCTACCGTCCAGGGAGCAACATGTAAAGACAACAGGTAAAGTCACGAACACGTGGCGACATATAGATGAGCAGAAATGGGCTGAGTTAAGTGGAAGAGCTAGTCAGTGGTAGACCTGAGCTAATGGCCCAACAGTTTAATTAATATAAGTTTCTGAGTGATTATTTTATAAGTGGTTACAGAGTCTGTGTTGCTGGGCAGGACTGGAGAAAACTCCAGCCACACTGTGGTTTCTGAGTTAGTAAATACAGATCATCCTTAATAGGTCCATCAGAAAACATGAGCAAAAGTGACCCATGCCACTGCTGACTTAGCCTTAATTTGAAGGTCTTCTCCGATCAAAACCAAAGTGAGGATTACGATTTGTTGAGGTGGATCAGTCAATTAAGTGCCCATCATGCAACCATAAGAACCTGGGGATTTGGAGCCCCAACACCCGCATAAAAAAGCCAGGAGTAGTCACACAGGTTTGTAACCCTAACAAAGGGGGAAGGGGGAACGAGGATGGGCAGAGACAGGCAGATCCCAGAGTTTACTAGCCAGCCTGCCTCAAGAGAAAAGGTGAAGAGCACACGATGCTAACCTCTGTCAGACACACAGTTAGGGACTAGGCCTCTTCAAAGCTACAATCTACAGCACTGTCTCCGTCTTTCCCCTCAGTGGAGACGAAGGTTCTCCAGACTGTTTCAATACTACTCGTTCTTTTTAAAGGAAGAAGAGATGTTTTATTCTAGAACCAAATATGAGTGATCATGGTCTAGGAACACAGATTTAATTTATCCCAAATTCTGTATTTCAATATGGAAGCCGTTTTATAAAGTGTTCATATTAACATAACAAAGATAATCATGAGACAAAAGCTGACTACAGCACCCTGGGGCAATCTCTCCTGTGGATCCCTTGTGCTTTCTGATGGCATTCTCTCTCTCTCTCTCTCTTGGTTTCTTGAGATAGTTTCTCTGTGTAGCCCTGGATATCCAAGTACAGTGAGCAAGTCAGCACTCCTCCATGGCCTCTAAATCACCTCCTGCCTCTAGGTTCCTACCCTATTTGAGTTCCTGCCTGACTTCTCTCATTGATGGACAGTGGAACTATAAGCTGAAATAAACCTTTTCTTCCCCAAGTTGCTTTTGGTGGTGGTGGTTTATCACAGCAATAGAAACCTAACTAAGAAAGTCACTAATAATTATGCATGTCAAATAATTAAAAAAATGGATTTTGTCCTCCAAGAGTCAATATACTCTCAATAGTTCCAGCATTGTTCAAAAGTTCAAGTCCAAAGTCTACTTTGACTCAGGAAAACTTTTAGTTGTGAGCCTCTAAAAAACTGTAATACAAGTTACATTATTTCTGGGTTTTGTTCTTGAGGCAGGGTCTTACAATGTGGCCATGGCTGTCTGGGAACTCACTGTAGACCAGACCAGGCTGACCTTGAACTCACAGGGATCCACCTTCCCAGAGGTACTGAGTACTGTGATAAAGCACCACCACCACACCTAGCTCAAGCCAACTATTTCTTTTCTTCTTTTTTTTTTTTTTTAAAGATTTATTTATTTATTATGTGTACAGAAGAGGGTGCCAGATCTCATTACAGATGGTTGTGAGCCACCATGTGGTTGCTGGGAATTGAACTCAGGACCTCTGGAAGAGCAGTCCGTGCTCTTAACCTCTGAGCCATCTCTCCAGCCCCCTCAAGTCAACTATTTCTTTTTTTTTTTTTTTTTTTTGGTTTTTCGAGACAGGGTTTCTCTGTGTAGCTTTGCGCCTTTCCTGGAGCTCACTTGGTAGCCCAGGCTGGCCTCGAACTCACAGAGATCCGCCTGGCTCTGCCTCCCGAGTGCTGGGATTAAAGGCGTGCGCCACCAACGCCTGGCTTCAACTATTTCTAAGATCTATTCAATCCTACATTGCTGTCCAGAACTTTTTACCACTTTCCTAAGCCAATTTACCAAGTATACAATGTGCTCTTTTTTTTGTTTTGTGAATGTTAGGCAAGCATTCTACCACTGAATTTTTAAAGTTAGGGCATCTCAGTTACCTATTTTACACTCAATAGGTAATTAGTCAATCCACTTTTAAAACATAGGTAATAAAAATTACTCTGGCAATGATGTGGAGGCACTGTGTATTAGTGAGATGGTTGGGGAAGCAGCTCTGGCTAATGAAAATCTTTCAATGATTCTGGATGTTGTAAAAGCAGCTCTGCCTTCTTTAGTCCTTAGTAAACAATTCTAGCTCCCATGACTCACAAGAGTCTGCAGATTCCTGAGATACCTTTTCTTACCAGAGCACTTGCTTAGCATAGCAAAACAAAATAAAAACGTACAAAGAGTAACCCAGATGATGCTTGCTGCCTTCCCATGTCATCTGTAACAGAGCATCTTTATTTTTGCCCTGGCAAACTGTCACTTTTTAAAAAGTGTGGATGGATCAGCTATTATTTGTATATTCATTAAATTGAGTGTCTATCACAGTTTTTCCAGTATTTGCAAAGTAGCCGTAGAACAGGCAATGTTTTCTCAACTATGTTAAGAATTCAAGGATGCAAAGTACACACCTGTAATTCTAGCACTCAGGAGGCTGAGGACAGAGGAGCTTAAGTCTGAGGCCAGCCTGGGATACATAGAGAAGCTTTCTCAAAAATAAAACACACTAAAAACTAAGAGTTACATAATTCAGAAAGCTGAGTGTGCCAGTTAGTATGTGGTAAGAAAAACAAGACTGCACTACAATCTCCCCATTACTAAGGCTCAAAAGGTGTAATTTTAAGAGTGTAGATAAGTCTTTCAGGGGATGTAGTTCAGTAGTAGAGGACATTTTTTTAAAAAAAAATTATACTTTAATTTATTTATTTAGGAGAACAGCAGACCGTAGTGCACAAGCAGAGGTCAGAGAACAACCTGAAGGAGTTAGTTCTCTCCCTCCAGCATGTGGGTCCTGGGGAAATCACACTCAGGTTGCCAGAATCAGTGACTAGATCCAATACCCATTGGGCAATCTTGCCAGTCCAGAAAATCTTTTCCTTTCTCCTTTCCTCCCATCCCCTTCCCTCCCGACAGGGTCTTTTTCTATATCCCTGGGTGTCCTGGAACTCACTATGTAGATCAGGCTAACCTTGAACTCGCAGAGATCTGCCTGCCTCTGCCTCTAGAATGTTGGGATCAAAGGCATGCATCACCAGGCCCAGCCCAGAAGTGCTTTTTTTTTTGTTTTCTCGAGACAGGGTTTCTCTGTGTAGTTTTGGTGCCTGTCCCGGATCTCACTCTGTAGACCAGGCTGGCCTAGAACTCACAAAGATTCGCCTGGCTCTGCCTCCCGAGGGTTGGGATTAAAGGTGTGCACCACTACTGCCCGGCTCCAGAAATGCTTTTAATACGAAGAAAGTATATAAGGGGCCATATAGAAGGATGGGTTAAAGCAGTGAGCTTCTTGTCAAATCTTAGTGAAGAAATGAGATGTTTTACTATACTATGGAGTTTGAAATTTTTTTCTTAAAAAAAAAAAAAAAAAAGGTCTTTGTTCCCCCCCAGTATTTCATCAGTGTCATACCTACCCTTTCGAAGACTCCCGCTATCAGTCCGAACTTCCTTCACTCTTGGATGTATTATTGGAGACATTGGCATCATGGGGAGATGTCCCTGTACATTTCCTCCATTTCCTATTTCAAAGTTATTTGGGAATATAACCTACAGAAAACAAAAACCACTTCATCTTACAAAGACGAACACAGTAATAGAAACTTATGAGAAAAAGAAACTTTAGTTTATTTCACTTTCCTTTTTACTTCTCAAAATGTAACATTTTTCAAAAGCTCCAATAGTTACAATGTGACCCAGTAATTCAAAGCATAGATAAAATACCACTCAAGATACCTAAGGAAAATGAAAACATGCCCATAAGACCTATGTATGAATGTTCATAGCAGCATCTTTTTTGTTTTGTTTTGTTTCTCAAGAGGGGGTTTCTCTGTGTAGCCCTGGCTGTACTGGAACTTGCTCTGTAGACCAGGCTGGCCTTGAACTCACTGAGACCTGTCTCCCAAGTGCTGGGAATCAAGGTGTGCCCCACTACCGCCTGGCCATTTTTGTTTTTTTGAAAAAAAATTTTCATACAATATATTTTGATCTGGCTGGAGAGATGGCTCAGCAGTTGAGAGCACTGACTGCTCTTCCAGGGGGCCTGGGTTCAATTCCCAGCACCCCCATGGCTGCTCACAACCATCTGTAACTCTAGTTCCAGAGGATCCAACACCCATGGCAAAACATCAATGCACATAAAATAATAATAAATTTAAAAAAAGATAAAATATATTTTGTTCAAGTTTTTCACCTCCCCCAATTTTTCTCAGATCTACCCCACCTTCCTACCCACTCAACTTTAAGTTCTTCCTCCCTTTAAAACAAACAAAACAAGAAACACACACACACAAGCCCTCACAAAAATGAAAATAAGTGAAAGACCAGTAAGACAAAAACTGCCAATACAAAGCAAAATGAAACAAAAGTCCATAAAAATACCACTTAGTTTGTTTTGTGTTAACCAACTACTTCTGAGCAAGGGGCCTGCCCTAAAAGGTAGTTGATATACTCAGTGAGACTCCATCAGAGAAAACTGATTTTCCCTTTGCTAGGAGGTATCAACTGCAGACAGTTTTTAGGTTGGGGTGGAACTCCCTGTTCATTTCCCCCTCTCAGTGCTAGTATGCATTTGGCTTGAACCTTTGTAGAGCATCGTTCTTAACAGCCAAGAGAAGGAAACTTAAATGTCTATCAAATGACAGATGAATGAGTAAAATGTGGCATATCTATCTATTCAATGAAGTATTTGACAATAAAAGGAAATAAAAGGCTGACACCCACTGCAATATATATGAAAGGGAAACGAACCAGACGTCATGGACTTAGGCACAGCCATTTACATGACTATGCAGATCTATAGAGACAGCAAGTAGATTCGTGGCTGCTTAGGGTGAGAAAGGGAGATTAGAGAGAAGGGACAACCAAGTAGTGAGAGAGTTTAACAGAGGTGACACCTATGTCCAAAACTGTTACCATGAATGTACATAGTAACACACTATAACCCACTCAACTGTACACTTTAAATGGGTGAATTGTATAGTACGTCAATTTTATCTCATTTAAAAAAACTGACTGGGCGGTGGTGGCACAGGCTTTTAATCCCAGCACTGCAGAGGCAGAGGCAGGTGGATCTCTGTGTTGAGGACAGCCTCATCTACAAAAACCCAAACAAACAAACAAACAAACAAACAAACAAACAAAAAATACTATTAGCTGAGGCCTGACTTACTTCTTCACAGGTAGGAACTTTGTTTGCAGAAGCATAGAGAGCTTCCCACAGTGCAGAATTATTACTCCAAGCTAAACTCTCCAAAATCTGCTCTTCAATGCTGTTCAGGTGTTTCACCATATCTCTGGAAAGCCCCTCCTCTGAGCGGATCACCACCTCAATAACCTGGAAAGGAGAGAGTTGACATAGCAATGAGGTTAGTTAGACTAACAAGCAATCACTGGTCTGGGTATACAAGCATGAATGACCCTAGCTTTACTGTCACACAGAACCACATTGGAGCCATAATTCTGTGAACTGCTAGTATCTGTATATATTATAAATTAAAATACAAGATGCTTTTAAGCCTTTTTTCCCTTTCTCTTTATTCTTCTCATACAATACATATTGACTGCAGTCTCCCCTACCTCCCATTCTCCCAGCAGACCCCGCCCCCAGATCCACTGGCCCTCCATTTCCTACCAGAAAGAACAGGTTTCCCAGAATATCAACTGAACACCTTTAAAATATTGCCACACTGCGCTGGAGAGATGGCTCAGAGGTTAAGAGCACTGACTGCTCTTCCAGAGGTCCTGAGTTCAATTCCCAGCAACCACACGGTGGCTCACAAGCATCTGTAATGATGCCCTCTTCTGGCCTGCATGCACACATGCAGGCAGAACACTGTATACATATAAATAAATAAATAATAGTAAGTTAAAAAAAATATTGCCACATGCCAGGCTGGCACAACAGGTAAAATGCTTTCTACACAAGCAAAGAGACTGGAGTTCGCCAGGCGGTGGTGGCGCAGGCTTTAATCCCGGCACTTGGGAGGCAGAGGCAGGTGGATCTCTGTGAGTTCAAGGCCAGCCTGGGCTACCAAGTGAGTTCCAGGAAAGGCACAAAGCTACACAGAGAAACCCTGTTTCGAAAAACCAAAAAAAGAAAGAAAGAAAAAGAAAAAAAAAAGAAAAAGACTGGAGTTCAGAACCTCAGATCTCAAATGAATGTTGGTGATGTGGTAGCCTGCCTCTAACTCCAGCCTTGGAAGGCAGAGATGGGGGATCCCTGGATCAGGCTGGCTAGAAAGACTAGTTATACTGGCAGATCTGGGTTTCATTAAGAGACCCTACTTCAAAAGAACATGGTAAGAGTGCAGTTGAAGAAGATACCCAACATCAACTTTAGGTTTCCACACGTACATGCTTATAGGTACATGCCCACCCACAAACGCAAGCATGCATACATGCACTCATACATACCATATATAGACACATGAAAAGGGAAAAAAACAGAAAAATATTACTACATGGTTGAAATATGTCAGTGAAAGAGTACTTGCCTACTATGTACAAGGTCCACAGAACTAAGTTAATTAATTAGTTAAAAGAGCAGAGTAAAAGAAAATTACACATATTTCTTTCATGTCTTTTTGGTTTTGTTTTTTGAGACAGGATCTCAGGTAGTCTAGGCTGACTGTGAACTTTCTATGTAGCCAAGGATGATTTCCTGAGTGCTGGGATTACAGGGAGGCTTGTAATCCTCATGTCTGTTTTTAACGGATTAAAAACAGATCCAATGGGTATAAACTGGTGACTAGTCCAACAGTGGTAGGAACACAGTCCTAGACTCCAGTCTAGCTTCTTTTTAATCTACTTCTCCTTTCTAGTATCTCCAAAGAACAGAATGAACTATTCGAAAATAATTATGTGTTTCTTCTCTAAGAAAATACTGACTAGTTAATGACTCTAGCTAGCATAGGGAGAGGGCCTAGAGGCTCTGAAATGATAGACTTTCAAACCCACAGTAGTATCTGGGTACATGCTTAAGGAGGCAAGGCCTAGGACAAGGAGAAAATCTGAAGTTAAGTACTGAGTCACATTTGCAAGTCCATGATTTGAAAAGGAACTCAAACTATGAAATTTGGCTCAATATACTCCTACTTTCCTTTTATCTTTGATTATACCCCAAAAGGAATAATTATCAGAACACCTCCAAAAATATTTTCTAAACATTGCAACTGTGTTTCTTCAACATTAAGATAAATGTGTTTATGTGAGGTATACATACCATAACAGAACTTTGCAATCACATTACCTTATAAAAATAAAATGGTTGCAAATCGAGAACTTCAATAATCCACGGGAAAGTACGGGGTGAGCTATATGCAAAGAGCACAATTTCCAGACAACAAGCCATCAAGGATCTATGAAATATATCTTGCTCCAAAAGAACCTTGGGAAAGAAAAAGATCAGAGTTTAATTTCAGTCTTGGTCCTTCTAGAAAGAAAACTATAACCTAGTGGTTGGGAGATGAGGCAGAAAGACTTGTATTCAAGACTAGCACCGAGTTGTAGAGGAAAATGGAGACTAATCTAGGCAGCATATAGAGAAGGACAGGTGGGAGGGAGAACAGACTATAAAAAAAAAAACCCGACAAAATTATTTGTAAAAAATTATGCTAAATTATCAGAGATAATAGGATATTAGGATATAGGTCCATTAATGTCATATACATATGTATGTATCACATATATGTACATACACATATATCTCACTTTCAAGCTAGTAAAGTTTTCCAATTATATTTACTTTTGTTTATTATAGATTTTGATTTAAATGAGGTACACGTAAAAATCTGCTTTGAAATGTTAAATAAAATGGGTGATATTTCCATTGAAAGAAAAACTTAGGATTGGTTTTCTTTTAATTTATTTAATTATTAAAAATACCAAAATTTAATTATTTTGTCAGCATAAATGTTAGCACTGAAATAGAAGATAAAATAATGCAATAGCTAAAAGTTCAGAGAAAAATATTTCACTGGGAAGACACAAACCTCTTTCACCATTGAATATAAGAACTAATATGTTTTCAGGTTTTTGTTTTTTGAGACAGGGTTTCTCTGTGTAGTCCTACATATCCTAGAACTCACTCTGTAGACCAGGCTGGCCTTGAACTCACAGACATCCACCTGTCTCTGCCTCCTGAGTGGTGGGATTAAAGGTGTGTGCACCACCACTACCGGGCTATGTTTTCAGCTTTTAAAAACAGTCATTTGGGGGCCAGAGAAGAGATGGTAAAGTTGCCTGACAACCAAGCTTGACAACCTGAGTTTAATCCATGGGACCGACACAGGAGTGAAACTGACACATCACTTCCACATGCACACCTTGCCACATGCTCTCTCTCTCTACACACACACACACACACACACACACACACACACACACACACACACACACTTAAAAACAATGGCTATTGGAGCCAGCAAAATGGTTCAGTGGGTGCCGGTACTTGTGCAAGCCTGACAAGCTGAGTTTGATCCCTGACCCACATGAAGTTGGAAGAAAAGAACTGACTCCACAAAGTTGACCTCTGACCTCCAAACGTACACCATGACATGCACATGCCTGTACACAAAACATATGCACAATACTATTTAAATCTGCATTCATTTATTTTGTTTGCGTATGTACTTGTGTGCATGTACACAACCGTATGTACCATGATGCCCATTGGGGTTATTTATGTGTGCTACGGGGATCAAACTAAGGTTGTCAGCTTGCACAGTAAGTGCTTTTTACCCACTGAGTCATCTTGCTGAACTCCAAAACTACTTTTAAAAAACCTATCTAGTGTCCTTCTTTTATCAACAAGAGAATAAAAGAACAGAAACCCCATCTAGGAAGAGTCATCTGTAACTACAAACCACAAGTCACACTAGACAAAGACCAAAAGGAGAAAGGACAATAAATAACTCGGCAGACAGAAAGACATTCAACTATATCCGAGGGCCCGTAGACAGACACTTGGAGGAACTTGATATGCGGAGCCCGGAGGAAGCACAGCAGAACGCAATGGAGGGAGGGGTGAGACAAGGACTGGCACAGAGGGCAGTTCAAACCTGCAGGGTGAGAGTGCGCCAGGCTACACAAAACCAGATTCTGAGGGTCAGTGAGGGAAAGCTGTTCTTCAGAGGAGCTGAACAAGACTCACAGGTACTTAGAAGAGGTCAAAGTCTGTAAACTGGACTGTGAGACAGTTTCCCTTCCTTGTCTTGCTCCATAACACCAATAACCAGGCAAGAGATTAGAACAGAACAGTAACTGGTGAGACTCTCATCACCTGAATCACTGGACTTTATCCTCACAGTTTATCAACTTTTTGGTGCTTTATTCATATGTAAGTGGACAATCAAGAATGACCTACCATTTGCAGAAAACCTTTCCTTGAAATACAGAGCAAAATATACAGAAACACTTAGGAGACATGTTGGGCAATACAAGAAAACATCAAAGAAAAATAATTAACCTTAGAAATAAAAAAGAAATGCAAAAATTTAGGGGTACGTGCTCAGTGGTAGAGCACTTGCCTCATATACACGGGGCTCTGAGTTCATAAAACAGAGCATTGTAAAACTATAAAACAAAACAAACACAATGAATCATAGGTTTAGATGAAAAGTTTAGATGAAAAAGGCAGCTCTGTAGGAATGCCCAATGGATAAATGTAAAACCCACAAAAAGGCACAGTAGAAGGCTATGGTTGTAGCATAGTTGGTTGAGTGCTTATCTAGCATGCACAAAGCCCTGAGTTCCCTACCACCATATAAACTGAGTATGGTGACACATGTACATAATCCCAGCACTTGGGAGGTGAAAGCACGAAGATCAGGAGTTCAAGGTCATCCCTGGCTTTTCAGTGAGTTAGAGGCCAGTCTAGGCTACATAAGATCCTGTCTCAAAAAAAAAATAAAAATAAAAAAATAAAAAGCTAGGCGGTGGTGGCGCATGCCTTTAATCCTAGCACTTGGGACTCGAGAGGAAGAGCCACATCATTGTGAGTTCGATGCCAGCCTGGTCCACAGAGCGAGATCCAGGATAGGCACCAAAACTGCCCAGAGAAACCCTGTCTCGAAAAACCAAAAAAATTATTACAAATTTAACATCAGTGGTAAAAGAAAGATACTGAAAAATTCTAGAAAGAAGGCTGAGGCAGTAGGATCAGGAGTTCCAGACCAGCCTACACCACATACCAAGTTCCAGGCCAGCTTGGGATGCAGAGAGAACTATTTAAAAGAGTCATGAGCTAGAGAGAGAGCTCAATGGTTAATACCATTGACAGCTTACAGTTCTCAGTCAGCCATATGGTGGCTCATGCCATCTATAATGTATATGCAGATAGAGCACTATATACAAAAATAAATCTTAAAAATTATTTTAAAAAAAGATTTCCTAAGCTGGGTGGTGGTGGCACACACCTTCAATCCCAGCACTCAGGACGCAGAGGCAGGAGGATCTCTATGAGTTAGGGGCGAGTCTAGTCTACAGATTGAGTTCCAAGACAGCCAGGGCTATACAGAAAAACCCTGCCTCAAAAACAAACAAACAAACAAGCAAACAAATAAACAAAACCAAAACAAAACATATATCTGAATGAGACAAATTCACAATTACATTCAAACATTTTATTTATTTATTTTTTATTTTTTATTTATTTTTTTTGGTTTTTCAAGACAGGGTTTCTCTGTGTAACTTTGCACCTTTCTTGGAACTCGCTTTGAAGACCAGGCTGGCCTCAAACTCACAGATCTGTCTGCCTCTGCCTCCCAAGTGCTGGGATTAAAGGCGTGCGCCACCACTGCCCCAAACATTTTAATATCCCTCTCTCAACAACAGAAAATCAGGAAGGAAATAGACTCAGCAATGTCATGAATAATAATAACAGAACTCGCAATGTCATAAAATATAACTGGACATTTAGAGATATTTAGAAAACATTCCACACCACAGCAGAATATACATTTTCTTCAGGTTTCTACAAAATATTTACCAAGATAAACTCTGTCTTAGGCTACAAATATAGTATCAATAAATTAAAAGAGATAGATTCATACAATGTGTTATAAAGTTGTAAAAAGGTTAAGCAGTGGCTGAGTGTAATGTGCTATAAAGGGCCAGCATGAAGGCCTTTTTGGTAACAGAGAGTTCTACGTGATAGACACCATTTATCTGTGGTTTTGCTTTCTCAGGTTTCTTTTATTTGCCCATGGTCAGTCTTGATTGAAAAAATCTTAAATGAAAAGTCAGACAATAAATCTTAAGTTTTAAACTGTGTGCTATTCTGAGCAGTATAATAAAACATCACACTGTCTCACTCTATCCTGCTGTGGATGTGAATTATCACTTTGTCTAATATATCTATACTGTATATATTACCTGCTCATTAGTCATTTAGTAGTAGTGATCATGCTGTGTATCTCAGTGCTTATGTTTAACCCTCATTTTACTTAATAATGACCCAAAAGTGCAAGACTAGAGATGGTAGCAGTTTGGATATGACAAAGAGTAACCACCAAGTGATTTGTCTAGGTGAAAGGATAAAAGTACTATGAAGTACTTAGAGATGGATAATATTCACATAATTATATATATAATATATATAATAACAATCAATAACATCTTGTTATAAGTATTATTAGTAGTAATTATTAGTGTTACTCTCTCACTGTGCCTATATAAATTAAACTTTAGCAGCCAGGCATGCTGACACAACTGTCATTCTAGCACTTGGGAAGCAGATCAGGAAGATTGCAACCAACTTTGGCTACATAATGAGATCCTGTCTCACAAAACAAAAACAGGCTGGTGAGATGGTTTGGCAGGTAAGAGTTCTTGTCATGAAGCTTGAGGACATGAGTTCAAAGCCTGGGACACACCAGGGTGGAAGGAAGAAACCTAAAGCTGTCCTCTGACCTCCACATACATGCTACGGCATATACGTGTACAAATATATGCTTAATAAATAATAACTATTTCAAAACCCCCAAAGCAAGTAATTTTATCACTATAATATAAATAGTATATAAATATATTTTATATAAATATATTTATTTATATAAATACTATTTATATTATAGCAGAATAAAGAAATACAAGATTAGGGGCTATCTGAATACTAACTCTTCTCCAAAAAGGGGGACTACTGTATCTTGATTTTTGTGCCGGTTACATGACCGACACAAGGTACACCTGTAGAAGAGTAGACACAGTATTTCACTGTCAAGTTTCTTGGTTTTGATAGCATACTATTAAATTGTAATCCCTGTAGGAAACTGATCTATCACTTTTGCAACTTTCTAAGACTCTATAACTAACTATTTCAAAATAAAAGTAAAAATTTTACTTCTCCCTCAGGTGTTCCATTAAGATGTCAGCATAAACATGAGACAAATGTATGAAATTTGAGAAAAAGAACCAATACTAAAGAAGTAAGATGAAAAATTCCAGGGTGAACACAGAAATTCTATTCAAATAGTTACACAGCATCCTTACATATCTACCTGTCTCTACTGGCACAGAAGATGCGAGGACTCTAAGAGTTGCTGCAGAGGCATAGAGGAAAGAGGTGAAAGCTGAACCATCTTACTATAGGTTTAACTTTGTAAAAATTTCTTTAAGGGGCTGGAGAGATGGCTCAGGTAAGGGCACTTGATGCCAAGCCTGACAACCTTAGTTTGATCTGCAGGACCCACATGGCAGAAGGAGAGAACTGACTCCTGCAAGTTATAATATGAGACACGACGTTCACTCAACACACACTAAATATATATGTAAATACAAAGTAAATGTACAGAACAAAATAGAAAACACTCTTAGCAGTCCTCGAGGTGATCAGACTTGGTCAAATGTTCAAAGAAACCCCCCCCCCTTTTTTTTTAAAGAAAAACAAATACTCTTTTACAATTTAAGAATTTCTGAGTTATGAACAAATTGATAATTATTAGCTTAATAGTTTGAGGGCTAGAGTGCTTATCAACAGGAACTGGGAATGAAGGACATAGAAAGATCAATT
This sequence comes from Peromyscus leucopus, assembly GCF_004664715.2. Lineage (NCBI taxonomy): Eukaryota > Metazoa > Chordata > Mammalia > Rodentia > Cricetidae > Peromyscus > Peromyscus leucopus. The sequence goes on from NC_051066.1 coordinate 133,598,417, forward strand.
ATAGGGAGAGAACACTGATGGTATACTGCTGTGGCATAATGCTCTTGTACACTGTAAAGATTTGTCACTGAAACTGGTTCAATAAAACACTGATTGGCCAGTAGCCAATCTGTAGGTAAAGTAACCAGTCTAGGAGAATTCTGGGAAGAGGAAAAGCAGTCAGGAGTTGCCAGCCAGACACAAGGAAGCAAGATGAGAATGTTGTTTTGAGAAAAGATACCAAGCCATGTGGCTAAACATAGATAAGAATAGTAGGTTCATTTAAGTGTAAGAACTAGTTAGTAATAAGCCTGAGCTACCAGCTGAGCACTTATAAGTAACATTAAGATTCCAAGTCAATTATTTGGGAAGCAGCTGCTGGGTATTTGGGAACAGGCAGGTGGGAGAGAAACTTCTGCCTACAGTATAGCAAAGATGATGTTTTTGTATTTTACTTTTCTACCTCAAGATGGATGTGTCAAAATCAACAATAGAAATTAAAAATAAAATCATCTTGTCCAAATCTGCCATAAACTGCTGATCCTCCACAATGGCATGTGAAATCACTACTTCAGATAACAACATGGCTGTGTGCCAGCACCATGTTGCGGTTGAGAGCAGCCATGGGCCAGCAAGCGTTGGCCCTGCTTCAGGGCCTCTAGGGGGCACTGCGGGCACTCAGGCGCTTTGAAGGTCAAGATGTGCAAGGGTGTGGAGCCACATGAGCTTTGTCTGTATTCCAAAATGTTTTTCATTCAATTTGGGTAACTATCCAAAAAAAACCTGAGTTCATACCTTCAATTTTCTATAGAACTTAAACCAGGTTTAAAGCTAAACACCCAGATGTGAAACTTTCTGAACTGATTAAAAAAACTGTGGCCCTGTGGAGGGAATTACTGTATTCAGAAGAAAAAAAAAAGTATATTAAGCTAATTTTAAGGCAGGATGGAAAGCATACAAAGAAGCTATGAGCAAGTTTAAAGAACAACTAACTCCAAGTCAGATGATGTCTTCTGAGAAAGAAATCAGGCAAATTTTTTTTTTTTTTTTTTTTTTTAAAAGCATTATTAAAAAGGAGAGAATTGGTTGGGGATTTAGCTCAGTGGTAGAGCGCTTGCCTAGCAAGCACAAGGCCCTGGGTTCGATCCTCAGCTAAAAAAAAAAAAAAAAAAAAAAAAAGGAGAGAATTAATTTTGCCTGGAAAAACAAAAAGACCTCAATCAGCATATTTACTATATAAAAGTTTCCAAGAGGCTAATGATGAATCTGCTCAGGGGAAACTGAGACTATACCAGGTTTGGAAAAAAATCTGTCTAATGCACATATATTCAGCTTGCTAAAGATGATAGACTTCGTTATGGTAACAAAATGAAGTCTTAAGAAGAGCAAATGGCTGAAGTTGGACAGAATGATCTCATCAGTCGTAATATGAAATGATCAGATGACATCACTGAGAATTAAGATTGAAGAAGAGATGTCTTTGTGATTAGGCACAAGAAGCCAATTAGGTTTCAATGCCTCAAGTTGTTGTCAAATTAGAAAGGATAAAGTTGGTTAACATTTGATATTCAATTCCTGTTTCTGTAACTCATCGACTTCTGCCCATTGAATACATTTCTACTGGTATTTTCAAGCCCTGACAGACAGTGGGAATTCCTGCCTTTTGCTTAAGAACTGGAGAGGAGCTGTCCATGCAGATGTGGTGGTGATCACTCTGCCTTTGATGGAGGCAAACAGACGGTGAGGCTTTTACACTGGTGACAGTTATGTGTGAGTGTGCACCTTGTATTCTGGGGCCAGAGCTGCTTTCACAGCTGTTGCAGAACCGTGATGTAACTGCGTTTTCAAAGCAGCTTCCACACTCATTAGGTAAAGTCTAGCTCCTAGGCACAGGTCAAGTGTAGAGTTGATGGCAGTACATACAAGTGATTGTTGGTGTTATGACAACGTTTTCTATTAGAAACAAAGGGATTTACACATCTTTCTCATTATCTTTTTTTTTTCTTAAAGTAAAAACTAAGAAATTCTGTACCAAGTCTGTGCCTATTTTCTATATTGCATAGAATAAAAATTCTGATTTTCTTCAAAAGAGAAAAAACAAAACAAAAAACCCACTACTTCCCTGGTAGGACTTTGAGACATTGCTGGTGGCTATGAGGGTAGTTTTACTTACTGACATGTCCATTCCATGAAGTCTTCGTGTTTCCTGGACCATTATAGTCTCTAATATTTTATAATACAAAATTTCTGCCAGTTTTAGTCTGTTTACAGCAAAATCTATGGGAAATAAAGGAAAGTATATGTTATTGAAATTTAGTTGTAAGGACAACTAAAGAGGAAACTTAAATTGTTACTTTAACTATAAGAAAAGGGAAAGAGGACTGGAGAGATGGCTCAGAGGTTAAGAGCACTACTTGCTCTTCCAAAGGTCCTGAGTTCAATTCCCAGCAACCACATGGTGGCTCAGAACCATCTGTAATGAGATCCAGTGCCCTCGTCTGGCCTGCAAACATGCATTTAGGCAGAACACTGTATACATAATAAATAAATAAATCTTAAAAAAAAAAAAAAGAAAAAAAAAGAAAAGGGAAAGAATTCTACTTTGGGGGACACTCTCCATACTTAATAGTGGGCCAATTTTCTTTTTTCTTTTTATTGTTTTTTTCGAGACAGGGTTTCTCTGTGTAGCTTTGTGCCTTTCCTGGAACTCACTTGGTAGCCCAGGCTGGCCTCAAACTCACAGAGATCCGTCTGGTTCTGCCTCCCGAGTGCTGGGATTAAAGGCGTGTGCCACCACCGCTCGGCCCATGGGCCAATTTTCAATTTTTCTTCTTACCTATGTGAGATCCTGGCTGCTTATCTGTGGACTGAGTATAGTGTTGGCAGAAAATCTCTCCTATTCCTTTCACTATTTTTGTAATGTTTTCCATAGGATTCCGCATACAAGATCTATAAAATACAAGAGGGAAAACCCAGATTATCAATATTTCTTAAGATTCTTCAAGACCATAGGGTTGGGATGTAGCTCAGGTAGACTGCTTGCCCAACACACTCAAGACCATTGACTGCACACACACACATACACACACACAGAGAGAGAGAGAGAGAGAGAGAGAGAGAGAGAGTGAGAGTGAGTGAGTGAGTCAGGTGAGCTCAACACTGGGATACAAAATCATGAAGATCATGAGTTCAAGATCAGTCTGGGTTACAAAGCTAAAGAACAAAACTAAAAAACTAAAAACTAGCAGTTTTTAGTGGCTAAAGTTCTATTATGAGTTATGAACTTATAAATTTAAATAAAGATATATATATATATATAGCAACATATAATAAAGATATGTAGTCCCAATGAATTTCTATATAATAAAATTAACGAAAGCAAACTTTCACATGTAAAAAATTACATATAAATTTTTTTAACTTTGACTACCTTATATATGTTATATAAAATGTAAGCATGAGCTATGTCTTTGTGACTGGCTTATTTTATTTAGTATACTCAAGGCCGAGACGCTGTGGTATATGACTGGTTTTCCTTCCTTTTAAAGGCTAAATAATACTTTATTCTATTCACCTGTAGGTATTTTGTTTCCACATATTGATGACCGTGAATAATGTTGCAGGCAATACAATATACAAATATCCCTTACGTCCCTCTAAATCCTATTTCAGCACATGAGAGGGAGAGGCAGGCAGATCTGTGAGAGTTCCAGGCCAGCCAGGGCTGTATAGTGAGATCCTGTCTCAATAACAACAGCATAAGTCCTATGATAATCAGCTTTAAAATTTTTTATTTATTTATTTATTTATTTATTTATTTATTTATTTTGAGACAGGGTTTCTCTGTGTAACAGCTTTGTATTCACTCTATAGACCAAGCTGGCCTCAAACTCACAGAGATCCGCCTGCCTCTGCCTCCTGAGTGCTGGGATTAAAGGTGTACAACACTACCGCCTGGCCCAACCTTTATTCTTCATAAATTCTGTTGTGTGATGGTCTACACATGGACACCAGAGGATGACTTGGGGAATGGCTCTCTTTCCACCATGGGTCTAGGCATCAAATTCAGGCTGTCAGGATTATGCAACAAGCACTTTTACACAATGAGCCACGTCACTACCCAATGTTTTCTATTCTGAGAAAACATCCTATCATTTCCACTATGATTGCACCATTTTCCAACCCTCAACAAGAATGTCCAAGGATTCTAATTTCTTCCTGTTCTTTTTTTTTAAAATTTATTTAACTTTATTTATGTGTGTTGGTACGAAGGTGTCATCCCCTGAAACTGGAGTTAGAGACAGTTGTGAGCTGCTGTGTGGGGTTGGGAATTGAACCTGGGTCCATCTGGAAGAACAGCCAGTGCTCTTAAGCATTGAGTCATCTCTCCAACCCCTAATTTCTTCCTCTTCTTACTAACACTCCTGACCATCTTTTGACTCTGGGATAGTGAAAGGTCTGGCAATCGACGACAGGGACAGGAGGTGACTGCTCAGTGTGGGGCTGATGTGCACTTCTCCAGGTAGTGATGCTCAGCACTCTTTCTTTCATATTAGCCCTTTGTCTCTCTGGAAAAATAACATTTAAAACATTTGTAACTGTAGTGATTTGTGTGGATGAAGAGGGATGTAGGTCACAGCATATGAGGGAACCTTGAGGAAGTTGGTTCTATACATATGTAAATCTTGGGGACTGAACTTATCAGGTACTTGCTGAGCTGCCTTACCAGCCTGCTCTGTTTTTTGTAGGGGGAGGGTTGAGACAGGGTTTCTCTGCGTAGCTTTGGAGCTTGTCCTGGAACTCACTCTGTAGACCAGGCTGGCCTCAAACTCACAGAGACCCACCTGCCTCTGCCTCCCAAGTGCTGGGAGTAAAGGCATGTGCCACCGCTGCCCATCCCACTGAGGTATTTTATTGATATGAATATTTCACAGTCTTAGGAAGTTAATCCCAGGACTTTCATCTATGTGTCTTTATTTATGCCCTGCTTTTTCAAGGTTCACCATGCTAGGCCCTATCATGCCTGCTGACCTTGTCAGTACAATGAGATCAAACCGAAGGGACAGGAGCAGATCAGTCCACTATTGCTCTAGGTCTCTGAGCTACATAGCACATCTCAGGCAGTCACTCTATACTCACTCTTCCTGTGAGGCTTATTACAATTTTGCCATCTCTGTGATCACCAATGATTACAAAATATAACCATGCCTCAGCATCAGCTGGAAGCTGTTGACTGTGGAGCACCCCCCCCCCTTTCTTTATTCGTGTCTATGTAGATCTATGCAGTTGTGTGTGGACACCAGAGGCCTACTCTGGGCATCAATCCTCAGGAACTGGCCACTTTGTTTTTCAGAGCTTCTCTCACTAGCCTGGGTTCTTAGATTAGGCTAGGCTGGCTAGCCAGAGAGCTCCAAGGATCCTCTTGCTTCTGCCTCCTTGGTGCTGTGATTTACAAAGGCATGTCACCACACTCCACTTTTTTACATGGGGTCTGGGGATCAACTCAGGGCTTCAGCACTTTACCAACTAAGTTACCTCTCCAGCCCCTGAGTTATCTTTTAAAACTGTCCAGGGCTCACATAACCAGGATGTGCTCTCCTTCCTCCATAGCCGTCAAGGAAAAGAGGACTGAGCTGCAGAGTTAGGTGCAGCCTAAGTTATCTGACAGGACTAATTCTCAGAAGACAGCAGCAGTGGCTGGGTCTGGAGACACTGGCACCTCTCTCCCTACCCCTGCTTGCTTATTTTTGAGACAAGATCTTGTGTAACCTAGCCTGGCCTTGAACTCCTGATCATTATGCCTCAATAGATCTACAGAGGAAAGAGCTCAGTATAGAATACTAATTAGTACAATTACACCTTTATCAAATATACCCCTTTCCCAGTACCACTTCTTGGGGATGGCCATATGAGAACCATCCATTTCTTTTCCTAACCACTAATTTAGAAGTTTATAAGTCACCTCTCTTTCCCAAAAGGCAGCTACTGGTCATTATTTTTTGATTCTCATTATTCTCTTACTTCATTAGGATTCAGGAAAGAATGGTCTCTGATCTGGCTTCACCCTACCCTCTTTACCAAGAAACACACCTCTTAAAAAGCAAGTCCACAAAATTCCATTATACACTAGCCCTAGTAAGTAACCAGTCTCACCTGGAATAGCCACTCAGGTTGAACTCAGTTAAAGTGAACTTAGGGCCAGGTAGATGGCTCAGTGGGTAAGGACACTTGCTTCTAAGCCTAACAACCTGAATTCGATATCCATAATCCAAATGGTGGAAGGAGAGAAATGACTTTCTCAAGTTGTTCTCTGGCTTCTACAAACATGTCATGGCACTCTTAACCGTCCTCCCATACATATATAAATGAATGCGAAAACATTAAAAAAATCAACTAAAAAGAAAAACAACAAATAACTCGAGTACTTACCAGGATGGAATGTGAGCACTCAACAGACTTTCAAATATACTTGAAAGCCTATTATTCTGTGAAATATCGTAATTTTCAGTAGGTATTTCTGCCTAGATGGCACCGTATTTTGTGACTAAATTGATGTAGTAAAACTTGTCACATGCACTCCTAGCCTCAAAAATTCTGACTATATTAAAAGCAGAACTGAACAAAGAATCTAATTTTAATAAAACATTTAGGAATATATTATACTCACTCGAAAATACTCAGAAGTTGCTCACTTGGTGCATTTTTCAGTCCAGCCACGATACTCTGTAAGCGGCTTACACTCTGAGTAGCTGAAGCAACAGGTGTGGTGACCGCCTCCTTTTCTTGTAAATACCGCCGTCCAGTAAGCGGGGTAGAAGGTGCAAACGACTGCTTCTGTCAGAGAAGGAAAGTGTGTGCAATTAGTGAGTCATCTCCTCTGACCCTGTGTCTGACGCAGCGTCTGCCCATCTTCTCTATCCCTATGCACAGGTCCATTACTTATCACTTTCTTCCTTTTCAGGTCAGCCAGCAGGTGTCCAGCAGTATTATGCAAATGACAGCCATACAAGAGAATCATACTTCCTATGTGTAGTCTCATTTTATCTCATACACCATACCTTAACTATAATGTATATCTATTTTAATTTTATACTTGAGGAAATAGCACAGATAGTAAAAAGTTTGTCTGTGCTAATGAAGTTAATATAAGAGCTGGGAAGCAGGCCCCCACCCTCCACAGGAGTCAGTTTTCCATTGGCTTTTGTCCTCTATAAGTCTCACACATAAACATGGAATTAAGCCTTGGTCCTCAGCACTCCAGTCTACACTTACACAGCAAAAGCCAGAGAAAAGCAGTTTGTGTCAAGTGTAGGGAAGTAAACAATTCTGAAGCAACATAACACAGGTTAAGCTGAGGCAAAGAGCCTGGTAAGAAAGCCCGAGCTTACGTCCAAAGTCATACAATGACAAGCCCAGGTGAACTTGAAAAATGGATGTAAGCTGTGACTAACAGTAAGAGTAAGTGCTATAGTAGAAGAAACTCAATATTTAACTTGAAAGATGCCTCTGCTGTTAGTAGAATCACACAGAGAAAAGACAAGTATCATTCAGAACTGAGGCCACACTAGGTTATATTACTTTTTCAAAGTGTTGTTGAAGGTTGTATTCCACATTGGCCTGTGATGTCAGTTTCTCAAATGGGGTGTCAGCAGTGAACTTTCGAGGTGTTCCAATTTCCTCCTCTGCATCTGCTCCCAAAAAGATCCTCTCATCAAAGTCGCCCACAGTTAGAACATACTCCTCATACTCCTTGTTAACCGCTTTGCTGCAAAGAGAATTGCTTTAAGCTGCCAGAACGAAACTGAGCTGTACGACAGACACATCTCAGATGAAGACAGATCATCCTACAGCTTGGAAAAAGTGATGGCTCTGTATTTTTATTGCCTTTGCATATCAAATATCGGAGGTCCTTACCTGATTAAGAACATTCATGCTGGTCACAGCAATAACTTACCTTGAAGTGCAAGTGAAAGGAACCATATACTTAATCTTAAAACAGTGAAGCTAATTCGAGAAAATAAAGTAACAGCTGATCACTGAGGAAATAACAATGGCTTTGAAACAGGGGCATTCTCAACTGCTAATGTCAATTAATTTGAAGACTATAAACTCAAATACAGATGTCACTGGGTATATTTCTGAATTCTCAGGGGAGTACAGCTGTTTCAAATGCCAATGTTTCTTAAATGTATTTAACTAACAAGGCTTAATGACAATTCCATTCAATGCCATTAAAGTAAGACTTTTGAATTTGAAGAAATTATCTTGATATTTAGTGTTTCACTTAACAAATTTCCACAAATCATTATTGCCAGTCTGTGACATGCCAGGCACTATTTGTATTAGCTATTTACCTATTGTCTATAAGATCTCATGTAGCCTAGGCTGGCCTCAAACTCACTATGTAGCTAAGGCTGGCCTTGAATTTCTGATACTCCTGCCACCAAGTCCTAAGTACTGAGATTACATACAGGTGTGCACCACACTCATCTTTAAATACTTACCTATTATCAGTAAAACTGGAAAGGTCCAAGAGACATTCACCTTTTAAAATCTGGCAACAAAAAAAATAATTTAGGGAATATCAAAAAGCACCAATGTGAGATTTCTGTAACATTTCACATATGTGTAACACATGTAAAAAGAATTATTAAATTTCCAAGCAGGGGCTTGAGACATGACTCAGCGGTTAACAGCACTTGCTGTTCTCACAGAGGACCTGGATCCTGTCCCCAGCAGCCACACAGTGGTTCACAACTATCTATAACTCCAGTTCTAGAGGATCTGATGCCTCTTCTGAGCTCTGAAGGATCCTGCACACATGTGGTACAAAGACACATTCAGTCATACACACACAGAAAATTAAATATTTTTAAAAGGACACCTAGACCAGTAAAACCTCTATCATAGAACATTAAAACAAATTTAAAGTCAATTTTTTAAAATCTTCTAGCACCATCCTCCCAAATAAGTAAAATCAAAGGTTTTTGGTTTTAATGGTACTGGATATTGAATCTAGGACCTCACTCACGCTAAGTGAGCACTACACCACTGTGATACACAACCCTAAAGACATTTTCAAAATACTGCAAGGTTTGTCTACAGCAGTTCTTTTCAAAATTTAAAAGTATTTTCATTAATTCTTTAAGAATTGCACATAAGGTATTTTGACCATATTTACCCACTTCTAATTCCTCCCATATCCACCCCTCCCTCCCTCCACTTCTTAAAATAATCCACTGAGTCCAACTTGTGCCATCCATAAACCTGGGAAGAGGGTCATCCATTGGAGTGTGGTTAACTTCCATGAGCCATACCGTAAAGAACACAGACTCTCCCTCCCGTGAAGCTATCAACGAACCATAGTTCCTTGGTTAGGAATGGGGGCTCTTCCTACTCCATACTAAAATGTTGACTGGATTGATGCTGTGCAGGCAACCATAGCTGCTTGAACTCATTGAGTGGAGTGGTTCTGTCACATCCCAAAGATATTGTTTTGCTCTGGTCCTCCCTAACCTCTGGATATTAGAATTCCCCCACCACTTCCAAATGATCTCTGAGCCTTGGGAGGGGATGTGATACAGATGTCCCTTTTGTAGCTAAGCATTCCACTGACATTTACTCTCTGCACTGAGAAAGCATTTTTAACAAACTTTAATGATTTAATGAGTAATTCTAGTGAAAGAGATTCATTATTAAACACTAATCTATGAGAAGGAAAACTAAAGTTACTATAACACACTTCAGGCAAGCAAAAAGTTTAAAAGGAGAGCCAGATGTGGTGTAGCAGATGCTTGCAATCCCAGAACTTGAGAGGCAGAGGAAGAGGATTAGTGGTTTAAGGTTATCCTTGGTTCTACAGTGAGTTTGAGGCCAGCCTAAAGTACATGAGACCCTGTCTCAAAACAAACAAATAAAAAAGATTAAAAGAAAATTTAGGGGGCTGGGGCTGGGTCCCAATGGTACAGTGCTGGCCTAGCATTTACAAAGCCTTGGATTTGATCTTCAGTACCACAAACAGAAACAGGGGAAGACCTTGATTCCTATTACTGGTGAGAAAGAAAAACCACAGTTAGCAATAGTTCCATCTACCTCACTAGACTTAGACTGTCATTATGTTGGGTCACAAAGGGAAATGCCTTCAAGAGCAAGGGTCCATCATATGTGAATGGAGAGAGAAGAGCTGAATGCACATTTGCCATCCTAAAAATTACGGTCATCATTTAGCTTGGTAATAGTTTACTATGTAGAAATTCCAACCCTTAGCTGGGCATAGTGGTGCACACCTTTAATCTCAGTAATCAGGAAGCAGAGGCAGGTGAATCTCTGTGAGCTCTAGGCTAGCCTGGTCTACAGAGTGAGTTCCAGGACAGCAATGCCGGTTATATAGACAAATCCTATCTTGAAAAACAAAACCAAAAAATTCCAACCTTGAATTGCCATAGCTTCTTGTTTTTAAAAGCTTTTTATATAAAAAGTCATGTTATTTAAATAATAAATTGAACAAGATAAAACTAAGTATCATCCTATAAGCCAAACAAAACATCTCTGGCCTTAGAGCTGAAATACTATCCTGTCCAAGTATGCAATCCAGAATACTTGAATAGCCTCCAAGTATTTTCAAAACCAGAATGATGGTTTGGATGATGAGTTTGCTTTGGAATGAAATAAATTGTTATAATAATTATGTCAAGACAATACAGAGGTTTGGACCACTGTACCAAGGTATATTGCATCTGCACAATACATTCTTTAAAAGTTTACTTTGCTGGAAGTGTTTAACATATCTACAAGAAACCATGATGTATACATACTCCAGGACATGTAAGAGTAAACACAATGTATGGAAGCGAGAAGAAACCAGTTAGGAAAGGCTTTGTGCTTCAAGAAAATACCATGGTCTGTGGGATGGCTCAGCAGACACTGGCTCCTGCCACACAAGCCTGGTAATCTGAATTTGATGCCTGGAACCAACTTAAAGATCAAAGCCAAGAACCCATGAAGTTGTCCTCTGGCCTCCACATATGCTGTGGCATGTGTACTCATATATACAAAACAGGCATTCATACACACATACAATAACAGTAGTACTTTAAAAAAAATTTTAAGCCAGGCTATGGAGGCAAACCCATTTAATCCCAGCACTTGGGAGGCAGAAACAGGTAGATCTCTGTGAGTTCAAAGCCAGCCTAGTCTACAGAGCTAGTTCTAGGACAGCTAAGGCTACACAGAGAAACCCTGTCTTGAAAAACAAACAACAACAATAATAATAATTAAATAAAAATCTCTTAATACTAAGTGGGAACCAGAGTGATGATTTAAACCAAATCCTTTGGGAAAAGACAAGGTCTAGTTGTATTATATGATTCAATGTTGAAGAAATAAGTTAATAACTCCTCCATGATAAACTAATTCAGAAATATAAAAAATAGACAATTAATTAGAGAGAAAAATAATTCAGAATGCATGTAAGTAGCCTGCAAGCAGTTTTCTGCTTTATTTATGTAGAACTAAAGCAATAGCTGCAGCTGGGTGTAGTGGCACATGCTTTAATACTTGGGGCAGAGGCAGGAGGATCTCTGTGACTTCAAGGCCAGCATTGTCTACACAGTGATTTCCAGGACAGCCAGAGATAAATAATGAGACCACCTCCAAAACCCAAAAGAGAAAAAACAAAGCAATAGTTGTTATACTATTGCAATGCTTTTAGTAAGCAGCTCTTATCAGAACTACTTAGGGCAGGAAGTCAGTCAGCTCACTCTGAGCTCATGCTTTTCATAAAAATGCTTTATCAGGACAATGCAGGTTCTGTCAGAACCCCTAGAATTGCTGGCATTGCATCTTCCTGACATATAACTGAACACTTTCTTGAACCACTCAGTTTCACTCTTGTGACTAGAGGGCAATATTGCATCACAGCAGACACTGAAACTTGGGACTCAAAAGCATTGGATCCCCTGAAACCGGAGTTACAGGAGGTTATGAGCTGAGAATGGTGGGTACTGGGAATTGAACCTGGGTCTTCTGCAAGAGCAGTAAGTGTTCTTAACTTCTGAGCCATCTCTTTAGCCCCAGACCTGGGACAGCTGACCATGAGTCCACATGTTGAGAAGATTCTTTCCTTTCAGGCTGCTGCTGACTCCTAAACATGGTATTTACTTCTTAGTACCTTCTTATCATAGAGTTTGGAAATGTACGGCTTGAAGTAATGCTCCTTTATTCCTTTTGCTTCTACTAGAAGTCCATCGTGTAGATCACAAAGTACAGCAATGATACATGGAGGCTCTTCTGCAGCTTTGAAGTCAGGAGCATGGAAATCAGATGGTAAACCTAGTTTACCATGAAGGGAACAGGAAGGACAAAAAGAACAGTCAGTTTTTCAACCTTTTCTAAAAATTAATAATTACTTTTCAAAAATAAATATTTTACCTTTAAATGATGGATTTAGCAGGTCTCGTCTATTTGGGCACATAATAGCATTGGCAAAAATCAGGTCCAAGCAGCACAGAAGTAGATGATATGAGTTTACTAAATCATCACCAATCATACGAAAATTACCTTTATAAGGAAAAAAAAGTTAAACATCCAGGGACATCATCAAATCCCAAAGTAGAAATGTAAAGCACTGAGAATGTCAACTTACCCTTAGTGTAAACAAAGAGTGTCCAGCAGAAATTAAAGAGATCCTTTACACTGCAAGGAATTCTCCTAAAATGAAATAATGTATTTTTTTTTTGTCTGACTAACCTGCTAAGCATTGAAAGAGCAAACATAAATAAAAGGGTCAAATTCCTTGTAAAACTCCACTCAAGTGGACAGATGGCTCAGAAACAGACTTGTTAAAACACAATCAGCATAAATAAAAAAAATAATAAAAGTATTACCCTTATTTTCAAATATAAGTAACTACCCATAAATTTCAAAAGAAATTCAAGTCTTTGCAGAAAGGTAATATGCAGACTTTTAAAATTAAACTCTCCTAATAATTTTGCATCACAAATATATGAGATTAAAGGTCTCACCTCTGCTTCCTGCTTCGTGGCAATTTTGGCAGCTCTTCATATGGATTTTGAAATATATCTAAAAAAATGGGCTCAAATTTTTTAAAAATTACAGTAGACACTTCAAAATTTCTCTCTAGCCTTTCTATACGTTCACGAAATTCTTGTGGTAGGTTTGACATGTCCATCCACTTCTTCATTTTACTAAAAAACTGTATTAAGCTTCAAAGAAAGGGAAGAAAAGACAACTTTAAAATGAGTCCACAGAATGGATTGAAAATGACATTTTCTTCATGACTAAAAATCTGTTTTAAAAACCTAAATTTATATAAAAACAAAACAAAACCAACAACATAAACCCTCACTCCCAGTGCTATGAATTACACTGGTTCTCTGGATCATCATGGAGACCAACGAGGCTGAAGTGGGAGCAAGCTTCCAGGATGCAGGTGGTGAAAGAACCTACCTATTTCCTTCTTCCTCTACACCTAGGCAAAGATCTATATATAGTTTATGAAGTAAATGTTAGTCAACAATGTATAAGTCCACAAAGTTAGTTTGAAGAAAAAATAAGTCTCCCAAATGGAAAGTTGTTCACAAAGTAGTAGACTATTATAGGTTGGGAATAAAATTCAAGTGTTTGAGTTCTTTTTGTTTTTCAAGACAGGGTTTCTCTGTGTAGCCCTGGCTGTCCTGGAACTTGCTCTATAGATCAGCTTGGCCTCGAACTCAGAGATCTGTCTGCTTCTACCTCCCAGGTGCTTGGACTAAAGGTGTGCATCACCAGAACCTGCTAAGTATTTGAGTTCTAATGTGTGGCATTACTACCAAAAATAAAATAAATATGTAGATACTTAGAAAATCATAAGAGATTGTTATTCCACTTTCTCAGCTTATTCAATAGGGATACTCTGTTAGCATGGTCTTAGATTAAAAACTCATAGTGTCAATGGTTTACTTTATTAAATATCTGGCACTATATAGAGGGATAATTGGTGTTTTTTTTTAAAGTTATCAGTTAATTGTTCACAGGTAAATCTGACATGTTAATTAAATCTGAAATTCTAAAAAAAAAATCCTTATCAACAGCAGCAACCAAAAAAACAAAGAAAGAAAGAAAGAAAGAAAGAAAGAAAGAAAGAAAGAAAGAAAGAAAAATTGTCACACTATTTTTTTTTTCTTTTCTTCTCCCAATTAGTTGCTATGGAGAAGTTTTCCCTTTTTTGGCAGGGGTAGATTGGGACAGGAAGATGCTAAGTGTGGGAAGTTCTCTCCTTGGAGGAATTCCTCAGTTTTGAGAATTACTTCCTTTAGACCACCTTCACTGGAAATTGGGATGCAAAGTTTCCTGTTATGTATGTATCCAAGGCTGGCCTTGAATCATTGACCACATGATGAAAATGAACAGGGTGGCCTCCAAATTATGATCCCCTGCCATAGCCTCTTGAGTGCTAGGATAACAGGATAATTGACATGTCTCATCACACCTGACACATTACTTGCAGGCACTGTACCACTAAAAATCATCTTCATGTCTCTGATAAACTATACACAGGATTACATTTGCCATTTTAATGTTTACAGTCCAGTAGCATCTGTACACTCAGGTCACCATCCACTACCAGAACTCATTTGAAATTTTTATTATGAATATGTACTAATCTAAATCTTGAAGTTATAATTCTCTTGTTTAGAGACAGGTCTTTTGCAGCCCAGGCTGGCTCTGAACTTGTTATATAGCCAAAGATGATCTTGAATCCCTAATCATCCTATCTCCATCACCTCAGAGCTGGAATGACAGGCATATGCCATACCAGCCAGCTTTTATATGGTGCTTGGGATGAAACCTAGGGCCTCAGGCACACTAGGCAAGAAAGCACATTACCAACTGAGCTATATTCTTCAGCCCCATGATAACATTCTCAGTAAGAGCTACAATTACCCCAGGCCTCTTTCAAAATAGATTACTCTTTATTTGAGCTTTGTCTGATGTCTCCCTATGGTTAAATATACACAAGTTGTACATTTTGAAATTGGAGAACTGTGACACAGTGAATTTAAGTCTTTAGGACAACTACACATAGTGGCATACTATATCCATCCTCATCTCATTAGTGTTATTGACTCTGGTCATCTTGCCAATGTTTTCTGTCGTATAGTTGATATTTATTTTTTAATTTGTCACTACTAAGCATCCTGTAGATCTTAGTTCTACCGTTTACTTGCTCCTTTGGCAATCACAGGACTATTTACCTGGAAAGGAAACAAAGAAATGCAATAATCCAGACTCAGATAGGTGCTAATGTCCACTTCTGGGCTGTTGAGGGGGTTTGACTGATAAAACTATTTGAGATAAAACTATCTCTACTTCCTATCCCTGAGAACCCAGAATAGAAGAAAGGCAATTATTAAAGCCCTATTCTGGGGGCTGCAGAGTTGGCTCACAGGTTGGGAACACTGGCTGCTCTTCCAAAGGACCTGGTCTCAATTCCCAACACACACACGACAGCTCACAACTGTCTGTATCTCCAGTTCCAAAGGATCCAACACACTCACACAGACACACATGCAGGTCAAAAACCAAAGTACATAAAATAAAAATAAATAAATAATTTGAAGCCCCATTGTGGAGGGGGTAGTCATAAGAATAGTTTCAGTTCATTGTAATAAAAAAACAAAAACAAAAACAAAAAAAGAACCACAGCTGGGTGGTGGCAGCACACGCCTTTAATTCCAGCACTTAGGAAACAGAGGCAGATGAATCTCTGAGTTTGAGAGTCTGCACCAAGTGAGTTCCAGGACAGCCAGGGCTACTCAGAGAAACCCTGTCTCGGAAAAAAAACAAAAAACAAACAAAAAAACCCTAATTTGAAAAAAAAATTAAAAATAAACACAATAATTTTAGCTCCAAGGAAAATTAATAAAGTCAAGATGATTAGAGATTCTTCATAGATCTCTGGGCTGGAGAGATGGCTCAGCCATTAAAGGCTAGGCTCACAACCAAAAATAAAAGATTCTTCATAGATCTCAATTTTTGTCATTGATAAAAATAAAGAGTAATGTTATGGTAACTTTAAATTGAGCAAAATCTATCCACTGTTGTAGAAACAATCTTATCTTTTTGTCATCACTGGCCACATAATTTTTTAAATCTCTATAATAACTGGCTATTATTAACATGGTGTCTCATGCCTATAATCCCAATAATGTCAGAAGACACAACAACTACAGAAATATTCCTTATTAAAGGGGAATAAATAGGCATAAGTAAATGTAGTACTAATCCAAAATTGGGAACTATACTCAAAGAAAAGCAATGCTCTCAGGAAGATTGTTAGATAGACTAACAAAACCAGAATAGAGATGGCAGATTTGAAAAAAGTGTTGAGTTTCCTTAAGTTTATAACTATCACAGTTCATTAAGAAATACCTCTGAAACTGGGCCTGATGACATACATCTACCACCGGAGCACTTGAAGGCTGAAGCAGGAGCCACACAGTTTGAGGCTAGCCTGGACCTGGGCTATATATAGTAAGGTACACTCTCAAAAATAAGTAAATAACTAATTAATTAAAATATCATTGAAAAAAATTTAAGATAAAAAGCTATAAAGAATACAACTCATTTTGAAATCATTAAAGAATAAACAGAGAGAAAGAGCATAATACTTGCTATAGAAAGATAAAGTGACAAGTAAGGTAGACGGGCATTACAGGGGAGACTGGATCACAGGTATACGGTGTTCTTTCCATTTCTCTCTATGCCTAATAATTTTCCTCTACGCTTTAAATTATTTCTAAATTTTAAAGGATTAGTGAGCAAAAGTATAGCTAAAATCAATGTAACAAAGTCTTCGGTTGAAGTTAGACTCTGAAGAGCCAAAGTCGAGAAGCAGTGTCATACTGGGAAAGAACATGAAGTGACAGACTAGGGACTGAACAATGTCCAATGAGTTAAAATGAGAAGCAGAATCCTAAAAGGAATTCAGGACTCTGTGTACATGTGGTGTGTGTTTATGTGTGTGCATGCATGAGTGCATGTGTGTATACTTTGTTCAGGTGGCTACATGTGCAAGCCAGCAAATGATACCAGAATATCTCCCTCAATCATTTTTCCACTGGAATTATTTATTTATTTTTTTATTTTTTTTGGTTTTTCGAGACAGGGTTTCTCTGTGTAGCTTTGCGCCTTTCCTGGAACTCAATTGGTAGCCCAGGCTGGCCTCAAACTCACAGAGATTCGCCTGCCTCTGCCTCCCGAGTGCTGGGATTAAATGCGTGCGCCACCACGGCCCAGCTGAATTTTTTATTTTTAAATTTATCTTTGTGTGTGCGTGTGTGCATGTGCGCACATGCCATATCTAAGCAGGTGCCCGAGGAGGCAAGGAGGAAGTGTCAGAACCCTTTGAGGTATAGTTACAGGGAGTTATGAGCCCCGATATGGATGTTAGGAACCAAATTCAGGTTCTCTGGGTGAACAGGAAGCCCTCTTAAACACGGGGCCATCTCTCCAGAACTTCCACTTCAATTAGAGCTGTCATTTTGACTGGACTGGCTAGCTAGCAAGCCCCAGGACTGGCTTACCCCAGTCCCCCAGCACTAAGGCTCTAGAGCAGAAGAAGCCAGGTTCTCATGCTTGTGTGACAGACACTCTACCCAATTTTAGTATTTCTAAAACATCCTTTGGGAACAAAACGTTTTACCTTAACTTAGCTGAGCGTAGTATTCTGGTCAGTGAAACACAGTTTCCTTCCATGATGCCCTTCCCCACTGTAGGAATGATGCTCTTGCGGCAAGCAACATATAAAGAACATGCCAGCCAGTGTATGACTTCTCCCTGCAGGCAGATGCAAGAAAAATACAGAGATACCTTAAAATGCTTATTTGGGAAAGGCCTCACAATTTCATCTCTCTAAACCCTAAGGAGAAATAAGGTTAATACAATCCCAAACATCAGTTCAGACCCCCACATTCTCCTTCCTGTTCTTAGAACAAGAACATGAAAAATCAAGAATTTTCCTAAATTTCTAAATCTACAAATAGATCTCTTGGGGCTGGAGAGATGGCTCAGAAGTTAAGAGCTCTTCCAGAGGTCCTGAGTTCAATTTCCAGCAACCATGTGGTGGCTCATAACCGTCTATAACAAGATCTGGTGCCTTCTTCTGGCGTGCAGGCATATATGGAGGCAGAATGTTGAATACATAATAAATAAATAAATCTTAAAAAAAATAGATCTCTTTCTTGATTCCAAATTTAACCTTACCAAAAGAATTCTACTAAAATCTCTTCGTATTCTCTCTCTCTCTCTTTCTCAGACAGAATTTTGTGTAGCCTTGGTTGTCTTGGAACTAGCTCTATAGATCAGGCTGGCCTTGAACTCACAGAGGTCCACCTGCCTTTATTTCCTGAATGCTAGGATTAAAGGCATATGCCACCACCACCTGGTAGTCATAGTCTTGATGGTACTTATTCTTTTCTATCATTTAAGTTTTATGTTTCTTTTTAAGCATTTTGGCAGAGAAAAGAAAAAATAAATTAGAATGTTATCAAGGGAGTCACATGTCAAAATATTAATACTTAATATATTGATATATAATGGTATATTAATATTAATACCAACAATATGAAAGACAATGTCATTTTTGTGAGGTAAAGATTTGGGGCATTATTTATCCCATAGTAAGTTATCTTTAAAATATTAAGCATAGTTCTCCACCACCACAGATATCTCAGTTTACAAGCTATAAAAAAAAAAGTAGGGTGGAGAGATGGCTCCAGAGGTTAAGAGCACTGACTGCTCTTCCAGAGGTCCTGAGTTCAATTCCCACCAACCACATGGTGGTTCACAATCATGTGTAATGAGACCTAGTGCCCTCTTCTGGCCTGCAGACATACATGCAGGCAGAACATTGTATACATAATAAATTATTTTTTTTAAAAAAATGTAATGATTGGTAACTCAACACTTAATTTTCTGCTCTTGACTTCAAATGTTTTCAAGCTGGGAACACCTCATGACTGGATGAAATACAGTTGAAGTCTAAGGATTAAGGATTATAGATACAGGCCAAGCAGTGGTGGTACAAGCCTTTAATCCCAGTACTTGGGAGGCAGAGGCATTTGGATCTCTGAGTTCGAGACCAGCTGGTCTACAGAGCAAGTTCCAGGATAGTCAGGGCTACCCAGAGAAAAAATGAGAACTACAGATATAGACACCAACATGGTTGCATAAACAAGACCTGAACAAGGATGCTAAGACAGAAGGAAGAACCTAGACAAAGAACTACGGGGAACTGAGGGATGCTGACAGGGAGAAACAGCACATCAACTGCTTCTCCAACATCAAATGGTCAGCCTCGAAGGAAGGAGCAGAAACAGACACACGGTATTTATATGTTTAGACATGCACACACATGTGGAACAACAAATTAAAGACCATGAATTTGAGAGAGAGCATAAAGTGGAGGTACATAAAGGAGGTAGGAGTTGTAGGGAGGAAAGAGACAGGGAGAATGATGGAATCATATCATAATCAAAAAAAAATGGTAATACTACTAAAAATAATTACAGATACAGGGCCAGAGAGATGGCCTTTGCTATGCAGGCCTGGAGACCTAGATTTGATCCTTGGAACCCATGTAAACATGTGGAGGGAAAGAACTAATCCAACAGAAGTTACCCTCCAATCTCCATGTGGCACATGCTGCCCCCACAAATTAAAATTTTATTTTAAAATATTCTGTGACAGGGCCGGACATATACCTCAGTGGTAGAGTACTTAAAACAATAAAACAACAAAATCAAACATGGTTCTTAATCTCCAAGTCTAAAGTTAAGAATAGTAACAGAAACTATTCTCTATAATTGGTAAAAATATAGGTTGTAAGAAGTGAAGAGAAAGTGTGGGCAAATACAGTGTAGTAACTGACTTTGACTGGAAGTCAACAAAAACTTCACAAAGGAAGATTTAAAACTGCTCAGTAGCAAACTACCAAAAAAATGTAAGTTAGGGGAGTAAAGGGAGAATGTTAGCAGGGGCTTGTGTGGTGCTAGGCAGGGTGGAGACTGTAGAAAGAGTTCTTAGGGGCACAGAGACAGGGAGATGCCTTTTCTCCAATTGTCTTTCACCAACAACCAAAAGAAGAAAAAGAACAAGAAAAAAACAAAACATAGGACAAAATACTTCCAAACTCAATTCAGATAGCTATGCTTTCTTTTCTTTTGTAAAAGAATCACTTATTATGTATAGAGTTCTGCCTGCATGTATGCCTCTATGCCATAAGAGGGCACCAGATCTCATTATAGGTTGCTGGGAATTGAACTCAGGACCTCTGGAAGAACAACCAGCACTCAACCTCTGAGTTATCTCTCCAACAAACATTTAAGGTGTCAACTCTGTCTAACTATGGATTTAGAATTTAGATGGTCAAACCTTCTCTGGAGTTACAGATGGAGGGAAATAGTCGAGGCAGAGTGACCTGCAGAAAGCACACAACTTGGACTGAGTTTAACATACTTAAGAATCTGAAACAAGCTTCTAGTTTGAGCGACTTGGCCACAGATTGTACTTAATAATGCTTATTTGAGGAGATTAAATGAAGGCCTGGGAGATTAGAATGCTTTCTCAGGAAGTCAAAAAATGTATTTTCAACTGAGATGTCATCATAATTTCCCTTACTTTTTTGTATAGTGTGCGCGTGTGCACATATATGTGCACATATATGTGCACATGTGTAAATGAGTGGAGGTCAGAGATAAATGTTGGGTGTATTCATCTATCACTCTCAACCTTTTGAGACAGCCTCACTGAACCTGGAGCTTTGTGTTTCAGCTAGACTGGCAGGCTAGGGCGGGCGCTTAGGATTAGCCTGTCTCCACCCTCTATCCCTCATAACCTATAACCCCAGGGTTCCAGAGCACACTGCCACTGCACCTGCACCTGCCTTTGACATGGCTGCTGGGGAATCCTTCATCCACTGAGCCTGCTCTCCGGCCCTCCTCTAATTTCATATCCTCTCAGTTTTCCAGACATGTACCTTCTGTTGCAGATCACTATCCTTTATTCAGTCCATTCTGCCTTTTCCTGGAACATGTAAGGTCGTCTCAGGTACTTTTCTCTCATATGAGTATAGATACATGTACAATAGTCAGCTCCCCATTTCCCACTCCATGCATTTGAGGCCAACAATTATTTCACTGGCAGGCTGAGTCAGAGGAACAGCCTATATGTGAATCCGGCCCACATGTACAACGAAAGCTTTTGTACATCCCAGTGATATGCTGAAATCGTGTCTTGATATCCCCTGGGGCATGGTTCCACTACCCTAGAAGATACCAAAATCCAAGGATGTTCAAGGCCCCGATTTAAAATGGCAATGCATTTGCATATAACCTATGATCATCTCTAGATTAGTTGATGTAAATGTTATACAATCATACTACATTGTTTGTGGAATGACAAGTCCGTTCATGTTCAAGACAAATGCAATGTTTCTCCCAAATACTTTTGATCTGCTGAACCTACAGACATGAATGCTACTTGTCCATGCCATCATAATTCTACTTCTACACTAAGCTTAAATACCTATATAAGTTTCGATATTCGAGTGACTCTAGGCAAAACAATCCTGGGCCGTGGTACACCAAGAAAACAGGTATAGCAGTCACTGCCCTGCCGTGAAGACAAATATAAAAGTTACTGGGGAAATCTAATAGTGATAACCACCATTTATTTTATTCAGAGCCAGACCACAGTAACGACCTGGCAGAGGAACGTGGGACTGAGAAGAGCTTTGTGTGTGCTAACTTTGATCAAACTACAGTGGTATAAATGAACTCACTGCTGCACCCTATGAAGCAGAAGGGTGGAGAGGTTAAATACAGCTGAGCCAGGCTGCATCACAAACCGCGTCACCTTGGGCGCCAAATTAACCTCTGACGACCCCGCTTTTCTCTTCTGCCCAGTGGGGATCAAAAAGTGTTTCAAAAGGGTAGGGAAGACATACTCAAAGGGCCGGGCAGCGATGAGTAATTCGCTTTATCACAGGATCTGCTCTGATCGATTCAACGGCAGCACCGCGCCGTTTGGGGCGCTGGGCGGCGCGCAGAAATCAAGTTTGGAAGTGTGGTGTCTAGGGAACCCCGGAGCAGAACCCAACTCCGGAGGAGCAGCTCCTTTTCTCAGCTTCGGCTTCCCGCCTCGAAACAAATGGGTGGGCTGGCCGAGGTACACCCACCCTTCCCTCCCCGCACTCCTCGGAGACCCTCGTAGGTGGGGGAACTCCCACCGCCCGATAGGCTTGGGGCGGGGGCGGGCCGGGGGTGGGGCCTGGCGAGGGTCGGGGCCGCCGCCCACCTGCCGCCGCTCACCTCCAGGCTGTAGTTGCCGCGGATGGCGGTGAAGTCGTCCAGGGCTTCGGCCGCGCTCCCCTCGTCCAGGTTCAGCTCCTGGCACAGGGCCTGCAGCGCCTCCCTGGCCGCGGCGACCGCCGCCGCCCCCTCGGCGTGGGGCTCGTCCTCGAACATCCCCTCCGGCCCGACGGGCGGCGCGACCCGGCTTCGGGGTTTTCTTTTCCCTCCTGGCGAGCTACCCACAACCCCCCGCGACAAAGCGCGCGAAAATCGCCGACTTGAGCTCGCCTTCCCTTCATCGTCTGCCTCCGCTTTTCTCCTCAAAAAGTCCCTTTCTCCTCTGCGGCCCGCAGTCGCCCCCTCTCCGGGAACGTGATAAGGAGATGGACCTCAGACTCTAAAGGAGACCTGGCTCGGGCCCTTGGTGGGCAGCCCCGGCCGGGGCACCGGCCCGCGGCGACCGACGTGAGGGAGCGGGGCGGAGGGATCCGAGCCGGTGCTGAGGCCGCCGGGACTGCAGCTTGCGACCCGCGCTCTCCACGGCGGGTCCCGTGGTGTGGGGAACTTCGGGCTACCCGTGGCGAGTTCGTTCACACTAGTCAGAAGCCTTCCCCTTGACACTGGCCCGTGGACCTAGGTTGGCCGGCTCCCCCGCGCACGTTTAACCCGCTCTCACCGAGCTCTGACCCTTGATGCGGATGGGGGCGGGAGCAGCCGAAAGTGGCTCATTCTGTAGGAGCGCCACGTCGGAGGCTTTCTGCCTCGCCAGAAAGGGATGGAGAGGCAAGGGTTTTCGGTGACGCCTCTCAGGCTCGCCCTTTCTTCTTCTTCTTCTTCTTTTATTTTTATTTTTATTTATTTAAATTTTTTTGGGGGGGGTTTCGAGACAGGGTTTCTCTGTGTAGTTTTGGTGCCTGTCCTGGATCTCACTCTATAGACCAGGCTGGCCTCGAACTCACAGAGATCCTCCTGCCTCTGCCTCCCGGCAGCCTCGCTAGATTACCTCCCTGGATTCTGAAACTGTCCCAGTAAAAGTCGTTTCAGGAGTAGAATGGTCTTTGTGGTTACCTGAAAGATGTTTTTAAAACGTAAACTAAAACCGGACAGTTTCACTAAGAATCCTTCAGGAAATACATGCCTTTTGTCTTTAAAATAAAGAAAAATATAGTATTCAGACGCACTAGGTAATTCTTAACCTTGAAAATATCAAGCTAGTTTGTTCTCAGTCGGAGGAGGCTTTTCTCATATGTTCACCAAACTGGAAATGCGATTGGGCATGCCTTTGCTTACCTAGCTCTTCGGTATTTAAGTCCAGATGTCACCCTCTCAGGCCATTTCTGAGCAGTACATCTAAAAGTAGGTGACACCTCCCACGCAACATCCATTTCTTTGTCTCCATTGTACCTTGTCATCTGAAGTTGTCATGCTGATTGACCAGCTCTTCCTACTGAAAGTTGCATGGTGAGAAAGAACCTTTGGTCTTCACTGCATACCCTAGTTTGGATTAGTTCTTGCCACTCAGTACTTGGTGTATTGAGTGTATTTGAAAAATTACTAAGTACTCCTTATTTTGGATGGAGTCACTAGAGAAGAAAATGGGGGTATCGAGGCAATTTATGAAAGAATTCCTATGTCCCACTAAAGCCTAGATGTTACACTCCAAGCAGAGATTTTAACATGTTAGTGATGGTCAGTCTGTTTTGGACAAACTCCTCTGGCTGCAGCTATGGCTTCATGGACAGGATAGATAGACTACCAAGTCTGGAGATAATAGGGTGCTGTCTTACATGTTGGAAGGTGCCAGGTTGGAAGGAATCTTTGGACTAAAATGCAAGGGTACACTGCTGATGTAGGAAGAGTCCTGTGTCACGTGACTTTTCCTAGGAGAGGTAAACCTCTCTAAATCCGATAGACAAATGACAGCATAACTAAGAAACAGTGCAGCCTCATCCAGCTTGAGTCAGACAGTGGGTTAGTTTAGCAGGGTTACTCAGAGGAAGGAGCTCGGGCAGTCAGGGAGCATGGATGCAAAGGCAGCCGCCGTTTCCATCGTGGGTGACAACCTACAAGAGCCACCTCCTTGGAGCTCCCTGCACAACTAGCTGGCACCAGAGCCAGCCGGAGTTTCCCTAGCAATTATTTAGTGTTCTGTTCCTGGGGAATGGGTCCTGTGAGTCCTGTAAGTTTCTGAGCCTTTAGTTTTGTTTTCTCCCTGAGCCTCTTTCCAGAAGAGGAAACAGCTGCACAGCACCCTGGTAACATAGGTTTCCATCTAGGCCAAGGTGTTAAAAGATTTTAACTAGGACGGGCCTTCAAGCAAAGGGACGAGCAAGGTTAGCTATAGTGCAGTTTCATACAGGGGTCTTGTAGCAAGTGGAGGCCTCACAACCTCATTTAAACGCTAAAGCAGACTATCAGAGTGGAAGTTGTGGACTGTGGTTTAAAAGCTATTTAAGCTATTTGGAAAACAGCAAAACAAAAACCTCTTTTCATTTAATACTTGAATAAAATCAATGGATTGGTTGACCAGACCTTACAATCCTATGAAGTCTATGGCTGAAATGAAAAATCCGGGCAGTAATATGATCCAAAAGCTCTTTAGAAGTCACCAAGGTAACTTCAGGAGAAAGGCCTGAGGACTTGCTTGTAAATTTCTTTAGTTTTCAGGCGATAGTATTTGAAACTGCCTGCAGATTCCTTTCCCTTTTAGTGTCCTGCCCTTGACAGATCAAGTTTTGTCCTAGAAATAGCCACTGGACCATTAGTGCTGAAATTTAAAAAAAAAAAAAAAAATTTTTTTTTGTTTATAATTTTTTTTGTATTGGTTGGTAAGAAAAAGGCCTGGAAGTTGTTCTAGCATCTCATGCATGTATGATCTCTTTGAAGCCCGAGTAGCTGGAGACACAGGGGCTTCATCTTGTTTAGAGGTAGAGAATAGAGTTGGCTGCACTTGTGAGGTCTCCTGAAGTGGTCTGGGGTCCTAGCACCCATATATACACATTAAGCTGGGCCTATTTTATATATGTTCTGCATTGTTTCATCACCTTTTTACTGTTTAACTTAGTTCACAAATGGACATCTGTGGTGTTTTGAGTAAGAATTGCCCCAATGGGCTCATATATTTGAATGTTTATAGCACTATTTGAAAGGATTAAAAGGATTAGGAGGTGTGGCCTTGTTGGAGTAGGCATGGCCTTGTTGAAGGAAATGTGCCACTTGGGGGTGGGTTTTGATATTTCTAACTTGATCTGTCTCTGTCTCTGTCTCTGTCTCTGTCTCTCTCTCTCTCTCTCTCTCTCTGCCTACAGATCAGGATGTAGCTCTCAGCTACTGCTCTAGCACCCCCTGCATGCCACCATGATGATAATGGACTAAACCTCTGAAACTGTAAGCAAACTCTCCATTAAATGCCTTCTTTCATAAGAGTTGCCTTGGTCATGGTGTCTTCACACCAAAGAACAGTGACTGAAACATCTTTCTGGATTCTTGACTATCCCTCTAATTCTTTGTAAATCACCATCCCTGAGATTTTTTTCCCTTTTCTATATTTGTGTTATCATTTCTGTTAGAACAAAAGCAGCAATTCACTCATAATTATAGAATACATTGTATATTACACATATTTATATACATTTTTATGGTGCTGAAGAGTGAACCCAGGGCTTTATGCATATTCTCTGATACTAAGTTACATCCCAGCGCTAATAGGAATGGTCTTAAATCAGTATTTTCCTCCTTGAATAGATGAACATAGAAACCATAACCAGTTCACTGGGCAACTGACACTGGCTTCAGTAAGGGAGACCATCCCGTGTTCTGGACTTCACTGCTTTTTAGAAATGGTAGAATCTGTCTCTTTCCTTTTGACTTTGCAAATCCGAAGACTTTTTTGTTTTTGTTTTTGTTTGTTTGTTTTAGTTTTTGGTTTTTCCAAGACAGGGTTTCTCTAGAAACCCTGGTCCATCCTGGAACTCACTCTGTAGACCAGGCTGTGCTCAAACTCAGAGATTCACCTGCCTTTGCCCCAAGTCCTGGGGTTAAAGGCGTGCGCCAAGACAGTTTTTAACTATCCCTTCTCCTCTGTTTTATTATTTTCTCTGCTCTTGAGGAAGATTTGGGAGCTTCAGAAAAAAAGCATATGAGTTAGGGGCTCAGGGAGAAAAGGAAAATCTCCATATCCTGCTCTAAACTCCATCTCCTTACACTGTCACTGTTCTCAGTAATACTTAGTTCTCTATAAACTTTCATGATTTTTGGCTTTAGAATCATGTTCTAGAAATGTAACTTCATTAAGCCTTGCATTTTTGATCATTTACACATAGATCCATCCCTGCAAAAGAAATGGGACAAGCATGGAGCCAAGTTGGAGTTGGGTGGCTAGAAAGGACAGATGTTTAACCTAGCTTACAATTTTACCTAGCATATTTTCACTTGCTGAGCTAATATATGAGAGCTCCTCTCCACCCCCAGCCCTGTCTTTTATTTATATAATATTCTTTTAATGAGAAAAAAATTTCTGTTTTGTGAAAGATTTGTGTGTGTGTGTGTGTGTGTGTGTGTGTGTGTGTGTGTGTACATAAGTACTCAAGGGGCCAGAGGAGGACATTGGATCCCCTGGAGCTGGAGTTACAGGTGGTTGTGAGCCTACCAACAGGGGTGCAGAAAACCAAGCTAACTGCTGAACCCTATCTCCAGCACCCCCCCCCCCCTTGAGGCAGGGTCTAATATAGCCCAGGTTGATCTTGAGTGGAGTAAGCCATTATGCTCCACAAGAATTTGGTGTCTTCAGTAAAAGGCAGGAAAGCAAAGCAGTTATTAAAAAAAAAGTGAGAATCGAAAATAATAAAGACATGGGTGTGTCAGTGAGAGAAAGTGAACAATATTTTAATATGTAGTATTAAAATGACATGGTACTGTTTTGAATATTTATTTCAGCATATGACAAAACTAAAGCCTAGACCTTTGTGTTTCATACATTTTTTTAAAAAAAAAATCAATAAAAACATTAACCTGTTTCTAAGGACAGCTTTATATAAAAATAATAGAGCTATCAAGATTTAATACACGTATTAGTATTATCACTATTATAATCACTAGTAGGCACTTATAAAAGTTCCCAGCTTCTGAGGTAGTTCAGTAAACAGCAGTCCTTTGTCTCTCAGCGTGTACTTCTATGAATTTTAACTAACAAATATAAATAAAATAACCATTGTTACGCTTGAGACCATCTGTTGGTGGCATTAGTAAGAAACTAAAAATCTACTTGGTGGGAAAGGGACTTCAGCACAAAATATGAGAAAGAAAAGGGGTCATTCAGTCTTTAACTTGCCACTAGAGATCTAAACTATATCCTCAGCTTAGTCTCTGTAATCATAATCTCTTTACATGTTTGAATTTGAAAAGGGAATTCATTCACTCTTTCTGTAACAGAGTCTTGCTAATATATAGCTCTGCCTGGCCTGGAATTTGCTATATAGATCAGGATAACCTTGAACTTGTGACACTTCTCTCACCTCTGCCTTACAAGTGCTGGGATATAAGCATAAGACACCATGCCTGGCTTATTCTCTCACTTTTTAAATATGGAAATTTAAAGTTGAGTATCTTTTCATCACTACAGGTCTGTTTCTACCCTGAGAATGGAGCAGTACATGAAATCAAACCAAGGACTGAAAAAAGGTTCAAGAAAACCACTAGTTTTTATATAACTCCATTATCTTTACAGTACAGGATGGATGGATATTCTGTGATCAAAATGTACAGTATGCTAATTTTAGGAAATAAGTGGCTAGTCCTTGAATTTGATAAAACACTGGAGGCTCAATATCACTAAAACATATTTGGTTGCATGAGTTTTTTTTGAGCACCAATTCAGGAACTGAGATGAACTGTAGAGCAGATCTGTGTTTATTCCCATTTGCAAGAAAGGGCAGATGGAGAAGCAGACGGCAGGCTAACCAAGGGTGTGGGTGCAGGAGTCCGAATACTTGGGTAATCATGGCTTTGCCACTTACTAGTTGTGTGACCCAGAGCAACTCACTTTCATGTTTGTCTCCTCAGTTTCTCTCCATCTGCAAAATAAAGGTAATAATGAAGTGAATTAATAATTAAAAGGGTTAATTATATAATATGCTCAGAGTTAGGCTGATTGTGAACTCTCAATAAGCTGCTCTTCATTTTTATTGGATAATCTAGAAAACAGACTAGTTCAGAAGTAGATAGTAGAGTTGGTTTCCTAAAAGGAGCCAAGAAGAATATGGTGAGGGATGAATGTAATTCAAATGTATGTTTAGTTACCATTCATTGCAGTTTTAAATGTAGTGATTTAATTTATTCTGCTCTGACTCAGAGTGAAGATTTAAGTAGGGATGTCCAATGTGACATTGTCATCTAGGATGCCTGTGCCCTGCAGCCCATATATAGGTTGGACATACCTGAATCTATCAGGCAACTAAGGTCTTCATTTTGAACCTCCTGGAGCTACACCTAGCATATTGCCACTTTCTACTCACTATGAACCATAGATGGATTTGGTCCTAAAGACATCTCAGCAGAGAAATAGCAATGAAAGTTGGGAAAAAGGGTGAATAAAGATTGAGAATGCTTACTGAACAACGCAAACAATGCAATTCACTATTGGATGTAGCTCTTCATCTGCCAGTTGCTGTAGCCGGAATCTTAACAGGTCTTATTAATAAAAACAAACCCAGAACCAGGCATTGGGGTGAACGCTGAATGGTCAGAGAAACAGAACAGGCCACAACTAACCTCCCCTCACTATCTTCTCAGCTGATCCTGTTTCCTCAGACTGAAAACCTCTGTGTCCTCATCCAAATGGATCTCAGCTGAACTGCTGCTAAAAGCTTAACAGCTCTCTATTTTCTGGTCCTCATGCCTTATGTACCTTTTTCTGTTTCCTGCCATCACTTCCTGGGGTTAAAGGCATGTGTCACCATGCCTGGCTGTTTCCACTGTGGCTTTGAACTCTGGATCTCTGCTGCTGAATGCTAGGATTAAAGGCGTGTGCTATCACTGCCTAACCTCTATGTTTAATATTGTGGCTGTTCTGTTCTCTGACCCCCAGATAAGTTTATCACCACAATATCACCACAAGTTGTCACATTTCCTTTTTCTCTCCATATCACCCCAAGAGGTTTCTTTTGTCCCATAGAGTTCAGCTCTGGCTTTCTGCTTAGATTTCTCCACTAAACAATGGCTTGGAAGTCAGACTTCGTACCTATTTCTAGAATGCTCCTTCTATGTGCAGTCATCAAGGTATTTATTCAACTAAATTCAATCTGTTTCTCTCTCCTTTTTTTTTTATGTGCATTGGTGTTTGCCTGCATGTGTATCTGTGAGAGGGTGTCAGATCTTGGAGTTAGAGACAGTTGTGAGCCTCCATGTGGATGCTCGGAATTGAACCATGGTCCTCTGGAAGAGCAGTCAGTGCTCTTAACCCGTGGTCATCTCTCCAACCCAACTTATCTGTTTCTTAGAAAAATTCATCTTCTGAGAACCTTTTCTTCACTTATATTAAACTGGGCAGTGGGTAGTAAACAGACTCCATCTTAGAGCTATCTAGGACCTGGCAGCAGTAGTTGGAGAAATTAGGAACACTGAGGAAAAGGAGTGGGAACTTTGTATATACTTCGATAGAGTCAGAATTTTGTTATTGCTCACAGGCTTCAAAAGGAATTGGAAAAGAAAGGCCTTACGAGATTTTATAGAATATTAGGTATGAAAATGTAAACACAGACTGGTATCTCTTGTCCTTAAGATTTGTAGATGATCAGTCAGCCTTGACAACAGAGCCAACACTACTAACACCGCAACACTGCCATTTGTTTGGGATTTTTCTTTTCTCTTCGTTGTTGTTACTTATGGATTGTTTTGACTCCATACAGAGTTTTACTGTGTAGCCCTGGCTGGCCCAGAACTGGCTATGTAGCCCAGGCTGGCCTGGAACTCTCAGGGATCTGCCTGTCTCTGCCTCCTGAGTGCTGGGATTAAAGGTGGGCATATAAGTCTTGTTTTTTGATAGAATATAACAGACTCTCATGAAGTAGAAACTGGCCTTAAACTCACTGTGTAATCTCAGTTTCTTAATTAATTCTTAAATGGTCTTAAATTCCTGATTCTCCTGCCTCAGTCTCCCAAGTGCTGGGGTTACATGTGTGTTTTTGTGCACTGAACCCAGGGCCTCTCACATGTTGGGCATGCATACTTCCACTCTACCATTGACTTATATCCTTGGCCCTGGAATATCTCCCTCACCCACCTCTCTGCATCTCTAAAGCAGTAGTCAGCACTTAAATTTTATGGATGTCTGCATGACTCAAACTCACTACAATTTTTACTATATTTTCAAATTTAAACCAAGAACTTAACTCCCTGGTACATTTAACTACTAACATGTTTTTTAAGTGGGGATTATGTTGGAGGTAACTAACTGCATGGAAATAGCTTCATGCTAGGGTTGCCTAAGTCTGAAAGAAAAACGGGGGAATGCAGGCTGGCAAGGCCAATTTAGTGGGCAACCATATTTGCTACCAAGCCTGACAACCTATGTTTGCTCCTTGGGATGGACGCACATTATGGAAAGAGAACCGACTCCCACAAGCTGTCCTCTGACCTCCACAAGCACACACACTCATAGATACATTGGAAATATGGTAACATTTGAAAAAAGAAAGAAAGTGGAATGTGTTTGTCACTTCTGTGGTTTCTGAAAGGTTCGCTCTTACCTGCTGTCATGTGCTTTGCATTCTAAGTCTGAAGACAGCCAAAGAGCTTCCTCAACCAGGAAACTCTTATCTGGGATTCTGACTCATTGCACACCCTCTGGATTCGGAACAGAGCCTGGGAGGCGATGATCCGCAAAGAGGGCTCGGGGTCTTGTAATAGTTCTCTCAGATCTACATGGAAGAAAACCAGGACTGAGGTTTCTAGAAATGAGGACTGCTCTGGATACCAAGTAGCCAACAAACCAGAGCAGCTGGGATAAAAGGGCAACCTTTACAAAGCTGTATAAAAGTCTGTAGATTGGTGAATTGATTCCAATTTTGATCTGTAAAACACTGTTTTCTTAATTACTAAGTATTTCATTCCTTTGCAATAGCCATATTTTAAGTAGTCTACCTAAAATACATTTATCTGAGCCTGCCAAGCTATGTCTAATGTTAACCTCTTAACTTCTTGCCTTACTCTAAAGAAAATGTTAACTCTTAAATCATTATTCCCTTGAAATATTTTTCTTTCTTTTTTCGTCCTTTCTTTTCCTTCCTTCCTCCCTCCCTCCCTCCCTCTTTTCCTCCCTTCCTTCCTCTCTCTCACTATGTAGCTCTGGCTGTCCTAGAACCTACTATGTAGACTGGGCTGGACTCAAACTCATAAAGATCTAGTACTAGATACTACCTCTCAGGTGCTAGAATTAAAGGTGTGTGCCACTGTGCCTAGCTAGTATTTTTCAGTTTTTTTTTTTTTTGTCTTGGTGTTTTGTTGTTGTTTTGTTTTGTTTTTCCAAGTCAAACTGTATCCAGCTTTATTAAAGATACTTTCCATAAACAATCATGGTTTTTCAGGCAAGACATGGGCAGACAATCATTAACAGAATACAAGAGCTTCCAAACTCCCTTCTTATATAGAATACCAAAATCAGAACGCCATTATAAAACCCAATGAGTCTTCATTCAATGCTTTGAAAAGGGGGAGAACTTAGAGTGAGGGCTGACAGTTCACACTGAGGATGTTAACAACTTTTCCCAAGCCGACCCTGACTTTCAGGAAATGAAACAAACATGGCAAAATTATCAATGTGAAGATCCACAGTCTTTTATAAAAGGAACCACTGCTCTTTTGGGGACACAATGATACCACAGCAAAGTCCAGACTGCCTGATAGATCGGCAAAACCAATTTTGGGGGTCAGGTTTTAACAGGTCTCTAGTTTTAAGGGAGTTAAGTCTATGTTGATGGTCCAGGGGAGGAAGACGCAGAAATGAATTTAGAGTTTCCCACACAAGGCATTGTGTGCCATGGTGGCCACATATGTCAACACCAGGACATCTCCCCTGAGAGCCAAAAGGAGTTTTTCAAAATTAGCAGGGAAAGATGTTTTCCAACATCAGCCATCATCAGTCCAGCTTGGGAGACATTTTGTAAGTGACACATGTTCCTCCCCCGCCCCAAAACAATAAAGTGTTCTGTGTGCTAACAACATAGCTTAAAAAAAAAAGTAAAACAAAATTCTACATTTTTATAAAACTTGATAAAAAAAAAATAGTATTTCAAACTGTACAGTCAACCGGCCGAAGTACAGTTATCAAAAATGCACACATCTCACTTGGCATCTCCTCCAGCACCTTCAGCTTTTTGTGCCTGGACTGTTTTGGTGTCTTCGTTTTCTGCAGGATTATTCGCATCCTTCCCTTTCTTCCCCTTGGGGACCTTCTCCCCCTTCTTTGCAGGGGCCTTTTTAGGCTTGGGTTCTGGCTTTGGAGGAGCAGGTTTAGCAGACAACCTTGCAGATCTTCTCTGTGTGGCTCGTCCTTCACCTTGGCTTTATCTCCTTTAGTATCCCCTTCAGCCTTTCTTTTGGGCATGGCGGTGGTGGTGGGTGGGGAGGAGGTTGTCATGTCAGTGTTTTTTTTTTTTTAAGGCGGGTTTTTTGTGTACCCTTGGTTGTCCTGGAAGTAGCTCTGTAGACCTCACAGAGATCCACCTGCCTCTGCCTCCTGAGTGCTGGGATTAAAGGTGTGCACCACCACCACCTGGCATATTTTTACAATTTTTAATGGCTCATTTTGTTTTGTTTTGTTTTTGAGACAGGTTCTCCCTATGTTTCCCAAGCTAAATTTGAATGGCCGTTCCTCTGCCTTAGCCTACCATGTCGCTGAGATATCAGACACCAACTGCCATGCCCAGTTTAAAGTTTTAGCTTTTATATTTTCCTATGGCAAAAGAAGTTCATGTTTGCTATCTAGAAAACTCAGATAATCCATGTAAGTACCAGAAGAATATAAGTGGTGTATGATTCTACCACCTAGAGATAGAATGTTGTTTTGAAAGTGTAACTTTCAGCAGGGTGGTGGTGGCACACTCCTTTAATCCCAGCACTCAGGAGGCAGATCTCTGAGTTCGAGGCCAGCCTAGTCCACTGATCAAGTTCTAGGACAGCTAAAGCTACACAGAGAAACCTTGTCTGGAAACATATAAACAAAAAGTATGTCTTCCCGATCTTTTTTTTTCTTTCTATGCACTGTTTTGCTTCAATATTGTTGTCGAAATGGAATTGTATGATCTGAAAACTTTTTTTTTTTTTTGAGATAGGGTCTTAGTATGACCTTTAACTCATGATCCTCCTGCCTTTATCCCCTGAGTTTGGGGATAATTGATTGTCTTATGGAATAATATCTCATTATTATCTGAGTCACTTCTGTATGGAAATAGAACTTTTGTTCCCCAAGTGTTTTAGGTAAGAAATAAATTAGTTATATAGTATCCTCCTCCACAGAATAGTTTACATGACTTTCTTTTCTTTTCTTCTTTTTTGAAACAAGATTTCATTATACATAAGACCTAGTCTGGCCTCAAACACACAATCTTCTTCCTCAGTGTCGCAAGTACTGGGATTATAGATGTACTCCACCAAATTTGGGTGGTTGTTGTTGCTGTTGTTTTAGAATATTTTAATATCTATAATGAAATGGTAGACTTTAGTGAGAAATAGGTGGTAGATCAGGGCTTGGTAGTTAAGGGTACTTGCTGCTCTTGCAGAGGGCTTGGATTCAGTTCCCAGCACCCACATGTTAGTTTATAACCTAGTGTAACTCCAGTCCCAAGAGATCTTGATGTCCTCTTCTGAACTCTGCAGGCACCAGATATGCACATATATGCAGGCAAAACACTCATAAAATAAATATTAAGAAAATTAGCAGTGTCTGCCTTATATTAGCTTTATTCCCTACCTGTTTTAATAATTACTGTGTTTTTAAAAGTAGAATATTGGGTCCTTATGGTGGTATTTTATTTGTACTGAAATATGATTTTCATTGTATGTTAATAAATAAAGTTGCCCGGGGGTCAGAGCTATTAGAGCCATAGCAAGAGCGTGGTGGTTGTGGCGCACGCCTTTAATCCCAGCACTTGGTAGAAGAGCTAGGTAGATTTCTGTGTGTTCAGGGATACAGCCAGCATTGGAGACATGCACCTTTAAGACCTGGAGGGCGGTACTTACAGGCAGTGACAAGGCAGTCATGTGTTTGGGTTTACAACCAATGAGAAGGCAGAACAGAAAGACTATTTAAAGACAGACACAGAGGAAGTAGCTCTCTTTCGGGAAGCTAGGAGCACTGCAGGAGGTAAGATTTTAGCTCTGAGCTCTGACCTCTTGACTTTCTCTTTTACATTGGTTCTGTGTTTCTTATTTTAATAAGATGGTTGGTTACATCTACAGGTCCTGCAAGATGACTTAGTGGAAGCTGGGGGGTGGTGACGCACACCTTTAATTCCAGCACTCAGGAGTTAGAGGCAGGCGGATCTCTGAGTTTCAGGCTAGCCTGGTCTACAGAGTGAGTTCCAGGATAGCCAGGGCTACACAGAAGAAACTCTATCTCAGAAAAAAAAAGAGAAAGGAAGAAAGAGAGGGAGAAAGAGGGAGAGAGTGATGTAGTGGGTAAAGCACTTGCTACCAAGTCTGACAAGCTAAGTTCAATCCCCATGACCCACATGGTTGAGGAAAAGAATCACTAACTCTTGTAGTTTATCCTCTTACTTCCATACTCATACTAAATAAAAAAAAATTTTAATAAAAAAAAGCAAATTCTTTAGATTTTTAATTTGGTTATGAAAGTAGTGATTTTGGATTGTGAGAATGTACATTTGCATTTCTTTACCTTTTCTAACTATATAACTACCTTTCTCTACCTCGCTAGGGATTGAACCTAGAGCCTAATGCTAAGCTACCTCTGCACATATTAAACATTCAACTACTCTTAAATGGGAATAGTAATTCTTTGAGCACTCAATCTACACAGCTGTGCAGTTACAGAAAGTTTTGCCCACTGACAGTTCTGAAAACAGTTCTCTGATGGTTGCCTTAGATGGCTATAAAGCATCTTCGAGCTAAGTCCCACACTCTACAACACAGCTGCTTAGACAGCGGGGAGTCTCTGAGGTTCTTGTAAGACATCACATAATTTGATAAGATAGTTGTCTAGAAAGATGGTGTTTTACTTCCTGACAAAGTTTAGCAGGACTTCCCCCTTAGACAGTCCTTAAAGCTGGTTTTGGACAAACGGGATCATACCCTTTCCTACGAGGTCTTAGACTAAGATGAGAGCACACTCTAACTGAATTACACTCACTTGTGCTTGCATTGCTGCATAAGCCCAGAGTTTTAGATGCCAGACTCAGCTGTGCTATGGAGCCTGCCCATAGTCACAGAATCAGATACCTTCCAAAATAGTGCAGCCAAGCAACGGCATTACTTACCATTCTCTATCCAGTCAATGCCCTTCATCTTGAGCTCACTGGGATCCACATACTTTGATAAGATCCCTAAACACAAGACAATAAGCTTAGACTTTGACTTTTAGAAACTATATGTTTTTCATTTTTATCACTTAATAATCTAAGCCTATTAAGATGGCAGAATTAGACTTTTGTTAATAAGGCAAATTCAAAACAATAAATTCCAGCCAGGCTTTCTGGTTCACACCTGTAATCCCAACACTTGAGAAGCTCAGGTGTGAGAATTGCCGTGAGTTCCAAGTTAGCCTTGAGGATACAATGAAACTATCTCAAAAGCTAAGCAGAGCCTTGAGTGGTAACCTACATCTTTAATCCTAGCATTCAGGGAGCAGAGGCAGGTGGATCTATCTGAGTTCAAGGCAAGCTTGGTCTACATATCAGTTTCAGACAAGCCAGGGCTATATAGTAAAAAACCTGTTTCAAAAAATAACCAAAATAATAAGGGACAGAAGCCAGGAAGATGGCTTAAAGAGCTAATGTGCTTGCTCATGAACCTGACATCCTGAGTTCAATTTCCAGATTCACAGTGGATGGAGAGCTAACTCTTATGAGCTCTCTGACCTCCACATATCCACCGTGTCACCTACATGCTATGTCACCTACAAGCATACACACACACACACACACACACACACACACACACACACACACACAGAGTTTTAAATATTAAAATAATATTCCAAAATACTTATTGGTCAATAATGTGGTTTCTTCTTCCTTGAAAGTGTTTTCAAGGTCATCTACATAAAGATCATGCCTGATACTGTAAGTCTGGTTTGAAGTTTGTGGCAGAGGAGGTCAGGCCCTAGCAGAGAAGATATCATTTTTGCTTTGCTAGAGGGATTATTGTGGCCATCAAATTGTCTAATAAATACTTAGATTTATGCTCATAGATTAGTGCTGCTGTCAGCTTTGGTCAGAGAAGGGGTTTTTTTGTGTGTGGCGGGGAGTGGGTAGGCATATTATTGGAGAAACTCATTGTGTCAGAGTGCTGAAAAGAAGACTATTGAGTGTGAGCCCTGAAACATCTGTCTCCCCAACCTGGGCTCAGGAAACACTGGAGAAGAGGGAGCTGAAGGAAGGTCTGAGTGAAGGAACAGGTGTGTTGTAGAATATGTCTTCTAGACATTGTACTCATGAGCTCACAGCAGCAGTGATGGCCTGCATAAGACCTGCACAAAACTGGGCCTACCAGTATTCTGTCACCAAGGACTTAGGAGTCCCCACATACCCTTGAGGATTTCTAGGCAGTTCCTGGGGTAAGGGGTTTATAAAGTCCTACACCTCCCTGAGGATCTATAGGTAGTTAATGGTTGCTTAAAGGAGTAACGTGAAGTAAGAAACATTTTCCTTAGTGCTAGTCACTGAGTTACTCAGGCTCCTGTAAATAGCCCTTTACCCATGTTCCTATAGTAACCCTAATTAAACTCATTAAGTCACCAAAATAAAAGACATGAAAGTAGAAGAGAGACTATTTGGGAAGAAGGGGATAAATGGGAATGGGTGTGGGATAAGCGGGTTATGGTGCAAATATGACTGTAATACATTCTATGTAAAGAAAAGACTGGGGATACTCAACACAAGGTGGGAAGGTATAGGATAATGTAAGTATACAAATCAAAGTTTTCTTTTACCTATAAACAAGACAGCTGTTCTTCTGATGGGAAGTTTTGGATCCTTGGAATACATTAGTGTTTGGTCTAGGATGTTTATTTTCCCCTTGCTTTTTTCTCCCTAAGTTGATGGGAAGAGTATATAACAATAAAGTAGCAGGTGAGTACAGCAGTGCCTGATTTACTGTAGTGAACGTCACTGTGACTGCTTTGCCATGATAGCAAGCCCCTGTAAAGTTAGGTCCTCGGAATCCCCACTGTGCACACCTGTCCATGACACCTTTAAGTCACCCTGGCTTCTCTGCACCTCTGTCTTCTCGCCTCTAAATGCACCTTGAGTTTAACTTCATACCAGCTCTTCCTGCCTCATCAGCCTGGCTCTGAGGACTCTGTAGGCTTCTTTTCCTGGCACATATTATTTTCCATTTGGAGTTTCTATTTTCGTTTCTTAGAAGTTTTCAGTCTCCTTACTCATTTGCAGGTGCCAAACTAGAAGTTTTAAAACTGGGTTGCCATGACCTGCTACACAGAGGATGCATTTTTCTTTCTGGGTAAATGAGTGCACCTTTCAAGGGCCTCTTGGAAGGATAAGCACCTCACAAACAGAGAGACAAGAATTATTTCTCATAGAGCTTAAATCTGACATGGACAGTTTGCACTTTTACCCATTGGGAACAGCAAATTTCTTGTTGGAAATATTGTCATTAATGCATCAACTATAGGTAATGGCTGAAGTTCAGAGACCTAATACCCAGGAAAAAGGCAAAGGAGCTATACTATGCTTTCTAGCCCTGTAAGCTTGATGAGAAGAGACCATGGAGGTTTTAGAAATGTAGAAGATTCCTAGAAGTCTCCAGAGAATTCAATATGGGATCCAGGTGGTTCTACCATAATTGCTGTCTAGAAAACTATGCATGGGCCGTCTAACGCTACCATAGATCATATAGGCTTTGCTGGGTT
Organism: Peromyscus leucopus; assembly: GCF_004664715.2. Taxonomy (NCBI): domain Eukaryota; kingdom Metazoa; phylum Chordata; class Mammalia; order Rodentia; family Cricetidae; genus Peromyscus; species Peromyscus leucopus. The sequence goes on from NC_051066.1 coordinate 133,636,850, forward strand.
TGTAAAGAGAAGATTCTATCTGGATCTCAGGGCTAGTAACATGCTGCCCTCTTCTTATCTGCTCTTCTTATGGCAATTCTTGCTTAGGGACTATGCTCTAATGGAAAATAAGACAATCCACTATATGAAGCAAAGGGCTATAGACATGAAGACAATGTATAATTATTTCAGTTCAGCTCACAAAGTCTCATTATGTAGCTCTGGGTGGCCTGGAACAGCTTGGCTTGAACTTACAGAAATCCACCTACCTCTGCCTCCTGAGTGCTGGGATTAAAGGTGTGTGCCACCAAGCCTAGCCCAAGTAAAAAATTTTGACTAGCTACTATCAGTCTGACCTTGTAGTTTTTGATGCAATTAGTGGGGCTCTCTAGTTTATCAGTCATTTTGTTATTCCTATTTTGAAACTAGGTCTTACTCTATAGCTCAACTTATCCTTAAATTCACACTGAGCCTCCTGACTCAGCCTCCTGAGTGATATTATTACAGGAATGTCTCACCACACCTTGTACCACCAGCTTTTTGCATATATGAAGAAATGTGTTAGTAGCAAATTTGTTAGCTAGTGAAATGGCCCTGTGGGTAAAAGTGCTTGCCATGCACGCCTGAGGACTCAAGTTTGACCCCTGGAAGCCAGATATGTAATTCCAGCATTCCTACAGTGAGATGGGAGATGGAGACTGGAGACTCTCACAATGTGGAAGGCAAGAACTGACTCCTGAAAGTTGCCCACTGACTTCTACTTGCACTCTGTGGCAGACTCAATGTGTGTGTACACACACACACATACACACACACACACACACACAATTTTTTAAGTGCATCTGTGACTAATTGGGGGAACTATAGAAAAGAGATGTACCTAACTGAACAATTCATGGAGAGCAACTACTGCTGTGAAAGGGTGGGATGGGAACTGTTTCCCGCATGCCGTGTGTCTCCATTAAAAAATATCAGAAAAAACAAAGCCACTATTTCTCACATACAAAGAATTTGCAGACCCTTCTGACTTCGTTTGGTTTGATGTATAAGGGATCTTTGCAGTACACTTCTCGGGGCAGCTTCCATTTCAGGAACTGGGCACATACAGTTAGCACTTGTCTACTCTCCTGTGGGGAGAAGAGTATAACAGGTCAGCATTTTCAAACACTCTTTAACTGAGGTACATTTTCTTTAGGAAAACTAAGACCAAAGTCTAATGTGAAAGTTGATAATTCCAGAATTACTCTGGGTGAGGTGAGGAAAGGGGGTGAACTGGCATTCTGCCTTCCTCCTGAAGACCCTAAAGGACTCATAAACGTGCAAGGTACCATAAAGGATGTAGCAACCAGTGTCTGGTTGCAGCAATTTGTAGATATGTAGTGTCTAACCCAGGTGCCCACACTAGGTTTTTATACCCTTAAGAAATTTTCACATGCATGCACTAAAGTGCTTGTTGCAGCACTATCATCATGAAAACCAAATACTGTCTCAGTGTCCTGGACTAGGAGAATGGGGTAAATTTTAGATTAAATGATGCAACTCCACATAACACTGAAAGTAAATGATCTACAGCCTTACAATAAAAATATCATAAATACAATGTTAAGCAAATATACTGAGAGATTTACAGAAATACACAACATAAGTTTAAAACATTTCTTAGAGCATTGGTTCTGTCCTAACATAGTTTAACACCCACCTCTCTGCTCAGACTCTTCTCTGAAGAGCTCAGCTTAGCTAGAAGTTGTTTAAGTTTGTAGGAAAATAAACTCAGAGCCTTGGTGGCTCTAGGCCTTTTCTGATTACCAAGGGATGGCAGATTGGAGGGAGGTATTAGCACCATGTACCTGTGAGCCCCAAAGATGCTTCCCATCACCTGGATGACAAGGTCTGAGCTATACTTTTACTGAGGTCTGAAATGGTTCTCATTTATGGCTACAGAGCTATAGACATTTTCACACAAGGTATGAGGGACCACATAAATCTTCAGTCCTATTTCTAAGCTCCCCTGCCCCCAAGACAGGGTCTCACTATGTAGTCCTGGAACTTGGTCTCTACAGACCAGGCTGGCCTCAAACTCAGAGGCCACCTGCCTCTGCTCCTGAGTGCTGGGATTAAAGGCGTGTGCCACTATCACCTCTGGCTGTTTCTAAGTTTTTTTTAAATTAGACTTTCATTTCTGTATGGGGGAACACAAAGACTGATCTCCAGAATTCTACCAGAATCCTTGTGGTCTAAATGTTCCTCCCTGGAATGATATAACTAGTGATCATGGTTAGCATAACGGACTGAGTAAGCTTAAACACTCTGTGCGTGTGTGTTAACTGTACTGGTGGTTGAATCCAGAAACTCACATGTGATAGGCAAGCACTCTACCACTGAGCTGTATTTCCAGCCCTTTTACTTTATTTTTATTAAAAAATTTTAATTACATCTATCTATATATTTCTATCTCTCTATCTATCTCTCTATCTATCCAACTACCTATCTCCCTGTCTCTACATGTGCTTGTATGAATCATTTCCTCTCCTTCCATCTGTGGGTTCCAGTTGTCAGGCTTGGCAGCAAGTACCTTTACCTACTGAGTCATCTTGCCAGCCTTACTCTTTTAAGTTATCCACACTGGCCCTGAACTTGAAAGCCTCCTGCCTCAGCCTCCCAAGTAGCTGAGATTACACATCTATGCCATTATGCCCAGCCTGAACACATACAGTTAATACTAGGTGGCTTAAATGAAAAACCACAATTCTTACAGCAAAACCCTTGGAAGCCTTAGGAGAAATAAAGTCTCCAGATGGTCTAGAGAGGATATGTAGCTAGAGTTTTCCTGCCTTGCCCACAGTCAGGACAAATCTTTGTCACCTGCCAGTCCCACAGCCGCTCAGACCCAACCAAGTAAACACAGAGACTTATATTGCTTACAAACTGTATGGCCGTGGCAGGCTACTTGCTAACTCTTCTTATATCTTTTTTTTTTTTTTTTGGTTTTTTCGAGACAGGGTTTCTCTGTGTAGCTTTGCGCCTTTCCTGGAGCTCACTTGGTAGTCCAGGCTGGCCTCGAACTCACAGAGATCCGCCTGGCTCTGCCTCCCGAGTGCTGGGATTAAAGGCGTGCGCCACCACGCCCGGCTCTCTTCTTATATCTTAAATTAATCCATTTCCATAAATCTATACCTTGCCATGTGGCTCATGGCTTACTGGCATTTTCACATGCTGCTTGTCCTGGCAGCAGCTGGCAGTGACTCCTGCCTTCCTGTTCTTTCTTTTTTCCTCTCTGTTAGTCCCGCCTATACTTCCTGCCTAGCCACTGGCCAATCAGTGTTTTATTTATTGACCAATCAGAGCAACACATTTGCCATACAGAACATCCCACAGCAAGGGTACTCTCTAACTTAACTCCAACACACTCCATGTCTCAGGGCCGTGAAAGAAAAGAACATGTTTGTCATCAACACAGTTTATTGAGTTGAGCATTCGTTTTCAGGCTCTGTGCTAGGCTACAAAGTGATAATAAACACTTCTTGCCCCTAACAACCATATTTTGCTAAACAAAAATTAAGAGTTTGATTCCTCACAATTTACTCAGGGAAATGACTGATATGTGGTTTTGTGCCAGAGGACGTAAGAAAGTGCCTGCAAAGTCTGTGCCCTCAAGGATATAAACACTGTTTGCAGAGCTAGATCTAAACTAGAGTTATTCGTGGCTAAAAAGAACTGACATTACCTTAGCTATTTCATCATTGTCGTCCTGAGAAAACAGAAGTAGTGGGACCAAGCTCTCCAGGACGTGGGTCTCCACACACTTCTTATCTGTGTGTCTCACAGCCTTTATGGAGGCTCCAAAGAGAGTCATGGAGAAACGATGGATGCCATGTCTCACCTAAGAATGGGGGATTCAGAAGGAAACAGCCCACTGAACATGCTCATACTAGCTTATAAGAAGAACTCCAGGGGTCTGGCCCATCAGTCTTAACATAAAGCTATCTAGCTGCATATAGTTGAGGGCAAGAAATCAACTGTACAGGGAGACAGCAAGACCTGTGTTTGGTGTTCTTGTTTCTGAACTGTACAAGCAAGAAACAGGTAATGCCACCTGTTGCTGAAAAAGTTTGTAACCAATACTGGTTTTAATCACTCACATAAGCTCTTTTGCTAAAATTCAAAACCCTAGCTAGCATATACTAAGGATGCTGGTCAATGTGCTTTATGTGTTTCTTTTAGAAATCTCTGTGATTTGGGACAAGGATGTAAGTACAGCCATCATTTTGACCCACTTCTTTCTTTCTTTCCTTCCTTTCCTTGTGACCCATTTCTTTTTCTTTTTCTTTTCTTTTTTTTTTTTTTTTGTCTTTCGAGACAGGCTTTCTCTGTGTAGCTTTGGCACCTTTTCTGGAACTCACTCTGTATCCCAGGCTGGCCTCGAACTCACAGAGATTCGCCTGCCTCCTGAGTGCTGGGATTAAAGGTGTGTGCCACCACCGCCTGGCTTATGACCCATTTCTTACTGTTCCTTATCTTCTCCTTCCCACAGAGTAAGGTAATGTCTTGGTAAGTCTGTGTGTCTCCATCTTTTTTTTTTTTTTTTTTTTTTTGAGATAGAGTTTCTTTGTGTAGTCCTAGCCATTCTGGACCAGGCTGGCCTCAAACTCTGTGATTCATCTGCTTCCGCCTCCTGAGTACTGGGATTGAAGGCATGCACCAAGAGCACCCTGCTATGTCTCAAGATTTTTTAAGTCTGAAAAACTAATAATATCAGTCCAGAAAAGCAGGACGTCACAGATTATCTGGAAGGGTCTTGAGGAAGAAGATCTAAAAGGCCTCTAAAAATAAAAAATTCCATTTGTAAATAAAATGGCTTTTTATGGTCTCAAAATCTACTAGCTGGTAGGTACCCGCCCTCTAGGGAGGAATCTTTTCTCTCATTGTCTTACATCACCAAATAAGGAGAACAGGATCTTCATCAGGGTAGCCAAGGTGGTGGAGTCTAGTGTCTTGACAAGCTTCATCAGTATCTGGATGGCCAACAGAACGATCCTCTCATCGGTCTCCTGTAAGCTATCTAAGATGCATGGTATTGCTCCTTTGATGTCTTCTCTCTGTGTGTCCAAAAGCAGCCATGACCTCCTCTCCTGGTAGCACATTATCTAATTCTAAATGGAGGGATTCTACACAGACTTAAGTAACCTGGTGCTTGTGAATTTCTGGTAACTCTGGTGTTAAAGAGGGCATGCCTATTGTAGAGGAGGGGGAGGAGCTATTGTGAATTGCTTCATAAAACAGAGGTGGGACCAGGTGAGGGAGGACCAGGGATATACTCTTGGCTTTACTTTAAGGAAAGGCTCTCCCAACCAAGAAAAAAAAGTGGAATGGCCAGCTCAGACCACAGTGAGTTCTCCATCATAGAAGTTATTCAAACATAGGCTTGAAAACTCCTTGATAGAGATTAAGCAGGGTTTGACTGAGGATCCTTAAAAGCCCTCCCCATTCTAAACTCCTACAAGGAAGCAATTTCAGGATTTTAAAACGTGTGTGTGTGTGTGTGTGTGTGTGTACAAATATACATAAGTACAATAAACAAATGTTCATGCATCCAATCAGCTACAGTTAGCATATACTAGCATTTGTCATTTTTGTTCCATATATTTATAAAATAAATGCATCTCAAGTGGCAAAATTAAAGCTTCAGGGTTACTTCTGACTGAGGCATAGTTTTTTTTCTTTCTTTCTTTTTTAGTTTTTCAAGACAGGATTGGTTTGTGTAGCTTTGGCTGTCCTGGAACTTGCTCTGTAGACCAGCCTGGCCTCAAACTCACAGAGATCCTCCTGCCTCTACCTCCCAAGTGCCTGGATTAAAGGCATGTGCCACCACAGCTCAGTGGAGGCATAGTTTTCTAATGAGACATGTGGAAGATCATGAATGACAGTGATTTCTGTCATAGATAATAAATATCCTGGAGTATCCAAGCAGGACAGCATGTTATAAGGCATCAAGCAGGCAGCTGAATATTTCCTACTGTGTTATAGCAATAACCTCACCCACAAAATGCAAGTTTCAAAGTATTATAAATATTTGTGACTTAGAATTTTAAAGTTATTTCATTTTAATAGTACCCACATAACTTCTAGGTATAAAATTAGAGGTATAGATGGATGTACAGTGATAAAGGCCTTCCCCCATTCACTCCTGCCCCAACGCTCCCAGTTCCTCCTCCCTGAGTTTCTTGGGTATCTTTGGCGTTATCTATTTACTATTATGTATCTATTACCAGTAAATGAGTGGTCAAAGGTCCTTTTACCATCTCTCGGTGTCTGACAAGATTGTGTAGTCCCCTCAGTGCAAGAATCCTGAAGAGCTTATTCTCATCATACAGCCAGTCTTTCAGGCGGGCAGTAGAGTATAACCTGGGCAACCTCCTGGCCATTGGACTCTTTAAGAGCTGAAAGAAATGAACTTGAAGCTTTTCTCCTTGAAGGGAACTACCTTCCCACCAACTCCAATGGACATTTCCCTTGGAGACCCCACGTTTCTGCAGAGACAGTACAGGGGATGCTGGAGCAGGAACACAGGGGAAGCTGACAATGGGGAGAGGAGACGACTTCAAGGCTTGCATTTCGAGAGAGCATCTGCTGCACACACAGAACAGACCCCAGCCTATCCCGAAGCTAAACACAGCATAGGAATGAGGTTCTACTGCTTTCTGGGTTCCAGATTCCAGCACCTACAGAGCGCTTACCTCTACAAAAAAGCCTGCAGATGTGAGTTTGTGTTTATCATTCCCTCGGTTAATCAAAGGGACTAACAAGTACATGATCTTATATGCAAAGAATTGACTTCGTTCCAGCAAGGCACTGTAAAACAGACCAACAGAAAACTCTCAGACATATGCCCACCCAGATGACATTTTCCCAGGGTCAGGCCCTCCCAAGTTTTTACGTTGCTTCAGGTATTCAAAAGGTCAAGCCAGGGCCTTTTTTCTGGTTAATTTACAGATACTATAGCTAGGCATGATGGTACACACCTTTAATCCCAACACTTGGGAGGCAGAGGCAGGAGGATCACTATGAGTTTGAGGCTAGCCTGGTCTAGAAGAGAGAGAGTTCCAGGCCAGGGACACAGTGAAACCCTGCCTCAAAAACATTAAGCTATTGTATACTCTGTTACGGCTTTAGTTACTGTGATTTTTTTTTTTTTAAGGGGAAAATAAAACAATGCTGCTTTCTGGAGAGAATGAATATATTAGAATGAGGAATCTTACTTGGCAAGGAGGAATACTCCCTGAAGATGGCATTCTCCCTTCAGAAGAGTCCATCCATTATTCTTTTCCATGATGCTGAATTCCTGCCAGCACGATGTTCTGAGGAGGAGAGTCTTTGTTGCTTGTATGGCGAAGCTAAGTTGAGCAAAAACAAGCATGGATGGAAAGAAAAGGCCTGCCAATCACTGGGATGGGCCCGGGGCTGTACTGTAATCCACCCTATTCTAGAGTTCCTAAAGATGCTTCATGTATAGTAACTGGAAAGGCCTTCCACATAAATCTCAACAGAAAAAAAGTTTAACTTGATTTTGTTTCTCAAGGAGTTTGGAAGGAGATCTATGATTCAGCAACTGATTCGGAATGCTAAATGGATACCCACTGCATTAAAAAATTATTTTTATTTTATGAGTATGAGTTAGCCTGCAGTTCTGTGCACCACGTGCAGTGCCCATGGAGGGCAGAAGAGAGGGTGTTGGATCCCCTAGACCTAGAGTTACAGATGGTTATGAGCTGCCATGTGGTGCTGGAAACTGAGCCTGGGTCCTCTGCAAGAGCAGCAAGTGCCCTTAATCTCTAAACCATTGATCCATTGATTAAAATTTTTTTGAGGTAAAATTTAAGGCTAGGTATTTGGCTGAGTTAGTAGAACACCTGCCTAGCCTGCTCTATGTCCTGGGTTTGATCACCGTCACTTCAGAAACCAGACATGGTGGTACATGCCTGGACCCCCAGCATCTGGGAGCTAGAAGGATCAGTAGTTCAAGGTCATCCTAAGCTACAAAGTGAGTTTGAGGCTGGCTTGTAGGACATGAGACCCTGTTTCAAAAAGAGAAAGAAAAAGATTTATACTTCCCTGTAATATTTACCAGTATAACTTAAAAGTACTTCTTGAATAGCCATCCCATCATAGCTTCAAGAGCAAGTTAGAGCTGGAATGGTTCTTGGAGATAACCGGCCCAATCTCCTCAGTTACAGAAAAGGAAACTAAGACACAGAACAGTGGGTTGGCCCAGGGTATGCAGCTTATTAAACAGACGCATGAGAACTACTGTCACTTAGCCTGGTCTGAGTATCCCATGGTATGGCATTTCCTCCCAAAAGATCTGTGTGTCAGCAGCACCAGAAATGTCTACCAAGACCTGCTTGAGGAACTGAAAAATCTCTCCCAGCCATATCCCAGAAATAAGGAATCATTTCACTGGATCAATCCAGTTTGGGAGGCTGATTTACTGGTTTTTGTCTCTACTTGCTCTGTAAAGGAAGAGGGCAGCACAGCATCACACATTATCTGCCAGGCACCTACAGTGGAATTTAACACTGGTGCCAAGAAAACTAAAGGCAGCAAATATTCCTGGGCATTTCATCTTGAGGACTGTGGACCTGCATTCACTCAGTCAGGACCACATCTATCCTGTGTCTGCTACAATGCCCCAGACTCTGTAAGTGTTCAGATAAATGAAATCAATGAGCAATACCACAAAGGTGAGACCTCCATTGGTATTCCCTGTTCTGCATACAGGCCACTTGGGATGTTGACATCAGACATGGTGAGGCCGATGCTGTGGTGAATCTGGATGAGCAGTGTCATCAAAAGCTGAGGAAAGAGTCGGAATGCAGCTGCTCGAAATTTGTTTCCCAAAAGCACCTCATAAAGGGCATCTGTTACCTGGGGTAGAAAAGGCACAGGGAAGACCTGAGTGCCTGTTGGTCCTAACCCTCTGTGTCACAACTAGTCCACAGACAGAACAGCAGTGGAAACTGGTAGAGGGAACAGATGTGAAAGGGAGAATAAGAGTAAAGTGATAATTAGAAGTGAGCTGGGGCATGCTCAGAGTAGAGTGCATGCTTAGTAAGAGGTAGGCCCAGGGTTCAATCCCTAGCACCACATACATATTATACATATGCATGCATGCATACACACACACACACACACACACACACACACACACACACACACGGAGGGTATGTATGTGTGTGTGTGTGTGTCCAATGAGCAGATTTAACATCCAAAAATCATAATTGGAAACTATTAGTACACTTGATTAGATACAACTGAAAACAATAAAACAAATATGTTAGATGACAAGTAACAACTCAGAAAAGTATCTATTTTTGTACCAATGTGTTAATAAAATGCTCTCATCCTTCAGTAAGACAAATGTAAAGACTTGCTGCATTATCTGGGAGCTGATTAGAAATGAGAATATCAAGTCCCTCCCACATCTCCTATATCACAATCTGCATGGTGTAACTTAAATACACATGTATTTGCCCTAACTTCTAAAACTACAGTAACATTTTAGAAAAAAATATTTTGAGACAGGGTTTCTTTGTGTAGACCAGGCTGTCCTTGAACTCACAGAGATCTACCTTGCTCTGCCTCCCGAATGCTGGGATTAAAAGCATGTGCCACCACAGCCCAGCTACATTTTAGAATTTTGAAAAAGCATACATTCATAAGAAAAGAGAATAAAAGAGAAGACTATAGCAAATTAGAAATGCTGAAAGAAATTTGGAAGCTTAAAATACTATGACAATAATTTGGACTGGACAAAGAGGAACCTAAGAGCAGGAGGGGAGGAGCTAAGGTGAGAAGCCCAGCCTGCCAGGAGGCCATGTGGAGGGGGAATCCCAGCACTGGGAAAGCCCAAGTAAGAGGTTCAAAGTCACCCTTCATTACATCGCTATTTTGAGGCCAGCCTGAGCCACCCGAGACCCTTCCTCAAAAAATAAAAGCATGTATACTGATAGGAAGCAGTCTCTGTATGCCCAAGGCCAGAGGTCTGCAGCAGCCCTCTGTACTTCTGTCCAGTTCTGCTGTGAACAAAGACTACTTTAAAAAGAAAATCGGGTGGGAAAACATCAAATACACACATACACAGGCATTTCTAGAAATCTCATTAGGGCAATGAAACAGACTGGGAGCTAAGAATAGTTTTCTTTCTTTCTTTTTTTTTTTTTCCTTTTTGTATATATAAGTGTTAGGTTTTGTTGTTTTTCCTTTTGAAATAAACAAACAAACAAAACTGCTGTCCAGGCTGGACTCTAACTCTTGGGTTCAAATGATATTACTACCTCAGCTTTCTGAGTAGCTGGGATGACAGGCATACAATACTGTCTTGGTTTTAGGTTTGTTTTTTTTAAATCCAAAGATTATGTGACAGAGACTATGTATGACCTGTAAGCCCTAAAATATATATATTTCTTACAAGGCCTAAAATATTCTTTTAGATAGAAAGTTTTCTAACTCTTAATTAAAAGGGCCATTATTTTCTACTTTATATATTATTATGTTTTTAAGCTTTTTTCCACAAGTTTGGGCTACTTGAAGTAGTTTTTAAAGGATAGAAGTAGGAATGTTCATACTATATTACACTCTCCAGCTCCTTCCAGGTCAGAGCCAATGAGATTCACACGGATTTACAGATGAATGTTAGAAACAAATTTCGAAAGAGAACAAAAAGATCACCCTCTGGAGAGGGTGAGTCCTCCTCAAGGGGGAACATTCTGTGCTGACATGAGGGGGCGGAGCAATGGCTTACAGCAACAGCCACATAGGCCATCTTCTCCTGGGTGGCCACATCATGGCATTTCTGCAGCTTTCTCAGGAGCCTCCAGAGGACCCAGGTCGTGTTAGACAGTTCCACCTCCAGGGTTCTCCACAACTCAGCCAGGTGCCTAGAAATCCCAGAACAGCAAGCATCATGAGAAGGGCTTATCCCAGGCCTCCCAGGACCACGACTTTCTGAGCGTCATTTTGGAATCCAACCTTTCTGCATACTGCCTGACAGCGAGGCAGTAACTGAGCTTTTGCTGCCTGGCACTGGCCTACAGCCATTCCTAAACTAGTCTTAAGCAGACTTATCAGTACCTCTGCTTCTGTATCACGGTGTGGTAGTCTGAAGAAAATGGCCCCCAAAGAGAGTGGCACTACTAGGAGGTGTGGCCATGTGGGAGGAAGTGTGTCACCGTGAGGGCGGGCTTTGAGGTCTCTTGTCTCAAGCTTCCCTCAGTGTGACCTGCTGTGGGATGATCTGTATGTCCTGTGGGAGCCCATTCTTGGGTTCTTTGTGGCGTTACCCAGCAGGTCCGTATAGAGGATGATTAGGACCATGGGCCTGAGTGCAGGTGTTTGAGATGGTCTTCACTTGGCTGTGCTGGGGGATGGTCTGTATGTCAAGTTGTTCTGATTGATCAATAAATAAAACCTGATCGGCTGTGGCTAGGCAGGAAGGATAGGCGGGACTAACAGAGAGGAGAAATAAAAGGACAGGAAGGCAGAAGGACTGGCTGCAGCCGCCGCCATGACCAGCAGCATGTGAAGACGCCGATAAGCCACCAGCCACGTGGCGAGGTATAGATTTGTAGAAATGCGTTACTTTAAGATATAAGAATAGTTAACAAGAAGCCTGCCACGGCCATACAGTTTGTAAGCAATATAAGTCTCTGTGTTTACTTGGTTGGGTCTGAGCGGCTGTGGGACTGGCGGGTGACAGAGATTTGTCCTGACTGTGGGCAAGGCAGAAAAACTCAAACTACAGTGACCATCAGTTGACTTCCTGTTGCCTGTAAGACGTAGCACTCTCAGCTCCAGCACCACATCTGCCTGCACTCTGCTGTGCTCCCCACCATGATCATAATGGACTGAACCTCTGAACTGTAAGCGAGCCACCTCAATTAAATCTTTTCTTTGTAAGTATTGCCATGGTCACGGTGTCTCTTCACAGCAACAGTAATTAGGTCACAATCTAGCCACCTCTCACCATTCACCTTTTCCAAATGAACCATAAACATTGATTACCCCAAAGGTCCACACCATTTTCTGAAGTCAGAGGCCTTTTCTCTAGCTCTCTCTTGCCTATCACCTCCCCTTAAGAGAAGATCCAGTGGCCTCTCCTCTGTCAAGTTTCCTGGTGCTTCTCCATGCTTCTCAGCAGAGTTCCTATAACATTTACATTTCTTAATGTAACAAGTTACAGCTTTCCTCAGGATTCCCACACTGGTAGTGCTCTGTGTATGCTCCTCTGAAGGAAGGGATCATATCTGGAGCCCTCACAACCTGGCACAATGTCAGGTTCACAGAAGGCATTCAAAGACACATCTATCCCATGTAGTCTATGGTCCTCATGTGTGAAAAAGGTCAACACCTAAAAATTAACCTCTGATCCTACTTAGATCTTAAAGTAATACATAGTAATTTTTCAAAAAGACTACAAATTTGACATCACAGCTAAGGCCTGCCTGAGAAAAATATTGAAACTTAGTCTCAAAACAAAACTCTCTAGTAACAATTCAAATGCAGGGCCTCAGAGTTAGATAAACACTGTGAAGGAGTGTGGGAGAGGGGAGACTGAGCCTCTTTCTTTCTTTCTTTCTTTCTTTCTTTCTTTCTTTCTTTCTTTCTTTCTTTCTTTTTTTTTTTGGTTTTTTCGAGACAGGGTTTCTCTGTGTAGCTTTGCGCCTTTCCTGGAACTCGCTTTGGAGACCAGGCTGGCTTCGAACTCACAGAGATCCGCCTGGCTCTGCCTCTCGAGTGCTGGGATTAAAGGCGTGCGCCACCACCGCCCGGCCTTTTTCTTTCTTTTAAAAATAAACTTGACTGGGATCTTGCTCTAGCCTGTTTTTGTTGTTGTTGTTTTAACTTCTTGAATTACATTTATTGTGTGTTTTTATATGTATGGGTACCTGTGTACCACCTCACACATGTACAGGTCAGAGGACAATTTTCCAGAGCCAATTCTCATTCCAATTTGTACTTCCTGGGACTCAATCTCAGATCTTCATTTTGGCAGTAAATGCCACTACCTGATGAGACATCTTACCAGCACAAGCCTTTCTTTTTTATCCCAGTGCTGGGGACTTAAATCTAGAGCCTCATGCATATTCAACAACACTCTGCAGTAAACTACATCCCAAAATCAACCCATTATCGATAATTTTCAGTATCTACCTTGTCATCTTTGCATGATATAAAATAATTTTCTTTCTTTCTTTCTTTCTTTCTTTCTTTTCCTTCCTTCCTTCCTTCCTTCCTTCCTTCCTTCCTTCCTTCCTTCCTTTCTTTCTTTCAAATGTGGACTCTTGTCTACCTGAATCACTCTGAACACTGACGCTCTCTGACACTATCCCAACAATCATTCCCTACCTTAGTAATTCTGCCTTTCTGTTGGTTTTGTTTCTAGATGGCTTTCACTTCTGTAGCTAAGACTGTCCTGGAAGGAAATAGATAGACTAGGCTGGCCTCCAATTTACAGTGATCCTCCTGACTCAGCCTCCTGAGTGCTGGGATTACAGGTCTGAGTCATCACAACAGCCTCTAATTTCATAATTCTACTCTGAGAGTAAAACAAAGCAAGAAGAACCCAAGCAAGCCTGAGGGAACGAAGGCCTGAAAGGCACGTGGAACTCTGTAAAAGGCTCACAGCAGAGAAAGTAATCAAATGTCAGAATATGAACATGCATCCTGGAAGGATGTTAAGCAATTCCTATGTTTCTGTGATTCTGAGGCAATTGAATAAAGGACTTTGAGAAACAAAGCCTGGGAGACTCTTCTGGAATGCTCTAATTTGCTGCACATTCTAAGTATGGGAATTAGAAAGCACACAGCCACTGACTCTCAGATTTTAGTAGGAAACAAATCATCTACAGAGTGTATTTAAACCACTGCATTGACGACATGATTCAGCAGGCAGAAGCACCTGATGCCAAGCCTGACCATCTAAGTTTGAACCCCAGTTCCCACATGGTAGATGAAGAGAACTAACTCCCACAAGTTGTATTCTGACCTCCACTCCAGCCATGATTTGTTTGTACCCACTTGAGTGTGTGTGTGTGTGTGTGTGTGCGTGCGCGCGCGCGCGCACACACACACACACACATACACACACTAATAAAATGTGCATGTGTGTGTATGAGAGAGAGAGACAGAGAGAGCTACACGTGGTAGTACATACCTTTAATCCCAGCACTCAGGAGGTAGAGGCAGGAAGATCTCTGTGAGTAAAAGGACAGCCTGAGCTACATAGGACAGCCAGTGCTTCATAGTGAAACCCTGTCTCAAAAAAATAAAATGAAATAAAAATACACAAGAAGTTCAGGAGATGTGAGACAGGAAGCCTGAGAGATCAAGGGCAGCTTTTCAGTGGTTCTCAACCTGTGGGTTGAGATGACCCTTTCACGGGGGTTACTTAAGACCATAAGAAAACATAGATAGTTACATATGATTCACAGCAGTAGCAAAATTATAGTTATGAAGTAGCAATGGTCTACAGAGCAAGTTCCAGGGCAGCTGCACAGAGAAACTCTGTCTTGAAAAACCAAAAAAAGAAGAGAAGGAAAAAAAGGAAGTAGGTCACTAGTGGAAGGGCTTTGAAAGTTATGTCCATCCTGATTCTGGCCTTGCTCTCTGTTTCCTGGTCCTCCAGTGTGTGAACAACGGCTTTACTTAACTCTCCTCTTAGCACACACTGAGCCACTCTGCCGTGTGGTTTTCAGAACGGTAAGAAAAGTTATTAATAAATAACTTTTTGCAACCAGTGTACCAGTCTACCAGAGAGAAGAGATGGGTGGAGCCCTCATAAAACAAAGGGCAGAACTTGAGACTTTCAAGTACCACAGGCCTATGATTCCTTATGCTTGTTTGAGCATCATCTCTGCTACTTCCAACTAGAAACCTGACTAAGCTATAGATGTGGAGCCTGGAGAATACCATGCTTCATGGGAGGTCCTGACGCATTAGCTCCGACAATTCCTAACTACTGTACTAGAAGACTGGAGGAGTCACAATTTGAAACACACGCTATCTCCCCTGTGAGCAGAAAGAAACAGCCTGGCTGCTCCGGTGACTTTCTAGGACAGAACTCCAGATAAGCCAGGGCACATATTTGCTCTGAGATGTCTTTTCCTGGACCGATGGTGATGAGTTGAGTTTCTCAAAGCATCTCACCTCCCACAGAGCCTGGCGGGTGTGCAAAGCCTCTGAGGACGCCTGGGGGCCTCCTCACCTTTTCTCGAATGCCGGCCCCGCCGTCTACACACCTGTAATCCATCTCCACCAAAGTCACAGGCAAAGGCACATCTCAAGCCATTCATACCTTCAGTTCCTTTTTGTTGGTGTTGTTTTAAGGCAGGGTCTCACCATTTAGACCAGGCTGGCCTTGAACTCACAGAGATCTGCCTGTGCCAATACCATGAAGTTCTTTAATGGCTTCTACTGAAGTATAAAGTCCACTATCCTACCCATTTGATTGCTGTTATCTGACTTCTGATCATTTAAAAAATGTTTTCGTGTGGTATAGCTGTGGAGCTATCAAGACAGTCCGATTTTAGAACTATAGTCCAATTTTAGTTCATCAATACAGAAAGACTCCGTAATCTGATCACTTCCTACTGCTCACCTGTCTGTCCAGCCTTCCTTAGACTCATTTCATATAAAACTCTAGTACATTTAAGCCATGAGAAGGATAATAGCTTAAGAGCAACTGATTAGAGAAATGTACAAAAGAATCTTTAAAAACCCACATAACTCCCTTATTAATGTACTTATTTCCTCCAGATGGGTAAGAGTCCTACCATTTGACCTAGTAGTAAAGGGTCTGGTTCAGCATGGAGAACATCAGCACTACCCCAAGATATTAGTGAGAGTCATTCATACAAAAGAACAGTTTTCAAACAGCTTAAAGCAGAAAAAAATTTTTGAACTAAGATACTCAGAATCACAATATAGGAATCAGATTTTAAGAGGATGCTGCCCCAGATAAAGGGTGGGGTGCCTCTCCTCAAGTGTCACTGACTTCCCATGTGTACTTCCTAGACTCTAAGACTTAGAGCTACCACTGTGAAGACACTCAGCTAAGAAACAAACTTCTCTGTAGAAACCCACTCTTCCATATATATATAACTTAGACTTTCTTTTTTCTGGATGCATTTATTTATTTGGGGCAAAATCATTCTTGAATGCATTTTAGAAGTGAGATGCCAGCATTATGGATTTCACCCCTAAATAACTTTAGTACTGGTCTGTCTGTGGCTATTTATTTAGACAGGGTCTCACTATGTAGACCAGGCTGGCCTTGAACTCTCCATCCTCCTGCCTCAGCTTCCCAAGTGCTGAGATTACCAGCATGCTTCAGTGTCTATCTTCTCCCAACTAGGATGTCCTTCTGCATAAACAGTATCACTTCACACACAGGGAAATCATATTAATTGAAGAATCTAGTGGAGCCAGGTGTGGTGGCACGTGCCTATAATCCTAGCATTTGTCTGAGTTTTACATCAGCCTCGTCTACATAATGAACTCCAGGCCAGCCAGAACTACGTAGTAAAATACTATCTCAAGCCCCCCACCTTCTAAAAAAAAATCAAGTAAAAATGCAATTTTCAATTACAGCTTTTGTTTTGACCCAAGGGCCAATCGAGGTCTTACACTGTACTGGGCCATATTGCTTCACCACTCCACCGCCGGCTGGTTTGTTTCTTTTTTCATTACTTTAACTTTTTTGAAGAATCCAGTCTGTTTGACTTAGAATATTCTTCTTAGGGACCAACCTGTATCTTATCTCCTCTACAGGAGTCTCATTAGCAACCATGTTTCACTGTACTCAGAGATGGGTTGTGGACCCAATTTTACCCAGAAGCTGCACAGGGCTCTGTTACCTGTCATAGGGCACTGGATGGCATAGAAGGTGGTTCAGCACTATATCTGTATACTTAGGTCTGGAGATAAACAAACTCACAGTATTTATGATTTGTTGCCGGACATTAGGCAGGGTGATTATTGACAGCCGGGCACAAATAACACCTATTATTTCTGGCACCTGAAGAGAAAAAAGACATCACTAAGACCTTAATCCTGTAGGACAATTATAGAGTCTTTGTAGTCATTTCTGGGAGGTTCGGGGGTGGGGGTTGTGGGGAAGGGGGAGAAGAAAAAGTATTTTTGATTTTGTAAAGTTTAGGATACTAAGGGTTCAATTCACTGCTAAAGCATTTCTCTAGCATGTATGAGGACCGGGATTTGATCCTCAGCACTGCAGAAATAATAATAAAACTTTCCAATCATTTGCTGGGAGTGGTGGCGCACGCCTTTCATTCTAGTGCTTGGGAAGCAGAGGCAAGTGGATCTCTGAGTTTGAGGCCAGCCTGGTCTACATAGTGAGTACAGGGACAGCCAGGGCTATGTAGAGAGACCTTGTCTCATAAAAAAAAAAAAAAGTATATATGAATGTGTGTATACAAAAATACTTGGAAGTGGGTGGGGCTGTACTTGAGTTGCAGAGTGCTTGCCTAGCATAGATGAGGACCTGGATTTGATACCTGGATTCTGAACAATGTGGGGTGCAGGGATGGGGGGATGAGGGGTAGTGGGATAAGGGGTAGAGGGTGGAGAGAATAAAAATAATTGCTAGAGTGCTGGGTATAGCTTGGGGATTAGAATGCTTGCTTGATATGCACAAGGCCCTTGGTTCAATCCAGCATCACAGAAAGAAAAAAAGCAAGAAAAGAAAGGAAGGGAGGAAAGAAAAGATTTAGAAGGATGAAAACACAGATGTCAGCTAGATCCATGAGAAATGAAAGAGTGGTTTTTTGTTTCTCCTGTATTTTTTCTGATTTTTTTTTTTTTTTTTTTTTTTTTTTTTTTGGTTTTTTTGAGACAGGGTTTCTCTGTGTAGCTTTGTGCCTTTCCTAGAACTCCCTCTGTATGTACCCCAGGCTGGCCTCAAACTCACAGAGATCTGCCTGCCTCTGCCTCCCGAGTGCGGTGATTAAAGGCATACACCACCACCGCCTGGCTACATAGTGATTTTATAACAAAGATGTCATGTTATGGCAAGGGAACCCCTACCCACTGTCTTCTCTGGTCTTTCAAGAAACAGAAGCCAGGGCTTTGGTCCAGGTCTCCCTCTGCTTGACTACTCACCCTGACATAAAATGGCTATTATTACTACCAGGTGCCAGAAGCTAGCTGAAGGGTGGGCAGGGGATGCAATTCTAGCCATAGATAAACTAGGAAGAGCTGGGCAGTGGCGGTGCACACCTTTAATCCCAGCACTCAGGAGGCAGAGGTAGGTGGATCTCTGAGTTTGAGGCTATCCTGGTCTACAGAGCGACTTCCAGGACAGCCAGGGCTACACAGAGAAACCCCGCCTTAGGAAAAAACAAACAAACAAACAAACAAAAAGAAAGAGACATGAGGAAGAATCTACTGTGGGCTTGAGGAAAAGATTGTCTGCCTTCAATAAAGGAATAAGGAAGGCATCATCTCTCTAGATTGTCTTACCTGTCTGCTCACAAAGTCTCAGCTGTGCCTGCCTCATGGACAGGAAAGGTAAAAAGATGGGAACCATGGTCTTGGCTGTCACTGCAAGTCAGTGAGCCCATCATGGAAAATATACTGTGTCCAGATTTCCTGTACCTATTTAAGAATGTATATTTATTGTAATAATTTAGTAGAGTCTAATCACTTCTTTATAGTAAGAACATGTCAGATAAACAAATATGCCATTAAGACATAAGGTAATCAATCACTAGAAAAGTTTCTCACAGTTGGCCTTCCTGGCTCCTAAAGGCTCCCAAACCAGCCAAGATCCATCTGACTTCTCTCAGGTGTTCCTGCTGTATCTTGCTGTTTTCTTTTTATGATTTTTTTATTTTTATTTTTATGTGCATTGGTGTTTTGCCTGCATGTATGTCTCTGTGAGGGTGTTAGGTCCCCTGGAACTGGAGTTACAGACAGTTGTGAGCTGCCATGTGGGGTACAGGGACTTGAAACCAGGTCCTCTAGAAGAACAGCTAGTGCTCTTAATCACTGAGCCATCTCTCTAGACCCACTATTTTTGCTATTTTCCTAGGTTTAAAAAAATGGGTTCTTATCATTTTAAAATTCCCTTTCTTTTTGATATTGTTGTGGTGTTGTGAATTGAACCCAGGACTTTGTGCACAGACGAGTGCCCTTCAGAGAACACTTTCACTCTTAACAAAACACAAAGAGCAATTTAAAATGCCAGTGGCTCTTACACTTTCAGCTATTTCTGTATTCCTTCTGTTTAATTAAGATAGTCGGTTAATTAAATATTTTGGGGACAGAGTTTTGCCTAGTAGACTAGCCTAGCTAGGAACTCACTACGTAGCCAAAGCCCAATAATAATATATACATTATTGTTGGCTATATATAAAGATGAGTGCACAAATGTCATGGTGTGTGTCTGTGAAGATCAGAGGACAACTCTGTCCTCTCTTCCCACCATGGATCTGGGGACTGAACTCAGGTCATCAGGCTTGTGCAGCAATCACTTTGACTCATAGAGTTATCTTACTGGGCCCCCAGGTCTGTCCTTTTGCATTTTAGATGATAAAATTATTTCTTTCCTTTGTCATTTCTTTCTTTGTTTTTGTTTTTTGTTTTGTTTTTTCAAGACAGGGTTTCTCTGTGTAGCCCTAGCTGTCCTGGAACTCACTCTGTAGACCAGGCTGGCCCCAAACTCTCAGAGATCCACCTGCTTCTGCCTCCCAAGTGCTGGGATTATAGACATGCACCACCACCTCCCAGCTTCCTTTGTTATTTCTTGTGAGGACTTTACATATATTTAAGTAAGTTCTCTTGATGCTGGGGAAAGCTGGTCTCCTTTCAGAGTCACTTCTGGCTGTCTTCTGTCTTAACTTGATAGCTTAGACTCATCTGGATCAGAATTTGCACTGAATTCCAACCTTATACTCATCAATGACATCTTCTAGGGAAATCCTGTTCTTTGGGGAACACACCAGAGAGTGGGAAGGGTGTTTCAGGTGTGTGCACATATTTATTTGAGTACACACCCATATGTGCGCTTGTGGAAGCCAGAGATTGATGTCAAAGATGTCTTTCTTTTGTTTTTTTAAGATTTATTTTATTTTATTTTATTTATTATTATTATTTTATGTATATGATATTCTATGGTATTCTATCTGCACGCTAGAGGAGGGCATCAGATCCCATTAGAGATAGCTGTAAGCCACCATGTGGTTGCTGGGAATTGAACTCAGGACCTCTGGAAGAGCTGCCAATGCTCTTAACCACTGAGCCATCTCTCCAGCTCTAAGATGTCTTTCTTCATCACTTCCCACGTTATTTTTTTGAGACACAATGTCTTCAATCAACCTGGAACTCACTGTTTCAGCTAGACTTGCTGGACAGTGAGCTCTGGGAATTTGCCTAGCTTCACACCCCAGTGTTCCCTGCCCCCCATGCTAGAGATACAGATGTTCTAGACCATACCTGGCTTTTACATGGGTGTAAGGGATCTGAATACAGGTCCTCATGCCTGAAAAACAAACACTGTAACACGGAGGTATTTCCCCAGTCCTCTATCTTAAGTTTTAAATCTCCCTTGTTTGGGATGGGGGCTGGTGAGTACATGCTTACTGATTGGAGGAACTTTTGGGAACAGCAGAGGAAGGTGTTGGTCCTGTCCTCACTAGTGCCTATTCTCAGTTGAGCACAAATGGACGGACCTCCCCAGCTGCAGGAGGGACAGGGCTTGCTTCTATTTCAAAGCAGAAAATGGTTCTGTGCTCTTACCTTCTCAAATCGGGCCTCTGCAAACCTCACCAAAGTTATCAACAACTCTCCTGCTATCTTCTGGGTACAGGGATGGGGCAGGCTTTTCAGGCTGTCCAACGTAGTCATTATAAACTGGCCGAGTTCTTGTGAATCAAGGAAAACTTCAAAGACCTGCAATGATTTACGAAAAATGAACTTTCAAGCTACATGGTATGGGCTAGGAAAATAACTCAGTGTTTGCCTATGCTGTGTGAGGCCCAGCACCCCAGTACCCCAGCATTCCAGCACTGGGAGAGGGAGAGGGAGAGGACTGTGCTATCTACTACTGGTTTATTTACTATGATGGCTAGTCTCTGTTGTCAACTTGACTACATCTGGAATTAATGAAAATCCAAGCGGTTGGGTACACCTGAGAGAGAGTTTTTCTTAAATCATTTGAAGTGGGAAGACCCACTTTTAATATGGATCTTTGAGGTAGGAAGATCCTCCTTAATTTGGGCCACACCTTCTTCTGGCAGTCTATATAAAGGACAAGGATGAAGGGCGCTTGCTCTCTAATTAGCAAGTCCATTCCTTCACTGGCATTAGAGCCTACTTCTTTGGGAAGTACTGAAGATCAGGTGAGACATCCAGCCTCGTGGACTCAACAACTTACTGGATTCTTGGACCTCCTGTTGGCAGACAGCCATTGTTGGACTACCTGAACCACAGCCTGTAAGCCATTCTGATGAATCCTATGTATGTATACATACACACATTCTATAAGTCCTATCCTTCTAGAGAACCCTGACTAATACATTACCACAATGGAAAACTGGAAGCACCCAAAGTCCACAGCTAATGTCTATGCGCAGCCTTTTACTGCTCTGACTCCTAGAGAGAAGCATTGTTCTGAGACCCTCCGAAAAAATATCTCACTATACAGGAACACTAAAGACGGTATAAGCCTTTAATCTCAGCATGTGGGTGGCAGACACAGGCAGACTGCTTGAGTTCTAGGACAGTGTGGTCTACACAGTGAGTACCAGTTTAGCCAGTGATACACAGTGAGACCCTGTCTTCAAAAAGAAGAGGGAGGGAGGGAGAGGGAGAGAGAGAGACCTGGTGTGTAAGGTCATGAACATGGTACCTTTTCTGCAAATCTTGAATGTTTACGGAGCACATTCCCCGGGGAATCTCTGTGGTTGGTTTTATAAGAAACAAACAGAACTTTCCAATGTGATTTTTACATCTCACATTTGCATGAACAAGACATCTGGCTTCTCCCTACCCTTCCTAGCACGTCAAGCTCTCTGTCCAGATGCTTCCGCTCTCTAATTACCTGGACAATCTTGAAGGGACAGGAGTAGAACTGTTTGATGCTGTAGTGCTCCAGCAGCTCCCTGCACTTTTTCAAAGTTTCTCTCAAGCTCTTGGCATTGTGTCTGTCCTGAGTGATATCTAGGAAGAGAATGGGTCATTATTATGCTCTGATTCACTTCTTTCTTACTCATTTTCTAAGTCTTTCTGCTCTCCAGTTTTCCCTGGAATGTATTAATCTAATCTGCAGGCAGGTCCAGCCCTCTTCCTCGTAAAGCAATATATACAGTCAAAGAGAAATGAAAAGGTTTTTTTGTAAGAACAGAGCTTTAGAGTGACTTGCTGAGTAGGAAAAAGGAAGGCCCCAGCACTCCCCACTGCAGAGGAGTCTGAGGGTGTCCTGTGAGGGTGAAATGCCGCCCAAAGCTTGTTCACCACAGATCGTCCCGAGCACCGGGGTCTGCTGGCTGTGGGCCTGGTCCCCTCGTGCTGCCTTCTTCCCATGTGGTTTCTTTTTGTTGCTGTTGTTTTGTTCTTTTGAAACAAGGTCTCTCTACATGGCCCTGGCTGTCCTGGAATTCACTATGGAGACCAGGCTGGCCTCAAAGTCACAGAGATCCATCTTCCTCTGCCTCTTGAGTACTAGAATTAAAAGCATGTGCCACCACTTCCAGTTTGTTTCCCATGCTCTAATATGACTTCACATTGCTGGACAGGGCATTGTAAATATTTGTTGGGTCAATAACTGAATTAGTAAGTCTCAGGCTGTCCAAATATCCAGAAATGAGCTCAAACTGCACTACAGCAGGATTTCCATCTATTAGATAAAAGCCAGTATTCCTAGCAGGGCATAATGGTACACACCTTTGATCCCAGCACTCAGGAGGCAGGTGGATCTCTGAGTCTGAAGCCAGCCTGGTCTATATAATGAGTTCCAGGATAACCAGAGCTACATAGTGAGACTCTGTATCAAAAAACAAAAACAAAAAACAAAAATCCCCAAACAAACAAATTTTAAAAAGTCAGTATTCCTTAGGAATTTGTGAGGCCAGTTCCCATCTGCTATAAGAAAGCATGTCCTGCCGGGCGGTGGTGGCGCACGCCTTTAATCCCAGCACTCGGGAGGCAGAGCCAGGCGGATCTCTGTGAGTTCGAGGCCAGCCTGGGCTACCAAGTGAGTTCCAGGAAAGGCAGAGAAACCCTGTCTCGAAAAACCAAAAAAAAAAAAAAAAAAAGAAAGAAAGCATGTCCTATACCTCTGGCAGAAAGGGCATATGGCTGCCCATTGACATGTACCTGTGGCAGCATATCAAAGTCTATACTGGCTCTCCAGGCTCACTCAATCCCTGTTCACAAATACTTACTATACATTCAAAGTCCACACTGGCCTCCCCAGGATCCCCCCCTCCCAAATACTAGATTGTTCTTTCGATAAAGGCAAGGTTTTATCCCCCTGGTCCCTCTATCTCTTGCTATCTCTCTCTTCCTCACTTGCTTATCCTCTTGCCCCCTACTATTGTCAATATACTGTCTATCATCTATCTTTCTATCTGTCTCTCATCTATTTGTCTGTCTATCTATCATCTATCTCTCTATCATCTGTCTATCTAGCTATCATCTATCTTTCTATCTATCTATCTATCTATCTATCTATCATCTTCTACCTATGTCTGTCTATCTATCTACCTACCTATCATCTATCTATCTATCATCTATCATCTATCTATCATCTATCTCTTGCTATCCTCTTGTTCTCTTGCTATTCTCCCCTCTCTTGCAGATAGTCCTTATCATGTCCAGTCTGTTTCTCTTTCCCTCTGTGTTGAACTCTTCTAGATGCCGCTGGATGTTCCCTTTCTCTCTTATTTACAATAAAAGTGTCCCCTGATAATGGAGATGTCACATTGGCAGTTTCTGTACTGTGGCCCCTTGAATACATCTGGTACTGAAACCCTCACATACAATAGTCAATTGCACTTCCTTGCCTATATCTTTGTAAACACTGCTCATACTCAGAGCTGCCTTCCATGGGGTGGCTGCTTTAGAAAGCAGAACTTCCTCAGTTGCTAATGCAGTTCCCTTTGGTTGCCTTTCCTACCTGTTAAACCCACTTGATTGCTCTTAATTCTTCACATCAGCTTGAGAAAACCTTTTCTCAATTCCACAACTCATCTGACTCTTACTCGTGGTTCTGTAATTTTCTTTATATTACAGCTAATGGTAAGGAATCTCAGCTCCAGCACCATGTCTGTCTGCATGCTCCCTTGCATCTTACCATGATGTTAATAGACTAAACCTCTGAACTGTAAGAGAGCCACCCCAATTAAATGTTTTCCTTTATAAGAGTTGCCATTGTCATAGTGTCTATTCACAGCAATAAACCCTAACTAAGACAGAAGTAGGTACCAGGGATGGGGTTATTGTTATGATAAGCCTGATCATGTTTTTGTTTGGAGGAATTCGGACTTTGGATTAGGAAAGCAGTGGAATGATTTAAGCACTGCTTAATGGGCCATACTAGGAGCATGGAAGACAATGGTGCTGAGAATGATTTGAACTGTGGGGGCCTAGCTCAAGAGGTTTCAGAGGAGAAACCTCTATGTATCATCCCTGAAGTTGAAGTCTATCTTGGGGAGGCCCCAAGATGCTGGAGATGCCAGAGCTGTGGGATACTGCAGAAGAGAGCTGGTAACAGGGAGTGGAACCAGCGCAAGAGAAGGAAGTGTGTTGCAGTCTACAAAGCTGAACAGAGTTGGAGATCTCAAGAGCATTGTAATACCAGACATGGAGCTGCAGAGTTTGGAGTTTGCCCAGCTGGCTTTTGTTTTGCTTTTTTCCTCACTATGATCCCTTCCATGTGTTTTGTAATAGTTATGTATATTCTGTGCCATTATATGTTGGAAGTATGTGATGTGCTTTTTTATTTTGATTTTACAGGAGATTGCAGTTAAGAGATTACATGAATCTCAGAAGAAACTTTGAACTTTAGACTTTTAAATAAGATTGAGATTGTTATACACTATGGGACTTTTGAAGTTGGACTGAATGCATTTTGCATTATGCTACTGTTACAAGCTTATGGGGGCCAGGAAGTAGAATGTGGTAGTTTGAAAAGAAAATGGTCCCCAACCAGTAGAGTGGTACTATTAGGAGGTGTGGTCTTGTTGGACTAGGTGTGCTTTTGTTGGAGAAAGTTTGTCTCTATGGAGGCAGGCTTTGAGGTCTCATATATGCTCAAGCCATGCCCAGTGAGACAGTTCACTTCCTGTTGCCTTTGATCAAGATGTAGGACTCTCAGCTCCAGCACCATGTCTGCCTGCATGCTGCCTTGATTCCTGCCATGACAATAATGGACTAAACCTCTGAGCTGTAAGCCAGCCCAATTAAATGTTTTGCTTTATAAGAGTTGCCATGCCATGGTGTCTCTTCACAGTCAAGAAACAATAAGCATTCAAATATATGAGCCTGTGGGGGCCATTCTTATTCAAACCACCATAGTCAATACTGCTACATACTGCCTAGGGACTATGTACCTTTCTCTCTATGACTTGCTAAAGAAAGTATTTCTAGAACATGGGATGGAGGGAAGGAGGAGGGATGTTGCCTACAGTTGTGCTATAGATTAGAGTACATCTCTGCTCCACAGTGTCTTACACTTCAGCTTCAGAGTGATGTGAAGCAGGTAATGTGTCCCCTCTGCAGCGTCTTCAGCCACCTCTTTCACTGGGTCCCCACATAGCAGTGCCATCACAGCCACTAGATGTCCAAGCCTTTGGAACTGCAGTGGAAGCTAAGTGAGAAGGAAAGAAAACTGCCATCAGAATATGGGGACTTTTTACCTTAAACTGGAGTTGTGGAGGAGTCCACAACTCAAGAGAGCTGAAAGTGTCACATGCCCTTAGATCTCTGGAGGGTTACTGTCTCACATATTTGGTATAATTCATCCAACCAAAGGGCAACCTAACCTATGAATGAACACATTCGAAAAATGAGGAGGCTTTGGCAATGAAGATATTCATTCCAGTACTGGTTTAATTAATTAATTAATTAATCTTTTGAGCAAAGGTTTCTCTGTGTAGCCCTGAAAGTTTTGGAACTTATCCAGCACTGTTTTTAAAGATCACATTTTAAAAATATTTGCCTAGTAACGGAAGAGGAAATTATGATATAATCATTCTATGAATATAACCACTAGAAATCAAGTACGGCCTGGAGGCATGGCTTAGTAGTATAGCATATGCCTATCCTTTCTAAGGACATGATAGCTACAAGAACAAAATTCACCATGAAGACCAACAATAAAACAAGAAAATTATGATACACTAAGCAAAGGAAAAACCTATCAAAGTGAGTACAGCAGCACTAATTCTTAAAATACACTGATTAAAGCCAGGAAGTGGTGGCTCATGCCTTTAATCTCAGAACTTGGGAGGTAGATCTCTGTGAGTTTGAGGTCAGCTTGGTCTACAGAGCCAGTGAGTTCCAGGACAGTCAAGGCTACACACAGAGAAACCCTGCTGTAAGATATTTGATTATACTGTGTAAAGATATATCACTGATTGGTTTAATAAAAAGCTGAACGGCCAATAGCTAGGCAGGAGGCATAGGTGGGATTTCTGGGAGGGGAGAGGGAAGAAAGAGAAAGAGAAGCCAGTGAGACACCAAGGAGACACCAGGGACCAGTCAGCCAGACACAGAGGAAGCGGGAAAGTAGGACATACAGAATGAAAGAAAGGTTAAAAAGTCCCAAGACAAAATGTACATAAATAGAAACAGGTTAAATTAAGTTATAAGAGCTAGTGGGACAAGCTTAAGCTAAAGCCGAGCATTCATAACTAATAATAAGTCTCTGTGTCTTTATTTGGGAACTGGTTGGCCGCTCAAAGAAAAGGACAACTAAAAATGGCACCCAACGTGGGGCATGAATTACCACATAGGGCCTGAGAAAGCTGGAAAACAAAAAACCAGATACAGAGGCACAGCTGTGCAGCAGAGAACTTGAGCAGCAGGCATGCTGAGCAAAGACAGCAAGCAAAGTAAAAGTGCCTGCCATAGTGTGGGCACCAGCTTCCCAGAGCTGGGTAGTTAAATGCAGCTCACAGTACATGCAGCTCTTAGCCAGGCCTGCAGGTTCAAGGCTTGGCTCTCATGGACCTAAGGAGGGGGTGGAGCCAACAACCAGAGCTGCATGTCAGAGGGCCTAGCTGCCACTTAGCAGTTTAAGGTTTGGCTGGCATGGTCAGAGAATGCTATGAGTGCACAGTAAAATAGGTCCAGACTGAAAAAAAATCTTTAAACATGTTACAGTATACATAGGTGCTTAAGAAAGAAAATGGGTATAGACAGCCAAAGGAAAAAAATAAATAGTTTAAATATAATTAAGTAAAGTCTTTATAGGAAGAGTAAAGTAATATAAGAATAAGTCACGTAAAGTTGAGAAACACATAGGACATCTGGATCCTGTATGGCGCTTTGTTGACTTTGAATTTTTTTAATGCTCATGCTGAGAGACATGGGATTGTAAAAGGAATTGCTGAATTAAACCAGCCTAGATATTTTAGGACTGTCTTAACTTTAAAATGGAATTCAGAAATGTATTAAATTGGGGGAGAGGTTATGCTTTTGTTTCCACAGGAAATAAAAGGCTATGGGTTCTTTCAAAATTATTAAGAGGCCAGATTTGATTGGGGGAACCCCCCTAAAAATTTAGCTACAGACATAAAGAAATAAACCTAGAAAAACTACAAGACAGGTGACATATATGCTGATGCCTTGACATGGGAACAGCTCTGAGACTGGATGAGACAAGATACATCTTGTTGGTTACAGAGTCCTCATGACTTATTATTTATTACATGCCATCCTTTCATATGGCATGGATAGAGGTTTGGTTATACAGTCAAAATACACATACAAAGTTGACAGATGTCTTTTACCTGCTCAAACATAAAATAAAAAATCATCTTTGGCTGGCTTGTGTACAACACAGAGTCCATACTTGTGTTAATGCAGACATGTATGTTATCTTCAAAAGTTTGAGTGTTTTGAGAGCATGGGGATGAGACACCAGTGACAATGGGTGGCTCCGGTGATCCAGCCTCTCAGAGTGTTTCCGTTACAGTTTCCTCAGAGTTCTGTGTTCAGGAAATCTTCAAGGCTGCTAGCTGAGATGGTCCAGCCTCACAGACTATTCTATCCAGGACTTCATATAAGCCTTGCACTTTCCCATTATGCAGAGACTAGACAACAAATGTTATAGCTAGTTTTCTTAGGACTTGACCATTATCTCAATTTTCTCAGGGTCCCCTGGAGATGCTGTTGCCCCCAGACAACAGGAAGCAGTCTAGAGAACATAATGCCCACGTTCTCAAGAGGTAGAGTGGGTGGTTTTATTCATTTGGTGGGTTATGGATATTTGTCATCATTTAGTGGCAATATAGGAATATAGGATAAAAAGACAACTATTCATCTCAAATATTTTACATTGGTATGGGTTCACATATATTGATACAAATTTAAGCTTATTTTTGTTTTACTGTATATATGTTTCTACTTTTGTTTAAGGTATTATACCTATGGAGCTCACTTAAAAATGTAATATAAAGTTCTAGTCCTTGAAAGCAATTATTACAAACAAAAGAAATGCAGGTTAGTAGTTAGTAATGTATAACAAGCAAACTTGTAGTCATGTTAGGTATGTTTTTAAGGTTAAACAGATATATCTTTAGGTAGACAGGTGATTTTCAAACACTTCAGAGACCTACAGAATATGGCATTTAAGATGTTTAATAATCTAAGGCTTTTCATGACAGTGAGACACATCTGCTCCTGGCAGCACCAATCTACTTCATAAAAGAATGACAGGCATTGAAGAACCTCCATATGGAGTCTGATTTCCTTGTGGCAAAGCTAGCCATTGGGCAAGAAACTGCTGACAGTATACTGTACAAACTGCAGAAGCAGGACACAAAGGAAAGAGACTGCCAAACTTTGCCAAGATCAAGTGGGACAGTCCTTCAAAATTCTTTCTTCACAGAAGAGTCTGTCAGATAGTCTAGGCCTGTAGGCCTAAGATGGTGCCCCAACACTGCAGAGGAACCTTGGGTGACTGTCTAGTCATCCAGCTGTTTTGTCATTTCTCAGTTCTGGAAGTGGCTTGTACTGCACTTCCTGTTTCCTCAAGTAATATTATATCCTACTTGGGTCTCTGATGGAGTTGAAGATGAAATAATTATAGTTACCTGTAGCTGGAAGTTTTCTCCAGTCCTGCCTGCCCTGCGGTCGGTGGCCACTTATAAAATAATCACACTGAGACTTAATATTAATTACCAATTGCATGGCCTATGGCAGGCTTCTTGCTAGCTAGCTCTTATATCTTAAATTAACCCATTTCTATTCATCTATAAGTTGCCACATGCCGGTACTTTCATATCTTGCTTCTCCTGGCGGTGGCTAACTCTTCTCCCCATACATCTGCCTGAATTTCTTGCCTGCCTCTAAGCTGCCTTGCCATAGGCCAATGCAGCTTCTGCCTGAATTTCTTGCCTGCCTCTAAGCTGCCTTGCCATAGGCCAATGCAGCTTTATTTATCAACCAATCAGAGAAGCATATATTCACAGCATACAGAAAGACATCCCACAGCACCTCTCCCTTTTTTTTCCCCCTGAGACAGGGTTTCTCTTTGGCACCTTTCCTGAAACTCACTCTGTAACCCAGGCTGGCCTTGAACTCACAGAGATCTGCTTGTCTCTGCCTCCCGAGTTGCTGTGGGACGTTCTGTATGGCAAATGTGTTGCTCTGATTGGTCAATAAATAAAATACTGATTGGCCAGTGGCTAGGCGGGACTAACAGAGAGGAGAAAAGAAAGAACAGGAAGGCAGAAGGAGTCACTGCCAGCCGCCGCCAGGACAAGCAGCATGTGAAGATGCCGGTAAGTCATGAGCCATGTGGCAAGGTATAGATTTATGGAAATGGATTAATTTAAGCTATAAGAACAGTTAGCAAGAAGCCTGCCATGGCCATACAGTTTGTAAGTAATATAAGTCTCTGTGTTTACTTGGTCGGGTCTGAGCAGCTGTGGGACTGGCGGGTGACAAAGATTTGTCCTGACTGTGGGCCAGGCAGGAAAACTCAAGCTACACCAAGTGCTGGGATTAAAGGCGTGTGCCACCACCACCCGGTGCACTTCCCCTTTTTTGTCTAATCAAAAGGGAAGATTTTAACTTTAACATAATAAAATTACATATAATATAACAATTCTCAAGCAGGAGTTACAGTTATAATATCTAGTCTATTTGTATTTGGCAAAATTAAAGAAAATATTTTATCTATCCTATATTTGTGAGTCTAAGGTTTTATATCTAATTTATTTTTTATCATAACTAAGGAAAACTATAACTATCTAGTCTTTAACCACATCAAAGACCTCAGAAGGATATAATATTACCTAAGTCAACAGGAAGAGCATTGTAAGCAACTCCCAAAATTTTGGAAATGACAGAAACAGCTGCCTGCCTAGACAGTCATCCAAAGTTCTTCTGTTATGTTGGGACCTTTAGCCTATCGGCCTACAGTGTTTTATTCATTTCTCCCTGTGTCCTGTAGAATATCTGGCGTTCTCCTCTGTAAAGCAGGAACCTGAAGAACCACCTCATCTTACAAAGCTCAGTGGTCACCTTCATATGGGTCCTGCATGTCTAGTTTATAGAATATACTCTCAATCAGTTGACATAAGGGCCTTTTCTTGCCCAGTGGCTAGCTTTTGCCATAATGAAAATAAACTTCATATTGAATTTCTTTGATGCTCATCCTCCTTGAAATAATTGGTGCTGTCAGGTGCAGACATGTCTTATTGTCTAGAAAGGTCTAAGTTCTTAGAACATTATAAATGCCATATTCTGTAGGTCTTTAAAGTGTTTGAAGATTACTTACTTAAATGAAATATATCTATGTATATCTAGAAAACTTAACTAACATTACTATAAGTTTGATTATCATAGATGACTAATTAGTAATCTGTATTTCTTAATTATACATTACAATTTTAAATGAGCTGCACAAACATAACACCTTAAACAAGAGTAAAAATATTCATAAAGTATAACAAAATTAACTTTAAATTTATATCAATAAACTAAAATCCACAGCAATGTAAAACATTATAAACAAGTTGTTGTTCTTTAAAAGTAGATTTAATAATATATCCTTTTATTTTATCATATCTGTACTATCTCCTTTTTTTCTTTAGAAAGAGATTGCATTTATAATCAACCCCTTTAAATAAAAATAAACATTTATAAATAATATTTTGGGAATATGGGTGTAGCTTCTCATACTACATTCTACTGGTTGGGGGTGCTGGTAATCTTATGGGAATCCTGAGAAAATTAAGAATTATAATTAAAACTTGGCTGTAGTCTGTGAAGGCAGGATCATCTCAGCCAGTTGTTTTGAATCTGATTTTGGATGTTGGGTCATCTGGGCCATGGTGTCATCAGAGATCTTTCAGGAGGTCTTGGCTGATCAAATCTGATGTATCATTTTGTTTTTTAGCCCAGGCTGGCCTCAAGCCTCCTTCAGCAAATCCTACTGGCATGAGCTACAACTGGCCAAACCTGATATATCTTAATCTGGAACAAATCCACAGCCTCTTGCTTCCTGTGGAAACAAAAGCAAAGCATCCCTCCCGAAACAACATATCCTTAGATCCAAATTTTGAAGTCAAGATACCTTAAAAAAAATTATATATATATATAAAATGTTTAACTCAGCAGCCTTTTCAATCAAATATCTTTGTTAAAAACATTTGTAAAAAAATGTCTGTAGTTAAAAATCCCAAAGACAATATAATCCAGACTCTCTGTGTGATTTCCATCTTTATGTGGCTTATTTTTATATTACTTTTATTGTCTCTTTAAAGACTTTATTTTTTAAAATTATCTATTTCTTTATATAACTGTCTATACTCCCTTTACTCTTTCTCCAAGGCTATGTACATTTTTATACACACTGTAAACAGTTTAGAGTTTTATCTCATCTGAATCTATCTTATTGAGAATCTATAATCCTTTACTGACCAGGAGAGATTTTAAACTGTTAAAACTGTGTGGCTAGGATGAAAAGCAGCAGCCTTGGCTGCTGACTCCGCCCATCTCAGCTTTTCAACATGGTGGGAGTACCCAGGAGAGTCACACTTACCCCACCAACTCTGGGGTCCATGCTGCCACCATGTAGCTGGACCATAAACCCTTTTTGTCTGCATAAGTAAAGGCTAAATCCATCATGCAGCATGCTTCACAGCTAGGAGACAGATCTGTGTACCAAGGCAGGAATCTGCCATGCTGTGCTCAAGCCCAAATGGTGTAGCATCTCTGTACCACCCCATATGAGATGTGAAGTAAGAAGCTGTTTTGGTCTCCGTTTTAGAATCTCTTATTAAGTTTTCTCAGGTTTTAGGTGGAAACTTGAGCCCCACGTTGGGTGCCAAAGGTAGCCAGAAGTTTTCTCCAGTCCTGCCTGCCCCGCAATCTGTGGCCACTTACAAAATAATCACTCTGAGGCTTAATCTTAATTACCAATTGCATGGCCTATAGCAGACTTCTTGCTAGCTAGCTCTTACATCTTAAATTAACGCCTTTCTATTCATATATAAGTTGCCATGTGGCCATGGCTTACCAGTACTTTCACATCTTGTTTCTCCTGGTGGTGGCTGGCATCTCTCTCCTCCGCTTTCTTCACACTGTATATCTGCCTAGATTTCCCATCTGCATCTAAGCTGCCTTGCCATAGGCCAATGTAGCTTTATTTATCAACCAATCAGAGCAACATATATTCACAGTATATAGAAAGACATTCCACAGCAGTTACCATTTTCCTTGTTACTAAATTCAAAATGAAACTCATGAAAGAGGTATAAGGTGTATAAGGTTAAAAGACATAAAGCTTAAATTGTTTATCTATGAAAATGTTTTAAGGTCTAAAAAGCTATTTTTAGGCTGGTAAAGTAAATTAAGTACAAAACTTTGGACTCACCAAGATAGGATAGATAATGGAGTATTTTCTCTGAATTTGCCAAATACAAATGAACTGAATATTGTAAATGCAAATCTTACTTAATGATTGTTCTTATTGTATATAGTTTTACTATGTTAGAGTTAAAACTCTTCCCTTTTCATTGAAATAAAAAGGGAGAATGTTGTGAGATATGTGATTACATTGTGTAAAGATATGTCATTGTGACTGCTTTAATAAAAAGCTGAACGAACAATAGCTAGGCAGGAGGTATAAGCGGGACTTCTGGGAGGAGTGAGGGAAGAAAAAGAAAGAGATGCTAGCGAGACACTGGTGCCCAGTCAGCCAGACACAGAGGAAGCAAGGAAGTGGACATTCAGTGTGAAAGAAAGGTAAAAAGTCCTGAGGCAAAACACAGATGAAGAGAAACAGGATAAACTAAGTTTTAAGAGGTAGTGGGACAAGCCTAAGCTAAAGCTGAGCATTCATAATCAACAATACGTCTCTGTGTCTTTATTTGGGAACTTGTTGGCGGCCCAAAGAAAATATCAACTACAGCTTGGTGGTGGTGGTGCACACCTTTAAACCCAGCACTCAGGAGGCAGAGCCAGGCGGATCTCTGTGAGTTCGAGGCCAGCCTGGTCTACAGAGTGAGTTCCAGGACAGGCACCAAAACTACACAGAGAAACCTGTCTAAAAAAAAAAAAAAAAAGAAAGAAAGAAAGAAAGAAAGAAAGGAAGAAAGAAAGAAAGAAAGAAAGAAAGAAAGAAAGAAAGAAAGAAAGAAAGAAAGGAAGAAAGAAAGAAAGAAAGAAAAGAAAATGCCAACTACAAAATCCTGTCTCAAAAAACCACCAATGGGCCGGGCGGTGGTGGCGCACGCCTTTAATCCCAGCACTTGGGAGGCAGAGCCAGGTGGATCTCTGTGAGTTCGAGGCCAGCCTGGACTACCAAGTGAGTCCCAGGAAAGGCGCAAAGCTACACAGAGAAACCCTGTCTCGAAAAAACCAAAAAAAAAAAAAAAAAAAAAAAAAAAAAAAAAAACCACCAATGGTATTTTATATCTATATATACACATACATACATATACACAGACTAATATATATCCTGCTTGTTAAAAAAATGGAAGGTATCTAACAAAAAACAGGAAAAAAATGCAACTTAATATAGTGGAGAAAATAAGAAAACGTTTCAAATTAGGGAGAAAAAAAAGATCAGCAACCACTTGGTGATCATGCAAAATACTACCACCTTCTGTTTCAAATGACCACTAAGGCAGTCCCAGAACACCTCACGTTGAAGTCATGTTCAAGCACAGTGTGCACATGTGTAATATTACTGCTGCTATCCAGAACACTGGAAGCAACAGAGAGAAGCTGTTTCTATAGCTCCTCACAAACTCAACACAGAAATGCTATAACCATCAACACATGACGGCCTGGTTTGGGGAAACTTGTTAACATTCCATAAAGCTGAACCAGATTATTTTTTCTCCTCTCTCCTCCCTCTCCCTCTCTCTCTTCCTCCTTCCTCCTCATAGAATGATCTGCGTATGTTCAGGTACATGCACCCACGTAAGCACACGTGGAGGCCATAGCTTTACATTTAGTGTCTTCTGTTAGCTCTCTTCACCTTATTTTGAGTCAGCTACACCAGATGGCCAGAGAGCACAAGAATCCTTGAACTCACAGAGATCCACCTGCCTCTGCCTCCCGAGTGCTGGGATTAAAGGTGTGTGCCACCACTGCCCGGCTTTTTTTGTTTTGTTTTGTTTTTTTCAAGACAGAACCTCATTCAATCCACTTTGTAGCTGAGGATGCTACTGAACTTCTCTGATTCTCCTGCTTTTACCTCTCAAGTGCTGAATTAAAAGTGTATGCACTATGTTTGGCTGGCAAAGGCCCTTTTTTAAAATGTGGAGACATATGAACTGAGCACTCGAGTGATTGGCTACATGGAGAATTAGGGCTGAGCATTACAAGTAGCTGAAGTAGCTTTAGGTGGTTAGAAATCCACAAGAAACTAGTGAGGCTGTAAAGGTCGGTAGAGATAGGTAGGAGCCAGTACATACAAGATCCTGAATTCTTTTTTTTTTTTCTTTTTCTTTTTCTTTTTTTGGTTTTTCGAGACAGGGTTTCTCTGTGTAGCTTTGCGCCTTTCCTGGGACTCACTTGGTAGTCCAGGCTGGCCTCGAACTCACAGAGATCTGCCTGGCTCTGCCTCCCGAGTGCTGGGATTAAAGGCGTGCGCCACCACTGCCTAGCTAAGATCCTGAATTCTAACAGCAAAAGAAGTCTCTGGGTTAAAGAGGAGGAGGAGGGGGCTGAAGCAACGGAGCCCAAGTCCAGGCTAAGGCAGAAGAAAATGACAACTAAAGCTAGGAAAGAAGAGGTGGCTTGAGCGCTGAGAGGGGGCTGGGGGCTGGGAAGGCGGCTCGGGGGTGAGAGTGCTGCTGCAGTCACAGGACCAGAGTTTAGATTCCAGCACCTGCGAAACAAGCCAGGTCCTCGGAGTCTGACAGGCCACATGCACACACATGTATACATGTGCTGCTACAGACACAGAGACACAGAGACACACACAGACACACACACAGACACAGACACAGAGACACAGACACACACAGAGACACACAGACACAGACACACAAACAGACACAGACACACACACAGACACACACACACAGACACACACACAGACACAGACACACAGACACAGACACACACAGAGACAGACAGACAGACAGACACACACACACACACACACACACACAGACACACACACACACACACACAGAGACACACACACAGAGACAGAGACAGACACAGACACACACACACACGAGGTACTAAGTCTTTTTGAAGAAGGCATCTATAGCCCCAGCTGGAGGAGCTGAGTGGGAGCTCTCAGCAGCACTCGGCCAAGAAGACCCTGGAGGATGAACTGTTGATGGGGCCTCTGTCTGAACTGCAGCAAGCTAATGCTGTCCCTTTCCTCTAATTAAAAAAAATACTTATTTCTGTATTAAGTATATTTATACTCATATTTTAGCCCCTCAGAATTTATTAAGACATAAAAGCCATAGCCCAGCATAGTGACTTGTGCCTTTAATCCCAGCACCCTGGGGCCAGAGGCAGGCTGAGTTTGAGGCTAGCCTAGGTAACAGAATGAGATGGGTCTCAGATAACCAAACGCTATAAAACATACTAGAGACTAGATTGGTACCTGATTACATCCTTAACATTTTTTCTTACCTTTTTTCTTTAAATTCTTTTGATTTTTTTCTTCTTTAATTGAAGGTTTTTTTCCATGCAATATATTTTGATCATGTTTTCCCCTCCCCCAATGCCTTCCAGAACGTCCTCACTTTTCCACCCACTAAAATCCATACAGACTCTCTCTTTCTCTCTATTAGAAAACAAATAGACAAACAAAAACAAACAAACAAAAACCCAGACAAACTAGAACAGGCAAAACAAACAAACAGGAAAAAGCAGTCCAAGAAAAACATATAAACACAGAGACATACACATTTGCTTACACAGAAATCCCACAAAAACACCAAACCGGGAAACATAACATATAAGCAAAATAGTATCAAAAATGTTAGGCTCCCAGAGAATACATATGTGGACAAGTCACTGGACCGCACACTAGGGTTGGCTGGCCTTTATTGACTATAAATTATACTCCAATGTAAGAAAAGCTATGGGCCTGAAGAAGGATGTGAGTCATAGCCTAATTCCACTGGGTTCCTCTCTGGCTCTGGTTTTGCTTCTTTGCCTTTTCCCCAGTCACTCTTCTGCAAGGACCTTGGCCTCAGGGATCATGACTGAGTGATAAACATCTTTATGACAAGGCACTAAAACTAACACCAGCCACAGTGAGCTCTGCGGGACCGGTGGCCGCTCCCCCTCCTCCTCCCCCTCCTCCCCCTCCCCCTCCTCCTCCTCCCCCTCCCCCCTCCCCCTCCCCCTCCCCTCCTCCCCCTCCCCCTCCTCCCCCTCCCCTCCCCCTCCTCCCCCTCCCCCTCCCCCCTCCCCCTCCCCCTCCCCCCCTCCCCCTCCCCCCCTCCCCCTCCTCCCCCTCCCCCTCCTCCTCCCCCTCCTCCTCCTCCTCCCCCCCCTCCTCCTCCTCTCCCCCCCCCTCCTCCTCCTCCCCCTCCTCCTCCCCCTCCTGGGCAGCAGTTATCCTGGAGCAGGAGTGACTGTGGTTCCTCCAGAACCCCCTGCAGAGCCACAGCCCAGCAGTGGCCTGAGCAGGTCACCTGCTCTGTGTACTCACCCCTCCTTCAGATTCCTCTTTCTATAGAATTTTAAAGCTCCTGTTACCCCTTAAGGACCTATTTGGGGGTCACTGAATCTGTTCTTTTCAGCAATGGCTGCACTGATTACGTCTCCGTTGAATTTCACTCTTTCCTTTGGTTGGCATAAGGGGTAGGTATAGAATACTAATCTACAGGGACTCCCAGAGCAGGGCTTTTTGCTCTAAGATTGATAATAGACCTTCCACACAAAGAGTTGTATTACATAGTCTTTGGGTTTGGTTAATTTAGGTATGTGGGGTTTTTTTGCAATTAAAAAAATAAAGTAGTTTAAAATAAATTATAAATTGACGTAAGAATTCTAAAGTTAAAAAAAAAAAGAAAGAAAAACCCAGTAGAGCCACAACCCAACTTCTGCATACAAATTCCAGATGTTCACAGACCCAATGGTACCAGGCTAAGCACCCCATACTCAGAATTCTCTCTAGGAAAGAAAATGCTAAAGAAGATCCCAGGGCCACGCACACGCACACGCACACGCGCACGCATGCAGGCATGCACGCACACAGTGGGGGAGGGGTAGGAGGGGGATGGAGTGATCGTTTAAAACATTTCTTTAATCCACAGTGAACAGAGGTTGAAGAATAAGAGGAATGCCATACTGTTGCTGTGAGAATCATCAAGCAGCCAGTGATGACCAGAAGTTACTTGCTACAGGAGTTACTGGAGAGCGGAAGGGGGGACTGCATTGAGCAGCTGTGGGAGTCACCGTTCATGCTGGGGTGAGACACTTGGTGGCAGCTGTTTGGACAGGGTTGCTCTGTAAGCAAGCTGGCTTGGTTCACTGTGTTCTGACACTGGGCTTCTACTGAGGGAGTAGATGCACATTTACACCCGACCAGAAACGATGGAGAGTGGGGAAGGCCCAGAGGACAAGACCTGCTCGGAGAAAGACACTGATTTACAGAAGGAAAAAGGAACAGACCCAGGAGAGGTGATCAGTTTGGGGGGATTATTTTTAGAAGCTACGGCAGAGGACTGACAACAACTAACAAGTGGAAGACTGAAAGAGAAATACGAGGATTTGGAAATAGGATCCGTGGTAAGAATAAACAGGCCAGGGGAAAGGAAGCAAACTGTGTCCGTTTCTGGGGAAACCCCAATTCCCCAGACTCCAAAAGGCAGTCCAAATGTCCAGAAACAGGCTCAACCTGGACTACAGGAGGACTTGTGGCAGTTAGATAAAAGTCACCATTCCTCAGGGACTCATGAAGCCGGTTCCCCTCTGAATGAAATGAGGACATGACTGCTCCAAGGTAGTTGAGGAGAATTTTATTGCGGATAGGAAGGAGAAAACAGCCAGAAGCATCTGGAAGAGTCCATGAAACCGGCCCATTAGTGTGGGGGGTGGGGGAGAGGAAGAGGTGTGAGGGAAGGGGACCAAGAGAATGGATGGCCAAAATGACAGGTTACACAGGAAGGAGAAGCTTGGGAAAGGGGGTGAAGGCCCTGGGGCTGGAGAGGTTTAGGGTAGGGTGTAGGTGAGAAGTGCTGAGAGGAACCACAGGTACTGAGTGAACCTGGAGGCCAAGCAGACACTTTGGTGTGCTAACAGGCACCAAGGTAGCCATTTGTTTCTTTGGAACCTGACACCCTTTACCAAAAAGAGTCATTTCCCTTTCCTCTGGCAGAAGGGACATATGGCTTCCTGTGGTGCTTATCAGCATATCAAAGCTCATGCTGGCCTCCAGGCTCCTTCAGTATCACAAGTACCGGTTGGACACATTTCAAAGTTCTAGCTTATGCTGGCTAGTTTTATGTCAACTTGACACAAGCTAGAATTATCTGAAAGGAGAGAATATCAATTGATATAATACCTCCATATGATCTGGCTGTAGGGGCTGGAGAGATGGCTCAGTGGTTAAGAGCACTGATTGCTTTTACAGAGGACCCAGGTTCAATTTCCAGTCACTCACAAAGCAGCTCACAACTGTCTGCAACTCCAGGATCCAACACCTCACACAGACATACATGCAGGCAAAACACTAATGTATACAAAATAAAATTATTTTTTAAAAAATCCAGCTGTAGGGCATTTTCGTAGTGACTCAGCCCAATGTGGGTGGGAGCCACCCCTAGGCTGGTGGTCCTGGTAGTCATGGGTTCTATTCCAAAGCAGGTTGAACAAGCCCCAAGGAGCAAGCCCTCCCCTCAGCTCCTCATTCTCCTTATCACCCTGCTATTCTTGCCGCTTCTCTATGCTCCACTCCTGATTTTTCTCACTGTTTTCTCTGTTCCTTACCCCTGCTATTCTTTCCTCTCTTGCAGATAGCCCTGGCCAGGCCCAGTCTGCTGGCCATGTCTACGTCTTTCTCTCTCTGCTCTGGACTCTTCCGGATAACTCTGGCTGTTCTCTCGCTCATATCTACAATACAAACCTCCCCTTAACCATACCATGGTGGTGGTAGCACAGTGTGAGGCACCTGCAGAGTAGTATTGCAGCAGGATATCATGTGACCGCTCCAACAGTCAAGCCAAGACCACAAGCAGCTGGGGCTAACATGGCCAGCCAAGACTGATGGATGGTCTTTTGCTTCATTCTAATGACTTCCATATTATTAGTGTTGCATATTAGTATTTGGGCCTTTCCTATCGCTGAGACACATCAGAAAACTCCATGTAAGCACAGAAAAGAGAAACAGACCTTATTTTAGGAATTCCTCTCTGACCTAGCCCATGTAAAATCTTATCAATCATTATGTTTACCCATGAAAAATGCAGTCCCAAACACTAGTGGGTATGACTGACTCTGGGAACATCTCCATTCATCCTTCGGTACATACTTTTACTCAATCGATGATAAAACTTCCTCCCAGTTCCTTACTTTGTCTCTGAATTCTTTCTCTGATGGTGACAAGAAGGTGGAAACACTAGGTACAGGTCTCTCTCTGGTCCCTCTGTCTTTTAGATTCCCTCTCCTGCCTCCACAAGGCAACAATAGTACAATTCTCTTAGAGAGCCTATGAGATATTTGCATTGATTAGTCTGAACTGACCCGCTGGACTTCATTTCATTTCTTTTCTTGCTTTACTTTGTTCCTTT
This sequence comes from Peromyscus leucopus, assembly GCF_004664715.2. NCBI lineage: Eukaryota > Metazoa > Chordata > Mammalia > Rodentia > Cricetidae > Peromyscus > Peromyscus leucopus. The sequence goes on from NC_051066.1 coordinate 133,677,298, forward strand.
TTTGACAAGATCTTTTTAGATGTATCCCTGACTGTCTTAGAACTTGATATGTAGACCAGACTGGCCTCAAACTCCCAGAGATCCATCTGCTTCTGCCTCCCAACTATTGGGACTAAATGCATGCACTGGGACTAAATGCATGCACCACCACACCTGACTTGACTTTATTTCTTTAAAGACAAACTACACAGAGCTCAGGTTGGTGTGGGCCCTTTACATATTTTCAGATTATATTTATTTATTCATCTATTCAGAAACATTTACTGCATTGTGTTTTAACTGTCATGTTTAATAACAGTGATACAAAGATTAACAAATAGTATGTGGCCTCAAACTGAGTACATTTTAGGATTGGGACAGACATAAAAATAATGCTGAGTGCTGGGAAACTGTATCAGCACCAGTGGAATACATGTTGAGCTACAGAAGGAGAATACAATGAAGGATGGCTTGCATGCTTCTTCCTCAGCCACCAAGGTTACTCACCTTCAGGTGGAGATAACAGGATAAACACTTGAGGACTTGGGCCATGATGGCTGTAGCTCGTTCTCGCTCATGGTCTTTGTTTGACTGTAACCAGGGGTCCATTTGCTATAAAAGATAAGGAAGATCAAATAGTCTGCCAGGAATATATGGAGTAAAACTTGTACTATATTAGAAAGAACATGTGAAGTGAGAAACTCTACATTACTTCAGTATCTAAAAACCACTCCTAATATGTTGTGAAATAGAATATTTGTCCAACTATTTAAAGATGTGTTGAATTTGTTTATGTTGCAGAATATTTGTATAATTATACAATTATGTGTTGCATTTGTTTAACTATGTAAAGATGTGTTGCTGTTTTATCTTGCCTGCCCTAAAGCACCTGATTGGTCTAATAAAAAGTTGAATGGCCAATGGCTAGGCAGAGGAGGGATAGGCGGAGCTGTCAGGGAGAGAGAAAAGGGAAGCCAGCCAGCCAGGGGCCAGCCAGCCAGGGGCAGAGGAAGAAGGAAGGCAAAATTGACAATATATAGATGAGGTAAATGAGCCTTGAGGAAACACATATATTAATAGAAATGGGTTAAGTTAAAAAAAAAAGGTAGCTAGAAACAAGCCTAAGCTAAGGCCAAGTATTCATAATTAATAAAGTCTCTGTGTCATGATTTGGGGGCTGGTAGTTCAAGAAACTATGCTTAATGATAAAGCAGTTTACGTTGGAAGTGATGGGTTGACAAGCAAGACACAAAACCCTGGCTCCTTCAAAGCTTGATTTCTAGATTTATATTCCTTCATTGCAATACTTTAGTCTATTCTCTTAGCTATTTTCAGTCCTTTCAAATCTGCATTGGAAAGAAATAGTTAATAATATGCTCTTAAAGAACTAAAGATGGGGGTGCGGGCTGCAGAGATGGCTCAGCAGTTAAGAGCACTGACTAATTTTCCAGAGGACCTGGGTTCAATTCCCAGCACCCACATGGCAGCTCCAATTCTAGGGGCACCTTCACAGATGTGCAGCAAAACCCCAATGCACATAAAATAAAAATAAAGAAATCTTTAAAAAAAAAAAAAAAAGAACTAAAGATGGAGAAAGAACATCTACCAGAGCAGACAGGGAAGGCTGAAGACGAAAAGCTGTAGCTCAAAAGAAGCAACTTTCCACAGAAGAAATGGCTGAATTAGTTGCCAGGACAGGAAAGTGCAAAGTACAGCCAGACAAGGGAAGAACCCAGACTGTCATGTTGATATATAAATAGAATAGGAATAAGAAATGGTGTCAATGTCAGGTATGGCAACAATGAATGCCATCTGTGCTCAGGTGCACAAAGTTACTAACCACTTAAAAGATCCTCTCTTCCTGGGGTGGTTGCACCTTAAAAGAAAGCAAGAGCAAAATATTTGAATCTCAGTGAATGAATATGACGACGAGATCCCTACTGATGGACAGTATATGCTGGACTGGAAACAGGTGGAAGCATGCGGTCATTTTCCATGAGTCCTACAAGGCAGGAAGCTGCCAATTTTCTAACTTAGGAGATTGACTCTGGTTCTGGGTCATTCACCAAACCCTTCTATGCTACAAAGGAACAGTAAAGAAAATTGTAATAATGATTTAAGCCACTTATTAAAGGCTATTTATTCAATCTTCAGAGTAATTGTTATCCTTGTGGACAGTGAGGAAATCAAACTCTGTGGCAGAGGACTGTGACCAATGAATGGCAGTCAGAATAAAAATCCAAGCCTCTGCTTCAAAACTGATAACTTTGCTAATGCGGAGATGGCTCAGTGACTAAAGGTATTTGCTGCTAAGCCTGAGCATATTAATCCACGCTATGGAACCAGGGTGGTAGAAAGAGAGAACTGACCCCTGCAAGTTGTCCTCTGATCTCCACATGTGCCATGGCACAAGTATATATGTGCACACACACATACACACGAATAAAATTTAAAAAGGACAGTAGTTTCAGCTACAGTGTTACCTTATATAACTTAACTCTTCCATAATTTTTCTTCCACGTTTATCAGTGCATAGAAACTACCTTTGTCCCTTGGTGTCTTAGGGTTTCTATTGCTGTGAAGAGACACCATGACCACAGCAACTCTTATAAAAGAAAACATTTAATTGAGTGATGTTGTAGAATATTTTTTTAAGATGTGTTACATTTGTTTATGTTGTGGAATACTTGTTAAATGGTGCAAAGAACATGTGAAGTGAGATGTGTTGCATTCTTTATGTTGCACTTATTTAACTCTGTGAAGCTGTGTTATTTTGACTGTCTAAACACCTGATTGGTCTAAGAAAGAGCTAAATGGCCAATAGCAAGGCAGGAGAAAGGACAGGTGGGGCTGGCAGGCAGAGAGAACAAATAGAAGAAGAAATCTGGGAAGAAAAGATCAAGGAATGAGAAAAGGAGCCAGCCACCCAGCTACACACTCAGAAATGGAATAAAAAGGAAAGAAAAGATATACAGAAATAGAGAAAGTTAAAATCCCAGGGGCAAAAGGTAGATAAGATAATTTAAGAAAAGCTGGCAAGAAACAAGCCAAGCTAAGGCCGGTCATTCATAAGAAATAATAAGACTCCATGTGTGATTTATTTAGGAGCTGGGTGGCAGGACCCCAAAGAGCCAAGAGTAAAAGAAAACAACCAACAACAGGCTGGCTTACAGTTTCAGAGGTTTAGTTCATTATCATCATGGTAGGACATGGCAGTGTGCGGGTGGACATGGTACTGGAGAAGGAGCTGAGAGTTCTACGTCTTGCAGGCAACAGGAGTGGTCTGAGACACTGGCTATGACTTGAGCACATATGAGACCTCAAAGCCCTGCCTCCAGTGACACACTTCCCCCAACAAGACCACAAATACTCAAACAAGGCCACACCTCCTAGTAGTATCACTCCTTTTGGGGGCCATTTTCTTTCAAACCATCACACCTGACATTTCATTACCTTAAAAATGCTGTCAAAGTTTTCCAAATGTGGGTCTTTTACCACTAGACTCTGCAGCATCACAGAGAAGGCCTGGAACGTCTGTCTGTAGAGACACTAAAAAGGTGCAGAATCAGCAAGGCTCCCTCCCTGCCAAGTTCCCCAAGCACCACACTCATCTGATGCTGGTCAGCACTTGGAGGCTTTATACAAGCCTGACCCAGAGTAAAAGCACCTGTAGGCAGTATGAGGCAAACAGAAACAAAACATTTCAAATGAGCATCTTAAAGTTCCTGGGATTGGGGTAATAGACTACATCTGGGGAACTACACAGAGGTCATCAAAATACTTTCAAAGCTGACTTGTGACTAGTGTTCTGAAACAGGGGAGCCATCTGTCACCTTCCATAACTCCCTTACCAGCCTGCTCAGCAGCCACAGAGGAAACTGGCGCTTTCCTCGGCCTGGAGCTCCTCTCTTCCGCTTTCCTTCCGCCAACAAGACTACTTACATAGAAAGGCCCTGCGCCCCGAAGCCCAGCACTTCCTCCTCCTCCTCTACTGCTTTGACTCTTCTCTAGCATTTGAGCTCTTCCCCAGCAGACATACTTACTTCTCAGTGGTCTGTCTTGACATTAAAAGGCAGGCTGTCAGGGTGAGGCTGCATGCTACTCATCTCTACTTTCTGTCATAGTGTTTAACACATGGTGGCCCTTCAAAGAATGTCAGTAAATGGGAAGAGGTAGGAGTGTGGAAAAGGAGAGTAGGAGGATCGGGAGATGTTCCACACATAATAGTAGATGCATAAAAATTTTTAAAATAAAAAATTAAATTCTAAGTTTTAAAAAAGTAAAAATTGGGTGTGGTTGTGGTAGAACACCAAACCTATAATCACAACACTCAGGAGGATTGTGAGTTCAAGACCAGCCTGTCTATATAGAGAGATCCTGTCTCGAAAATAAAAGGAAACGGAAAGTCTGCAAAGTATATGAGTTAATACTGTCATTTAATTTATTATTATTATTATTATTATTATTATTATTATTATTATTATTATTTTGTTGTTGTTTTGTTTGAGACAAGGTCTTACTTTGTAGCCCCAGCTGGCCTGGCACTTGCTATGTAGACCAGCAAGGCTGGCCTTGAACTCACAGAGATCTATCTGCATCTTTCTCACAAGAGCCACCATGCCCAGCTTCTGCTTTATTTTAAATCCAAAGGAAAGAAAGGAGGAGCAGCAGGAAAAGGAAGGAGCACACACAGAGAGAAAGAAAGGGAGGAAAAGCCAGTATGTGATGAAGGTCATCAGTCTCGACATCACTGGCTTCTAGTTGGTTTCAAACTATCAATTGCTCTCAAAGGTGAAGAGCAGCTGACCTGGGGGAGAGAGGGCATCTTAAGGCAAAAAGTGAGTTACCTCTGGGTGGCTGGTCTGCTTTGGCACTGTGCTTGGCAGCTGGGTATGGGTATTTACGGCAGGCAGGGAGATTATACTTCTGGTGATAAGACTAAGCAAGTCTTCCCGGTCCTCAGAGCCAAACAACAGGTGCACATCTTGGTAACTAAGGGAGAGACAGTTCTGGAAGAATCTGATGCTAAACTGATATCTCAGCTCCTAAAATATGAAAGAGGAGCCGGCAGTAGCGGTGCACGCCTTTAATCCCAGCACTCGGGAGGCAGAGCCAGGCCGATCTCTGTGAGTTCAAGGCCAGCCTGACTCTCAGCCTAATCTCATAGAGTGAGATCCAGGACAGGGACCAAAACCACACAGAGAAATCCTGTCTTGAAAAAAAAAATATTGAAGAGGAAGGGCAAACTGGCTGGTTAACACTCTGATGGACTAGACAGCTTCCTGGAGGAGACATATGTTCTGAGGGATCTCACGAAAGGCTGGAGGAAGAGTATCTGCACCTCAGTCCCTGGTGCAGAATCCTTCTAGGCTCTTCTCCAGCTCAGCCATGGAGGCAAGCCTGTAGCACTCTCAGGCAGTAATTCACAGTTTTCCTAAGTGTGTTCTGCTGAATGCAAGCTGAGAGAGTTAAGGCTTTAACTGCAGGTCATCTCAGAAATGGTGACCAGCATAGTTAACAAGGTATAAGTCTTCAAGAGATGTAAACATCAGGTATCCCTTGCAAATTCCTTAGACCTTACAATACTTTATCATGAAGGCTGTATAAGAGTCACTTTCCATTGAATATGCTTTGGATAGAACTAAACTCCAAAGAGGTTCTGCTAAGGTCTCTGAGATGCGGATGGCAGCATTCACGACATCTAGTTTGCTTGCAACTGCTGTGACAAAACACTGACCAAAAGCAACTTGGGGAAGAATAACTCGGGGTTATTTCAGCTCACAGGTTATAGCCCATCATCAAGGGATTCAAGGCAGGAAACTACAGTCAGGAACTGAGGCAGAGATCAGGGAGGAACGCTGCTTACTGGCTTGCACCTGGTCACAGTCTGCTACTTTTCTCAACTACCCAACAATGGCACCTCTTACCGTGGCCTGGGCCCTCCTACATCAATTAGCAATTAAGAAAACGCCTCACAGACAGAGCCGTAGGCCAACCTGATGGAACTGAGGTTCCTTCTTCCCAGATGTGTCAGGGTGACAACTGTCTTGGTTAAGGTTTGTATTGCTGTGAAGAGACACTATGACCACGGCAACTCTTATAAAGGAAACATTTAATTGAGGTGGCTTACAGTTTCAGAAGTTCAGTCCATTATCATCGTGAAGGGTAGCATGGCAGTGTGCAGGCAGATGTGGTGCTGGAGCTGAAAGTGCTACATCTTGCAGACAACAGGAAGTCAGCTGAAAGTCACACTTAGGGGAGCTTGAGCAAAAGAGACCTCAAAGCCCGCCCCCACAGAAACACACTTCCTTCAACAATGCCACACCTCCTAATAGTGCCAGTCCCTTTAAGGGCCATTTTCTTTCAAACCACCACAACAACCAAGATTAGCCATCACACATGATATTAAAGTTCTCACAAAAGAATAAGGATTTGGCTTTTCCCCATTTTGGTAGTTTGAATATAATTGGCTCCCATAAGCTCATAAGGAGTGGCACTTTTAGGAGGTATGGCCTTATTGGTGTAGGTGTGACCTTGTTGGAGGAAGTATGTCACTGTGGGGGCAGGCTTTGCGGTATCTATGGTCAAGATACCCAGTGTCTCAATTCACTTCCTGTTGCCTGTGGATCAAGATGTAGAACTCTCAGCTCCATCTCCAGCACCATGTCTGCCAGTGTGCTGCCTTGCGACCCATCATGATGATAATGGACTGAACCTCTGAAGTGTAAGGGAGCCCCCCCAATAATGTTTTCCATTATAAGAGTTGCCACGGTCATGGTGTCTCTTCACAGCAATAGAAATCCGAAGACATCCATTTAAGTAGTTTTCAAAAGTGAATATATAGGGCATTTAAAACATTGCACGTATTTATTTAGTGTTGGAGAAGTCAGGGAGGGGTACTTGCTCCAGTACTGTGTGGAAGTCAGAGAACAACTTGTAGGAGCTGGCTCTCTCCTTCTACTATGTGGGTCCAAGGACCAACATCAGGTCACCATCCTTGGTGGCAAGTGCCTTTACTCACTGAGCCATCTCACCAGCCCTAAATATGGGGCGTTTTAATCAGCTCTAGCAGTGTATGACCCTGAATGAGAAACCAGGACGCATGTGTAAGGTGCATGTGGGTATCACCTGAGGTCAGTGATGGTGACAAAGAGCTCCTGGCGCACCAGGCTGGACAGAGAGTACAGAGGCTCCTCTTGTACCAGCACCTGCAGTGAGAGGAAAAGAATTCCAGCCATCCAAAAATATACCAACTCACAAAGCTGACTCATGCTAGTGAGCCTCCCTGTGCCTCAGTTTCCTTGCCTGTAAAATGGTACAACAGTACTACTTATGTCCTGGGTTGTAGTGAGCTAATTCATAATTCCTGACAGCCCTTGATAATTGTGTCCATTGTTCACTGTCGTCATTACCAGTGATCATTTCTAGTTTAGGTATTCTATCTCCTTCACTGAACCAAGATCTCCAGGGTCAGGCTCATGCTGGTTGGTTTTACCTGTCAACTTAACACAGCCTAGAACATCTGAGAAGGGATCTCAATGGAGGGATTGTTTCAGCCTGTCTGTGAGGGACTGTCTGGACTGTTAATTAACCCCATGGGCAGTATTAGTCCTCAAACTGGGAGTCCTGGGCTGTGTAAGAGTCAAGAGGGCTAGTGAAAAGCAAACAATCAGGCAGCATGGTGCATCCATCCATCCTCTATTCTTTCTTCTCTCTCTCTCTCTCTCTCTCTCTCTCTCTCTCTCTCTCTCTCTCTCTCTCTCTCTCCTCTTCTCTTCTCCTTCCTTCCATCCTTTCTGTTTTTTGGTTTTTCAAGACAGGGTTTCTGTGTAGCCCTGGCTGTCCTGGAATTCACTCTGTAGACCATGCTAGCCTTGAACTCACAGAGATCTGCTTGCCTCTGCCTCTGCTGGGATTAAAGGCGTGCGCTGCCACCACCCGGCTCATTCTCTTTTTTTGACTGAGGATGTGATATGACTGACGGCTTGAGTTCCTGCCCTGACTCCCTTCTATGATGAACTGTAACCTGGAACTGAAGCCAAACAAACCCTTTCTTCCCCAAGTTGCTTTTGATCAGGTTATTTACCACAGCCACAGAAAGGAAACTAGAAAAATATCTAATATCCTGATGGTTTGTCCTGAAAAAGGAACAACTTTCCAATTGGCAGGAGAGCTGTGCTGGAAACCCTGCAGAGTGATGGGGGAACTCCGCCAGAGCCAAGCCAGTTTATAAAGCTCCTCTATTCTGGTTGATCTGTAACAATTCCCATAACTATAGCAACTTGGGTCTCCAGATTCTTGTCTCCCCAGCCCTGTGGACCCCCAGTTATGGCCTCCAGGAGGCATGTTTATCTATCCTTTACCTAATGGTTCTTAACTGAGTACTCACTGGTTACCCCAGCAACAACTGTTGCTGCAAGTTATCTGGAGGTGCAAGATGAAATCAACCCTTTCCTCCCCACGTTGCTCTTGGTCATAGTGTTTCATCACAGCAATGGAAACCCTGAGTCATACAGCCATGCAGTAAGGTGGGTCAAGGAAAGTTAACTGATGCCTTCAAGTTCTTTCTCGGCAACAACAACTCCAACCATTTCCTCCTCGTGAGTTGTCACAGAACTGCCTCTTCTGCTGTGCACCTGTTCTCTTGGTGTTGGAAGGATGCTTTTCCAACCCCTGCACACATGGCTGTGGTGATAAAGTAGATTCAGTGACCCATGCAATTCTCTCCTGGACACTAGCTACCCTTAACTTTTGTCAACAGAGCCCTTCTCAGCCCATATCTTGATAGACAGCAGACTTGAGCCTGTTACCACAGGCTCAATCCACGTGCAGAGAATGGGCTTGTGCTGTCTGAGATTTGCATTTGTAGATTTTCCAGGTTGGCTGGTTGAGATGCATGGCAATCAACTGCTGTAAATCCTGGTACAAGCCCAACTTGGAAAGTAATTCATGTTGTATCGGTCCTATGGCTACCCCTAGCCAACTAGAAAGCTGCAGTGATTCATAAATCCGCATTCTCTCAATCTGTTCTCTTGATGCATTATTTGGAAAAGTTCTCAATCTACTTCATTTTCAAAGCATGGTCGTTTCTGAGTGACTGTAAACTCTTAGAGGAAAAGGGTTAAAGTTGCTAGCGGACCCTGTAATGTCTCCTGGCAACACTCTTAGCTGTTGGCCTTCATTCTTAGAAGTTAACCATCAGCTTAACAAGCCCTACAGATCTGAGGCTTGAGGGGAATCGCTCATATTCTGGGACTATATAAGCAAGGTCAGAATCAGAAGTTCAGAGGTTTGGAGAAAATATAGGGAACCTGTCACAGACAGGAGACGACAGCACCAGGAAGTAAGATGTGTAAGTAAATGTATCAGTCCTCTGCAGTTTGCCTGGATCCTTTGACATGGACCATCCATCCCTCTATTCCCCCATATACTCATTTAAACTTTTGTCAGAGTCCCACAACTGACTATAGCTTGCTAGGCCAAGGAGCAGGGATTAGGTCTCCTTTGCCTTTGTGGACTCAGTGTCAATGACTAGAACCAGCAGTATTTAATAAGACATTTTATGAATGGATGAACTTTGGCAGGATATAGCTGGAGTAAGAGGAAGGAAAAAAATACAATAGTGAAAATAACACTATCATGTTTCTCAAATGTGTCTAATATATCAGAGACTGTTACATAACTTACTTTGGGGGGGGGTTGTTTCTTTTGTTTTTTGTTTTTCAAGACAAGGTTTCTCTGTGTAGTCCTGGCTGTCCTGGAACTTGCTCTGTAGACCAGGCTGGTCTTGAACTCACAGAGACCACCGACCTCTGCCTCTCAAGTGCAAGGATTAAAGGTGTGCACCACTACACCTGGCTACTTACATTTATTTTTAATTAAATGTTTACAATAAGTCTGTGAAGTAAATATAGCTATTCTTATTTTATCAATGAAGAAACTGAGGCATTCATAAGTTAAATACTTTCTGAAGTCACACAGCTATAGAGGCAGAGCTGACACTTGAACCCAAGCATTTGACACTTTGCCCCAAACTACTGCTTAAATATTCCAATTGCTAAAAAACTTAAATGCAATTCCTCTCTCTCTCTCTCTCTCTCTCTCTCTCTCTCTCTCTCTCTCTCTCTCTCTCTTCTTTTTTAAATGATCTCCAAGGTGATTACATTTGAAAGGTGTCTCAGAGTGGTTTTCCTTGTTGAACAGACACTGCTAATGAACTGAACTGATAGCATGGGTGAAACTCCATGGGCCAAGTCAGGAGTTCGGCACCACAGCGACCTCTGCCAAGCCCACAGTACTTACACTTAGGACATGCACTATCTCTGCCATGTGACGGTGGATAAAGGACTCTGTGCTTTCGTCATAAGCTAAGGTTTGGCTCAAAGAAGACAAAGATCTTAGGAACTTCAACTTTTCAGGTTCACCCTGAATTTGTGGGGAAAAAGATAAAAAATACAATTACACATCATCTCATTTGATAAATGTACAATGCTTTTGCAAAGTTCCTTGAAATGTTTTTAAACGCATGGCATCTTATTCAATCCAGGATCTGTCTCTAACTACAAGGAGTGCACAGAGCACAGAATCCAACGAGCTGCCTGCCGTACCCACTGCCGTGGCTGGGACCACATCGTGCCCTCCGGTGCAGCACTCGATGCTCCAGGCTCTCCCCACCTTCAGGCTTCCCCACAGTCCACCTACCCTCCATCATGAGCCAGACTAAGATTCCCAAAGGCGACCCTGATTCTGCTACTTCTAGTTAGTTCTTCGGATGCCATCAAAGAGTCACCATTTCAAGTTCTTAAGGCTTCCTTTAAAAATGCAAGTTCTGATTTGAATAAAATCTTCTCATATTGACGGTCTGTTTTTCTGACCACAGAAGCAATATCTACTTACTATAGAAACTTTGAAATAAAGCATAAAGAGCAGAATACAGTCTACAGGAACATTTCTTCCAGTTTTTCCCCTGGCTACAGATGGTGTAAACTCATACACATTCACTGGAGAGCAAGGACTGATTTTATGGCCTCCCCTTGCCCCAAGAGCTGGAATTACAGGACAGCCAGGACTACACAGAGATCCTAGGTAATCTTACTCCAGTTTTCAAGGTCAAGCACTGTCTGCCCTGGTGATGCCTTTATCTACCTTATATTTCTGTCCCCCGCTTTATCACCATGGTTTAAATGTGTGAGGCTTGAGTTCCTTAAGCACGCTGGCTTTGGGTTTGGTTTGTTTGTTTTTACTACTTCCATTTCCCTAATTCTAACTTTTCCTTTTTCCTTTTATCCCTCAGATCTGAGCTCAAAGGTAACTTCCTCAGAGGTGCCTTCCCTCCCCTCACAGCAGGTGAGTTTTCTTACACTCTCACAGGATGTATGACTGGTTCATTTCAACAATGGAACACCACATACCCAGTACACAGGACCATACAGATTTATAGTCACTCACCTAAAACATGTGTGGGCTGTTTTTCCTGTAATTATATTCATTTGCAGGGACAGAAAATGCTAACAGTGGTTATGTGAAGAGAGTGAGGTGACAGAAGATTAACCTTTGACTTTTATTAAGGCTTTAATATTTATTATAAATATAAATAATATATAAATATAAAAATTACAAGGATAAATATATTTTATAATTAATAAAATATTCAGGTATATAATAATGTTATGTTGAGGTTTTTTTTTTTGTTGGTTTTTTTTTGTTTTTTTTTTTGGGTTTTTCGAGACAGGGTTCTCTGTGTAGCTTTGCGCCTTTCCTGGATCTCGCTCTATAGACCAGGCTGGCCTCAAACTCACAAAGATCTGCCTGCCTCTGCCTCCCGAGTGCTGGGATTAAAGGCGTGTGTCACCACCATCCAGCTGAGAATATTTTTTATTAGAAGGAATAAATAGGATTGCTCATGAAGACTGCCATGCCTACCTTTAGCTCACCACGTAAAACCTCCTGTATGGACTGGACCAGCCTCTCAACACTGGCCTCATTGAGGGGTGCCTGGAGATTCAGGGGTCTGAGGTTATCTGGAAGGGACTCCTGAGTGAGTTCAGGGATGTCAGAGATGTCCGAATCTAATACCAAAAGAAAGATACAGATGACAGCTCTGTGGTGTAGAGTGAGGATGGTCAGTGTTGTAAAGCACCGGCTGAGGGCACAGCTTCTTCTGCCTGTTTGACCAGGACCCCCTCCCTCCAACTTTCCCTTTATTCTCAGTGGTGAAATCAGTGTTCTTAGAGCCTTCCAGCCACAGGGCCCTTTAGGCCTGGGCGGTAACAAATGGTGAAAAGGATAACATTTAAAATCTCCAGTCTGGGGGCCTCTGCTGACTATTGATCGTGCTCCTAGAACCTTCTCCAACAGTCGGAATGTGATAAATGGTTGAAGTTTTGTGACCAGTACGTTTTTAGGTAACAACCATCCCACAGATTTTGTCAGGAAGATAATTTCTAAAAATGTTTCCTTCTTAATTCAGAGTAGCAAATGAGTGAAAACTAATATTAAATGCTTACTTTCAACTTGAAAGGGGCAGGGGCTGTGGCTGCTTCTGGTATGTGTCAGGCTGGAGCTGAAATCCTAGACTTTTCCAATAACTGTACCAAAAAAAAAAAAACTACACAAATATCAAGAGAAGCTACTCTCTCTCTAATACTCTGATGAGGAGGTACAGAAGTTTGTCCTAAGCTATCTGAACCTGATCTTGTCAGAGAACAAGTTTAATGATAAAATAGATGGCCTTATAGAACAAAGAATCAGCATTTCACAAATAACTGAAAATCCTAGGGGTCTAGACTCAACCATAAATAGTTTAAAAACACAGATCAAAGAGCTGGTTCGAGTGCACCAAGCGTTGCCCTCCTGTCAGGAGTCAGAAGATAGAAAGCTCAATTGAAAAGACTGAATGGACCCTCTGAGGATTTCAGCCCTACTTTTATATTCTCTTTGGGCTCCTGAGTGCCACAGCTGGGAACCTCTTCCACTTCTTGTCATCTACTAACTACATTTAATTAAAGCCACATCCTCATTCGCCTCTGGTCTTGGCACAGGTTGCTTACTCTGCTTACATTTCCCCTTCCTTCCCATAGTTACCTCTCTCTGCCTTGCCGATTCCTACTCTTTTTCAGGTCTCAGCTCCCAAAAGCCTCCTGGCCAGTAATAAACTTTGGGATATCAAATACTCTGACCCGCACACCCATCACATGGATTATACTTAATTCCAGCTATATGTCTATAAGTCCTTGGTGCATGTTCTGTTTGCTGCTGTATCTCCAGGAGTTTGATCATGTTTGGGCACAGCAGGGCACTGATATTGCTGAGCACATGAATGAGTGAATATGATTCCCCAGGCACAGTAGGTCTTTCCTGGCTCTTGAATTCGAGCTCCATTTCCATCTCTCTAGGTTACTCTTCCCCCCATTTCTCCCCAAGGTTGTCTTTCTGAGGCTTTCCATAACCGTTTGCTGACAACCACCATTTAAAGTAAGGTTCTCGTCTCTCCTACTTGTTGTCTCAGCCTCTTGTTTAACTCTTCCACAGAGCTTACTATACCTCGCAACTATTTTAGTTACTGTCTATTTTGGAAGGTCTCTCTTCTGCACTGTGCCAGTATAGATGGCAGGGACCCTGGCGGTTGGTGACGGTTACTGTTGTCGACTCAGCATCTCCTACTGCACTCAATTCCTGTTTCCTGAGTACATGAGGATAACTAGTTTGCAGGCCAATCTACATCCTACCGTCAACATGAAGACACCCTCACCCCCCACCCCACCACACTGGCCTTTCCTTTCTCCGAATCCCTCTGGCACTCAGTGTGCTGCAGTCTGCAGCAGCATCTCTAGGATTGAGTTTAGCTTCCTGTATGTCTAGACTAATGCTAAGTAAGCCAATCTTGTTTCAAGGTTTTAACATCATGAACCAAATTAACCATCAAAATCTAGCTGAGGGCTGCTCCCCCAGCAATTATTCAACCACTATTCTTTGTCTGGACTTCTCTATTTTTATTCTATGTGTGTGCATGCTTTGTCTGCATGGATAGCTGTGCACCAGGTGCATGCAGCGCCTACAGAGGTCAGAAGAAGGCACTGGATCTCTGGAACTGGAGTAGCAGATGGTATAAACTACCATGTGGACGCTGGGACTTGAAGTGGGTGCTCTGCAAGAACAACACATGCTGTTGGCTGTACTTTAAAAGAGAGGTCTAGGGTGTAGCTTGGTGGTAGAGCATTTGCCTAGCATGTATGAAATCTTGGGTTCAACTCTTTGTACAGAAAACGGCCAAAATCCTTCTCCCCACTCACTTAAAAAAAAAAAAAAACCAAAAACACCTCCTTTCCCTTTTTCACCTGTAAATTCAGCATTAGTTACATCTTTCTGAATGTCTTCTAAATTGCTCAGCTGTAGATCTACACTTCCAGAGTCACTGTCAGAAGCATAAGGGATCACTACTCCTGTACCACCGACCCTAGGAGTGAGAGAGGGATTCAAAGAATTAGTTTTCAGAAGTACTTCTGTCATAGCATTCTGTTGAATGCCCATGGGTCCCCTTCTCAGAAAAGCATTTCCTGATCATCAATTTAGATTGTGTAGCCTCTTCCCACCCTAGCCAGATACTTTTCTTTCACAGTATTTGTTCATATGCTGTATGTCTATCAGACATCTTGTCCACAATGCATCCCCGGCACCCAAAATAATGTCACTCTCTTGTGAGAGTGATGGATAGACGGATGAATGAAAGAAGACTGCAGTAGGAAGAACCCTCTACAACAGGCCTCAATCTCCTTTACCCTTGCTTGATATGTCTTTTTTATTCTGCAGCCCATAATACCTTCCAGTATAGCATCCAGTTATTGATTTATTCATGCTGGGGAAAGAACCTGGGCTTCATACATTCTAAGCTCTACCCCAGGGCTATACCACACCTTACTTAATTGATTAGTTTGTTAATTTACATATTTTTGCAGTGTTAGGGATTGAGCCAGAGCCTAGTATACTCTAGGTAGGCACTCTACCAATGAGCTACATCCCACACTTCTAATTCAGTTATTTACAATGTTCAATATTTAATCATTTCTTCTGCTAAAATATAGGCTCCCTGCTGACAGGCTGCTATGGATATATTCCATCAGAATAGAACAGTGACCTGCACACGGTAATATAGGCTTAGTGAATGACTACATAGAATGACATCTATTGAATGGTAAACATAGGTTAATTAATGAAAAAGAAAGTCGCTAACAGATGTGCTGGCTCATGCCTGTAATCCAGCCCTCTGGGGGATGAAACAGGAGGTCTGCCATCAGTTCTAGGCTGGCTTAGGCTACAAAGTGAGAACCCATCAACTCAAACAAAATAGAACAGAAAAGACAAAACAAGGAGGTTGCTGAACAGTGGTATAATGTGATCCAATTTTTATTAAAATAATGTTTTAGTAAAAGTGATGTGTATATGCATATATACCATAAACATACATACAAATACTGTAAAATGCAGTGGAATTTTTTAGAGAAAAGTTCCATTTCTAAGCTGTCCATATTGCTTAAAATTTTAATATTGGTATGGATATTAAATATTGACAAAAGAAGTCAGTCATGGTGGCGCACACACCTTTAATCCCAGCACTAGGGAGGAAGAGGCAGGTGGATCTCTGTGAGTTCAAGGACAGCTGGTCTACAAAGTGAGTTCCAGGACAGCCAGAGCTACACAGAGAAACCCTGTCTCAAAAACAAAACAAAACAAAAATTTTAACAAAGGGGCCGGAGAGCATCATCGGTGAAGAGCACTGGTTACTCTTCTAGAGGTCCTGAGTTCAATTCCCAACAACCACATGGTGGCTCACAACCATCCATAGTGAGATCTGGTACCTCCTCCTCCTCCTCCTCCTCCTCCTCCTCCTCCTCCTCCTCCTCCTTCTTTTTAAAGATTTATTTAGAGGTGCCAGATCTCATTACAGATGGTTATGAGCTACCATATGGGTGCTGGGAATTGAACTCAGGACCTCTGGAAGAGCAGTCAGTGCTCTTAACCTCTGAGCCATCTCTCTAGCCCCCATGGCACTCTCGTCTGGTCTATAAGCATACACGAAGGCAGAATACTGTATACATAATAAATAAATAAATCTTAAAAAAAAGTTAAAAAAGACATGGAGCAAAAAAAAAAATCCCATAAATTGCACTTGGAAGTATAATTTGGGACAACTACTTTGGCAACCATTAATCATTATGCAGTAAAGTCAAAAGTGTATGTTCTCTATGACTCACTATTCTACACTTAGGAATGTATTCTGGTAGAACTTACACATGTGTTCAGGAAATTATATAAGGATCTTTACAGAAGTGGTCATTGTGGTAAAAAACAAAAAACAAGAAACAAATCAGGCCCCTTGAGGCAGCTGATGGCTGGTCACTAGAGCAGATAAACTGGTCTGGTCACACAGTGAAGAACTATACAGCAATACAACGCCCAGCTCCAGCTACACATAACAATGCTCACCATGCTCAAAGGTGCCAAACAAGGTGGCTGACATCTGCAATCCCAACACTTGGGAATCTAAGACAGGAGTTTGAGGCCAGCCTGGGCTACATAGAAAGCTTCCAGTTCTTTAAAATAAGAAATTAAGTAAAAAAAAAAAAAAAAAAAAAAAAAAAAAAAGTCATTTGGCACTCGGGAGGCAGAGGCAGGTGGATCTCTGTGAGTTCAAGGCCAGCCTGGTCTACAAAATGAGTTCGAGGACAGCCAGAGCTGTAACACAGAGAAACCCTGTCTTGAAAAAAAAAATCATTTGAAAAAGTATTCTATAACTTCCAGGTAAATGATAAGAAAAACTAATGTGCTTTTTAAAATTATATTCATTTATTTTGTATATGTGTATGTGTAGGTGACTGTGTGCTAAGATACGTGTGTGTAGGGGTCCAGAGACAAATGGGAGTTAGTTCTCCCTTCCCTCCATGTGGGTTACAGGGATCAAACTCAGATGATCAGCATCAGTGGCAAGTGCCTTTTCCCACTGAGCCATTTTGCTGGACCTAAAACACATCTTGACGTTATCAGTAAAGTAAAAAACCCCGTTGAGGGAATTTTGTCTGTGGTCTGCTGTTCAATAGTCAGGCCTCGGTTCGGGAGGCAGGGTTTCACATTCAGCTGGCTGGAATGGTTCATGGTGTTATCTGGTGGACTCAGACAAAAGAAAGTAATCCACACCACACCACACCACACCACCCCATACCGAAGATTAGGCGGGACTGGAAGGTTGCCTGGTCTTTTTGAGCTGGGACAAGAATCCTAGTCGTTTGCGATGATCTCAGGTTTCTGCTCAAAGAGTACACAAGCTCCGGAACAGAAGCTAGTCCAGCCGCCTTATGCATTCCTTCCTAGCCGGCTGAGCTTGAGCTGCCTTGGTGCCGCACCTGCTCCACCTGCTGGTCGAACATTGTCACTACATCTGATTACCTTTGCACAACACCATCCTTCCAGCATTGGAATCAGATTGACTGATAAGATACATGCTTTGGGAAAACTTACTAATAAAAATAATAAAAAAAATTCAGACACAGAGGAATTTAGATCAGATCCTATCGCACCATTACATAATGAAATTGCAAAGGAACAGCCCAAGTTATCAGAAAACCAACTTTAATCTATCCAATCACCATATAGGAACAACCTATATGAACGGGTATCCCCAACGCTATGGAAGAGCCTATGACTGGAATCCTGTCAAAATGTTAGACTTGAGGAGATTTAAGGAAGCAATAGTTTAATATGGTATGCATTAGCTTTTGTGAGACAGATGTTAAACTCATGGGCAACTAGTAACAGAACTATTCCAAAAGTTTAGAAATATTTGGTTACAGAAATATTAGAAGCTGGTCCTCAGTTACATTGAAGACTTGGTGGAAAGATGAGGCTAGGGTCATCAAACAATGAAGTAGGACTAGAGGTACTGAAATTTCCCAAGATCAATTTCTCAGAGAAGGCAATTATGCTATATAAGACAGTCTATATATGATGAACATACCTTGGCTCTATGCCATATAGCAGCTTTGAATGCTTGGGATAGGGTTGAAGAAGCTGGAAAGAGGTCTGAGTCATTACTAAAATTATACAGGGCCCAAAAGAAGCCTTCACTGATTTTTTACAAAGATTGACTTCAACTGTGAATAGAATGATATCAGATCCAGAAGTTAGACAAATATTAATTGAATCCTTGGCTTTTGAAGATGCTAATTCATAATACAAAAGGATAATCAGGCCTTTAAATGCGAGATCAGCACCCATGGATGAATGGATCTGAAATACAAATGACACTGAATCTCATACTCATGATGATACTTAGATAGAAGAGGAGTTTCCAAAAACTTTAAGAAAAATCAAAATGTCAGATTTAATTGTGTTAAACAAGGTCATCTAAAAAGGCTAATAGACAAGGTATTCCTAGAAACAGGTTTTTTTTTTCCTCTAGAAATAATCCAACCAGAAGGCCCCAGCCTTCTGGAATATGCAGAAGGTGCGGCAAAGGCCCACACTGGACAAAAGAATGCAGACCAACAAGGGGCCTCTCACAGGCTCTCATGTCAAATTTGGTTCAATCATTTCCTGTCACCATGGGGGGAACTCCTCCACTGAGCAATTAAAGGGCCTAATGGTGCACAGCTTCAGTAGGTAAGACAAAATTTTCAGGAGAGACCATAAAACAAGTATTTTGGCAAACTTCTATAAACGACCAAAGACCTAAGCTTAAAGCATTGTAATTGAAGGTTTGGTTGGCATAGGGGAAGATGTAACCATAATTTCACCAAAATCTTGGCATCCAGATTGGCCTCTTTAGGAGGTAAATGTTCAACTTCTTGGGATTGGAAATTTAGCTCAGGTAAAACAAAGTTCCAGATGGGTCAAATGCACAGGGCCAGAAGGACAGATTCAAAAATTAAAACCATATGTGGCTAAACATAACAATGAATTTAAGGGGATGTTGCTGTGGGATAATGCTCTTGTACACTGTAAAGATTTGTCACTAGAATTGGTTTAATAAAACACTGATTGGCCAGTAGCCAGGCAGGAAGTATAGGTGGTATGAACAGACTAGGATAATTCTAAGAAGAGGAAGGGCAGAGTCAAGAGTTGCCAGCCAGGCACAGAGGAAGCAAGTTTTGAGAAAAGGTACCAAGCCACATGGCTAAACATAGACAAGAATTATGCATTAATTTAAGTATAAGAGCTATTAGTAATAAGCCTGAGCTACCAGCTGAGCATTTATAAATAATATTAAACCTCTGAGTCAACTATTTGGGAAGCAGCTGCTGGGTATTTGGGAAAAAGCAAGAGAGAAACATTCCGCATATAGGATGTGATTTATTACAACAGTGGAAAACACAGATCAACATTCCTCCAATCTCAAAAACAAACTGCAGAAAATGCTACTGAGAGAAATATTAGATGGTATTCTGGAGAGCGGCCACAGACACTTCATGTTGTACATAAACAGGACACAACAGCTGGTAATCTCACAAGGGTACTAACAGCACTACCTTTAAAATGGCTGACTGACAAACCATTTATCTGGGTGAAACAATGGCCTTTAATATCAGAAAAATGACAGGCATTAGAACAGTGGGTACAGGAGCATCTAAATGCTCAACATATTGAAGAATTGACCAGTGCTAGGAATTCTCCTATATTTGTCATTAAAAAGAAATCCGGAAAATAGAGAATGTTAATAGATTTGAGAGCCATAAATAAAGTAATTCAGCCCATGGGCTCCTTACAGCCTGCAATACCCTTGCCTTCTCTAATATATAAAGAATGGTCTTTTATAGTGATTGATTTAAAAGACAGATTTTGTACTAGATTTTTTTTTTACAAGAACAGGATAGAGAAAATTTTGCCTTCATGGTGTCTACTTATAACAATTCCCAGCCTGTTAAAAGGAATCATTGGAAAGTTCTCCCACAAGGGATGTTAAACAGCCCCACCTTCTGTAAATATTTTGTACAACAGCCATTGGAAACAATTTGTAAACAGTTTCCTCAATTATAATTTACCATTATATGGACGATATCTTACATATTACAACTTTATTGTCCATGTTTTTACCAGGCTCTTTGCAGTTGGTTGTTGGTTATTTTGTTTGTTTGTTTGTTTTCTGAGACAGGGTCTCACTATGTAGCCCTGGCTTTCCTGGAACTCACTATGTAGACCAGGCTGGCCTCAAACTCACACAGATCCTCCTGCCTCTGCCTCCCAAGTGCTGAGACTAAAGGCATGTGCTATCATACCCAGCTGTTGGTATATGCTTTAACAACAGATTCTCCAAATGCAGTCTGATTTTTTCTTGTTTATGTGTTTTCATTTTCTTCAGTGCTAAGGATCTAACCCAGGATACTATGCATTTTAGGCAAGTGTTCTACCACTGAGCCCAGACCTAAGTGTAAGTGACCATTGATGGCTCTTTTCATTTACATCAATAAGTAAGACATAACTACAACAACAAAGACATGGTCAAACTATTGACAATGTAAATTTTGCAGACATAACACTTTGTGTGTGTAGTAGTCATGGCTGGCAGCAAATTCATGATGTGGCTGAGGGTGACCTTGTACTTCATATCCTCCTGTCTCTGTTTCTCAAGTGCTAGGATCACAGGTGTGTGCCACCATATCAGAAGTGAGACATTTTAAAATTTAATCTCTAATAAACTTTTTTCTATCATTAGGTTTGGATAATCAACAAATCAATAAATCAAGTTCTCCTTTGCCACATATGCCAATTTTATGGTGTAAATACTCCAAAATCAATGTTTCTCTTGGAAACAATCTGTGTAGTGGTATATATACTATCTTATCACATTCTACTGATGAGGTATTTCATGTATATAGGCAATCACAAATGTTCAGAAAATGGTAAATGTAATAGAAGCAGGAAATGAAAAGTTTTATTTTCAGCATATTTTCTTTTACTTTGTGGCTATATAATTTAATGTTCTAAATAACTATATTTACCCAATTTGCAAAATTATTGAAAACTTAACAGCTGGCTCTTTCTCTAGCACATCACTGGCTTGTCTTATTACTGAACTGGTAGAGTTCTTTAAGTGTATTCTAGTTTAGCACTTACAGGAAACCATGGAGTTCACCTGGCCTTGAGAGGCACGTGTCATAGGTTTTTCAGGTTAGAGTCTGTGGCTCCTGGGCATTGTGTGCCTCAGTTCCTGAGAAGTCAAGGGACTCCTTCAGGCAGTGAAGCATTCAGACAGCTTTGTGTTTCTCTTCATGTTGTTGCCTTAGAAGTCAAGGAAGCATGGGAGCTTGACAGGACGATTGTCTTGGACATTAATCTTGTGTACCCCGTGTAGCTTGCAAATGTCACTGTATCCTGACAACTACCGTAGTACTGATCCTGGCAATCGCCATTATATTGTTTCTGATAAAGGTACAAAAAGTCTTTTTGCTCTCAAGAAGATTATCCCAGTCTCAGTCTTGCTGTGGCCCCTCCAACCCAAGCCTGGTTTAATTCCCGGACCAGCTATATCAGGTAATCTTGGCCTGGTACGTAAGCACAGGCCTTACAGGCACACCCAGGATTACTGTCTGGGATATTGAAAATATCTGTCAAATTGCCCAGTGCAATGCAGCTACCCTGGCTGAGCTAGTGAGCACGTGAAACACAGCTAGCACAGCTGAGGAGCCGAAGTGAAATAGCTGCATGGGGCTAACGACTACTATATGGAGGGTGATACTCACTAGACACGGACCTGACTCTCTCCTACACAGCTGACTAATACTTGGGGCAATACTAATGAGAAGAAGCGTTCTTATACTCTGCATCCTCACAACAGTTAAAAGCAGACCGTAGTCAAAATGCCTGAGCTGAAATATTTCCTTCCTTTTAAAGAGCTGATAGCACCACCACACACTTGACAAAATAATGACAAAAAAGTAAATGAAATCATGTATGTAGAATGCTTAGTACTCTTTCCAACTGTATTGTAAATGCTCAGTAATTGGAACTACATATTAGTTTTGGCTTCCATTTTGAGTCTGTTAAATTTGCAGATCAGGGCATCCCTCAGTCCTCACCAGAGAAGCTTCTTCTTGCAGTAGATGGCAACAGAGAAACCTACAACTGATAGACGTACAGAGAATAAGAGACTTTGGAAATCTCAGCCCTAAATGGGATGTCTATATCATACTTCTCACCTCAAGGCTCAGGGATCTACGTGGGAGAGGAATAGAAATATTTTAAGAGACAGACGTGGTGAATGGCTTCAAGGAAAGAGTGTTTTCCAAACACAACAGGTGAGATGCAGTATGAACCTACAGAGATTTGTGAGAGCATAAACAAGATCTGCAGAAGCCCAAGCGATACAGAATCCCAGTACAGAGTAGGGGAAGTAGGCACAGAAGACCCACCCCTAGCAGCTATTCATAACTGGTAGCTAGTGGGAGAAGGAAAATCAGTTTTTTTTTTTTTTTTTTTTTTTTTTTTTTTTTTTTTTGGTTTTTCGAGACAGGGTTTCTCTGTGTAGCTTTGCGCCTTTCCTGGGACTCACTTGGTAGCCCAGGCTGGCCTCGAACTCACATAGATCCACCTGCCTCTGCCTCCCGAGTGCTGGGATTAAAGACGTGCGCCACCACCGCCCGGCGAAAATCAGTTTTTTCAATGGAGTGACTCTGGGTGTATCAACCACTCTCCAGGGCAGGACTCCATGCTTAGTTTGTTTTTGATTTTTTAGAAAGGCAGAGAAATTGAGCATGAAGTTGGGTGGGTAGGGAGTTGGGGGAAGGGAATGAGTATGATGAAAATACATTGTAAAGCCGGGCAGTGGTGGCGCACGCCTTTAATCCCAGCACTCGGGAGGCAGAGCCAGGCGGATCTCTGTGAGTTCGAGGCCAGCCTGGGCTACCAAGTGAGCTCCAGGAAAGGCGCAAAGCTACGCAGAGAAACCCTGTCTCGAAAAAACCAAAAAAAAAAAAAAAAAAAAAAAAAAAAGAAAGAAAATACATTGTATGAAATTCTCAAAGAATAAAGTATTTTTTTAAAATGGTCTTCAGAGTTACTGTATCGCTCACTGGTTTGAAAACTGGGTAAAAAAAATTCACTCATAAGTCAGTTATTAACAATCTAGGTAATCCTTCAACCATCATTCCCAAAAGGGGTTAAAATCATGTCACCCTAGCCTTCTCCTCCCTTCTCTGGGCTTTAAAATTGGCCGGGCTGCGGGAGAACCCCGTGATTGACAGGGCGTCCAGCCAGTCACTGGCACTGGCCAATCAGAGGCGGCCCCGTCTCAGGCCCAGCCCAAGCCCCTGTCCAATCGCGTCCGGGTGGCGGCCAGAGCCGGACGGTTGGGAGGCGGTCGGTTCCAAGTGGGCCGCGGCGCGGGGGAGACGGCGGGTTGGCCGGCCGGAACCCCGAAAGCGGTTCGCACGCCACGCGTGGAGCCCGCACACCGCGGCTGCTGAGAACCGCCCTGCCCGGCGGGACCGGCGAGACTGACCTTGGCCGGGAGCCCATCCTGGCAGGCGGCGTGTGCTGTGGGTCCCTGGCGTCCCCTCCGGCGCGCTCTTGGAGCCACTTCCCAGAGCGGAAGTCTGCCTGCTCTGGCTCCGGTGGGACCTGCTCGGAGGAATGGCGCCGCCGGGTGAGACGTTGCGCATGGCTCAACAGTGGGGCCCCGCGGCCGACACGCCTTGGGGAGCGGGGCGTCGCCCGCGGGAGGCTAGTGCGGACCACACGGGCGCCGCCCAGGCGCTGTTCCCCTCCCCTACGGGGCAGGGGCATGGGCATGGGCTCGGGCGCTTTCGGGGTCGTAGGTGTGACGGAGGGCTGCGAGTTCTGGTGAAGTGCTGCCGACCCGAAGGGTTGCTGCGGAGGGGGAGCGTGCAACGCGTGGCTACGGGTCCCCGCGAGGCCCAGCGCGAACCGCGGTAGCGCGGACCCAGGCCCGGCCGCCTTCATTCATTTGAGTGGTGCCGGCGGCCTGCAGCCGGTCTGGGAGTCACCCTTGGCGTCCTGGAAGCCTTTGACCATGTCACTGGACTTTGTTTGGGCCCTAGGTTCCTTTTCACTGACGGGCACAGGAGACTCACCTAGCCGAAAGCCTAGGCTATGAAGGGATACTAGAGGCGCAGACTTGTAACTGGCCGCATACTCATTGTGAGACCAGGTGCCAGGGACTTATCCCCTCTGCGCCTCAGTTTCTCGATTGGTATCTGCTTCGTAAGAGCTGTGTTAAATGGTATTCTGTGCTTGCTTTCTAACAGTGCAGAGCAAAATTCGATGCTTGGTAGATTTTGAATGGACACAGTAGTGTGGAACCTCGTGTCATCTTTTTTTTTTTTTTTTTTTTTTTTGGTTTTTCGAGACAGGGTTTCTCTGTGTAGCTTTGCGCCTTTCCTGGAACTCACTTGGTAGCCCAGTCTGGCCTCGAACTCACAGAGATCCGCCTGGCTCTGCCTCCCAAGTGCTGGGATTATAGGCGTGCGCCACCACCGCCCGGCATCGTGTCATCTTTTTAAAAATCACTATTTGGGTGTATATCTTCTATTCCCCCGGAATCCCAGAGAAAGGAACTAACTCGGGAACGCAGTGAACAAAACTTGCCATTTCACTGATTTGCTGGTTAAAGTCAGAATGTGTATTGAAACTGTCTCAAGTGTGAGTCTCAGGTGTCTTAGGGCAGGGACAGGTAACTTAGGAACCTTAATTTTTTTTTCTATTTTTAGATAGGGTCTAGGGAGCTGGGGAGCTGGGTTCAGTTCCCAGCACTGAGAGAAGAACAAGTTCACGGCACGCAGGAGCATTCACTATATATTGATGAATACTGCACACTATAGAGCTCTTTGCTCTTTTAGTTTAGGCTTGGGGCCTTAGAGGTCCTATGCATCACCCAGGGAATGGATTCTACACTAAGCCATTGCCACTACACATACTGGCTTTTAAGTTTTTAAAGAGCGTTCACGTTTAGGTTAGCAAACACACAGAGACTTAAATGAAACTAGTGTTCATAGAAGAGTGAGTCTCTGTGAGCTATGCACCTTTTCAACATTGAAAAAAAAAAGTAGGGGGCTGTCAAGGTGACTCCGGAGTGAATGTTCTTGTCATTAAGCCTTATTGCTAAGATGACTGAGTTCGATCTTCAGGTGGAACTGCATGGTAGGAGGAGAGAACTGACTCCCAAGTTTTCCTCTGACCTCCGTATGTTCACACCCCTGACCCCAATTTAATTTATTTTTCTTAAGGGGAATGTGAATGAACTCCGTAGTGTTGACTGAGTTTGACTCCAACCAAGACTGGCCTCTTGTAAGCGACTCAGTTCTCTTCCTTGTAAAGTAAGCCTTTAAAGGAGTCTAATCCAGCTTGAGCGATAGGCAAGGAGCTAGGCCATTGACGTTAGTCTTGTAACTGCCTTTTAATGCTTTTAACTTGGGTGACAGACGATTCACTTTTTCATGACACAGGCCGTTCAGATGCTCCCTGGTCTTTGTTTTTAATGAAAGATGGCAGATGCCATTCCTACAGGTTCTTCTGTCCCCTGGGGGGGGTCACAGATGGGACTAGTTTTTCTTTTTCTCTTTCCCTTTATTCAGGGCATACCATACCTGGCTGTCTGTAAGACTTGGAAATACTGAGATAAATATGAGAAATAGTCTTTAGCCTCCAGCTCCTAGAGGCTAGGAGCTTACTGTTTAGCAGAGAGAGCAGCCCTCATATTCTTTCTTGTTATTGTTGTTGTTTGGGGCTCTTTTGGGGGGTTGTTTTGTTTTTTGTTTTTTTACCCACCCACACCCACCCCCTGCCCCCCCAGAGACAGGGTTTCTCCATGTAGTCCCGGCAGTCCTGGTACTTGCTTTGTAAACCAGGCTGGCCTCAAACTCAGAGAGATCCACCTGCCTCTGCCTCCCGAGTGCTGGGATTAAAGGCGTGTGCCATCACCGCCGGCTCTCCCTTGTACTCTTAACTGTGGGAAATGCAGTATAGACTTCCCGGAGTGGCTTCAGCAGCAAGCACAGTAATGGAAGCAGCTGACCTCTACCTGGTGCTCCCTACAGACCAATCATTGTTCTAAAAGCATTCTCCTTTAACTCCTAAGGAGCCCAGGCATGACACTTGTCATCTGCTTTATGCTTGAGGAGGCTGAGGCAGTTGCTGAATAACTTAATTGTGGTTCCTATATAGGCCGGAGGCTAGGTCCTTCATTGTACTGGGGCCTAACTCAAGAAAAGCTTCTGGAAGAAACGTAAGCCGAAACCTGAAAGGACACATCATGCGAAGTTGAAGTTGAGGCAAACCTAAAGAGTGTTGTTGGGTAGGGAGGAACATGGCTCCTTGAGGAACAGGCTGGAAAGTGAAAGTTGTTGGAGTGGGTGAGGGAGGAGTTTGGTTGAGAAGGAGACAAGATACAAGGATTCAGGATTGGTTCTGTCCTGAGACGTTTTAAATGGGAATGGTGCTTTGGTGTTCTTCAGATTTTAGAGCTTTCATGAAAGACTGTCCTGGTAGTTGAAGATGGGGGTCCTCATTCCCCATCTCTTGAGTAGTCTAGACCTGTGTTCTCTACCCATTCCCACGTGGTTAGTCTCCCAGTCCTTGCTGCATCATACTATGACGAGGAGTAATGTGGCATGTACTTAACTAGCCATTTTCCTCAAAGGTTCAAGCGCTGTCTTCCTGTTGGCCCTGACAATCATAGCCAGCACCCAGGCTCTGACACCTACCCACTACCTCACCAAGCATGATGTGGAAAGACTGAAAGCCTCTTTGGATCGCCCTTTCACAAATCTGGAGTCTGCCTTCTACTCCATCGTGGGACTCAACAGCCTTGGGGCACAGGTGTCAGATGTCAAGGTAAAGCTGCCTTTCTTCTGTTTACAGTGCTTTAGGAGAATCTTAATCTCTCACATGCTCCTCTTGTATACTTTAAAACAAACCCTTGCTGGTGTGAGTATTACTGCATTTAATGCAACAAATACTTCTTTCAGTCTGAGGTTGGTTGTTTACTTAATGTATGTCTCACCAGGTGGGTATTTCTTCTTCTTCTTTTTTTTTTTTGATATGAGTACTCTGTCTGCATGTATGCATGTATGCCTGCATGCCAGAAGAAGGCATCAGATCCCATTACAGATGGTTGTGAGCCACCATGGGATTGCTGGGAATTGAACTCAGGACCTCTGGAAGATCAGCCTTAACTGCTGAGCCAGCTCTCCAGCCCCAGTCATCTTCCCAGCCCCAGCTGGGTGTTTCTAAGGGAAAGGAGGAAAGAGAGTCAGAGCCTCTGGAATCTACTAGAACTCTTATCTGTGAAACTACTCAATACAGCATGGACTTGGTTTGTGTACTTCTTAACCACTGAGCCATCTCCTCAGCCCCACATGTGCTTGGAAAGTGCTAGGTGCATGGCTCAAAGGAGCTCAAGGTGGAGGACTCAACAAGCATTAATCATCGAGAGTCATTGTGTGGGGCAATTTGGACGAAGTCTACTTTTGGTGATCAGAATACATTGCATTTGAAATGTTTTCTGGCTTGAGGAACTGTCGTTGGTTTTTTTGTTTTTGTTTTTTTTACTGTTTGGAGGCCTGCCCCCCAGCTTGCAAGTAAATACACAGAGACTTACTCTTCCTTATAAATGTCCGGCCTTAACTTGGCTTGTTTTTAGCCAGCTTTTCTTAACTTAAATTATCCAGTCTACCTTTTGCCTCTGGGCTTTTACCCTTCTCTATTCTATATCCCTTTCTTTCCTTCTTACTCTGTGACTGGTTGTGTGGCCGGGTGGCTGGCCCCTAGTGTCCTCCTCCTTTTCTCTTTTCATTGCTCCTCCCTCTTCTCTTGAGCCTAGATTTCTCCTTCTATTTATTCTGTCTGCCTGGCAGCCCTGCCTAGCCCTATCCTGCCTAGGTATTGGCTGTTCAGCTCTTTATTAGACCATCAGGTGTTTTAGACAGGCACAGTAACACAGCTTTACAGAGTTAAACAAAAGCAACATAAAAGAATGCAACACAACTTTGCACCATTAAACAAATGTTCCACAGCATAAACAAATGTAACACATCTTAAACTAATATTCCACAACAAGGAACAGCTAAGGGGGTGTGTAGTCATTACAAAATCATGGACAGTTAGGCTAAGACATTTTCTATGACTTCATAAGAAATTACCATAAATTTAGGATTTATAAACCACCTATTTGTGCAGCAAAATGGCTCAGTGAGTAAAGGTACCTGTTGCCAAAGCTGATGACCTGAGTGAGTTCAGCTCTCAGAACTCACGGTGGAGGGAGAAAACCAACTCCTGCAGGTTGTTGGTGACAAAGATGAGGCTCGGTTTGTCAGCCTTGTCTGCAGAAATCTTTGCTAGCTGAGCTATCTCATTGACACTGGTACTACTTTTCATTATAGCGTGCATCCTTGATTTGTCACAGTGTACCCTGATGTGGCTCTGCTTCTTCCTCGGGGGTCATATGTACATTGGTCCATGAGGGTGCAGGAAGCAGAAGTGGGGAACAGTGTTTGGATGGCTGTGGGTATGATGGAGACAGCCCTCTGGGGTATGACTTTGGTGAATCAGCTCAGCTTTATTCCAGAGTATCGGGAATAGGATTGGGAGGCCTGGGGACAAACCCTAATTTGCATTAAGTGGCACACTCCTATCATAAGGCTTCACATGTGACACCAGGGTCCTATAGCAAAGCTCTTAGTACAAGTCTTAGTTGCCATATGTACAGAGGGGAAGGCTTCTAGCAGGACACTGTGCTAAGGGTCAAGCTAAAGATAAGCTAGGTCATCCAGGCTTAGAGACAGCTTTCAGATAAGGTCAGTCCTTCGGACCCAGGGACATTCTCCAGAGAAGGGCAGGTAGAGGACAGTTAGTCTTGCTGGAGATGGAGTCCCCCATGTCATCTAGCTTTGGAGAAAGCTGCTAGACCATGATAGACTGCAACCTCTGACCATCAAGGCCTCCCACCACTTTGAGCTATTTTGCTACATCACAAATAATGAAAGACCTTTATGATAAGGTGTTTCCACACAAATGCCCGTTGTTTATGCTGTTGCCTTGCTTTTTGCTTTCTTTGAAGAGTCAGTGGGCGAAGTGATGCACACCCTTAGTCCTGGCACTCGGGAAGCAGAGTGGGAAGATCTCTGAGTTCCAGGTCAGCCTGGTCTACAGAGTGAGTTCCAGGCCAGCCAGGACTACAGAAAGAGGCCCTATTTCAAACCGGGCAGGGGCAATCAGAGTGTGTACTGTCTGTTGTCCAGTGTCTCAATTTCCTATATTTTGCCTAGTTTTGTAACTATTGGTAGAAGTGTCAAATTGATGCCTTCAGTTCTGTCTTGGCCAGAACTGGGAGTCTCTGCCAGAGTCTTTTAGTTCATGTCAGCGCTTGTTCTTTTTTTTTGAGGGGGGGTGCTAATTTGTGCCAATAGGTCAAGGGGTGTGTGTGTGTATGTATGTATGTATGTGTGTGTGTGAGGGGGGGACCATTAGCACACACTTCTTCTTGACTTTTGGGCAGGATCTACTCTATCCCAGGCAGGAGTCAGTAATCAGTGTTACTTATTGAGGATTTTGTATATGCCAGGTACACCTGATATGTTCTTTTGAGTTATCTTCATGTGTCTATATTGTCAGAAACATTTCCTGTAACAGAGGAGGAAACAAGACCTAGAAGAGGTTGACTGTGAGTATCTACCAGTGAGTCTGAATGTAAAGAGGCTGACAGACTCTGCTTCCCATGGTCACATCCATGTTGAAGCTTGTTTTTGTAAGTGAGAGTTTATTGAAATACAGCCACACCGTTCATATACATATCATCTACTGCTGCTTCTGTAGCTTAACAATGTACTGTGTAGTTTCTAGGCTGTCTAGCCCCAAATCCTGAAATAATGACTAATTGGTCTTTTATAGGAAACATTTGCTAATCCCTGCTGTCTAGAAATCAGCTTATTCAAATTTCTCCTGTGTGTGACTATGTTAAGGATGCACTTTTCCTCATAGTCTCGTGAACCCTTAAAGTGAGTTACTTTAGCTTGAAAGTAAGCTCAC
Source organism: Peromyscus leucopus (assembly GCF_004664715.2). Classification (NCBI taxonomy): domain Eukaryota; kingdom Metazoa; phylum Chordata; class Mammalia; order Rodentia; family Cricetidae; genus Peromyscus; species Peromyscus leucopus. Next base: position 133,707,304 of record NC_051066.1, read on the forward strand.
AGGCATCAGTCAGTTAACCTAAACTTTTCATTCTGCTCCCCTTTCCTGTGAAAAGGGGATTATGTATCCCACCTCACTAGATTGTTGTTATTATAAAGTGAAATCAGATTATGCCAAAAGGGCCCCTTTCACAGAGTAGCTCTAGTTATGGTTCTTAATAGTGAGGCATTTTTTGTTCTAGTGATATTTTATTTAGGCAAGTTCAGACAACGCCTAGCACAGACACTATGTTTGTGGTATGCTCCCTATTTCCTCAGATACAGTATGGGGGTCCCTGAGGAGAGAGTCCTCGACAACTGGAGGGACCTGGAGTGGAGCAGAGACAACTAGTAGAGCTTTTGTATTGTAAAGTGTAACTGATGAAGTTGGACTGATAGACTAATGGCGGAGTTTAGGAGGATGGAATGCAGGGTGAAAGATTTCTACCAAGGGCAGAACATTTGTGAATCATCGGATTCCTGTTTGAGGCTTGTGGAGGAGTGAGGCACTCACCGTGCCTTCTGAGCTGTGGCATGATTTAGAGTTCCACGTGAAATTTAGTTTGAGCACATTCCTCTAAAAATGTTCTTTGCTGGTGTTGTGAGTTTGAGGAGACATTGATTAGGACTGAAGGTGTGAACTGAAGTGGGACTGTGGGAAGAGAAGCCAGCAGCAGAGACAAGGATGAATGAATGAGTTTGTTTACATCAAGACTTGAACTTTATGAATGCATTATGGGTTGTCAATTAGAAGGATTGAGCTGATGAGATGATGGAGAGCAGCCTCTGCAGAGCCTGGGGCTTACTAGTGCTTGAAGTGTTGCTTAGGAGTTGGTGTCTAGGGCAGCTGGAGCCAGGGGTATTGGAAGCATGGTAGGCAGGCAGTGTGCAGAAGCAGTGGGCTCAGTGGCAAAGGATATGCTTGCTTAGTGTGAGGTCTAAGAGGAGACAGGAGGGGCTGGGAGCTGGTGTGGAGGAAGTGAGGGTGAGGGTGGGCAGGAAAGAGCCATGTAGTACATGGTGTCTGATTGGGTTTGGGGGGCTGGAAGGAAGGAAGGTAGGAGAATGTTCTTCTTCGCTCAAGATGATGTTGGGGCCCTTGGGATTTTACCCAAGGGCACAAAGAACCGAGGTGAAGATGTGTGTGGAGAGCACCCACAGGTAGAGCTAGCTGCAGCCCCAGCCCTGGAGTGGAGAGAGGAGCACTCACTGAAGGTCCTGAGCATGTTTATGAAGTTTCCCTGCTCCCGTTGCTGTTAAAGCCGTGCAGTGGACATCATGAGCCACTCACCATTCCTACCCTTGCCCTTGGCTTGTCCTTGGGAGCATCAGAGTAGGAATCTACTCCACAACAGAACATTTTAGCAGCCTCGTCTGGTAGGGGTTTCAGCCATGCTCTCTGGATTTGAAGGCAGTTCTCCCAGTTAAGAATGGCCTCAGTTGAGCTGCTTTGCTTCTCTATGAACTTAAGACAGTAAAAGTGTCCATCAGAAATGTCATTTAAATCCCCTAGAGGCACTTCCTACACTGACACATTTGAAGTGCTGAGAAATACCTTACCACTGTGGGGACCTGGTGCTGTCTTTTCATTGTTAAAGCACCAGAGGGCAGCAGAGCATTTCTTAGCGTCTTTGCTGTGTGTGGACATGTTGCTTTCATGAAGGAACCAGTTTCCTTCTTCAGATCCCAGTTTATACAAGGGGGAGTATTTAGTTTCTTTCCTTTTCCCTCTGGTTCTTTTGTTTGATTTGGTTTTGGTTTTCTGAGACAGGGTTTCTCTTTGTAGCCCTGGCTGTTATGGAACTCGCTCTGTAGACCAGGCTGGCCTGGAACCCACAGAGATCCACCTGCCTCTCCCTCCTGAGTGTGCAGGAGAGATTAAAGATGTGTGGCATCATGGCCCTGCCTTCCCTCTGGTTCTTTCAAACTGCACTCAAGTTGAAACTTGTTTGTTTTGAGGATTTTGTTGTTGTTGTTGTTTATTTTATGTATATGAATGCTTTGTTTTCATCCATACCAGAAGAGGGTATCAGATCCCGTTACAGATAGTTGTGAGCCACTATGTGGTTGCTGGGATTTGAACTCAGGACCTCTGCCAGTGCTCTTAACTGCTGAGCCATCTCTCCAGCCCATTAAAAGTGGTATTTGTTGTTTTTTTTTTTTTTCCTGATTTTTTTGGGGGGTGGTGGTTCAATACAAGGTTTCTTTGTGTAGTGTTGGCTGTCCTAGAACTTGCTCTGTAGACCAAGCAGGTCTTGAACCCACAGTGATCTACCTGCCTCTGCCTCTGCCTCTGAGGGCTGGGATTAAGGGAATGCACCACCACACCTGGCTCCTTTTTGAGAATCTTACTTAAGTTTTGTTCCTAACGGTTTTTTAAAAGAGTTGTTTTGTTTTTTGTGTGACCCAGTCCTGCAATGAGACATGACATCATGTAGCATAGCTGTTAGGGAAAGGCACAGGTGGTTTCATGACTCACCCACTCCCACTCCCTATTCCATTCCCCAGAGGTTCCTACTTTTTCTTTTCTGTGATTTTTAGGGTTCAGATTCCAGGTCTTGTGCATGCTAGGCAAATATTCTATCTCTTAACAATACCTCCCAGCACCAGAAGCACCCACTCTTAACTGGATTGGCCATGAAATTTTGAATAGCTGGGAGGGGAGTTTTGTTTTTTGAGACAAGGTCTCTCTACATAGCCCTGGCTGTCCTGTAATTCACTATGTAGACCAAGCTGGCCTCAAACTTGTGGTGGTATTGTGTTCCCCAAAATATTGTGCACCCTAATAAACTTATCTGGGGTCAGAGAACAGAACAGCCACTAGATACAGAGGCTAGAAAATGGTGGCACTCACGCTTTTAACCCTAGCATTTCAGAGGCAGAAATCCCTCTGGATCTCTATGAGTTCAAGGCCACATTGGAAACAGCCAGGCATGGTGACACACTACTTTAATCCCAAGAAGTGAGCCTTTAATCCTAGGAAGTGAGGGAAGAAAGCAGAAAGGTATATAAGGCATGAAAACCAGGAACTAGGCTGGTTAAGCTTTTAGGCTTCGAGCAGCATTTCAGCTGAATGCCATTGGGATAAGGACACAGAGGCTTCCAGTCTGAGGAAACAGGATCAGCTGAGAAGTTGGCCAGGTGAGGTGGCTGTGGCTTGTTCTGTTTCTCTGATCTTCCAGCATTCACCCCAATATCTGGCTCTGGGTTTGTTTGTATTAAGACCTTTTAAGATTCATGCTACACAAACTCGCAGCCTAGTTCTGCTTTCCGAGGGCTGGGATTAAAGACATATGCCGTCACGCCTGGGAAATAGCTGTGTTTTATACTAGCTCATTTAAAGTAAATGTTTAGCAGTGTAACTCTTCTCCCTTGCAGCTCAGCAGAGCAGAAGTGGCTGGAATTTTGTTCTGTGCTCATTTACTGTGTTGGGTGCAATGTTCTCAGGCAGCTGTCGCTGAGTACCTGTGGCAAGTGCTTTGGGATGTACAGGGCAGAGTGGGGGCTGTGGCCTCTCATGGGATTAGTATCAACAAAGGTTGTATGAGATGGGTGCATCTGAGCAGAGGTGAAGGGATGATCTCATTGGTAGACAGGAGACAAGGAAAAGGTGCCAGACAGAAATAGCCAAGGGTGGGAAAACAGTTCAGCTGGAAAGTGCAGGAGAAAAGAGTAAGATTCTGGGGCCTGTGGTGGGCCCTGCTGACGAAGCTGCCACAGAAGGGGGTGGGGAGGGATGCCACTCAGACATTGTGTGCTATGTTGGTAACTTTGGATCTTTTCTAGGAGTGATGGGAACCATGGACGCCTTTAATAGTAATGTAATGTGGGTGCTTTGTATTTCATAGAGTTTAGTCTTGTGGCACACAGAGTAGATTGCATGCCTTGAGGCAGTTAAAAAAGACTAACAGTCAGGTGAGGGATGACAAGGACCTGCCTTAGGGCAGAGACAAGCCAGCGGTCATTGTCGGTTGAAAATAGAAAGGAAGTAGACTTGGAGGGAAGGGAATAGTCCACAGCAGTTCCCCAGTGTCTGGTCTGGGTAGTTGGATGGATGGTGATGCTTGTGCCTGAGCCAGGAAGTCAGGTGAAAGAGGGGAGACTTTAAAGTCCCTTTCGATTGGCTGTCTGACTTGGCTTTGGAGACACGACACTGGAAAACCCAGGACACTTAGCATCAGAGGACACTCTTAACTCTGCCCTCTTCCACAGCATCTACTCTCGTCCCAGTTACTTTTCTGCTACTGGAGGTAATGATGGTGTCTGAAGGGCCTATGTTCATCAAAAGGGAGAGCACTGTGACACCCAACACAGGTCATGGCCAGAGCAAGGCACTTAAGTGGTTTCTACCAATCTCAGACTTGCTGTTCCTTGTGTAAAGTCAGCAATTTGAGGTAATAGTGTCCTGTGGAAAATAACTATTTAAAAACAGTTATATCTAGAATAATTCACACTTTAAGCCTCCGTTTAGAATTTTATTTATTTTAAGCACTTTTACCTTTCCCAGTTACTGTGTTATTTCACTACTTATCTTTGAATTTCTCCCTTGTTTAGAAAGCCTGTACCTTCATCAAGTCTAACCTGGACCCCAGCAACGTGGACTCCCTATTCTATGCTGCCCAGTCCAGCCAGGTCCTCTCAGGCTGTGAGGTGAGCCCAGGTTCCTATACTGCCTTCCACTTACTTGTTTGTTTGTTTGTTTGTTTGTTTATTTATTTATAAGCAGTAAGGTGCATTTTTACAGAGAGTATAATGTCAGATTGTTAATATAATTTTTAAGAATAAGGAATTGTTGGTGTAGGTTGGAATTCATCCATGTAATTTTTACTTCTATAAGAAAATATATTTCCCTTTAAGGGTTCACTGTAATGGCTTTTAGATTAGTTTTTCCTTTTTTTTTTTTTTTTCTTTTGTTTTTTTTTGAGACAGGTTTTCTCTGTGTAGTTTTGGTGCCTGTCCTGGATCTCGCCCTTTAGACCAGGCTGGCCTAGAACTCACAGAGATCTGCCTGGCTCTGCCTCCTGAGTGCTGGGATTAAAGGCATGGACCACCACAGATTAGTTTTTCTTACACTTCTTATGTCTTCTGGGAGGCCTTGAGATTTTCTTTCCTTTCTCCTTTAACATTTAAAAGCATTCAGTGCACCCTCATCTCAGATTTCTAGATCTTTCTGTTGAACAAGCAACTTGTTGATATCTTTTGGGAGGTTGTCTTAGTTAGAGTTTCTATTGCTGTGATAAAACACCATGACCAAAAGGAACTTGGAGGGGAGGGTGTTTTTCTTAGACTTCCACATCACAGTTCATCATCAAAGGAAGCTGGGGCAGGAACTGAAGAAGAGGCAATGGAGGAGTGTTGCCTACTGGCTTGCTCCTCATGGCCTGCTCAGCCTGCTCTTTTATAAACCTCAGGACCACCTGCCCAGAGGGGACACCACCTACAATAGTCTGGGCCCTCCCACATCAATATTTAATCAAGAAAATGCCCTATAGACTTGCCCACAGGCCAGTTTTATTGAGGCATTTTCTCAATTGAGGTTCAGTCTGCCCAAGTAACTCTAGCTTGTGTTTAGTTGACAAGAAACCAATCAACAGAGGTGGGGTTGACTTTATGAGCGTTTGGTTTGGGGGTGCTGGGTGGTCATGCTTTGACAGACGCACACATACTATTGTCAGTATGCCTTCACCTGTTCTAACTGTGTCTGCCATTTCTTTCCTAGATATCTGTTTCAAATGAGACCAAAGATCTGCTTCTGGCAGCAGTCAGTGAAGACTCCTCTGTTGCCCAGATCTACCATGCAGTCGCAGCACTCAGTGGCTTTGGCCTTCCCTTAGCATCCCATGAAGCCCTTGGTGCCCTTACCGCTCGGCTGAGCAAGGAGGAGACTGTGCTAGCGTAAGTTTTCAGTTTGATCACTTCCTGAGCATCATTTGTGTTGGTTACTAACCTGAGAGGGTTCATTCACTGCTGCGGCACACATTTCTGGACATCTGCTGTGGGCCTGGTGCTCTGTTAGATGTGGCAGACACTGGTGTGTGTGTGTGTGTGTGTGTGTGTGTGTGTGTGTGTGTGTGTGTGTGTGTTTGCAACTGGAGGCCAGGCCAGGTGTCTTCCTCAGTCACTTTTCACCTTTTTTGTTTTTTATTTGAGGCAGGATCTCACTGTTTAGCCCCAGCTGTTGGAACCTCCCTATGTAGACTAAGCTGTCCTTGAACTCACAGAGATCCACCTGCCTCTGCTTCCCAAGTGCTGGAATTGAAGGCGTGCGTCGTCACTCCTGGCATTCTACTTTGGTTTTTGAGACAGGTTGGCTAATGAGCTCCAGGGTCCTCCTGCTAGTACTGGGGTTGCAGACACACTGCTGTGACCCACTTTTCCTTGGGTTAGGAGTCTGAACTCAGGTCCTCATGAATGCATCTCCCTATCCCCAGTGACTGCCACTTGGGTTAGGCAGAAAGGTCTGGTCCTTGGTCCTGTGGAACTCACACAGACATTATCTTCCAGCTGTTTGGGCAGAAGGCAAGGGCTGAGGTGGTGTAAGTCTACCATCGTACAGAGACAGGTTGGAGGCTGGAACAAGGGTAGATTCCCAAAGGTCAATGAGGCCAGTGAGCTACATGCAGTTTCTGGTGAGGCTTGGCCAGGGCTCTCAAGCCGTTAGTACTAGGGGTTCTGTGAAGAATGGGAGTGTACTGGATCCCTTGGAGTTGTGAGAAACAGCGTCTATTGGGCACATGGATTCTCAGGGGATAACACAGTCTAGAAATCAGACTCTGGTCCTCTGCAAAAGGCATAGGTGAAGAAAAAGCACTTTATAGGAATGATTTTACCCCACATGTGAGAGTGTGTTTGTGTGTGTGCATGGGTGTGGAGAACAGATTCATTGCAGGTGCTGTTCCTTCAGTGCGGTCTACTTGTTTCTTGAGACAGGGCGGGCTTCCTTCCTTCCTTCCTTCCTTCCTTCCTTCCTTCCTTCCTTCCTTCCTTCCTTCCTTCCTTTTCCTTCCCTTTCCCTTCCTTCCTTTCTTCTTTTTTTTTGAGGGGGGGGTGGTTCACGAGAGGGTTTTGAGGCTGGAGAGATGGCTCAGCAGTTAAAAGCACTGACTGCTCTTCCAGAGGACCTGAGTTCAATTCCCAGCAACCACATGGTGGCTCTCAACCATCTGTAATGAGATCTGGCGCCATCTTCTGGCCTGAAGGAATACATGCAGGCAGAACATTGTATACATAATAAATATATATATTTTGGTTTTTCGAGACAGGGTTTCTCTGTGTAGCTTTGCGCCTTTCCTGGAACTCGCTTTGGAGACCAGGCTGGCTTCGAACTCACAGAGATCCGCCTGCCTCTGCCTCCCAAGTGCTGGGATTAAAGGCGTGCGCCACCACCGCCCGGCTTTTTTTTTTTTTTAAAGAGTGATTCTCTGTGTGTTCCTGGGTGTTCTGGAACTCACTTTGTAGACCAGGCTGACGTTGAACTCAGAACTCTGCTTGCCTCTGTCTCCTGAGTACTGGGATTAAAGGCATGCACCACCACTGCTCAGCTGAGACCAGGTTTCTAATGGCGTGCAGCTTGTCAATAGGCTAAGCTGGCTGACCAGCAAGCCCCAGTCTTCTTTTTCCTAGTGGTGAGATAACATGCACACACCACTGTCAAGACTCTGAGTGGCTTTTACGGACGGTTATTATAAAGAGATCTGGTAACTGACTTCGGAATGTTTGTTAAACTTAAAAGTGAAAATATATTTTCCAAATTATTCTTTAAAACTAAAACTTACCATTTAAAACAATAGTCCCTGTTGCTTTTTGTGTGCCTCTGATGTGGAATACCTAGAGCCCTGTTGTACTAGCTAGTTTTATGTCAACTTGACACGAGCTTTTGTCATCTGAGAGGAGGGAGCCTCAACTGAGAAAATACCTCCATAAGACTGGATTATAGGAAAGTTTGTAGTGTATTTTTTAAATTAGTGATTGGTGGAGGAGAGCCTAGCCCATGGTGGGTGATGCTATCTCTGGGCAGGTGGTCCTGGGTTCTATTAGAAAGCAGGCTAAACAAACCATGGAGAGCAACCCAGTACGCAGCACCCCTCCATGGCCTCTGCATCAGCTTTTGTGTCGGGTTCCTTCCCTGTTTGATTTCCTGTCCTGACTTCCTTCAGCAATGAACAGGAATATGGAAGTAAAAGCCAAATAATAATAATAATAATAATAATAATAATAATAATAATAATAAACTTTTCCTCTTCAGGTTGCTTTTGGTCATGTGTTGCTGGAGGGCTTCTCTCCAGGTTCTACCAAGCCCGGCAGTCCCACAATCCACATATAAAATAATCACTCAGATGCTTATATCACTTATAAACTGTATGGCCATGGCAGGCTTCTTGCTAACTGTTCTTTTATCTTAAATTAACCCATTTCTATAAATCTATACCTTGCCACGTGGCTGGTGGCTTACCGGCGTCTTTACATGCTGCTTGTCCTGGCGGTGGCTGCAGTGTCTCTCCCTCCTTCTTTCTGTTTCCCCAATTCTCCTCTCTCCTTGTCCCGCCTATACTTCCTGCCTGGTCACTGGCCATCAGTGTTTTATTTATATAGAGTGATATCCACAGCACTTCCCCTTTTCTTCTTTTTTTAAAAAGGAAGGTTTTAACTTTAACATGGTAAAATTACATATAACAAGACAATTGTCGAGAAGAATTACAGTTACAATATTAAAGAAGATGTCCTATCTTATATTTGTGAGTTTAAGGTTTTATATCTAACTTACCTTTTATCATAAATGAGGAAATTACAACTATCTAGTTTTCAACCACATCAAAGACCTGAGAAGGAACATAATGGTACCTGAGAAATGGTAGATGGAGGCAAGCAATTTTTGGGAATCTTTCAAGAGTAGTCCAAGACAGCTGGCAGCCTGGACAGTCACCTAATGTTTCTCAGCATTATTGGTGCATTCAAATTGGCTACAGGCCTAGAGTACCTGACAGACCATTTACAGAAGCAGGAATTCTGAAAGACCATCTTACCCTGTCTTGGCAGAGTACAGTGGTCGCTTTCCTTGTGTCCCGCTTGTCCAGAAAGGACAGCATTGTATTCATACTGTCAGCCGTCAAGGCAAGGGCAGTTCTTTGCCCAGTAGGCCATTTTGTGCCAAGAAGACAAACTTCCAAATGGAAATGTCTTAGAAGCCCAACATTCTCTCCGGATCAAATTGGTGCAGCCAGGAGCAATTGTGTCTCACGTCAACAGAATTCTAAGTTATTTAAATGCCATATTCTCTAGGTCTATGAAGTGTTTGAAGATTACCTATCTATCTGAAATATATCTATGTATACCTAGAAGACTTAACTAACATGGCTATAAATATGATTATCATAGATGATTATTAATCTATTTTTAATTATCCATTACAATTTTAAATGAGTTAAACATAATACCTCAAACAAGAATAGAAATATATATATAGTATAACAAAATTAACTTCAAGTTTGTATCAATAAACTAAAATTTATACCAATGTAAAACATTTTAAACAAATTGTTGTTTAAAAGTAGGTTCATTAATCTACCCTTTTATCTTATCATCTCTATATCCTCCTATATATCTATATCATATCCCCTTTTCTTTTTTAGAAAGAGATCACATTTATATTGAACCTGTTTTAAATAAAAATATTGGTTTTTCTCTGTCCCACACCAGAGGGTTCTTCTGATTTGGGACACAAGAATCTCTTAACCATTTTTTTTTTTTTTTAAGCAATATGTCTGGGTTTAGAGGGGGAGTGAGCTAAAGCCAGCTTGGTATATTTGGGAATTTGGGCGTAGCATCTCTTACTACTTCCTGCTGGAGGGGGGACGCAAAGAAAATTTTAGGCCTATGGGGTAGTCCGTGAGGCTGTATTGTGTGAACCAGTTGCCTTGAAACCACTCAGGATGTTAGATTATCTGGGCCATGGTGTCATCAGAGACCTTTTAGGGGGTCTTGGCTGGTGAAACCTGATGTATCTTAATCTGGAACAAATCCATAGCCTCTGACTTTCTGTGGAAACAAAAGCAGAACCTCTTTTCCAAAGCAACATATCCTTAAATCCAAATTTTGAAGTCAAGGTACCTTTAAAATATACATATTGGTTTAATTCAACATCTTTTTCGATCAAATTTTTTTTGCAGTTAAAAATCCCAAAGACAACACAATCCAGATTGTCTGTGTAATATTCATCTTTTTTTTTTTTTGGGTGGGGGGCCCAAGAGATGGATTCTGGATTTCTCTCTCTCTCTCTCTCTCTCTCTCTCTCTCTCTTTTTAAAGATTTATTTATTTATTATGTATACAGAAGAGGGTGCCAGATCTCATTGCAAATGGTTGTGAGCCACCATGTGGGTGCTGGGAATTGAACTCGGGACCTCTCGAAGAGCATTCAGTGCTCTTAACCTCTGAGCCATCTCTCCAGCTGGTAATATTCATCTTTACATGGCTTTTTATATTAATTTTTTTTTGTCTCTTTCAAGCCTACGTATATTTTACACACATTGTAAACGATTTTAACTGAATCAGTCTTTTTGTGAGCCTAGTGCTTTAAACTGCAGCCTTGTAAGCCTGAAGCAGCGCTGTGGCTGCTGGCTCCACCCCCTTTAGCTTTTCAACATGGCGGTAGTATGTTTTCTCCAGCTCTGGGATTCATCAAGTCTCAGAAATAGTAGGTCTACGCTTTTATCAAAGCAGCGTGTAGCCCAGAAACCTCTTTTTTTTTTTTTTTTTTTTAATACTAGTAAAGACTAAATCTACCATATAGCGTAATGTGCCACTGGCAGACGCTTCATTTCCGCCATACTGCTGGTCAAACATACACACCAGGAACCCACCAGTGTTCAAACCTGCGTTTTGTGGTGTCTAGCTGCCCTTATGAGACATGAAGCAGGAACCTGGTTTTGGCTCTGTTTAGAATTGGTTATTAAATATTCTCAGGTTTAAGGTGGAAACTCGAGCTGTTGGGCGCCATTTGTTGCTGGAGGGCTTCTCTCCAGGTTCCACCAAGCCCGGCAGTCCCACAATCCACATATAAAATAATCACTCAGATGCTTATATCACTTATAAACTGTATGGCCATGGCAGGCTTCTTGCTAACTGTTCTTTTATCTTAAATTAACCCATTTCTATAAATTTATACCTTGCCACGTGGCTGGTGGCTTACCGGCGTCTTTACATGCTGCTTGTCCTGGAGGTGGCTGCAGTGTCTCTCCTCCTTATTCCTGTTTCCCCAATTCTCCTCTCTCTTTGTCCCGCCTATACTTCCTGTCTGGTCACTGGCCATCAGTGTTTTATTTATATAGAGTGATATCCACAGCAGTCATGGTGTTTCGTCACAGCAATAGAAACCTCACTGAGACACCTGTTAATGCTTTCACAGCAGGTTAACAGTACCAATAACTCCTTTCAGAACAGTGGGTTTAGGCCTGGAAACGCAGAGCAGTGTTTAGTAAAGCACTTACTTACCATGAGTAAGGCCTACTACCATAAAATCAAACCACCTGGGCCCTAAGAATGGCTCAGCAGGTAAATCTGCTTGCCTTAAGCTGTGACCCTGAGTTTGAGTCAGGAAACCACACGGTGCAAGGAGTGAACCAGCTCTGACAGGTTGGTCTCCTGCCTGCACATACATGCCAGGGCGTGCACATGCATGTATACCCCAACAAAAAAGCAGGTTGGTTCCCAGAAGTTTATGAGTTGGGGAGCAGCAACCAGATTGTTTCTGAACTTGAAGCTTTGTTAAGGGAAGGGTTCAGTTGACATTCTCATTGCTACCTTTAGTCCTGCTCATATTGACAAGGTCGGTAGTGACTTAAGAGCAGAAAATCTCTCTTACACTCATGCTTTTGGGCGTAATTTGCCTGGTGCTTGGCTCTTAGAAATCTTTTATTTTAGGCTGCTTGGGGTTTTTTTTTTGTTTGTTTGTTTTTGCTTTTTATTTTATTTTTGTTTTTTGAAAGAGTCTCTTTATAGTCTTGGCCATCCTGGAACTCACTGTGTAGACCAGGCTGTCATTTAACTCACAGAGATCTGCCTGCCTCTGCCTGCCTTCAGAGTGATACAATTAAAAGTGCACCACCATGCCTGGCAGACCACTTGCTTTTGTCTCTGTTCATAATCCCCTTTAGTGGATTGCATTCCCAGTTAGCACCATATAATGTCATATCACCATCATACTACCTTCTTAAAAAACAAAAACAAAAAACTTCCCATTTCCTGCCAGGTAAAGGGGGGGCACTTGGGAGATGAGGTAGAGGCAGGCAGATCTCGGTGAGTCTAGGCCAGCTAGAGTTACATGGTGAGACCCTGTCTCAAAGAAAGAAAAGAAACCCCTCACAATAGGAAGAAGCACAAGGAAAGGTAAGCTGCTTTGGAATCAGACACACTTGGCTTTGAGCCCAGGGTATGTTCCCTTCTTGCTGTGGGACTCTAGACAAGTTAATAATGTCTTTGAGTTTCATCTACACAATGAGGCCAACAATCTTTATGATGTGGGCTGAGTGTAGAGATGGTAGATGTGCAGAGCCTAGCACTGTGCCTGTCCTTGGACATACAGCGTTTTGTTCTTGAGGAGCGAGATGCTTCCTTGGTAGGACTGTAGTAATTTCTGTGTTAGATCCTAAGTTACTGTGCTTACATGGCTCCTGAGTCTGACATAGTGGATGTGCCAAATAAAGAGTTAATCAAGACTGACATTATACTTGTGTGTGGTTTGAGAAAAGAGCACATGCTGTCAGTCGAATAGCATGGTGTCAGTCTGTCTTGCCTGTGTAGTACCTCTGTGCAGCGAGCTTATTGCTTCCTCTTCCCTGCAGCCTCAGATGCTCTCACACCTGAAAGTGGCCACCTTCTCGAAGGGTTATCCTAAAGGTTAGACTGGCAGGATGCTTTTAATTTTAATGAAGCGAATTTGGCCAAATCAATAAGGGCTGGTGTAAATTAGGACTGTCTGCGATGGACCTTTGTGTGTGAGTGGAGTTGTTCTAAGGAGTATCTGTTCATAAGTTAGTCTGGAGAAGTAAAAAGTGTCAGTCTGAATGAACCATCTGAGCCAAGACCTTTGATAACTAAGTTCTTTGAATTATCTGCTGTATATGAGCAGGACAGAGTTGGCTTTCTCCGTGGTAGAGTGTAGTATTCTAGAGAGAAGGTTATTGCTAACTGGGGATAAGTAATGAAGCCAGTGACAAAACTTTCCTAAAACTAAGTGATTGGCTTCGTTATGAAACTTTTGAGATCAGTACAGCATGACATGCAGTTGCTCCAAAGAAGAGAAAAATGATGTCTTAACTGAAAAGTTCTTTTTGACTGTCTTAGCAGCTGTTTTTGAGCTGGCATTTATTTTGGGCAGATGGGGGATTTTTGTTTTTTTTGGAAATTCGGGTTTCGTTTTCTCAAGTGCGTTACAATGACAAGTATCCTGGAGGAGTCATTAAAAACTCACGGGGCTTCTCTTCTTCAGTTGTGACTCTTCTGTTTTCCAACTTGTCATCTTAATGGAATTAGCTTTCCATGGAGGGAATCTAAGTTGTTATGATCTCAACATAAGTAGACAGAGTCTTCCTCTACATTCGCTGACACTGACTTGATCAGTAGTGGTTCACACAAAGACTCAGGCATCTCTTTAGGAATTATTCAATTCTGTGCCTGAGCAGCAGAACATTTGACCACCAGGGGGCCTCAGCTTCCCTCATTTTACCCAGAGAAATAGCTGTGCTCTCCAACCAGACTATCTGCATTAATAGAAAAAAATCTACTAAAAAAATTACGTGTGTAAAGGTGTCATGTTCCACCTTAAAATATGTTGTTGTTGTTATTGTTACTTAGGTAGGGGTGTGTGTAGAGGCAGGCACATGCCCTGTGGTACACATTGGGAAGTCAGAGGGGAAAAAAAATTTTTTTTGTGACCAAGTCTCTCTATATAGTCCTGCTGTCCTGAAACTCATTCTGTAGACCAGGCTGCCTCGAACTCACAGAGATCTGCCTGCCTGTGTCTCCTGAGTGCTGGGATTAAAAGTGTGTGCCAACATACCAAGCAAAATGTTTCTCTTATAGAATATACTCTTAAAATAATAAAAATATATGGTAAAACAAAGAATAAAATACTGATACATGCCACAGTGTAGATGAGCTAAAATTAAAAAGGCATATTGCCAGGTGGCGGTGGTGCACACCTTTAATCCCAGTACTCAGGAGGCAGAGCCAGGTGGATCTCTGTGAGTTTGAGGCCAGCCTGATCTACAGGGTGAGATCCAGGACAGGCACCAAAACTACACAGAGAAACCCTGTCTTGAAAACCAAAAAAAAGAAAAAGTCATATTAGGAACAATATCATACCAGTAGTAGAATGCTTACTTGGTGTACACAAGATCCTGGAACTGATGCTCAGCACCTTCCCAACAAGTCATCTGTTGTGAGAGTATCCAGAACAGATAAATCTATAGAAGTGGTGTGTTACTGGGGCGGGGTGTGTGTGTGTTCGCGCGCGCGCTCCACCATGCAGAGGAACTGCTTAATGACCTGGAACTTTATTTGGAACTCATGAAAATTTTCTGCTGCATATAAACAGAGACAGTGGTTGGACATTGTGACTGTAGTAAGTGCCACTGAATTCACTTTATTTTGAATTTTGAGATTAAGGGGCTTGGTATATAGCTTAGTTGGTAGAGTACTGCTTGAGAGTTGAGTTGTAGTGATAGAATGCTTTCATAGCATGCCTGAGGTCCTAGGTTCAGTTCCTAGCACTACATAGAGCAAGTATGGGGGTATACACCTGTGGTCCCAGCACTTGGAAAGTAGAGGCAGGAAGACTAGGAGTTTAAGGTTCATCAACAGGTTTGAGGCCAGCCTGGGCTATGTAAGACCCATCTCCAAAATTAAATAATAAAATTTTTTAAATTGAATATCATTTTAATAGTATAAAGTCATTGTTCATAAGAATTAAGTATATATTATACATGTATTCATAAGGTTTTATATATAGAACACTAAATAAATGATTAAAAGAAAATAAGACTGAATCTGTCCCTGCTCTCCTGAATGCCGGAGGGAGTGTCTCTTGTAGATCTTGCAGTAGGAAGCTGGCGGCATAAGTGGTGACTGTTGAGCACATGGTTGCCGAATCTTTTCCTTGTGTGCTTTAGTCTAGTTTTAGAAAAGTTGCTCCAATTTCTGCCCAATTTACAAACGTAGATCTCACAGTACTTCTTTAGTCTTGAGTAGATCACACGATCCTTCTTTAGTCTGGAGTAAGAAAGATAGACGGTTGATAAGCAGCCAATTTCAGCCTAGCATAATATCCTGTACCAAGGTAGAGAATGCCTTCAGGCATGTTTCTATACCGTTTACTAAATCTTAGTCTCAGTGCTTTACTCTTTACCTTCCAGAACGGTCCAGGCTCTGCAGACAGCATCCCACCTATCACAGCAAGCTGACCTGAGGAACATCGTGGAGGAGATTGAGGTATAAATCTTTTTCTCCAAATGAGTCTCGGAGCTCCTGTCTTTGACACCCTTTAAGACACTCTGGCAAGTAGACAGGACTGGTTTCTTGTAACAGGCTTTGTATTTTTTATATCTATGGCTGTGAAGTCCAACACACTTGGGTTCTTTGTATTTAAGCAGTATATCCTAGAGAATATTTGTTAGGCTAATAATGGCCATAAGTTATGGAACCAACAAATCTAAAACTCAGATGCTTCTCTCTGCCACTTACGGCTTTGTAATTGTAAGTAAGGTGTGGGAGCCAGTAAGGTTAAAAGAGCCTGCATATATTAAGTTGCTACCTGTTAAGTGGATACTGTGGGTGGAGTTTTTGGTTGAGACAGTCTCATTATATAAACCATATTGGTCTTAAATTTGGCGGCATCTTACTGAGCTAGAATTTTAATGTGTACTGCCATCCCTGGCTCACTGCAGTTTTTCCTGTTGCTCAGTCCTGTACCCAGGATATTCTGTTCCTTGGGCCACTCTCAAGAGCTATCTATATAGCTGTGATGATGGGCAGCTCTGGCAGTGTTGTTGCTGTGTGCTTCACAGGCACAGAAACTGCCTCGTTCTGCTCCCCAGAGGAGCAGGGGTTTCTTTTCTTGTCTTGTAGAGCACTGACTGACGAGAAGTGCTGTGATCATAGGTATGATCCAAGTGGGAGGCCACGGCTCCATCTCCGTCGTGATACTCCCTGGCAACACTGCAGCCGGATCACTGTTCTGCCCAAACTGGTGGCTGCTTCAGTGCCCTGGCTCTTAGACTTTGGCAGGAGTACAGGGAACTATGGGAAGCATGCTACCAGAGCTGCTGGAGACTGCCTGTCTGCCCTTCTATAGAAAGTACTAAGTGGTTATGGTTGTCTTTGGGTTCAGTGAGATTTCTCAGAAAGGCCAGCTCTGGGGTGACTGTACTTTTTGAATCTCATTGCTGCGATCTCTGTGTCCCAGTGTGCCTCCATTTCTTCATGACAGGACCTTGTTGCTCGGCTGGATGAACTAGGGGGCGTGTATCTCCAGTTTGAGGAAGGCCTGGAAACCACAGCATTGTTTGTTGCTGCCACCTACAAGCTCATGGACCATGTGGGGACTGAACCATCCATAAAGGAGGTGCCTGTCTAATGATTCTCCAGCATGTAACTCAAAGGCATTGTTGAGTTTATCTTTCAAGGAGAGCTATTTCCAGAGAGGGGTATTCAGATCATACCTCAGGGTGTTGTTATTCATGATTTAGGGTAGGTTTTAAGAATGAGAAGTAGAAAGGTATAATGCCTGTACTTAGAAGCTGATAGTTGGTGTGACAGGCACCTGTGTACATGAGACACCTACATGCCATTAAATAGGGGCAAGGTCAAGTCTATCACTCTCCTGACAGCCCTTTCTGCCTGTCTCCTGTGTGCTTCCCTCTCTACTAGCCCCAGAGAGCCTCTCTCCAGGAAGCACCCTGGACTTCAGAATTGCCTGTGCTCCCCTCTCCCCTTCATCCTCAGCAATAGCTAATTCAGACGATCTCTGCTGCTGGATGTAGTCTTCCTGCTGTTTCCCTGAGAAGCGTGTGTGTTGGGGGGCAGTTGTTCCAACCTTTGGTCTAAAGTACTTAAAATGCAAGTTCTGATACTTAGATTTTTAGAGGAAGGGTTTGAATCTAAAGCTAAACTCATTTCTTTTATTCATTATGCAAATGTCTTTATGTAACCAGCAAATAGCATCTATCTTGGGTAGCTAGAATTAGTTTTCTCATCATTTGTTCATGTCCCTGCACTCTCACTGTGTCCATTCCTTCTTCCTCAGCGTAGAAGTGCTAGAACTATCAGGCTCCCTTTGCACTTTGGTCGGGGTGAACACTAAGGAATGCAGGGTCTTTTGGTACAAATTGTTTGGGGGTTTCTATATGCCTTGACATAGATGGACTGCTGACTCTCTCTATATATACAACTTAAACTTTTTCTTGTTTTAGTCCCAAGCTGTTACTAACCAGGTATTTGGCTAGAGTAATTTTGCTGTCACTACTTTTGACATAGTAATTCTGGTGAATAGTCACCCATTTTAACATGTCAATAGCCTACTGATGGAAAAATGTAATTGGTACAATTACAGAAAATTATTTCATGTCGACTGTGAATAACACTGTCAGGAAGAAGGGAGCTTTCTTTTAGATGATAGATTTTAAAGAACAAAACTGATTGAAGTAGAAAATGTTTCCTCTTAAGCAAACAACCTCCAGAATTGTAATCAGGCCTTTTAGGGCCACTTGTTTTAAAATTGCTTTTCATTTTTCTCCTTTATGCAGCCCACGGGTTCTTAATGGAGACTTAGATTTTAGTTTCTTTCTAGTACACACTTTGACCATAATTTTGCCCTTATGAATACAAAATTGGCCTATTTTATTATTCAAAGAGAGATTAGGAAGAAAGATAGTTTAGCTGAAAGGGTTATGGGAATTAGGAAAGAACAGAATTTCTGTGGCAGGGCTTTGGAACAAACAAGTTTTTCCTTCCTTTCCTAACTCCATCCCTTCATGCTATAACTTGTGTTTATTTATCATGCCTCAGTTTCCTTATTTAGAAAGCGTTTGTAGCCGTCAGTCTGTCAAGGCTTTGTCATGATGTGAGGTAGTGCATGTGAAGCAACTCTCAAGGCCTGGTATTTAACAGTTGATTACTGTTACAGGAATTTAGCCTCCACTTTGATCTGCAGTAGTTAGCTGGGTAGTTTGCATTTGTGTACTAACCTGTCATTAAAGGATTAACAAATAAATGAGTAAATTTCTGTTTATAATAGGAGATTGAATTAAAAATTATCAAACTTAGCCGGGCGGTGGTGGCGCACGCCTTTAATCCCAGCACTCGGGAGGCAGAGCCAGGCGGATCTCTGTGAGTTCGAGGCCAGCCTGGGCTACCAAGTGAGTTCCAGGAAAGGCACAAAACTACACAGAGAAACCCTGTCTCGAAAAACCAAAAAAAAAAAAAAAAATTATCAAACTCAAATTTTAAGTTTAAATGCAGCATTTTGCTCCCCCTAGTCCGCCATTTGGATTAATGCTGTATAGACTGACATATAGGAATGGTGTGGGGGTTGGGAGGCCCTTTAATTCCTGCACAGGGGAGCTGAGCTGTCTTTCCCTCTGCTCTCAGGATCAGGTCATCCAGCTAATGAACACAGTCTTCAGCAAGAAGAACTTCGAGTCACTCTCAGAAGCTTTCAGTGTGGCCTCTGCTGCTGCTGCTTTGTCCCAGAATCGATACCACATACCAGTGGTGGTTGTGCCCGAGGGCTCTGCTTCTGACACTCAGGAACAGGCTATCCTGCGGGTATGACTCCCTGTCCAAGATTGCCATTCTCGTGCTATTTCTAGTCCAAGACTTTGGTATGTGGTCTAGAGCCAGTTAGAGCCTCCATGAGGATAGACCAATAAATTCACATGGGGACATGACCACAGGGGAGCCAGGCACAAATGCTTCCGAAACTACTAAAAAGAAGTAAGGCCCGGGGGAGAGGGTGACACACACCTTTAATGCCAGCATTCTGGAGACAGAGTGAGTTTGAGGACAGCCAGGGCTACACAGAGAAACCCTGTCACAGGAGAGGGGGGGGAAACAAAACAAAACAAACAAACAAACAAAAAAAAACAGAAGAAGAGGGACTGAAGAGATGGCTCCATGATGAAGAGCACTTGAGTCTATTTTCCAGTGCACACCTGGCAGCTCACACCCACCTATAACTCCATTCCCCGGGGATCTGATGTCCTCTTCTAGCTTCTGTGAGCACAGGCAATCATACGTTACACATATGTACATGCAGGCAAACATTCACAAAACAAAAATAAGTCTTTTAAAAGAATAAAAAGAAGAAAAAAATTTTTTTCCTTGAAAATTATAAATAGCATGAGCTATTCCAGTAAATCAAGCTCAAGAAAGCTGCAGTCTGGTCCATCACTCCAAAATCAGTTTCTGGAGCTAGAGATATAGATCAGGGTAGAGCATTTGCCTAGTATAGAACTAAATCCCCTGTACCACAAAATCCAAAGTAAGTTAAATACAGTGAATTTCTGATAAATCTGTAACTCCAAGGTAGAGAGGAATGGATTTGCTCATTATCTTCACACATGAAAAAGAAAAAAAGTAGTAATAAAATCTATTTCCCAGTGCCAAAACAGTCCAGATACGTTGTTTTAATTATTTTGTATGTGTGGGTGTTTTGCCTGCGTATATGTCTGTGAACTCGTTGAATGCCTGGTGCCTGACTCCTCAGATACCTCAGAGGGTGTGTCCGATCCCCTTGAACTTGAGTGTCAGATGGTTGTGAGCTACCATGTGGGTGCTGTGGCTTGACCCAGGCCCTCTGGAAGAGCAGCCAGTGCTCCTAACCACTGAGCCATCTCTCCAGCCCCCAGACAGATTGTCTTAAGACAACTTTTAATTCCCACATAATTCTTAAGCCTCTGGTTCATTGTTAAGTATTTGCTTCTTCCTCCCTGTTGCTAATTGAGTGGCCCCCTCCACTCATGGTCCTCCCACACACAGCACTGAACATAGACTTTTGTGTTAAGCCTTCATACAGAGCAAATGAACAAATCTTAAGTATACCTAGAAGTTTCATCTCAAATGAAGCATTTGCTGGTGTTTGTAAACCACTGATCAACTCAGATCTCCGTAGTCAGCATTCTCTTTGTGTTAGTGTTGGTCCATCTGTCCGTAAGTTTGACTTTGATAACCTTCTGAGAAGGTGCCCCGTATTCCAAAATCGTCTGTCTCTCTCAGTACAAATTGTGTCTTTCCAACTAAGAGCAGGCTGAGAAATAACCTCATTGACGTAATTCTCTAGTTAAGGTGGATTAAGAGAGCACAGTGGCAAAAGTATTGGCTCTGAAGCTGCATACATACATGTACACTCAGCACTGGAATGTTGAATCCTGTTCTTACCCTTTAACTGACCTAGTGGCCTCTGGTGATCCATAACTTCCTTAATTTCCCACATTCTCAGTTTCTTTATCCATAAATTAGGGAGTGTACTATCTACTTTAGACAGTTGGTAGGAGGCCTAGTATTTAGCATATGGTAGATTTTCAAAAATGATAGGTACTGACTGGGTCTATAAAAATGGCTCATTGGATAAGAATACTTGCTAGGCTAGCATGAGGACCTGAGTTTGGGTTCCTGCACCTGCACACACACCTACACATGCACATAGGCAGGCACACAGGCACAAACACAGTAAATAAATTACTCCCAATCCTTCCCCCAGCATATTTTTCTTACTCATAATTTTGGTGGGGTTTTTTGTTTTACGATATTATAGTAGAGTTGATAGGACAAGGGTTCAAAAACGAGAAACAATAAATTGAGTATGGTGATATACATCTGTCATCTCAGCTTTTGCCAGGCTCAGAAAGGAGTATTCCATGTTCCAGAGCAGACTGAGTTACATAGAAAGACACTGTCTCTTAAATAAAAGGGAAATATAGCTGTAAAAGCTGGTAGCACAAGCTTGTAATCTTGGGAAGCTCTGACAGGGGGATCCCAAGTTCAAAGCTTGCCTGAGCCATGGAGTGATGATTTAAGACCAACCTGGGCAACTTAGAGTCTGGGGATATAGCTCAGGGGTAGAGGTCTTGCCTAGCACACACACGGCCCTGTACTGTGAAAATACATAATTAGAAGCAGCCACACTCACACACAAATCATATATACAGTCTCTTGTTCCCTTCTGAGATTGTTGGATGGGCTCATCTGCAGACTCATCCCCAGTGTAGCAATCTACAGTCTGTCCTGTTGTCAGAGTTGGTCTCTGGTAGGCAGCAGACCAAAGTCAATGCACATCACCGAAGAAAGGTGCTTGTTCTGCAGAGCTGGTTTCCCGTAGATAAAGTGCCCCGGCAACCAGATTCCCGCTGCCTTGGTCTTTGTTCTATTCACTTGTGGTTTGTTTTGTTTGACTTTCTAGTTGCAAGTCAGCAATGTTTTGTCTCAGCCTCTGACTCAAGCTGCAGTTAAGCTGGAGCATGCTAAGTCGGTGGCTTCCAGAGCTGCTACTGTCCTGCAGAAGATGCCATTCACACTTGCAGGGTAAGTCTGGGACATGAAGATCTATCTGTGCAGGCCACCAAGCTCTGTGCTTTGGACAGTTAACTTTCAACCAGTGTAACTGATTCATAGGGGTTAGGCCAGCCTGGTCTACAAAGAGAATTCCAGGACAGCAATGGCTGTTATCCAGAGAAACCCTGTCTCAGAAAACCAAAACAGATTCATAGGGGTCATAAACCACATTTGCCTAATGTGATCAGTCCTAGAGGAGAGTGTTAGAGATTTCTAAAACCAGCCATTTGCCCTTACTAATTCTGTCCTTATCTCTCTAGTGGGATCTGTCTTGTCATTGTGTTCCTACTTTTAAATTTAATACTATTTTTGTCTGATATATGAATACTACATTTTAGAAAAATCAGAAAATATAAGTCATCCATAATTCTACTACCTAGAGATAACTACTGCCATATTTTATAGTCTTTTGGCTGTGAGTCTAAGTATATTTTATTATTTAAATTCTTTTTAGATTTATTTATTTATTTATTTTATTCTGTGTGTATGTGTGCTTTACTTGCGTGTGTATATGTATACTACATATGTACCTGGTGCCCACAGAAGTCAGAAGAGGGCATCAGATGCCCTGGAACTGGAGTTACAGATGGTTGTGAGCTGCCATGTAGGTGCTGGGGATTGAACCCAGGTCCCCTGCAAGAGCAACAAGTGCTCTTAACCACTAAGTCATCTCTTCAGCCCCATAGGTACATTTTAAAAACTGAATGAGAGTCTGTAACTGTGTGTCATGAACAGTTGTCCAATGGGATTAAATATTTGTCTCCAATAATTTTAATGACTATTCTTGATATGTGTATTTCTCAAAAATTAAGTCTTGGTTTCTATGTAAAACCTTATTTAGTATCAGTGAGTTACTGCCATATGGAGGTTGGAATATTGGGGAGAATGTATTTTTTCCACAGTGGTCAAGGATTCTCTCCACTAGACATCAAATGATCAAGTGAACTTGTCTCTAGAGGAGACGGTCTGGTGCAACAGTAAAAGTCATTGGAATCTTTCTGCATGATTATAGGGACTCTCCACCTTTTTTTTTTGTTTGAAATAGAGGATTATTAATTTGTAAAATAAAAATAACATGCTTTTTGATAAGTTCAAAAACAGAATATCAAAAAATTACACAAACAGCTCTACTCCCCTACACAAACAACTTTGGACATTTGGACTGTTTCCTTGAGTGGTTTTGTTGATCAGCCTAACTGAGGCTCAGTGGTGGAGCACGTGGGGCATGCCCTGGGCACTAGATTCCACCCCCACATGGAGAAAAGGCATGAGCACGAGAGTGATGGGAGTCAGACTGGCAGACCTGCCTGGAGTGCCTTCCGTTAGTGCCTTCCATTCCAGCACTACAGGGCTGGACTCTGAGGCTCAGGAGGGAAGCAAAGAACACTGTACATCAGGAGATGGGTTGTCCTGGATGGTTTTTACATTTCCACACTCACTTGTGGCTGAGCTGGAGACTGCTCCGCGGTACAGGGAGACAGCAAGGAGGGGAGTAGCCCTGGACTGTAGCAAGAAGATACTTTGTAGCCAATGTGATACGTTCAGGACTTCTCTTGAGTTCTTGCTAACTTTGCTGTCATTCCCAACAGGGATGTTTTTGAACTAAACTTCAAGAACGTGAAACTGTCCAGTGGCTACTATGACTTCTCCGTCCGAGTTGAAGGTGACAGCCGTTACATTGCAAACACTGTAGAGGTAGGTGCTCTTCTGTATATTGACGTCTTTTGTGCCCAGGCTAAGGTAACCTTGACCTTTTGAACCTCCCGCCTCTGCCTCTGTTCTGGGATTTTAAGCGAGGGCCGCACACTGTTTCGATTTTCTTTCTTTCACTCCACCTGTATTTATTTATTGGAATTCTACTGTAAGAAAAAGAGCCTGCCCTTCCCCTCCATTTGTTTGTACGATGTGGTTTATAGAGTGAGCTTGTAGTGTGTTGTGGATGTTTATTTGACCATATGTTAGGGTCTTGCAGTCACTGATTTTGATTTCCTGCCATCCTAATTTTGCCTTTGAAGATGTGTTCAGCTAGACACCTTTGACATTTTCTTTAAATAAAAAGAATAGGCAGCCAGCAGGTTTGACCTTTTCAAAAGCAGACTCTCCGTGCCGGTTAGATGATATTTTGAAGTTGGCAGAAAGGAAGATGTTTTCTGGAACTCCAGCCACTGCCTCATGTCTGACCTTTGGGGCACGAGACAGCTGATCTGATCCACTCAGGAGAACATAGTTTGGGTAGAAATTAATTTACTGTGTGTCTTGAACTTTTCAATTCCAGATTATTTTTCATCAGTTTCCTTTAAGAGACCTTGTTTGCAGCAGAACACATTATAGAGAGAACTCTTGCTTTCCTCGCAGCCTCAGCTTTCTCCATCTGTGTCTTGGAAATGGCTTCTAGGTCCATGGCTAGGTCACACTTGAGGCTCTTCCCTTCCTTGGTTTTCATTTCTAGTCATTCTCCAGCACCTCCACATCGCACTCTGATGTCTCACCAGCATCAGTTCATCATTGTTATGATAAGGCGTGTTGGGTTGCCGTGTGATGTTTTCTCTGATGCGTTGCGAAGTTGGGCACTGTCCTCATGGTCATTGGGTAGCTCCGTTTCCTCCGTATGATTGGGCCGTCTGTTGCTGGTTGTTTATTAGCCTTCTTCCCTTACTGGCTTTCAAGAGTAGTGTGTGTTCTAGACACTAAGCCTTAGTTGTGAGCTTCAGGTTTCTTCTCAGAATTATTTTATGGCCTCTTGATGAATGCATATTTTAAAGCTTTTTTCTAGATTATGGAGTGGGATTTTTTTGGTAGTGTGTTTGGTGCCTGCACATGTGTACACTGTATGCAGGTGTGCTCACATGTATGTGTATGTATGAGACCAGAGGTCCACCTTAAGTGTCTTAATCACTCTCCATCTCTCTGTCATTTAAGGCAGTGTCTCTCACTGAATCTGGAGCTTGGCTTTTTTGGCTTGGCTGGCTGTCTACTGGGTTTCCCAGGATCCACCTGTCTCTGCATGTGTGTGCTGGTACACAGAGACGTACCTCCACACCAGGCTCTTATCTGGGGACTGTGAGGAGTCACACCCAGGTCCTCCTGCTTTCTGTGCTGAGGTACTTCCCAGTGAGCCGTCTCCCTAGTCCTGCTTTTTAGATCTTTTAAAGTCATAAGGCTGGCAAAATGGTGGAGTGATGGAAGGAGCGAATCAGTTCTCACAAGTTGTCTTGTGACCTCCACATATTTGCCATGGCATGCACATCCATACTTATACACACACAAATAAATAAATGTAATTAGTTGGGTTTGGGGTTTTGGTTTTTGTTTTGTTTTTTTGTTTTGTTTTGTTTTTGTTTTGTTTTGTTTTTCTTTTTTTAAAAAAGAAAAATTCTTATAGTGCCTCAAAGAAAAAAAAGTCCTCTAATATTTTCTTCCAGCAGTTTTCAGAACACTTTTCTCCTGATAGCTTCAATATACTTTAATTTTGTTCTTGCTCTAGTATTTATATCCTCTTGGTAATTGCACCAAGCACATTATACCACCATTGTTTTCTTCATGTGTTGCCTTTTCTTTGGGCTAGGAACTTCATGTGGTAGAAGCCAAGTCTTAATCAGCCAGTGTTTAGTTTCTATCTTAGACCACTTAGAAAAAGAAAAGGAATGTTTTCCCTTCTAGGGTGCTTAGAAAAGGCTGCCGTGCAGTAATCTGCAAAAGTGAGCCTTGGTGTGTGCACTCGAGTGCTTCTCTTTGGGACTTTATTGAGATGTAACTTACAATCTCATGAAATTTACTCATTGAAAGTATGTAATTAGATATTCTTGGCATGTTTAGGGTTGTTTAACTCTAACCATCACTCCTGCCTATTCTGGAACACTTAGTATCCTCAAAGTCAGACTTCGGTCATTAGCAGCTGCTCTCCTGTCTCCCCTGCTGCAGCCCGGCATCCACACATTCTCCTGTCTCCCCTGCTGCAGCCCGGCATCCACACATTCTCCTGTCTCCCCTGCTTCAGCCTGGCATCCACACATTCTCCTGTCTCCCCTGCTTCAGCCTGGCATCCACACATTCTCCTGTCTCCCCTGCCACAGCCCCGGCATCCACACATTCTCCTGTCTCCCCTGCATCAGCCTGGCATCCACACATTCTCCTGTCTCCCCTGCTTCAGCCTGGCATCCACACATTCTCCTGTCTCCCCTGCCACAGCCCCGGCATCCACACATTCTCCTGTCTCCCCTGCTGCAGCCCAGCATCCACACATTCTCCTGTCTCCCCTGCTTCAGCCTGGCATCCACACATTCTCCTGTCTCCCCTGCATCAGCCTGGCATCCACACATTCTCCTTTCTCCCCTGCTTCAGTCTGGCATCCACACATTCTCCTGTCTCCCCTGCATCAGCCTGGCATCCACACATTCTCCTGTCTCCCCTGCTTTAGCCTGGCATCCACACATTCTCCTGTCTCCCCTGCCACAGCCCCGGCATCCACACATTCTGTCTCCCCTGCTTCAGCCTGGCATCCACACATGACTTTTTCTGTGGTTGGCCTCTTCAGGATGCTCATATGGTTGCAATCACACATTATGTTAACTTCTGCCTTGGATTTTTTTCTCACTTAGTGCAGTATTTTTAGAATTATCTGTGATTTAGCATGTTTAAGTACTTTGTTTATTTTTGTGTCTGACAAACGTTGTTTATTTATATTTGATACTTGTACTTTATATTGTGTTTGTGCATGTTAGGGATCATTGAGTCCAGGGCCTCACATATTCTGAGCCTGGGTATTTTTTTTCACTTTGGGGCTCTTATAAATAATGCTGCTGTAAACATTCATGTGTAAGTTTCTGTTGAAACATTTGTTCTCTGTTTGTTTAGGACTAGAACTGCTAGGTTACATGGTAGCTCTGTGCCTTACTTGGAGGATCAGAGCAGGCACACTATGTCCCATTCCAGCCAGCTTTGCAGTTTCTCTGCATCCTTGCCATCATTTTTTTGTTCTGTTTGGTTTGATTTGGTTTGGTTTTTTTGAGGCAGGATTTCTCTGTGTAGCCCTAGCTGTCCTGGAACTCACTCTGTAGACCAGGCTGGCATCGAACTCACAGCTCACAGAGACTCACCTGCCTCTGCCTCCTGAGTGCTAGAATTAAAGGCATATACCACCATTGCTGGCTGTATTTGTTTATCTTCTTGGAAGAAATGTCTATGTAGATTCTTTGCTTATTGATTTAAGACAAAAACAAAACAAAACAAAAAAAAAAACCTTTAAGCCAGGTGTGCTGACTTATGCTGCTCAGGAGGTAGAGGCAGAAGGATCATGACTTCAAAGCTAGCCTGGGCTACCTAATGAGACTCTACAAGGGATTTTGTCTTTATTCCCCACCCTCTTTGTTTTGAAGGTTTATTTTTATGTATGTTAGTGTTTTGCCTGCATTTAGCCAAGGGCCCCAAGTATGTCTGGTACCCACGGAGTCCAGACGAGGGCATTGGATCCCCAGGAACTGGAGCTAGGATGTTTGTCAGCCAGTGAGATGTAGGTGCTAGTAATCAAGCCCAGGTGCCCTGCAAGAGTGGGGCTCTTGAGTGCAGAGCCTTCTCTCCAGCCCCGCCTCCACCCCAGTACCGCTTATTTCCATTTCTCTCTCTCTCAAATGTTTGATTTAGAAGAGTTCTTTATAGATCTTTGCCTATAATTCCCTTTTCAGATGCATGATTTGCAGATACTTTCTCCCAATCTTTAAGCTGTCTTCATATTTTCTTGATATTAGCTTTTTAAATGCAAAATATTTAAATTTATTTATCTGTGTTCTATTTGGTTACTTTTGATTTAGATACTATTAAAGAAATAATTTTTTTTTTTTTTCCGAGACAGGGTTTCTCTGTGTAGCTCTGTGCCTTTCCTGGAACTCACTTGGTAGCCCAGGCTGGCCTCGAACTCACAGAGATCCGCCTGGCTCTGCCTCCTGAGTGCTGGGATTAAAGGTGTGTGCCACCACTGCCCAGCAGAAATAATTTCTTAAGTTAAGATCATCGAAATGTTTCTTAATAAGAGTTTTATAATTCCAAAAGCTTTTAAACTGAGGTCACTGATCTGTTTTGTGCATGCCTAACCTCTTTCCTTTGGATATGGATACCCAGTTGTCCTAGCACCGTTGTGGCAGATCATTCTTTGCCCATTGAATTTTCTTGACATTGTCAGAACTCAATTGGCCATAAACTTAAGAGTTAATTTTTGGACCAAAAATTCAATCCTATTTTTTGTCTGTGTACCTGTACTACCCTATGGGTTATTATAACAGCTTGGCTTCTTGTAATGTCAGGTCTGGTGTTTGTCCAAGTGTTTTTGTAGTTGTTGGAAAAACTGAGCACAAAATAGCAGAATTGTCTAATAGCTGTTCATGCAGCAATCGTCAGCCCTTCACCCCTTATTGAGGCCATTTATTGTCCTTATCCTTCCCCTTCCCAGGGATGGCATAAGCAGGAAAAAAATTTTCTCCCACTTTATCATGTGGGGACTTGGTGTGTGTTCATTTGTATGTGGGTACATGTGCTTTGATTTCTTTTGCTATATGTGCAGATTGACTGTAATTTCAGTAATAGTCATATTTAAAGCCTCAGAGCAGGTCAGTAAGTCCTGTTTTCCCCCTTTAGAGATGCCGACATTGGTCAGCATGCATTAGTGGTGGTTTTGTGTAGAAGTTTGTAATAGCACCATTGGCATTGGACTGGCTGTCAGGGGAAGCATGGGCTTTGGAAGCTCTCCTTAGCATTAATCGCCCCTAATGCACTATCATTTTTGACAGTAATAAGCCAAACAGGAAGTTCCTACTCTCAGCAGAGAGACCACATTTCCTGCTGTTCGAACAGTGTTTCCAGAGTTCTATTTGTAGTGAGATTTTAGGAGCAAGAAGATTTGTTTTAAACTGCTCTCGGCTCGATAACAACCCTGCAGTGTTTCTGTGAAGCAAGGGAGCTTGTTATTTGGCAGCTTTTTAAAATAGGAAAACAAACCAAAATTAGTTCACTAGTTGGCCCTTGCGTGCATTCCATGTGTCCATATAGTCTGGGAATGCTCACTGTGGCTCCTCCAGATAGACCTTCAGTGGGATCTCAATGAGCAGGCGTTGATGGCTATGTTACTACTACTCATGGTTAAGAAATGTGGTGACTTCCTTACTGCTATGTTCTGGAGCCTTGTATGATCCTTAAACATCCATTTATCTGTCTCCGTCTGCTGAGAGTAAAATAACTGTTTTGAATATATTTATTGGGTGATGCTTTATTTTTAAACTTACCCTTTGACAATTTCATATATGTATATAATGCATTATTACATTTACTCCCACCCTCTTAGTCCCCTCCTGTCCTTGTCAACTCCTCCCTACAAGTTCCCCTCCCATTTTCATGTCTTTTTGTTTTGTTTCTGTTTCTGCTTGTTTTGAGAGAAAGAAACAACAGGAAGTTGGGTGGGTAGGGAGGTGGAGAGGATCTGGGAAGAGTTGGGAGAAGGGAAAAAATAGGATCAAAATTTTGGGAAATTTTTTTATTTTAAATTTAAAAATAATGTATATAGAGCTGGACGGTGGTGGTGCATGCTTTTAATCCATCACTCAGGAGGCAGAGGCAGGTGGATCTCTGAGTTCGAGGCCAGCCTGGTCTACAGAGCAAGTTCAAGACAACCAGGTCTACACAGAGAAACCCTGTGTTGGAAAAACAAAAACAAACAAAAAGACTGTATATGACCCACATTGTCCAGATTATCCTAGTATTTTAAACACAGGAGTTAAATATATATGTGAAATATGTGCTTGTTTTCAAAGTACAGAAAAATTATAATGAATGAGTCTTACCCCCTTCCCCATTCTCTCAATTCTGTCCTTCTTAAGAAAACTATCACTAATAGTTTCTTGGATGCTAAGGAAAAGTAAAAGATGAAGCTGGAGTGGTTAAGAGTGCCTGTTTCTCTTTCAGAGGACCTGAGTTCAGTTCCCAGCACCCACATCAGACAGCTCACAGCTGCCTGGAACTCCAGCTCCAGGGAATCTGATGTCTCTGTCCTCCACAGACACCTGTACTCATGTGTAGACACCCACATTCAGACACATACACATAATTTAAAATGATAAAAATAAATCTTTTTATTTGGTTGGTTAGTTTTTTTTGTTGTTTGTTTTTGTTTGTTTTTTTTTGTTTTTCGAGACAGGGTTTCTCTGTGTAGCTTTGTGCCTTTCCTGGAGCTCACTTGGTAGCCCAGGCTGGCCTCGAACTCACAGAGATCCACCTGGCTCTGCCTCCCGAGTGCTGGGATTAAAGGCGTGCGCCACACCACCGCCCGGCGTTTTTGTTTTTTTTTAAACAGGGTTTCTCTATGTAGCCCTTGCTGTCCTGGAACTCACTCTATAGATTAGGCTATCCTCAAACTCACCACCTGGCAAAATAACTCTTTTTTAAAAAGTAATAGTTGAGGTGGGGAACAGCTAAACATGTTCTTTTTTATGGGCAGCGGAGGGATCATTTGTTAAAAAGAGGTATATTATTTGCCACGAGATGGTGGCATATGCCTTTAATCCCAGCACTCGGGAAGCAGAGGCAGGCAGACCTCAGAGTTGGAGGCCAGCCTGGTCTACAGAGTGAGTTCCCAGACCGCCAGTGCTGTTACACAGAGAAACCCTGTTTTGAAGAAGTTGCCAAGAACTTCTCTGGGCCTGACTGTGTATTGGAAAGCTTGCTCTAGTTCTGAACCCTGTGAGTGGTGAGGAATGTGGAGGCTTTTTTCCATGGCTTGCCTGTTCCAGCTGATGGCCTGCCTCTCCTTCCTCTGCTGCCATAACTACCCAGCCTAGCTCATTGCCAGGCTGTGATGGCTGTGTATACACAAGAAGAGGTAATGCCCCACAGCTTCTGATAAATCTTTCCCATTCAGAAGTTTTCTTAAGAAAACAGAAGACTCTATTCAGCCAGATAATTGAGGCCACTGACACACAGCATTTTTTATTGGAGCAGGAGAGAAGACTACTACGGAGGATTACTTTGATTCTTCCTTTTTTGGCTTTGATTTGCTGCTGTCATACCTTGATGTGGCATCTTGGAAAATGTCAAGGTTCTCCTTTCATTATTTGCACAGACCACTCTCTATTGCTTGATCCTGACACTTAGACGAAACCGTTGGATTTGCCTAGGATTTCTCTGAGTTACACTCAAAGCCTATCGTGTTTGGAAGGCTCACAGATACGTTTACACATAAATGTGCTTTGGGTTTGCATAATTTACACATTCAGACTTAGATTTTTAACTGGAATATCTCCAGTGAATAGACTTTTTAATGTGTTTTCTGTCTCTTTTGGATATTTACATTTATTTTGACCTAATTTTAAATTTTCTTATTTCCTGGCACTAGCTAGCTCTTCTTTTTGGAAATGTTTATAAAGAAAGAGCCAGTATATACGGTCTGGCTTACACTTAGAGCAGACTCCAGATCTCTCTGACTTACAACAACCAAGGTTTCTTTTTTCCTATGACAGGTGTCTTTAGTGAGTTAGTTGGTCACCCTGCTTCATCTCATCCTTACTCAGGAAGCTTGCCCAAAGGAGCAAGCCTGTATCTGGACATTGTCTGTGTCCATGATTCTTAAGGCTTCCACAAAGAGACAGTACTTCTTAAGGCTTCCACTTCTGCTCACATTTCATTGGTCAGAGTAAACCCTGTGCCCTCTGAGACTCCGAAGGTGACAGAAGCCAAGTGTGCTGACACGTGTGCAGTAGAGAATGGGACTGCTTGATGGACAGTAGGGAGAGCTACCATGGCCTCTTCTGTCTTTGCAGAAAGGGTTACTCCGTGGCACAAATGCGGTATTGATAGCAGGCCAGAGGCCAATGGTGAGGAAGCTCAGCCGTGGATTTTGAGTGCCTGAGCATGATGATTTCCTCATCTGAAACAGCACTACCTCCCTGTTGTGCAGATTGACGTGGCTTTGCAAAGCCAGTGCCTTTCGCTGACTAAATACTAAATCTTTGCCGTTGGTAGTACTTACTGGCATGAATTATTAAAACATTACTGTGTAAGGAATTCTCCCTTATTAATTAATTTATTTGGTTTTTTCCATGATAGGGTTTCTCCATGTAGCCCTGGCTATCCTGGAACTGTATAGATTAGGCTGGTCTTGAACTCACAGAGATCCACCTGCCTTTGCCTCCCGAGTGCTGGGATTAAAGGCATGTGCTACCACCACCCAGTCCCTTATTTATTTTAAAGGACACATTTTAAAAGTTTTTTTTTTTTTTTTTTTAAATCCTTACTCTCTTTTTACTCCTTTTAAAATATATACCAAAGCCAGAGAAGTGAGGTAGGCACAGTAGCCAAGGTCTCACCTTTTAGGGCTCAGGATGGGAGTGGTGAGAAATGCCATCTGGCCTGGTAGGTTGCTTTTACTATGATCTTGAAGACTTGTATCCTAGAATTCTTTTTCTGCCTTTATTCACCTTTAAGATAGGACGTTTTAAGGCAGTGGTATAGCTCAGCTGGTAGAGCACTTGCCATTTTTGCAGAAAACCCTAGCCTCAGTCCACATTAAACCAAATGTGGTGGTGTACCCTTCTACTTCAGGCGTTTAGGAGATGGAAGCAGAAAGGTCACAAGTGCAAGATCTTCCTTGGCTACACAGTTCAGGGCTAGCCCGGGCTGCATGAGACTGTCTTAAAAAGAAAGAAAGGAAGAAGAAAATGTTGGTCTGTGGATATAACTCAGTGGTGGTCCTTATCTACCAACGCAGGAGATCCTGGATTCCATCACACACACATGCATGACCCACGCACCCACCCACACCCACACACAGACTTTGGATGTACGTGCTAGCTCCTCTCATACCCACCAGTTGACTTGATGAATGTCTTCTATATTTTGCTGTAGCTTAGAGTCAAGATTTCCACTGAAGTTGGCATCACAAATGTTGACCTTTCCACTGTGGATAAGGATCAGAGCATTGCACCCAAAACTACCCGGTAAGTGGGATGCCACGTAGGCACTGGGGAGCCCCAGGATTCAGAACTGGAAAGAACAAAGCTAGGCCCTGTGCCCCTCCAGGCAGCATTTCCTTGGTGGCAATGACCCCATCCTATCCTAAATTCAAGAGACTGCAATTCCAGTGGTATTGCTCTATTCTGGTGGACATGTAAGCAGACTTGGAGATTGTTTGTACTAGTGTTTAGTTCATGAGCCAGCTCTTGTTACCTCAGACTCTAAATCTGGAGTCCACTGGTCATTCACATTATTTAGTTCAAATAACATTTGTTTCTAGTAAGGAGTCAGTCTCAAAAAAGGAAACAGTGGATTCCTTTGTATTTTACTGCCATCCTATCATCAGATTCCTGAATTAGCTCTTGGTGTGGCCTCATGGAAATTGTGGCCAATGGAAAAAACTTGGAAAAGTTTAGACCTTGGAAAGCCTTAGACCTTGGTCTGAGACTCCTGTTCCCTCCCGTACCCACAGAAAGCGCCACTAATGGGCCACAGTGCTCATCCCTGCTGAACCAAGGCACAGCCTCAGGGTCCTTTTTTTCTTTTAGTTTTTGGTTTTTAATGCAACCTCCTAGGTAACCATTAATGTTTTTTAGCCTAGGCATGTGTGTCGTGTCGTCTTTGCACAAGGGCCATGCTAATCTTTGCTCGCGCTCTCTCTCTCTCTGTATGTGACCCGTTTTTAGTACGCATGGTGCCGAAGTGAGCACTAGCCGTTAACATTTGATCAGAGTTGGCCGGGATGCCTGCTGAAGACCATTTGTCGGCATCACCTAGATCCCGATTTGGGAGAAGGAGTGGGGAGGAGCTTGTCTATATCTCAGATGTGGTTCAGATCTCAGCTTCACTTCCATGGAGTGGCTACAGAGGCAGATAGATGAACCCTGAAGCTATTTTGAAGGCAGGGAATGCTTTAAGCCAGACTCACTCCTTGTAAGTCATGTAGAGCTGGACTTTCTGTCCCTGACTTGGTTGTTGCCATAGTGACAGTGGAGCTAGGAGCACTATTTGAGAATGCACTAAAATAATGTCTGTAAGGGTGGTTTGCAAAGTTGATTCTCTGTAGAGTTGGTTTGGATGAGTAAATATAAAGCGAGAGTATAAAACAAAGCCAGGTGTGAGCTCTCAACCCGTTTGGCTTGTTGATCCCTTGGCTGTCTTTCTCTTCAGTCCCAGGAGATAGCTATGGAAAAAACAGCTTTCCTCATCAAGTCAGTCTACCTTTCGAGAAAATGACTTTTTGAAACCCAATTTCATGGCAGAAAAATAAATTGAAACAGCCTAGGAAACAAAGCATAAACTAGAGAGAGCTCAGCATTCCCCTTTCCTTTGCTCCCACCCCCGCCCTGCTCATCTGTGAACCTCACTGCGGCCGCCATCGATCCATGGCTGCCCCTCTGCGTCCCGCCAGCCCTGCAGCGGTGCACACAGGCTCCTGCACCTGAGCTGGGCCAGTTAAGAGCATGGATCGTTGAAGTAAGGCCTGGAGGTACACATTCTCACAGCATTTCCCCAGACCCTGATTAAAGTTTTCTCTGCTTTTCTCAGTCCTGGCCTGAAGCTGAGATTGTAGTTTAGTGGTCTGGTCTAGCTTTCTGGTCTACCTTGTGAGTTCTAGCTCCAGCACCATAAAAAAAGAAAAGATAAGAAAACACCTCTTCAGTCCGGCTTTATTGATCGACTTTGCCTCTAGGCCACAGATATTTCTGTACATCCCATGGAAGTGGTAAAATGGGACAGGGACAGTTGGGCAATAAATGCCTGTACTTAGACAGGGAGACCCTATCAGAAGTCTGACTATGTAATATCTCTTTCAGGGTGACCTACCCAGCCAAAGCCAAGGGTACCTTCATCGCGGACAGCCATCAGAACTTCGCCCTGTTCTTCCAGTTGGTAGATGTGAACACTGGTGCAGAGCTCACCCCTCACCAGGTCAGGAAGAAGCCCCTGCTGTTCTTCTGTCCAGAAATCAAATGTCACCAGAACAGTGATACTCTGACACAGATGCTAGCAAATACCACATTCCTGCTTTCAGAGCCTGATTGCACCCTGACAGTTTCTCAGCTTGTCTCACGTGACACACAAATCCCTTTGTAGTGATTGTGACCCATTAACTAAAGTAAACATGCCTTTAAAAAAAGAAAGAAAGAAAGATTAGCCCAATTCAGTGGCTCAGACCTATAATCATTACTGGCAGCTTGGGTTAGCTGAAGCAGGAGGATAAGTCCAAGGCTTCCCTAGGCCATCAAGTGAGTTCAAGACAAGCCTGGCAGATTCGTGAGACACTTAAAATAAAAGGCAGAAAAGGGCCGGGATTGAGCTTAGTGATAGAGCACTTCCCTACAGTCCCAAAGAGTGGGGGTGGAGAGCTGGAGAGAGAGGCGGGGTCTTGCTCCTTGCGCTTACACACGGCTGTTAAACTGTCTGTAACTCCAGTTCCAGAAGCTCCAGCACCCCCTTCGAGTCTCCACAGCTACAGGCAGTCAGGTGGTTTGCTTTCTTAGTCACGGGCAAAACACTTAAATACAGAAAATGAAATAAATTTTAAAAAGTATTATTTACAAGATGTATTTAAGGCAGATTAACACTTGAGAGGGTTTTAATTTTTTAAAAAAGTAATACTTTGAAACAATTTTTTTTTGAGGGGGGGTTGTTTTGTTTGTTTCCAAGACAGGATTTCTCTGTATCCCTGGCTGTCATGGAACTGAGATCCATCTGCCTTTGTTTCCCAAATGTTGGGATCAAACACGTATGCCACCACTGTCTGGCTTGAAACAATTTTGAAAAGATGGAAAACTTAGTCAAAAAAGAAAAAAAACAAAACTTCTTTTGTTCTTGCCAAAGTAAATTTTCTATTGTGGGACTCTGAAAAATACCTTTTCAAATTGATGCCTATTTTACATTATAAAAACAGAATGCATTATGTATTTTAATTTTTTTTAAGTTTTATATGTATAAGTGTTTTGCCTTCATGTATGTATGTACACCACATGTGCCTGGTGCCTGTGGAGGCTAGAAAAGAGCATCAGATTACCTGAAACAGTGATTACAGACCAATGTAAGCCCCCATGTGGGTGTAACCATTGAGCCATCCCTTCATATTGTTTAAGTACTTATAATTTTATTTGTAATCCCAGAACTTGGTCATTCCACTCCCCCTCTTCTGTGTATGTATGGATGTGTGGGTGTGTGTATGTGCTCACATATGTGTGCAGGTACATGTGGAAGCTCAAGATTGGTGTTAAATGTCTTCCTCTATTACTCTCCACTTGATATATTGAGGCAAGGTCTCTCACCAGACCTGGAGTTCGCTGCTTCAGCTGCTTCCCCTAGCTGGCTCACTCTAGGAATTTCCTGTAGGATTACAGGTAGATCGTCATGCCGGTCTGGCTTTCCCGGGGGTTCCGGCGACCTGAATTCCAGTCCTCTTGCTCTCGCCTCAACGCTTTACCCATCTTTCCAACCCCATCTTCCCATTGGTAAATACTGGCTTTTCTCCCATATTCTGTCAGCTCTGCTGCATCCATGTGGTGGTGGAGGTTGTTCTTCCACTACGTGTACGAAGCCTTGTTAAAGACCATGTACTTTTAGCCGGGTGGTAGTAGCACACGCCTATAATCCCAGCACTTGGGAGGCAGAAGCAGGTGGATCTCGGTGAGTTCTAAAACAGCCAGAGCTACATAGAGAAAAATCAAAACTTGTTTTGAAAAACCAAAACCAAAAAAGTGTGTTTTTAATGTAAAAAATTTCATAGTGCTTAGAATTTAACCTCAGGATTTAAAGGAGGGACAGCGAGACGGCTCGTTGGGTAGAGGCTCTCACTACATAAGCCTGTCAAGTTGAGGTCCCTCCCAGAACTCATGTAAATCTGGAAGAAAAACAACTGCACAAAGTTGACCTCTGACCCCAAACACATGGTGCCATGCATCCCATGCATATATCATTCTCTCTCACATATAAGAATAAAGGAGCTGGGCGGTGGTGGCGCACACCTCTAATCCCAGCACTCGGGAGGCAGAGCCAGGTGGATCATTGTGAGTTCGAGGCCAGCCTGGACTACCAAGTGAGTTCCAGGAAAGGCTCAAAGCTACGCAGAGAAACCCTGTCTCGAAAAAAACAAAAAAACAAAAAAAAAAAAAAAAAAAGGAGATTTTTTAAAAAGGATTTATTTATTTATTATGTATACAGTGTTCTGTCTGCACATATCCCTGCAGGCCAGATCTCTTTACAGATGGTTGTGAGCCACCATGTGGTTGCTGGGAATTGAACTCAGGACCTCTGGAAGAACAAGCAGTGCTCTTAACCTCTGAGCCATCTCTCCAGCCCCAATAAAGGAGATTTTTAAAAGGAGCTTAAAAGATTTTTAAACCATTTCCCCAGGAGTCCCCTTGCCCTCCCCAGCTTCCTTCCCGTCTCTCTTGTCCCTCTCAGTCCCCAAGAGCTGTTCTTGACCCTGTCATATACATGGTTAGGTATTGTGCAGAGGGAATTTAGGTAAACATTTGAGTGCTGAAAAGCATGGTCAAAATGGGCTTTGTTTGGTGCACTGCACTGATAGGTTAGCAAGAACTGGGGGACCCCCGAAGTGGGTTTACCTGCAGACCCTGTTTCTTGGAGCTGTAGGTGCTGTGCCACCGTCCTGGCTGTCGTTTCTCCCCTTCTTCACCCCCACACTCCAGGCAGCTTAGCCAGGGCCTGTGCCCATACTGACTGTTAAGAATTTTCGCCTCTCCTGCTGAGTAGTGGTGGTGTACACCTTTAATCTCCGGACTTGGGGGGCAGAGGCAGACTGATCTCTGAGTTCTAGGCTAGCCTGATTTACTTAGCAAGTTCCAGGATAGCCAGGGCTACACAGAGAAACCCTGTCTTGAAAAACCAAAAGAGAAAAGAACTTCAACCTGTCAGCATTTCCTAGTTTTCTCCTAGAAGGACATTTGCCAACCACATAGCACCAGGAAGAAAATGAAGAGAAATCGGAAGACTAAATTGGGAGGGCTGGGGGTAGGGCAGGAAAATGTGTGAAAATGAGGCTGTCTGGATTTTCCCAGGTTCCGTCTGTGTCTGTGACTCAGTGGCCTCTCCCATAGATTTGACATCTTGAAGATGGGTGGAAGGCAGGCATCATCTGCCCACCCCACCCTGGACGAGGCTGGTTGCCATAGTCAGGATGCTCTGCACTGTGGCCTCCCCCTCCTTCAAGAATCTGATGTGTGGACTCACAGATGAGATTTCTGCTTTGTGCCTAAGTCCAGGCCTCGCTGTGACACTGTGACAACTCGTTTAACGCTCTTGCCTTAAAACCTGTAAATTGTAGCCAACCACTTGTCTTACTGAATTCTTTTTCTTGAAAGGAAAGCCTGGTGTGGATATTAAATTTTGTTGCAGTTCTAACACATGTTGGCACAAGACCTTAGTTTCTTGTACCATAACTGATGAAACCCAGACCCACTGTACTAAGGCTGGGTAGCTACAGTTGCTTGGTAGTTGGGTGACTCTTACTCACCAGGCATGACACCACATGCTTTGCATACATTATTACAAATCTTTTTCACACAAATGCACCCCAAGAAGTTGATGTTTTTGCCTTAAAGATAGAGAAGTCAGGGCACAAGAAGGTTAAGTAATTTACTCAGCTCCTTAGTAATGGGGCCATGTCACTGTCTTCAGGGCCAGGCACTGTGACGCCAGGCTGCTCCGTTCCGTTAGAACTCGGCCTCGTTATCGACAGCAGAGCATCCACTGCTGCATCTTGACCTGGAAACACTAGGAAATTAAAGTGAGCAGCCTCCTGCGGTGCCCTCATCTGCCTTCTCTTCACCCTCTGCTGAAGAAGTTAATTGGGCAGCCAAGTGGCAGGAAGAGACTGCAGCAGCCGAGGGCAAACGATCAGGGCCTTCAGCCTCCCAGTCTCTGAGCATTGGCTGCACTCCTCAGCTCAGTCTCTCCTTGTTCAAGCAAAGAGTTGTCTCCGGGCTAGGAACTAGGGTGGGATGGCTGCTCCCTCCCCTCTCGGGAGCAGGTCAGAGCTCTCACTGTGACAAAAGAGTAGCACTCTGTTCCTGGTTGGTCATTGTGGGCCCCAGGGAGTTCTGAGATGGTCAGGTGGAAGGTGGTTTTCTTCTTCTCCTCTCCAGACATTTGTTCGACTTCACAACCAGAAGACTGGCCAGGAAGTGGTGTTTGTTGCAGAGCCAGACAACAAGAATGTGTATAAGTTTGAACTGGACACCTCTGAAAGAAAGATTGAGTTTGACTCTGCCTCTGGCACCTACACACTCTACTTAATCATCGGAGATGCCACTTTGAAGAACCCAATCCTCTGGAACGTGGTATGTGGATGATAGGTGTGGAGGTGAGGGTTGCTATGAGGCTCTGTTCTGCTGTACACATAACACTGTGGCTTAGCATCTAGTGCATGCTTAATAAGTATTGATCAAATGAATAAATATCCATGTTCCATAAACTTCTATAATATTCTATTGGAAGAGGTTTTCTTTTTTTTTTTTTTTTTTTTTTTTTGGTTTTTTCGAGACAGGGTTTCTCTGTGTAGCTTTGCGCCTTTCCTGGAGCTCACTTGGTAGCCCAGGCTGGCCTCGAACTCACAAAGATCCGCCTGCCTCTGCCTCCCAAGTGCTAGAATTAAAGGCGTGCGCCACCACGCCCGGCTGGAAGAGGTTTTCTTATTACATCAAGGCACTGTGGAGGATACATAAATGAAGAAATATGGTCTTGGCCTTTGAGATCTGTTATAGCCTGGGGAAGAAGAGGGCAGTGAGTGGTGAATTGTAGATGAGCAGAATGCTAATAAATAATGTCCAGTAGTTACAGATTATATCATAGGTTACACGGCTCTGCCCTTACAGGCCTTGCTGTTTTGATAGTTCTGATGACAGACACATTGTAAGACAGCTTTGGAGCAAGGAATTGAGGCATCACAGGGCTTCCTGGAATAGCATCTGGGAGCACATGTTGAGGAGCAGCTTCCAGAGAAACTTGGTTCAGGGAGATGATGAAGACTTCTGTTTTTCTGAGTCTTAAGTCTGGTGGAGGAGCAGGAAGTGATGGGATGGAAAAATGGCAGACGGCAGATGTAGCAGTCAGATAGGCTGGTCTTCGTGCTTGATGAAGGGCAGCACCTTTTTTCCTGCTATTTTCAAGATTTCTTTCTTCTCCAGGACTTGAAGAAACTTTTGTGCGAAATGCATTTTCATTTTTTATGTGCTTAAATCACACTTTCCGGGACACTTGGCGATTTCTGATTATAGCTGTAGCCACCGGTACACCTGCTGGGGTTTTCGTATTAAGCAGCTCTGTGGGCTTTCCCACTATAGTCCTGGGAAATTGGAATCCTTGCTCTAAAAGGCACTTTGGGCAAATGCTATGTTTGTTCTTGAGATTTTCACTGCCTCTGATTGTCAGCTAATGGATGAGAAGTGACTGGACCGCGGAGAGCATTTTCAATCATGGCTTTCGCCCTCTTCTCACGCTGTGCCTCTAAAAACTATTCTTGTTTTTCAGGCTGATGTGGTTATCAAGTTCCCTGAAGAAGAAGCTCCCTCCACCGTCCTGTCCCAGAACCTTTTTACCCCAAAGCAGGAAATTCAGGTATATTCCAAAGATGTTGTCCACTCAGCCCAGAGTTGAGGTGGAGCCAGGGAGAGAGCAGCGAACTTCTGGGCTGTGGCTCTGGCCCTTCGGCCTGTTTGCATGGTGCTTTATGGTATGAACTTGGCCTCTCTGGAAAGTGGGTGGGGCAAGTTAGTGGTCCCCTCTTTCAGCTAAATCTCTGCAGTATCTCGGAAACCCTCATAGAATAAACACACAGTTGTCAAGGACGTGAGGTGGGTCCCTCGGTGGACCGCTCTGCAGTTGTGAGATTCAGTCATAGTAGCAGCGTGGAGCCCACTTGTGAGTGGGTGTAAAGTGTGAAAACACAGGCTCCTTTCTCATTGCACTGCTAGAATAATGGACGACAGCCAGGTGTGGTGCCCAGACCTGGATCCCAGCATTAGCGGGGTGGAGGCAGGAGGATCATAAGTTCTGACCAATAAAATAAAGGACAGGTGCCCAAGGGAGGGATAGAAGGGTTCATTCTAAATCTTTGTCATGGTCCATGATATTGTTTAGGAATACAAAATATAGTCACAAAGCAATATTGGCTGTGACAGTGAAGGAGGCTGGGTAATCTCCTGGGGGGAGCAGGTGGCAGCAGCCACTATAGACAGCATTGGCAATCCCTTAAGAGCAGTGTCAGCAAGAGGGGAGCCAAGGTAAAAATTTAGAGACTGGAGCTTCAAGTCCTGCTGTTTTCTCACGGAGCTGTGTTGGCTGGTCATTGGCAAGTGGAAAGAGGCCATGGTTTCTATCCAGAAGGACAGATATTTGAAAGGATAGGAGTACACAGTATTAAGACCACTTGTTCCTCACAGGATCTTTTACAAGCCTAGTAGAGTGAGTGTGGCTCTCCCTACTCCCGTCTTTTTACCTAGAAACTGAGGCAAAGAGTAACATGCCGTTGGTCTCATGGCCAAACATCTGTTTGGACCTAAGTAGATCATTGCTACTTGGCTAGCTCATGCTGTTGAAGTGAGCGGCTCAGAGTTCACTGATTGCTCAAGAAAAAATGAAATGAGTCTCAGAGGCGTGCTAGCCAGCTTTCTGGTTTAACTGTAGATGTTAAGCAGAGCTGATGAGGGTGATCTGTTCATTCCATCTGTAGAGCCATGGCTGGGAATAAAAGAGTGAGGTAAGGTTGGATCATCCGTTAATGAGGCCCTGTTAAATTTTAAAGTGGGAGTGGAGTTACTGTTAGTTGACCAAGTACCGTAACCTAGGAACCCAGAAGTGTTTTGAAGTCCAGAGTCCTTGGGTACAACATCCAAACCATCCCTAGGCCTGAGCCTCCTTTTTGACACAAGCCGGGTGGCCCTTGGTGGTCTGCATTCTCCAGCCTCTAAATGGCAGTGATTCTTTGAGGTAGAAAGGCTGGCCATATACTGTCTGGAACCAAAATAGTGCCCTAGGAAGAGAGACCAGCCAAAGGCTTAACCTCGAGGAGACATTTCCTCTCCACAGTGGTTGGCATTTGGTCTCTGGTACACAGGCAGCCCCTGCTGAGAAGGGCATATTCTGAAACTTGCTGGTGTGTCTTCTCTTGGCAGCACCTGTTCCGAGAGCCTGAGAAGAGGCCCCCCACAGTGGTGTCCAACACGTTCACAGCCCTCATTCTCTCGCCCTTGCTCCTGCTCTTTGCGCTGGTGAGTCACTGTGATTAGCATGGGCAGTGTGTCTGGCTCTAGGAAGACAGATGGAGCCGTTCCAAAAGAGTCTTTGTGCTCTGGCCTGAGTACAGCTCTGGAGGGGTCCAGCAGCTGTGACTTGAACTAATAGTCAGAAAGTTTTAGAATAACCAGAATTCCCCACTGCGGGGGTGGGGGGAAGCCAAATCAACCCATCCATTAAGAAGGGAGCCTGAGAAAATTCCAGCAGCTTCTGACAGTGACAGAAGTGTACAGTCTGAGGTCCTCTGGGGGAGTGTTCAGATGAGATCAAGTGTGGAGAAAAGGAAAAATCGAGGCCAGTGTTGATAGCTTTAAGAATGGAGAACAAGCTATGCATTCCAGATCTCCTAGGAGCATGAAACTGGAATGAACTGAAAGTCCACTTAGAAGCAGTGTTAATTAGTCTGCCCACACAATGGAACGGTGTGCCAGTTAGCAGAATGACAGATCTGTACACTGATGCCAGCAGGTGTTATAGAAAGAGGCGGGCAAGGAGGTAGGTGAGTACATTTAGTGTAATCCTCTTGTGGAAAAGTTTTTACAACTGTATTAATGTTAGTCACCTCTGAGGAGGAGACTTGGATGTTGTCAAGGAAGGAAATTCTTAATTTTAATAGTAATGTTTATTTTTGTGTGTGTGTGTTGTGTATATACGTGCACATATATGTTTGCACATGTATGTTTGGTTTGGGGTTTTTTTTGAGACAAGGTTTCTCTGTATAGCCTTGGCTGTCCTGGAACTTGATCTATGACCAAGCTGACCTGTAACTCAGAGATCCCTCTGCCTCTGTCTCTCTAGTGCTGGGATTAAAGGTGCGCACCACTACACCTGGAACACTTTTTTTTTTTTTTTAAGACTGTCTTGGAACTGGCTATGTAGACTAGGCTGGCCTTGAACTCACAGTGATCGCCTGTCTCTGCCTCCAGAGTGCTGGGATTATGTATTTTAACCAATTAAAATTTTTCCTTTCTCTGAAAATCATAAACATAGGTACATAACCTCAAAGTTCAGAGAATTTTGCCAAACAAAAAACAAAATTTTAGCCGGGCAGTGGTGGCACACGCCTTTAATCCCAGCACTTGGGAAGCAAGAGGCAGGCGGATCTCTGTGAGTTCAAGGCCAGCCTGGTCTACAGAGTGAGATCCAGGAAAGGTGCAAAGCTACACAGAGAAACCCTGTCTCGAAAAAAAAAAAAGAAAAGATAAAACAAAAAAATTAAAAAAAATTTTTTTTTTAGATATTATGTTTGGCAGGTTACCTATGTTTTAAATTAACTGGTTGATTTTTCAACAAAGAGGAGTGATTAAATCTAGAAGCATGCCACAAGCTTTCATAAACAGACCTGGGGAGGGGGTGTTCTTATATTGGGGTGAGAGAGTTTCAGAAGGCACAGAGTCCAACATGAGAGCATGTTCCTGCTGCCTGTAGCTCATGGTACCAGCCCTGCAGAACTTAGTGGAAGTGTCAGTCACATCCTCATTAATGTAGCTTCTGACCTTTGCCTCCATGGTCTTTCCTTTTTTAAAATGGAAGAGTTTGCCATCGTTGAAAATGATGCTCAGGTTTGAGT
Organism: Peromyscus leucopus; assembly: GCF_004664715.2. Taxonomy (NCBI): domain Eukaryota; kingdom Metazoa; phylum Chordata; class Mammalia; order Rodentia; family Cricetidae; genus Peromyscus; species Peromyscus leucopus. Next base: position 133,750,725 of record NC_051066.1, read on the forward strand.
TACCCAAGCCCAGTTGAGAGCAGCTTCCTTTCAGAAGGAAGAATAGGGTGCTTGTCGTCTGGGAAAGTCCATGTCTTTCTAGTGTGTGTGAACTTGGAAGCTCTGGTGCTCGCCATTGGATCAATGCTGGCACATTTCATGTTGTAATAGATCTCTTTCACAGTCTAATCTTCATTTATTTCTCCATCATTCAGTGGATCCGGATTGGTGCCAATATCTCCAACTTCACTTTTGCTCCTAGCACGATTATCTTTCACCTGGGACATGCTGGTAAGTGCCCCAGGCTGCTAATTCCATTTAACCTCCTCTGACATTTTGCCTGCCCACAAAAAAGCTCTGTTAAGTAGGTCCACAACCTATTAACTATAATGGCTTAATAGCATAACATTTCCCTCTTCCTCCTGGCCTTTTAGGACAGTTAATATGATGATGATAAACCTGTTTGGCCCATCAGCTGAGAACAGCTGCCACTCTGTTGGGCCTCATTGTACTGGAGGGGCTGTGGCAAACCATTTACCCTCAGTTAATAGCCCTGTTCACTTCCAGAGATTACTCACTTAGCGTGTCTTTACACTGAGCCATCTTCCTGGATGAAGAGCATTTAATACAGTTTCCAAAGGTTACCTTTCCCCACCACATCGATCCTCACATTTGTTGGCGGCTCTCTCTGGACAATAATAGAAAACAATCCCTTCCTCCATCAGACACACTGTCCTCCATTGTTCTTGGAGGATGCAGACTCGAAACAACCGAAACATAACAGGGCAGTAAATTCCCAGATCGGTAAGCATTTCCAAGCCTTTGCATCTCACTGGAAAGTTCAGTATTTTAATTCCTTTGCCTCTTCAAGGAGTCACCATCTCTGCATCCACAGTACATGGCTACTCCAGGGATCCATAGGACCTCTTGACATTCCAGGCGAATGTGCATTTGTATTTTTCTGAGGAAAGGGAGTCTGTAACTTTGATCAGATTCTCTCAGTGGTCCATGACCTCAAAAATGCTTAAGCACCCCTGTGGTAGTTCGTCTGTCATCCTGGGCAGAACTGGCACAATGACCTTTCTCCCCCACTTAGTTACTGGACCTGAGTGACAGCCTTCCTGGGTCAGGCTAGGAGCAAGACCTGAAGAGAAATGGATTTAGAACCCTGGATTTCGTGCCAGGGTGCTTTTGTATGTGTTTCCTCATTTGATTCTCATTTTTCAACCCTGATTGAGGTCACTGGGGCTGGAACTATGGTCCATTTGATGGTAAGAGAATCTGGTCTTTGAGAAACTACAAGCTGGTAAGGATGGAGCTTGTACAAAACCCAGGACTCTCAGTGTCTGGGTCTTACCGAGTTAGCCCTTTCCACTGAGCCTTCCCAGGCCTCCCTGCTCACGTCCTAGCCACAATGACAGATCATTCTTGGTATGGTTCTAATGAAAAGGAAATGACTCATGTCCTGAATGTTTTTATTAAAAATTTGAAACATAAAATTATCTCAAATATTATAAAGACATAGCCCTGCGTGAAGGAAGCAGAGAGTAGAGAGGAACAGGCCTGCAGATGGGAGAGCGGCAGTACTTTAGTCCGATTTTTACTCTAGATTTCTTGGTAAACAAGGCTGAAGAGCAGATCTACTGAGTCATCTACTTTCTGCAGTTGAGATAACAGCTGCTAGAAAAACTGACCTTTCTGACACACAGGTCCTGCTCCTTGCTCTCCTCCCGTTGTCACTGCTTTGTCTAATTGGATGTCATGACACTTCTTGTAGCGATGCTGGGGCTCATGTATGTGTACTGGACTCAGCTCAACATGTTCCAGACCCTGAAGTACCTGGCTGTCCTGGGCACTGTGACATTTCTGGCTGGCAATCGAATGTTGGCCCAGCAGGCAGTCAAGAGGTGAGGCTGGGGATGGACCAAGCTCCAGGGTGGGATAAGAGATGTCTGTGTGGGCACTGCCAGCCTAGCTCTGAGACCATAAAGCTATGTGGCTGAATGATAGCCACCCAGCCTGTTAGAGAAGCCATAAGCAGGTCTTTTAAAGAGGAAAGTAACCCTAGTGACTAGTTGTAGATGTTAAAGTCACAGTGTCCTACACATTAGGAAAGGGGGAAGAACTGCATTAAGTTGACTAAAGTGTGTTAGATACGTGGTGGAAAGCCCTCTTGCCCTGCTGTCCTCCTGTGCCCCCACCGTGGCACCTCTGGGGCTCTGGATGGTGCCAGAGCTCTTCCTCCTACCCATAGGTTTGTGTTCTGCCCCTCGGCAGTTGTGTAAGCTTGGCAGCAGCTCCCAGCAGGAGCATCCACTCAAAGGCCCACACTGCTACCCAGGAGTCAGACAGCCTGAGAGGCAAACAAATGTTCAGACCTTGATGTGGTGGCAGCTTGACTTTCAGAGCAGAATTGGAGGCAAATTTAAATGTCACATAGGTGTTTCTCATTGATTGGACTTTATTAGAACCTGACTGATTTCAGCCACGCAAAGGCCAATAAGAAAAGGTCAGAATTGCTTTCACCTTTGAAAGCAATCATTTTCTGACACACCCTGCTTTCTCCCCTCTGGGACTTAGGCTGGCAGAATGGAACTCGGTCGCGTGCCCTTAAACACGCTGCCAGTTAGATCTGTTTGATCCGGAAGGGTGTTACCAAGGAGACCACTGATGACCGGGCAGGGTGGGGGTCACTGTGAGCTTCGGAGTGCCCCCCTGTGAGCTCCTGTGCCAGTCTGGGTCCCGTCAGGGCTGCCCTCGGTGCCCCAGTCGCTGCTTCACTCCTGCCCCTGTGCGTTGCATCTAGAAAGGGCCAGGGCTTGGTGGTTTTTCCCAGCAGAACACGGTTCCCTTGCAGCAACCAGTCTGGGTCCCAAGGAGCAGAAAGCTGGGCTGGGCTAACTTTCTCTTCTCTGGGAATTGTCCACAAGACCAGCAGAGTCATGGGGAGAGCAGTGTGAGGAAGCCATTCCTATGGAGTCCACGCAGCAAGCCTTCCTGCTGTGAACCCCGACTCTTACGCACTTGCTGGAAAGAGTCGTGACTCTTTGGAGGCCCGGTGGCTCCCCCACCCCTCGGTCCCTTCACGAGTCTCACAGCCTGTGCTGCCTGGGAAGAGGACCAGCCCTGACAGGAGCAGTGGTCGGGTTTGCCATGTGTCCTCACTTGTTTCTCTATCTCTCTCTCTCTGTCTGTCCTTTCTTGATTCTCAAACCCTCTTTCCTTTGGCAGGATCGCTGCAGAGCAGAGCAGTAGATTGGCAAAATATAGGACACTACGGTAAAGATGAAGGGCGACTCGTCCCAGATGCAGGCTCCCCTTCCCATCTTGCCTACTTCATGCATGCTAGTTACTGTCCTGTTTTCAGCCCGCTCATTCCTCCCACCATTCCCTACACCAGAGTGAATTCTGAGGCCATTTTACAGCTTGCTGGTTGAGGTTGTGACTGGACCAGGGCAACTTCCCCATAGAATACTGGTGGATAAGACAGGTCTAACCTGGGCTTCTTGACAAGGGCCTCATCAACCCAGACTACATGGATTCACTAAACAGTGGTCCCATGGCAACTCCTGGCACACCTTGTCACTACTTCTAGGCCTTTCCATAAACACTAATCTCTACTTGGCCGAACGATGTGATTTGGTGAGATTCAGTTGTGAGTGACTGATGACCATGGGTCAAAGCAACAGCAGAATCGTGCCTGGAGCTCGGGGCGTGGCACACAGCTGTCCTCCTTCTGAGGGCTCTTGTTGGGGAGGAAAAGTCAGTGAGCACCAGAGCAAAGGCGGGGTGCTGCTTAATGGCTCTGCTCCTGTAGATGAGGGGCCCTGAGAAATTCTGGTTTAGGCTTTTGTCCGGTATGTTACAACTCCTATCTCCCTCAGTGCAGCACTGTCGTGTAAACCCATGGGCCATGCAAACGAGAGCGTGGCACCATCTCCTTAGCCTGGAGGTGGGCTGGATTGGGCCTGTGTGGTGTGATTGGCTGACCTCTGCCTTAAAGCACAAGTAGAACAGAGGTATTTTCATTTTCACATCGTGTCTCCTTTTATCCCTTACCTTAAAAATAGCTTTCCCTTCCAAAGACAGAAAGCAAACCCCTGCACACCTGGTCCTCAGAAAAGTTCTAGGCCTCAGAAAATAGGAAAAGTCAACAAAAACAGGCTTCAGAGCTTTCTCAGTGCAGTGTGGAGAAGCTGGGTGACCTTGTCCTTAACACAGAGAGAAAATGGCATTTTTTAGGAGGTTGGTTTTGTTTGTTTTTCTAGGTTTAAGCGATGTATAGTACCAGACGTGGTAGCTTACACCTATAATCCCAGCATTTGAAGGCAGAGGCAGGAGGATGAGGAGTTTAATATCTCCTGGACTATAGGAGACCCCATGTCTAAATCAATAATGAATAAACAAACAAAAATAAGCATGTCGCCATGTGACTGGCGCCTCAGTAAGAGACTCACCGCAGTCTGAGGCTCCCCTGTGCTCCTGCAGGCTCTCCCTCCCGCCACCCTTAGGTCCTGGCCTTCCTCCTTCAGTTCTGCCCTCAATTTTAATTGCTCTGTTTGAAGTGTTTGCCTTCGGAACTAGTCCTTTGCAGCTTGTTGAGTTCTTTCATTCTTTCTCTGACCCTCCTGCTGCCTGAGTCTCGACTGTTGGAGCCTTTGGGACATGTAGGGCTGAGACCAAGTGTGCAGGCTTACCCCCTGTGGCTCAGTGCTGCCAACTGAGGCCACATGTTGGTTTGAGTGGGTATAGTGGATGGTCTCTGTGCTTGGCCAAGGTCTAGGGTTGCTGATTCTACCACCTCGTTTCATACCTTTGCTGTCCTTGCAGCATGGTTGTGGCAGTATCCATTGCCAGGCACACACCCTGGTGTTAGGAAGCTCTGAGCATTGGTAAGGAATTAGAAGCGCACACTCTGGTCCTCAGGACCCAGCACTGTGCCTGTGTGCCCTCCTGGGCACCGCTTTAGCAATTGGTTTGCAGCCTGCCCTTCTGAGCTGACATCATCGCTCCGGTCCTCACCGTGACCACTGCCCGCTGAGGAGGTAGAGCTGCTTCTGCTTGCCGAGTGCTTGCCGCTGCCTCCTGGCCGCATTCTCTTTGGGTTATCAGTTTCTCTTCTGCTTCCGCGGCTCTTAGAGTCGGGAAGGTGAGAAGAAAGTGGCAGAGAGACACCTCTCATCTGAGAAGTGCGCCTCCCAGCACTCAGGAGGCTGAGGCAGCATCACAAGTTTGGGGCCAGCATGAGCTACGTAACAAGACCTTACCTCAAAACAAAACAAACCACCCACTAACCAGCCGATACATCAGGGAGAAATGAAAATGAGACAAATAAAAGTAGTGATGGTTCTCGTGAGCAAGTGCTGTTTTCCAGACTCCTCCCGAGTCTGCACTGGCAGGGTTAACCTTCCTCCGTCTTTCGGCCTGTACTGTGAGGGTGTGCCTGGAATTACCTCATCTGTACTTCCACATGCTCCTTCCTTAGTGTCAGGGCTGACTCAGGGTTTTCAAGCCATCGTGGGCTCCAGTTAGTTTTTGAAGTGAGATGGGGCATGTGTAAATGGAACCGATAGAATCAGGGCTGTCCCCTTGTCAGTGGGAGAACCATTCGGTCTCCCTCTTGTCCCACTAGGAACCATAACCGTTGGCCGAAACCATCAGTGACTGTGTCTGTGTTCATTTTCTTCCAGAACAGCACATTAGTTCCAGAAGAAGGTTGACGACCCTGAAAACGGAAATGATTCTTTAACAAGGAGTGAAGACCATTCATAGTGTGAAAAGAAGAATGAGGGGAAACAAAACAGAAAATGAAAACAAATCTGTTATTTAAAAAGAAAAAAGAAGTTGAGATGTGGTTACACTTTTACTTGTTTTTCACTTTCTGTTTTACAGAGCAGATATGTTTGGGCCCAGATTGTCTGTCCCTTTGTCATGATGTCTGGCAAGATGCTGTGAATATCCCAGACTACCCAGATGTTACATTTGAAAAGTTGAAGTCTGTAATTCATCTACTTTGGAATAAAGAGAATGATGATAGGAACAAAGGTCTCATTGAGAGTTTATTCCCGTCCCCAGAGCCTCGAGTGTATAATGTGAAGGTGGAGCTGGCGCTGGGTTATTAGTGCCTCAGCAGTCTTCCAATGGTCTTTCTCACTCTTTCTTAGCAGGACTGAGAGGGGCCTAGAAAAGCCTGTGTCCTTTCTGCTCCAGCAGTGAGCTCTTCCTTCATAGGAGCCACACTTGTATTTACAGATCCTTGGTGTTCAGTCACAAGGACCTGCTCTAGGCTTTTTCTTTGAATGTTTGGATTTGGCATGTAGAGAAGTGTTGGAATTGTCTCAAAAAGAAAGCTGACTGCCTCAGTCATTCATTCTGTGATAAAATAACCTGAAGTAGGTAGGTAGTTTAGAAACAGTAAAATAGATCATTTATAAACTAAAATAGGTAGATAGATAAATAATTTATAAATAATAAGATAGGTAGATGGGTAGATCTTACAGTCCTGGGTACTGGAATTCAGAAGGCCCTGGAACATTTGGTATGCAGTGAGAAAGACTCTCCCCTCTGGATGATATATATTGGTGCTATTTAATGTTCCCAATAACAGAATGGACAGAATGACAAAAGCAGCTAGCTAGTTCCCCCAGACCCTTGAATAAAGGTAATAATCCATGCACTGTGTAAATCATCCCACCTCTTAATGCAGTGCATTGTGGATTTCTTTCAACGTGGTTTTGGAGGAACTCTAATTCAAACCATAGCACTGACCACTTGGGTAAACATCTGTTATCCCAGCATTCCTGCAGGGAGGTAGGAGGCAGACAGGAAACTTGCCTGGAAGCTGCTGGAACAGCTAGCCTGGAGTACACAGAGAAGCCTCAACAGGTAAAAGAGAACTGATTTCCCATACACACACAAATAATAATAATATTTAAGAACAAATGTATATGACTAAAACTTGGCCCGTTGTCTGTAATGCTACTGAAACGCAATACGTTGCATGGTGGCACCCATTTGTAATCCACTCAGGCTGAGGCAGGCAGACTATGAGATCCAGACTAGACAGAGCTGTATCTTAGAATCTTTGTTAAATTTGGGGTACAGAGATTGCTTTCTAAGCTAGCTAGATTTTGCTGTGGTAAGGGAATTGGAGTTTGGTTCGGGAAGAGAAAGAAGAACCCGGAACTCTAGGATGGTTCTATCTGAAATTCTGCAGTTGGAGGTCTCACCTCTCCCAAAGGCTGCAAACCAGTCACCTGTAAGTATTGTGTTTTATCCGTGGTAGTTAATAGTTGAACCAGATGCCAGCATTTAAAAATTGAGACATTTGGGCTAGGAAGAAAGCTCAGTGCATGAAGACCTGAGTTTGACCCCAGTACCCATGGCTAAATGATGAGTGTGCTTGTGATCTCAACCCTGGAGAAGCAGAGACAGGCAAATCCCCAGAGCTACCACAGTCGGTGAGCCCCAGACCAACAAGAGGCAATCTCAAAAACAAGGTACATGACCCCTGACCCCCATGCACACACATTCACAGACACACCTGGAGCTCACCCCATGCACACACATTCACAGACACACACCTGGAGCTCACCCCATGCACACTCACAGACACACACCTGAAGCTCACCCCATGCACACACACTCACACACACCTGGAGCTCACCCCATGCACACTCACAGACACACCTGAAGCTCACCCCATGCACACACACTCACAGACACACACCTGGAGCTCACCCCATGCACACACACTCACAGACACACACCTGGAGCTCACCCCATGCACACACATTCACAGCCACACAAATTGTTTTCTGAGAGATTTTATATTTCAAAAACCTGGATTTTGATGGTAATTAAGAGCACATACTGCTTTTGCAGAGGACTCCCAAATTCAGTTTCCAGCATCCACATGGGGCAGCTCACAACTACTTTAATTTCAAGCTGGCCAAGTGGGCTTGACTGGCCACTGAGCCCCAGAGATCTGCCTAGCTCATACCCAACAGTGGGATTGTAAGGGTTGGGCACCATGCCCGGCGTTTTTATAGGCACTGGGGATCTAACTGGAGACCTCCTGTTTTCACAGCCAGCCCTTTACGACTGAATCATCTCCCTAGCTAAGTTTAGACTTTGAAATGTTTGTTGAGACAAGTGATGTGAGCTGGACAGTGATGCACACCTTTAATCTCAGCACTCAGGAGGGCAGGTGGCTTTCTGAGTTCGAGGCCAGCCTGGTCTGCTGAGTGAGTTCCAGGACAGCCAGAGCTACACAGAAACCCTGCCTCAAAAAAACAAGGGGTGGGGGTGGGGGTGCCCACTATGTAGCCCAAGCTGACCTGGAGCTCATGACCTTCAGTCTCCCTAGTATTGGGTTATAAAATGAACCACCAGGCACAGCCCTTCACTCTATTTTTTACTTTCCGGTGGTTTCCCAGGTTTCAATCAGGTGTGTCCCCATCATAAATCAAGAGCACCTGTGCAGCGATGAGGACACCCTGGACCTGTTAACAGAAGCCCATTGAGCCGTTTGTTCAAAGTCTACCTGTGCCTGATCGTTTAAGTCACTTGATGTCCCAGCTCACAGTTCTGAGGAGCCTGGAGTCTTAGAGCCACAAAGAACACGCCCCTCCCCCACAGCCATCAGTCCCCAGCTTTGCTGCCTCCTGGGTGTGTGACCTGGTACCAGTTGGCAGGCAGCCTGCCAGCAAGCGCAGCTCTGCCCCCTCCAAAGGGCAGTTGTAGGGAGCAACGGGGGAGTCTCCCTGCGAACTCCAAGTTAATACGAACACCAAAGGGACAAGTTCTCCATTGATTAGAAAACATCTTTAGTGCAATAAAAATAGCCCCCAGTCTTAAGTAGGGCCCCTCGGGAGTGGGGAGCTCCCAGCTCCTCTGTGGAGAGGAGCTGAGTCTTTAAGCAGTCGTTGGTGTCTCTGCTGAAGGAGATAAAGCCCAGGGTTGCTGCGGTGGTTTTACCCTCTGTAATTGCATTCACCTCAAAACCCACAAATAGCCTCGGTTCTCAGCGGTCATTATTTCATTTGAAAAACTAATTGAAAGTTGAGAGAGCCCCGAGTTTTTTGTGTTTGTTGGGACAGGGCAGGGAAAGAGATGAGCAGGTGGGGCCGGGAAGGAGGGGGTGTGGGCCTCCCATTCAGCGCAGCTCCTCCTTTGTCCCAGACCTTGGCAGGCTCCCCGCCCCCTGCCTCAGCCTGCCCTTCTGGGCTAGCCTTCTCCGCTGCAGGAGCTTTTGTTTCCCATTGTTACTGTCCTCTCCACCCGCCCCGAATGGCTTCCTACAGCGCCTTTCCCACGCTTGGCGTTGCTTGCCCAGGCTGGGGGGTGGGGGCGTGGAGCAGGTGGTCTTTCATAGCCCTGGTGCTGGGAGATGGGGCCCTGGCCGCAGGCTTCCCAGGACTGAGGTCAAGTGCTTCCCTTTCCTGCTGCCAGTGAACCAGGCTGGCTGGGAAAGCCAAGAGGTAGGAGTCCCATCCAATTTTAAATGCTGTGGTTATTTTTACACTTTTAATCAATTATTCCAGATATCCCATTGTCTAGGCTTCTCAGTTGTCTTTTTTGTTTGTTTCTGTTTTTGTTTTTCAAGACAGGGTCTCTCTATGTAACCCTGGCTGTCCTGGAACTCACTCTGTAGACCAGGCTGGCCTTGAACTCACAGAGATATCCTCCTGCCTCTGTCTCTCAAGTACTGGGATTAAAGGTGTTCACCACCACCGCCACCCAGCTACGGTTATCAATTTTTAAGGCTTACTTACAATAAAATGGATTTATTTATTTATTTATTTATTTACTTATTTATTTATTTATTTATTTATTTATTTAGACAATGTGGTATGTATCCCAGACTGACCCGAATTTACTGTGTAGCCAAGGACAGTCGCCTGTTTTCTGAGACATTGTCTCTCACTGGATCCTGGGACTCACAAACTAGACCAAACTGGCCAGTGAGCCTCAGGGATCCATCTTTCTTGATTACCCCCCTCCCCCCAGCCCACCCAGACACACACTGAGACTGCTCCTGTGCCTGGCTTTCATGTGGTGCTAGGACCTGAACTCAAGTCCTCACACTTGCTTGCACAGCCGTAACTTGACCAACTGAGCTGGCTGGCTCTCTGCTCCAGCTGTTTTGTGTTCTTATTCTTTGTGATGCTGCCCTGGGAAAGGTAGCCATATAAACCACATTAAGAAAAAAAAAAATCAGATTGACCATAGAGGAAATTGAACTGCAGATCAGGATGGGGGATTTTATTGTATTTACAGAGGAAGGGGGGGGGGTCAGAACTGAAGTAGAAGTAGTTGGGTCCAGTTGTGTTTGCGTACGGCTGGCTCAAGCCTCCACTGAAGGCTTCATCCTTGGGAATCCCTGCTGCAGAAAGAAAGAGACACTCAGTCTAGACTCTAGTAAGCAGGAGCCGAACTGAGTTCCCAGAGGCAGGAGGCAGACATGGGAAAGATGCTCATGGCTGCAGAAATGTAAATCCCACTCTTAGCCCCTACCCTGCTAACAGCTGCCACTGAGCCCCTGGGCTGGTCACATCCCTCATGATGAGACCACTTCTGCCCCTTAGACAGGACCGGCTTCTTCCCAGACAAACATGCGTCACTCCCTACAAACCTTTCTGTTGGCCACAGGTTGAACGAGAAACCTCCCAAGAACAGGTGGGAGTCCTCACTGTCTCTGTGAGATACAGCCTCCATGAGAAGAGGCTACCCCTGATCTGAACACAGCTGATCCCTAGCCCCAGCCTTCACACACAGCATCTGCTGGACGGCTGCTATGAAAGTCAAAAAATGGCTAAACCAAATGGCAGCTTCCTGTCAGGAAGGACAGCAGAGGTGGGTGAGTCTCATACTATAGCTTAGGCTGGCCTGGAACTTACTAAGTAGCCCAGCTGGCCTTGAACTTTTTGTTTTAAAGATGTATTTACTTAGGCATGTATTTTATGTACCTGGGTGTTTTATCTGCATGCGTGTCTGCAAATCAGAAGAGAGCATCAGATCCCATGGGACTACAGTTATAGATGGCTGTGAGCTTCCATGTGAGTGCTGGGAAGTGAACGCAGGACCTCTGGAAGAGAAGCTAGTCCTGCTCTTAACTGCTGAGCCATCTCTCCAGCCCTGGCCTTGAACTCTTAATCTTCCTATCTTAACCTCCCAAATACGGGGGTAACAGGCATAAGGCACCAAGCTCCACTTCTCTTGGGCCCCCTGTAATGTTTGGAGGGGAACAAAGGCCTTGTAGACTTCTTCCTTTGGACTCCAGAGGGAGATTACCTGGTGAGAGGCACTGGATGGAATTCTTAAGAGACAATATTCCCACAGTTCTAGCCTTTGAACCCTTAGAAGGCATCAGAGTTCACCTGGTCCTTTTGTAGAGGAGGAAATTGGGGACAGATCCAGAACCAGGCCTGGGATCCAGACTGGCACCCAGCCTCCAGTCTGGGTCCCACCCCGCAAACCCTGATCGTGTGCCTGATGGTGAAGCTGGTGAGCTCTCGGCTGTCTAATTAGGTTAGAAAGTGAGGGAGTGCATGGGCAGCCCTGAGGGAACTGAGTTTGTGTCTTAGGCTGGTGCGGGAGCACCTGACAGAATTGTGCCAGAAGTGTATGTGCCCAGTGTACAGCCAGGCTGTAGAATACAGCATTTCTTTCTGGACCATTATGCCATTCTTTGGAAGCTGGCGTCTTATGGGAAGACATCCCAAGGTATACAAAGCAAGCCTGGACTGGCTAGTCTCTTCGATTCTGCTTCTTAGCTTTGCTTTTCTCTTTTGTAAAAGGGGAAACGCCAGTGAAAATGTGAGGACCAGTGAGATGGGGAAGGACCATCATGACCAGCTCTGCCTCTCATGACGGTGTTCTGCCTGTTCTGGTCAGCCACTGGGCATGGGAGAGCTGGCCTGTCTTGGGCGTTATAGGTTCATGGACTTCACAGGGGATCCAAGGTGTACCCTTCACATCACCCACAATGCAATCCCTTGGGACACCTGTTAAAACAGGGTCTGAGATCCATACCAGAAGCACTGATAACATTTCAAGACACACTGAGCCTGGCCTCTTGTTCTGCACTGGACACACTGCAGTGGCCATCATGCTCCTTGTTCCTGAGCCCTGGGGGGGTGGGGGTGGGGCTCTCGGCCCTGTGAAGAGAGGGCAATTCTTTGCTTTTCTTGAAAACCCAGAGGGAAGGAAGTCTCTAAAGTCCCCAGAGCAATCTCTCTCTGCCTCCCCTCTACCCCCCTCACCTGTGGGGCACACCCCCTCCCCCACCCCCTCCTCTGTCACCTGTGCTTCTGCAGCAGGGCTACCAAGAGGCTCTCCAACGCCATCTGCCTGTGGTCTGCCCACATGCTGTCCACCTGACGGCCAAGCCGCACCCTGGTTCCTTGTTCCTGGTTCCTCTCCCTGTGGGTTCGGAAAGGAGAATCATCGGTGAGGTTGCCATTGGGTAGGATGTCCAGTCAAGGATGTAGCCCTTTGCTATTCCAGTATCTGATGAGAATTCTTAGGAAACCCACTTACAATTCAGCAACATCTGGGGGGTGGTAGGCATGGCAGTGAAAAATACAGCGTGCATATTCATACCACCGAAACCCTCCCCACAGACTGCTCATCTGGTAGAAAGCACATTAAACAAGTGGCCAAATGTATTGTCCACCAGAGGCAGGACAAGCCATTGTGCAGCAGCTTCTGATACCATGGTTGAGAAGGCCACAGCAGGTACTAATTATGAAGGTACCCGGGATAAATTCACTGTGAAGGGCAGTCTAGGAGGCAATGACATTTACTAGTCAAAGCTGTCAAAGTCAAGAAACTCAGGCATCTTCCAGATTAAACGTAAAGATATGCGAAGGGCTGGAGAGATGCCTCAGCAGTTAAGAGCGCTTCTTGTAGAGGACCCAGGTTTGATTCCCAGCATCCACATGGTGCCTCACAGCCATCCATAACTCCAGATTCAGGGAACCCGGTGCCCTCTGGGGGGGCACCTGGCATGCACGTGGTACACAGATATACATGAGAACAAAACAATCATACACACAAAATAAATCTAACGATGAGGAAAAGAGATATGATGATGGCTGCATGGAGTCTGTGATCCTACACTGGGTCCAGGGTGAGAGAAGACATAGTTATAAAGAATCTGTTGGGACAACTGATTTCATCAGTTGTGAATATGTGATATGAGTGACAGTGACATTGAGGACAGGAGGGAGTGGTGCTCGTTAGGTGTTAGGAGACCTAAGTGCATCGGGGTAACAGGTCATAACTGTAATGCGCAGGCCTGCAATCCCAGCATTCAGGAGGTGAAAGCAGGAGGCTCGGAAGCAAGTCATCCTCAGATACATATCGATCTTAGGCCAGCCTAAGCTATAGAAGACCCTGCATCAAAAGAAATAAGAAATTAAAAAATGGCTCAGCAAAGATGAGACCTTTACGGTAAATGTACATGTGTCAGGTGTGTGTGGGTGTGTGTGGGTGTGTGGGTGTGTGTGTGTGTGTGTGTGGTTGATCTAGGGAAAATGATAAAATGTTAGGATCTGTTGGCTATAAGAGTACGGCTGTAGCTTTAAATTTTGTATTTATTTGTTTTTATGTGTATGGGTTTTGTTGTTGTGGTTTTTTGTTTGTTTTGTTTGTTTGTTTGTTTGTGTTTTTTTTTTTTTTTTTTTTTTGCCTACATGTATGTCTGGTGCCTGTGGAGGCCAGAAGAGGGAATGGGAGGGATCCCCTAGGACTGGAGGGGTCAGCCTTCACGTGGGTGCTGGGAATTGAACTCGGGTCCTCTGCAAAAGCAGCCAGTGCTAACTCCATCCCCAGGACATTTTTGTCCCGTTGAAGAGTTTTCCAAACAAAAACTACAAAGTGAGGTTGTTTGGATCTTCGCTCAGCCACTCTTTGTGCGTCCTTTAGAGATGACAGATGGGTCTGTCCAGGGAGGTAATGACAGGTGGTCTCAAAGATCTGAAAGAGACTTAGAGAGGCTGCCCGGGCAGCGGAGTACTCGTGTAAGCACATGTCCCCATGCCTAGTCTTTGTTTCTGGCCCGGAGCCCCGATCAAATAGGAACATTGTCAACGCAGGAGCCAAGGACAGGGCGAGACACACAGAAGGTGTAGAGGTAAGTGGAGGTTTGACCTATGCAAAATCCAGAAAGGATATATACCAGCAGTTCTCAATCTGTGGGTTGCGAATATCAGATATTTACATTACCATTCACAACAGTAGCAAAATTAGTTATGAAGTAGCAACAAAATGATTGTATGGTTGGGGGTCACTACCACATGAGGAACTGTATTAAAGTGTTGCAGCATTAGGAAGGTTGAGAACCACCAATGTATACTGTGTCAGGGAACAAACGAAGCTTGGTCCCTATCTCCTGCATCAGGCCTTCCCAGCTCTGATCAGAGGTGACTTCAGAAGGAGCTACGAGAATGGCTGCCTACCCGTGCTTCCTGCTCATGATGTCCTGGAGCAGTTTGCGGGCAGACAGCTGGCCCAGAACTTTCCTGTAGCTGTTGGTGAAGATGGCATCTGCGTATCGCCGCATCCTGTGCAAAAGGGTCAGAGGTCAGGATGGGGCCAGGTGAGAGGACAGTGTGAGCTACACTGCATCTCAGTACAGGCCTCCCTCTGTTGTTCTGGGTTCTCCTCACTCCCAGAGAGACTCCGAGCCCGGCCGCATGACCTCTGGGGCGCCATGCCTGGTGCCTGCCCGAGGTGAACAGTGGGCACTGTGAAGAAGCGGCTGGTGGGTCCTGTTAGCGTCGTCTGCTACAGGGAGGTCTCAGAGGTGCAGGAATCCTGGCTGCTTACCTGAAGGGCAGCGAAGGGGTCGGGGAGCAGTGGGAGCCACTGGTGAGGGTGAGAATCACAAAGAACACCCAGAGTGGCATCCTTCACCCCTGGCTGGGACCTGCAAAGAAGATCAGGAGGGCACGATCAGACATAGCCAGTGTCCCCTGGACACCACTCTGTGACAAGCCCTGGTCCTCATCCTTTGGCTGTGGGGCTTTGGAAATCAGACACACCTGGCTTCAAGTTCAACACAGTCAGTCCTCAGCTCTGGCTTCCCTACCTGGGATGAAGCCACACTGGCCACCTCATCAGGCTGAGCAGAAAATCAGTTAACATAGTGAAACCGCCTCTCCTGGAAGGTGTGAGGGGAACACACACACCACACACACACACATACACACACACACACCACACACACATACACACACACACATACACACAACACACACACATACACAACACACACACATACACACAACACATACATACATACAACACACACATACACACAACACACACATACACACACAACACACACACATACACACAACACACACACATACACACACAATACACACAACACACACATACACACACAACACACAACACACACACATACACACAACACACACACATACACACACAACACACACATACACACACAACACACACACACACACACACTCACGCACACACACTCACGCACGCACTCAGGAGAGAGCATCATCCCCTGGCTGACTGACACAGGGGGCGGAGGGTACCACGCTCTTAGATAAATCTGACCTCAAATCCTGGTTCTGCCCTCACTGCCGAGCTCCCCATTACAAGTGGCTTAACCCACCTAAACCTCAGTCTCCCCAGCTGCAAAATGGGGATAATAACCTTAATTATCAGGTCATGTGAGAAGAAACACATAAGGAACTCTCTAGAAATTCTTGTTGTAGTCACCTGACACATTTCATTCAGAGGATAGATTCATGCTGCTTCATTGTGTGGAGTTGGAGCAAAGACAGAAACTTCCTGTTCCAGAAGCTTCCATTTTGGAGGGTATGACATAGCATCTAGAAATGTAGCCAAGGTTTGCCCGGAATTCACTGTGTTGCCCAGGCTGACTTCTAACTCATAATCCTCCTGCCTCAGCTTCCTGAAAGCTGGAATTACAGACATGTGCCACCCCACCTGGCAGAATCGCTGCATTATACAGCGTTCTGAAAGCGGGGAGGACAGTGCCAAGCGTGAGTGTGCCGGAATCTTCCTCACAGACTTCGCAATTACCCTTAACGGGGCCGGGCCTGTTAACACCATGCTCTGCAATTAGGGAAGAGCTGCCTTGGCTCAAGATGTACCTGTCAGCTCTGGCCTGCCCTGCTGTGGAGCCGCTGGCCAGCTCGGAGCTGGGTCTTTGCAGCAGAACGTCTGCTCTGGAGGATCTGACTGGTCCCTGAAAGGCGGCGCCCCTCCCCTCCCATGATTCCTCTCTCTCCCTAGTCCCACTGAGGGCTGATTTCTGCAGGCAGGGCCAGCACTAACCCAGTCCACCATGCTGGCCTGGGCTCACTTCTCTTAAGGCAACAGGCTCCTTCTGCAGATTCTGCCTTCTCTGGTCAGAGGTGCCTTGGGTCCCAGAAAGCATCCATGGGAACTGTTCACTGGGGCCCCAGGCCCCTCACTCCACACCAGGCCTCTCAGCTACATTTTCATATGACTTTGGCCTCATTTCTTGGGTCAAGTATCCACACTCCCTGTCTTCCTCATATCACATCGGGGCTTTCCTTTTCCATCTGGGCTGGGCCTCTCCAGAAGTGGGACTTTCCAAACAGGGAACTCTTTGGACATAAGGCGCTGGCGGGGGCGGGGGGGGGGGGTCCCCTTGACTACAAACCACTGCATTTCCTGCCTCTCCACAACACACTGCTCTTCACTTTCTACCTGTCTCGTCTCCAGTCCCCTGGTCTCTCTGTCTCTGTCTCTCTATATCTCTGGTTTTTTTGAGACAGGGTTTCTCTGTGTAGCCCTGGCTGTCCTGGAACTCGCTCTGTAGACCAGGCTGGCTTCGAACTCACAGAGATCTGTTTGCCTCTGCTGAGATTAAAGGTGTGCACCACTATGCCCGGCCGGCCCAAATGACTCTTTACTCCCGTAATCAGAAGCCCTCTGGCATGAAGTTGGGGCCCTGCTCTTGACCTAAGCTGTCCTCTGCCTCCTCCCCTGCTCCCTAGAGCTCAAAAGGAGATCCTAGCCCCCACCCAAACCCCACCGTCCCCACCTCGACCTTCCTCACGCCCACTCCAGAGCACACACTGTCATCCTCATTCCAACACTAGAGCCCAAGGACGAGGGAGGATTTTTCACATGGTCCTCCACCAAAATAGCTTGAGTGGGCGCTTCAGAACAGGCCCTTACTTCCCAGGCCCGCAGACTTCCTCCCGCTCACAGGGTGATTTCTCAGATACAATACCCTATTCACAATTCTCCCCATTCACGGGACCTTCAGGACCGGTCACCTGCGCGTGGGAAAGGGTTTGAAAACAAAAATGGAAAGCTTTTGCTCCGTGTCATGGGGCCTCCCAGAACTCAAAAGAGGAAGGAACAGGAACACTTGCTTGATTGGCACCTCCCTTAGCACACCCAGTGGTGTCAAGGAGGTGAAAGTAACCCTCGTCAGAGGGCAGCCTTTGGGGGAGCAGTTTTTGTAAGTCCAGCAAGACCCCATTCATTCATAATAAGGTTCGGTCCCTGCACAGACTGGTCAAGCAGGAGCATCAGTACTTGCCTTTTGCCCCAGGGATAAGTCCCGATTCTACAGCAATCCCAGCTCTGCAAACCTATGGCATAGGGTTGCCCAACCCCAGTGAACAAAGACCGGATCAGCCAGAGTCATTTGGGCCGGGAGTGGTGGCTCACGCCTTTAATCCTAGCACTTTGGAGGCAGAGGCAGGAGGATCTCTGTGAGTTTGAGGCCAGCCTGGTCTGTAGAGTGAGATCCAGGACAGCCAGGGCTGCACAGAGAAACCTTGTTTCAAAAAGGCCAAAAAAAAAAAAAAAAAAAAAAAAGGGAACAGAGTGTGAAATAGCTGTCACCTGTGTCCCATGTGACAAAGTGGCCCAAACCCAGTTGCCTTTAATGACACTTAAGGTACTCTAGATCTTGGGCATGTTAATTCTGGGATTGGACATCGGTGAGGTCGTGGGTGTTAGGAGAAAGGGGCATCAATTCTCATCAGTCGACACCTTTGCCAGCCTCCTGCCACAAGCACCACAAGAATCCTACAGACACACATCTGTGACAAGTAACAAGTCGTGTCCCAAGTGTCCACATATCTGCAAAAACCTCCAGGGGTCTTCTACCTTCATTAACTGTTCTCCTTTGCAGCCGAGAACTGCAAAGCATCGAGACTCTCAGCTCTGAAGCCATTTGACCAAGAACACTTCAAGTGCCAGGAAATCTGAGGCTGAGCATTTTTTGTGGTGCGGGAGACAGAACTCAGGGCTTTGCACATCCTAGGCAAAGTTCTAGCACTGCCTGCCGACACCCCACACAAAATCGAAGTTTTCAATGAGGAAGCATGGGCCAAAGAAGGGTTTGAGGCAGTTTATGGTGGAAAACAATAATAATGATGATCATGATAAGTATTTCAGGTCTATTCAAGTAAGGAGCAGGGGTCAGGCATGGGGTCATAGAAGCCTCCAGAATCCAATAATTGTAACTGAAAATTAGAGCAAGGAGCATGGCCGCAATCGGGGGAGAAAGCAAAATGTTATCAATTTCCAGGCAATTATACTGAGTTGGTTCTGGGTGATCGATGAGCCGCATTGATTTCTACAGCAACTGGACTGCTTTTGGATGCACGGCTGAGTCCTTCATCGACAGGAGGACCCAGCCAGCTCTCATCTCAACCCAGAAGCCTGCCTCACACCCACACCCCAAGGAGCCCCCAAAACCTCCCTCGCCTCCACCAACCCCCGCAACATTTCTTTCTGCCTGTCGCTTCTCCTTGTGTCCAAGACCTACGCCGTCACCACAGTCCCTACATGGCACCAGCCACCAAAAGCACATTCCAGAGTCTCTGCTGAGGGGCCGCTACACTCAGAGCGGCTACGACATGTCCTCACCAGTCCATGGACACAGAGACTGGCCAGGGGCCATTTGACTTGGTTTCTGTTAGTTGGCGACATGTCAATATTTCTTGCCCCTATCCAGCCCTCCCCCGAGAGGCACCCCCTCTCACCTCCAATGTGACAGGTGTCGCTCTCGGTCTGAGGCGCTGCTCGGGTCCCACTGACCTCAGGCATCTGCTCCAGCCACTGCTGAGCTCTCACATTTATACCTTAATTTTCCTAAGTGTTGTCCGCGTCAGAGAGTCGATTACGCACAAGTCAACTAATGCACCCTTTTTAGCACCACACAGACTGTCTCTAATGGGGAAAAGTGGTTTTTGTGCCCCCACAAATTAAGGCCCATACCAAACTTTCCCTCTGTCTTTGAGGGGGTGAACATCATCTAATGTTGAATGATTATTCTGAGAAAAATAGTGAATAATACTGAGACTCTGGTAATTATATTTACAACAATGTCATGTCCTTGTTCGTTCTCCCAAAATCTGTGCCTTTTCAAATTCATATAATTCTGTTTTGTCCACACATAACTTGATTTCACTTTCGAGTAGACAGTCTTAACAATAAGTGTTTTTTTTTTCCTCAGTGAGGAAAATGGTTCACTGTCTCCCTTGTCTCCCAATTATCAGAATTTCCCCGAGTTTGATTTACACCAGCTGCTGCCGTCCACAAGCAAATTTTGACAGCCGACCCTGGAGCAACCTCTGTCATGTGTCAAGACAGCCCAACATGGCAGCTGCCTCAGGAACGTGTGAAGGGAGAGAAAAGAGATGGGGACCTTGGGAGAACTGTGATGTCTCCAGATTTTTCTAGCCTGTAGCTCAGTATTCCTCAAGAATAGCATAGAAACATCTGAGGCAGAAGCCCTGGCTTCCCGTGCAGCTCTGTGGACTAGTCAAGAGAGCTCCACATAGAGGCCAGAGACCTGCCTCCTCTTCCTTGTCTGTCAGTCACAACCTCTGTGACCTTTCCAAGCTCCCTCTGCCCTCCAGGCCTCTGTGTCTATACCTGTGAATGGCAGCTCTCAAACTTGGTAAAAAGTTCCTTTTCTTTGGAAATCGATCTAACCATAGTCTGCAAAAGAGATTCGTAAATGGGCCTAACTGAGTACTGGGGCGTGTGGACCTGCAGGGCCAACTTCTTAGGAAGCCGAGGCAAGAGGATTTACTTGAGTCCAGGAGTTCTGGGCCAGCTTGGGCAACATGGCAAGGCTCCTTCTCAAAAGCAGGTGGGGTTGAGACAGTCAGTTCATCAAGGGCTTGTGACGTGAACATGAGGACCTGAGTTCGGATCCCCGCATACGAACCACGACCAGGAGAAGCAAGCACCTGCAGTCCCAGCCGTGGGAACGGAGATGGCAGGATCCTTGGAGCTTCTGGCCAGCCAATCCAGCCATGTCAGTGAGTTCCTTTTCTCAAAAAATAAGGCAGTGAGAGATTGAGGAAGATACTCAATAGTAACCTCTGGCTTGCACACGCACATTAACCCTACCGCCACCATGTATACACACACGCACACTCACATGCACACATACCAGTGCACACACATATATATGCATACACACATGCACACACATATATATGCATACACACATATATATGCATACACACATGCACATTCATATACACAAGCTCATGCACACATGCACCACACATACACATGCATGCGTGCACATGCACAAACAGACACACACACAACTGTGCTGCTCTGAAGGAAAACAGCAAAGTGGAGACATCTCTCCCCATTCCCAAGCACCTCTGTGGTTCAGTTTGAAGCAAGCACTTTTTGAGAACCTCCTAGCCTTCACTGAGCCATGTTCCTGCATACAGCAAACATGAGATGTTCCCCACACAGGTGAGGGCTAAGGGACACATCACCCTGCTGACCACATCTGCACGGAGTGGTCAGGTCAGGCCACAGCTTCAAGAATAAAAAAAAAATGAGACGATACGTTTAAAATAAGTACCAAAACACAAAACCAAAACCAATAAATGGGCTGATAGGTCCTGGCCACAGACAGGTGGTTGGGACAGTCAGGGCTGTTGGGATCCTCAGGACAATGGGTTCCTGGGCAGGTGGGAAGTGTGAGGACATTGCTGTAAAGAGAAGAGGGGCCCTGGAGAGCTGAGCCTCCTGAGTGGCCAGACTCTGGCCTGGGTGCAGATGCAAGGCTCACAGAGCTGACTGGGGAAGCGATGAGAACCCAAGTGTGACCCCAGCCATGCTAGGCCCCCGTATGCCTGACCTCCGTTTCCTCCCGGGGGACTGGTTGCTGGGCTCAACTCCCGAGTAAGCACTGGGTTGTGCATAAGGTCAGGGGTGGCAGAGTGAGCTCTGCCGCTTGTGAGCTCAGCATTTGAAGAAGAGGCAACAGAGGCCCAGTGAGCCAATCAGAACCCGTCAGGTATCCGTGCCCAGACTTCCAAATGCAGAGCCCCACACCAAACTGAGGGCTTCCCGGGGTTCCCCAGCCCCCGCCCCCAACACTGAAGCTAGCCTATCACAAGGACCACTTTGCTCTTTTTCCTTGTCGTTCTGGAAATCCCAGTCAGGGCTTTGTGGAAGCTAAGCAGGCGCTCTACCATTGAGTTACCACACCCTACTCAGTTATTACAGATTTTCAGCCCTTTAGGGATATCATCAGGATATACAGCTGTGCCGACATCACCACAGCCCTGTCTCAGAGTTTACTTACTTCAAACCACACCCCTTCCCCCCATTCG
Organism: Peromyscus leucopus; assembly: GCF_004664715.2. Lineage (NCBI taxonomy): Eukaryota > Metazoa > Chordata > Mammalia > Rodentia > Cricetidae > Peromyscus > Peromyscus leucopus. The sequence goes on from NC_051066.1 coordinate 133,772,360, forward strand.
CCAGCCATTCCCTCCCGCGGCCCCAGGCAGAACCCATCTGCTTCCTGTCTTTTTCTTTGCTGAGAATTCCTATGTACTGAAGTATATGACAGGTATTCCCCCGCGTGTCACTGAGACAGACGCATGGGGATCCACGCATCAATAGTTTGGTCCTTTTTCTTCTGTTGTATGGCCGGATGACAGCTTGCTTATCCACTCACCACCAGGGACATCCATTCGCTGGAAGCTATATATTAAGAATCACTCTACAGGCCAGGCGGTGGCGGCACATGCTTTTAATCCCGGCCCTTGGGCGGCAGAGGCAGGAGAATCTCTGTGAGTTCGAGGCCAGCCTGGCCTACAGAGTGAGTTCCAGGATTAGCCAGGGCTACACAGAGAAACTCTGTCTCGAAAAAACAAAAATCACTCTACAGAGCTGGAGAGAGACGGCTTAGTGGTCAAGAGCACTGGTTGCTCTTTCAGGGGACTCCTGTTTGATCTCCAGCGCTTACACAGGACTCACGAGCCTCTGTAACTCTAGTCCCACGGCATCCAATGCCCTCTTCTGGCAAAGGGTGCTCAAGCACAAAAATAAGAAAATTAAATTGTAGTTTTAAAACACACTGCTATAATCTTTGTAAGGTTTAATGAGAATGGATACATTCATCGCTCTTGAGGTCTCTAGAAACAGAACTGCTGGACTGTGTAATAAGAGGACATCTGGAATATTTAAAAAGCTTCCAAGGATGAAATGGCTCAGAGAGCCAAAGTGCTTGCTGTACAAGAACTGGGTTCTATCCCTGGAGCCCACGGTGGAAAGGCAGAACCAATTCCCAGAGGTTGTCCTCTGACCACAACAGGTTCACTATGCCACATGCCTGCTGGCTTATACACACAAATGTGTGTACACACAAGTCATACACGCAAAAAAGATTGCGGAAGAAGAGGAGGCAGGGCAGGGGGGGGCGGGGGGGGGGAGGACTGCCTAACTCTCCTCCAGAACTAAGTTGGTCCCTTTACACTCCCTCCAGGGCGAGGAGCACTGTCTGGCCAGTTCTTAGGTGAGCATCTCTTTCCTTCTCTTACAAATTCCCATCATGCCTAGAGGCTCAGTGCACGCCTTCAATCTCAATACTGAGGCAGCCCCCTTAGAGGCTACAGCGCTCTCTGGATTAGCTGTCCTGAGGACCAGGGTCTCATTTCTGTCATTACGGGAATGTATGGGCCTCTGTCTCTGCTCTGCATTTGGGCCTTGAGAAGTAGGGGGCCCCGGCTCTTGTCTTCACTGGTGCCTTCAGGGGAGCAGGAGCTTCAATTCCAAAAAGCACAGAAAAGTGCTCAAGAATTGGGGGAAAGGGGAGGTCACTTCAAACTAGAAGCACCTCAAAGACAGGCCAGGGAAGGATCTCAAAACAGGCACGCTGGCCTGGGTAGCCAGTGGATTTAGATGAAAAAGCATTCTGCCCCATGTGTGAACCTGGGTAAGGCACTTAATCTCTCGGCATCCCAGGGACCACACTCGCGGTGGGGATCATGGCACCTAACTCCCTCGTGAGGAAGTGAAGACGGGCAGATACAGTTTACAGCTGGCCCCGAGCTCAGGAAGCCAGGCAGCATGGTTGGGAGAGCCGGGAGCCATTTTGTTGACAAGCTTTATTTGCTCCTCAGCCCACTAAGAAGATGGAGAGAGAACGCCAGAAAGTCCTGAGAATAAAAATCCAGCCTCCACCTCCGATTCCCACCACTCTGCTCTGGCTGGCCTCCCCCGGGGCTGGCTCTTTCCCAAGATTCGCTTTTAACCCAGCCTTAATTAGTGATCTCGGCTGTGTCTAGGGTCCCTGGGCTTGAGCTGAAAAAAGAAAGCACCCCAGAGAGAGGCAGGCTCTAAAAGGACCCCAAAGGTTGGGGCAGCGTGGCTGGGCTGCGAGGGAGACAGCCTGTACATTTGTGTTGCAAATTTCCAGTGTGTGAGAGCCAGCCATTCAAAGAGGAGGCTGCTGGAAGCTGGTATGGGAGATGCGGAGAGGGAGCCCGTCAACAAAGGGGGCCTATCTGCGAGCCTCAGACCGAGCTTTGTAAACACTGCTTTCATGTCCTTCCTGAAGAATGGAAGCATTCCCAGCCTGCCCCAGACCACTGTGCAGAAGGGGAGGCCCAGACCCTAGACTTCCCAATTCCCTTGACCCTCCCTCTTGCCCTTTGGGGTCCGTGTATGGAGTCAGCAGCGGCAAGTGTCACGTGGGTGCACATGTGCCTTGTTGGAGCCGGGTCCTCAGTGCTGGCTGCTGTGGCCTCTCTGGGTGGCCCCCAGACAGAGCCACGTGACTTCTCTGAGCCTTAGTTTCTTTTTCTGTAAACTAAGCCGGTCAGTCCTCTCTCCTGGGCTGTGTGGTTCTTCCTGAACAGACAGACACGCTTCTGATGGGTGGTGACTCTGAAGCTCTTCTCCCAGGAGGTCGCTTGACAAGCTCTCAATGAAGAGGCGAAGTCAAGCCTTGCCTAGCGTTCTTGACCTCTAACCCCAGCTTCTCAGTAGATGGACGTAGAAAGATCACGAAATCAAGGGCCACCTGGGGGCTACAAAGTGAACTCAAGGCCAGCCTAGTTAATTCTCAAAATAAAAAGTTTAAAGGGCTGGGGTGGGATGAGACTGGAGATGCAGATCAGTGATGTGGCACTTGCCTCGAATGCACTGGGCAGTGAGTTCAATAGGGTTGGGTCTCAATAATGGAGTAAGCCAGGGGAGGGATGGGATGGGACGGGGGTGGTGTGTAACACCTCTGGGTTACTTGGAAGTGCTGCCCCCTTAAGTAGCAGATCCAACATTCTCCTTGCTTGGAATATCTCAGCCTGTGGCGTGTGGACAATGAACTGTGGATGTCCACCAGGCAGGCTATAGGGTGAGTCGCGTGAATGCAAGCATCATGCTGCCTTACCTCAGCTACCTCACCTGCTGAAGACCTTGGACCCATCTCCCCCTGCCCGGTCCACCTGGGATTGGAGGATTTTATACGAGTGTGTGTTGGGGGCGGGTGTGTGTGTGTGTGTGTGTGTGTGTGTGTGTGTGTGTGTGTGTGTGTGTGTGTGTGCTTTCTTTCTCTAAGCCTCTCCAGATGCTGGGGACGAAAGCTGATCCATCATTGAGTCTCCAAAGCTTTCTAATCAAAGTATGGTCCAAATAGCAGGTGTATCAGTGGAGAGGAGGGTTTGGTAAAAGAGCAGAATCTCGGGCTCACCATGAGTCTCTAAAATCTTTATTCCAGGGTGCTAAGACATTAGGCACACGGGATGGTCTCTAAAAGCGCCGCGGTTCTGCCTGGGGAGGAGGGTTAAAGCTGCAGCCAGCCAGCAGGTGGCGCTGTTCCCTAGTCTTTGGTGGTGTCAGGCTTTGTTTCCAATGCCAGAGGCCCCTTGTTCCCTATGAAAGGCTTTGTTCCCTGTGAAGAAATCCCAGGACTAACAAAGCAGGTTCAGGTTGGATCTGCTGTGCCACCCATCACTCTGCCACCCAAGCCCACTAATCTTTCTCTTCTCAATTCATGCCTAGGTTCTTAGCTGTGTTTCCACTTAGGGGAGCCTAGGTATCACCCTAGGCCCTGCCTCAGGACCCAAGTATATCAGTCTCAGCTCTCAGCACACCTCAGGAACAAGGGCATGCATCAGAAGGAGGGGGCTTCTCTTGGGATCCCCCTGCTCACTGAAGTCTCGGGGTTAGCACGTCTTAGTGGCGATGGGTCCTACAGACACAAAGAGGAAGTTAATTATTTTCCAGTCACAGGCAAAATTCAAAGGCCCGTCTGAGTCTCCAGTTCCCAGTTTCCTATGAAACAAAAATCACCAGGGCTACAATAGGGTCTCATTCCCCCTCTGGGATTCCACTTCAGTTAAGAGACCCAGTAGCCCACCCGGCACCAACCACCAGAAGCAAGGTGTTTGTTTGCGTTTCCCGTCAGAGGCTCAATCTCCCAGCCCAACTTTCCCTCACTCCCAGTCATTTAGTCCAAGATCAGCCCCGCCACGCCACGTACAGCCCCATTCACGCCTGGCTCCCTAGTGGCTCTGCTGCTAAATTCCAGAAACCTGAACTCATGGCTAGGACCCGGCTTGCCGCTCTAAGCCTACCCACCCCGGGGCCAGCAGCGAGCTGTCATTTACTGGACTCCAGTTGTCCTGAATTACTGCACGGGGTGGTGACATCTGCCTGCTGGTCACACAGCATGTGTGACTTTACCACTCAGCAGCCTGGATTAGGATCACCGAGAGCTTCCACTGCCGGAGATGTGCGATGGTGTGTCCAGTCTCACATGGACGGCGAGTGGGGCCTGAGTCAGAGCCGGTGTCTGCCTTTCACGCTAGAACTGTGTTACCAGCTGCGGCACCTTAGGCTGCGTTTCTCCAGGCCCGCAACAAAGAGCAGGTTTCCCGTGGAGTGGTGCCAGTGGGGGGTCTCTGTAGATCCTGCCAGGCCTCCGCTGAATGTGGCAAGTGAGACTTCCCCATGGTTCATGATGGGCGCTCTGTGCTTTTCACATACATTTACTGTCAAACCCGATGACCGGAGTTTGGTACCGGATCCGCAAGGTGAGAGGAGAGAACCGACGCCCACACGTTTTCCCTGACTTCAATAAATGTCATAAAAAGTTTTAAAAGAGTGACTTTTCTGATTAACATCAGAAGGTTTTTTGATGTAGTGATTTTGTGAAACCTAGAGCCCATAGACCCAGATTCTGACCCGGTTTACAGCTCCCCCAGGTTGGTGATGGTCTCTCATATAAACAGGCATTCCAGAATGCAGATCAATGAGAAGTCAGCACTGGCTGATGGGTGTGTTTCGTTTTCCCTTCACGCTTTCATCCATTCTTTGATAATCTTCCCATCAGACAATACCCACCGGGGCTAAGCACCATGCTTGGTGGTCAGGAACCAAGAAAGAATAAGACACAAGCAAACGAACTGGTGTTTATGGAGCACTGATCTGTGCTCTGTGCCCTGCGGAGGGGCCCTGGTGTTCCGGGCCTGCTCTGGCGGAGATGCCACTCTAGACGGGAAGGCAAGCAGAAAATTGCTCCCGGTGTGATGCCACCGTCTCTGACAGAAGTGTGTTCAGGTGCCATGGAGCAGAGTGGGTACAGGTTCCCTCTGTCAGCGGCACAAAGGGCTTTGTGAAGGACATGACATTGACAGCAGGCCTCAAAGAAAAGCCAGCTATTAGTCCAGCATGAGTGAAGGCCAGGGGCATGACATCTGCTGTGGCTAAAGGGGGGGTCCTCAGATCTTTTGTGAATGGAGTATGCGAGTGTGTGTGTGCGTGCGTGCGTGCGTGCGTGCGTGCGTGCGTGTGTGTGTGTGTGTGTGTAGATGTTCCTGTGTGTTGCAGATGCATGTGTTTGTGTGTGTAGAGGTTCCTGTGTGTTGCAGAAGCATGTACACATGTGTGCAAAGGCAAAAGCCAGAGGTCAACATCAGGTATTTTCCTCAATCACTACTTCACTTTTACTTTTTAAAATATAGGCCTAAGAGGCTATAAAGGCGTGGTGGTGACGCACACCTTTAGTCCCAGCACTCAGGGGGCCGAGGCAGGTGGATCTTTATGAGTTTCAGGTCAGCCTGGTCTACAGAGTGAGTTCTTGGATAGCAAGGACTATGTAGAGAGACCCTGTCTCAAAAAATATATTTTTTATGTGTATGCCTATGTGCCTGGGTGGATGTATGAGCACCATGTGTGCGCATGTACCTGTGGGGGCCAGAAAAGGGCACTGGGTCCCCTGGAGTTAGCTACACATGGCTGAGAACCAATGCAGGTGCCAGGTAGGAACTGAACCCAAGTCCTGGCAAGAGGAACAAGGGCTCTTAATTGCTGAGCCATCTCTCTAGGCTCTTTACTTTATTTTCCAAGACATTCTCTCACAGAACCTGGAGCTCGCTAATTCCGCTGGACTGACTGGTCAGCAAGCCCCGGGGTCCTTCTACTTCTGTCTCTCCAGCCCCGGGGTTACAGGCATGCTCCTATGCTGGACTTTAGCATAGATTCTGGGCCTCTGAGCTCTGCTCCTCAAACTTACACAGCTAATTGCCAATTGAGCCCCATGTCCTTGGGTCCTCTGTGTGCTTCTGATATTGAGTGATTTCCAATTCAACTGTTTGGGGTAGGACCTAGGATTCTGGGGCCTTAATTAAGGCCCTAACTTACTTTGATATGAACCTGGGTCCGGGACTTTACCAGCAGGAAATGAAGATGATATAGACCAAGCTATGCAGGGTATCAAACGCCACACTAAGGAATTTAGTCCTTTCGGGTTCTCCATGGAGAGAGGCCATTGAAGTTTTCAAGGCCTGGAGGGACGGTTTGGGAGGGAGAACACTGTTAGCAGCCTGAAGGAAGAGAATCCAGTCAGGAAGCCCAGGCCAGTGAACCCAGGGCTTGAGTCAGTGCAGCAGTGGGAGGTACCTAAGGGAGGATCTGGAAGATGAGCATGGCCTAGGGCAGCCAGGTGAGGGGACAGGAGGGGAGGGGAGGGGAGGGAGGGGAGGGGAGGGGAGGGAAGGAGGCTGAAATGGGTCTCTGGGATGACTGGAGAGAGGGTCAGGATTCTTGTGGGATCAGGGTAAGAGGGGCATGGCAAGCTCCAATGTGTACGTGTTGTGCTTGGAATGTCTTAAAACCTCCAAGAAACCCTGGATAGCAGGTGGTCAAATCTGCTCCAGAGCTTAGACCTCCCTTCTTCCTTGAAGGGCACAGGAGTTGGGGAGACCTTGAGGAGTTTGCATCCACCTTCAAGGTGGGTGAAGCAGAAGTAGCAAAAGAGAATCCGGACCTGTGAGATGGCTCAGCAGGTAAAGGTCCTTGCCATGCAAGTCTGGCCACCCGAGTCCAATCCCTGGTGGCCACGTAAGGTGGAAGGAGAGACCCATCCCCGCAAAGTTGCCCGCTGACCCCCCCCACCACTAATAATGAGTCCAAAGAAGAAAAGACTCCAGTAGGAAAGCAAGCTCCTTTCTGCTGGCCTTGTTTTCCCTTTGCAGGTCACTGGGACCCACATGAGCAAGCGACTCGTACACAGGCCCTGAGACCATGGAGGTGGACGTGCGGTCTTGAACCGAAGCATCCTGGGCTCTAGCTCTCAGATTGTTTCCTCTGCTGAGTCTCCCAGAGGCAAACCCCATCCCCGAGTTCACAATAGAACAGTTCAAAGCCTGGGGGTGTATGGGGGGGAGTGAGAGGGTAAAGGGGAGGAAGCAAAGAGGTAGGTCCCTGCAAGAGGGGTGGGCAAATAGCTTACTGGCAGAACCCTACAGAGCATGCATGAGGTCCTGGGTTCTATCTCCAGCACTAGAAAAAAATTTTGTATTTGTGAGAGAGAGCCATTGGAGGTTAGCAACTTCAGTGGGGCCAGTATAGTTCACACCTCCCCCACCAGACTGTTTGGAAGCAAATCCCCCCCCCCCCGACTTTGTATCATTTCACTGGTAAATATTTCAGTATGTATCTCAAAAAAAAAAAAAAAAAGATAAGGGTTCTTTCTTTACCATAGTCACAATCCCATTATTGCCCTTAAAAAAATCTAACAATAATTCCTATTAAAGAAACCTATTGAGGGCAGTTTGACAAGACTCAGAATGGAGCTAGGCTGTCTGTACTTAAGCTGGCTCTGTCACAAACCCATGATAAGGAATTTAAATTCTCCCAAGATAATTACAGCCGAGGCGAGGAGATTGGAAAGGCAGGGGATTTTAGAAGCTTGTCGGGCCCTGGGAAGAAAATGTTATTTTAAAAGGAGGGGGAGGGGAACGGAGGTATAGAAACATTTGCAGAGTACAAAAGAGAACACTCCTCGACTTCCCTTTTCCTCACCCAAGGGCCTTTAGTCATAAATGAGAAATGGGAACCAGGTCTAAAGTGAAACCAATCAGATAAAAATAACAAATGAGGAATTGCAAGTAAATGCACAAAACAGATTGACGGGCTCATTTCCCACCCAGGCTATGCAGTTCCGTGCATTTCATAGGTCCAGGCAGTTAGTTAAATGGCTGCTCCTCAGAGGTCTGTGCATTCCTGTTAACTGATCAGTGAGGACTCTGTCCCTCCACAGGCCCAGTAGGCTTAGTTTCTAAGTTCAGATCATCTATGAACTTACTCTTCAACTTTGGGCAAGTTAGATCCTATCTCTGAACTGATTTGTGAACGGAGGGTGGTAGACTCCCAGTTTGCTGCGCCAATAAACTACCTGATAAAATGGTGCATGACTCCTGGGGTTCAGAAAGTGTTCTTGGGATTTGGTTCGATGTTCCTTCGCATCTGTGGAACGCTTCAATAAGCTAGATGAAGGATGCCATGGAGACGCCTGTGCTTATTAGGCTGGTTCGTGCTTTGGAAACATCCAGGGTTGTACTGTGCTAACCCCTGGAAAGAGAGTGAAAGGCATCCCTTGGGGAGCTCCTGAGAGGTGGTTAGGAAGGCATGGTGCTTGGAAGCCGCTCACAGCCATCCGCAGATGGAGTGGGTTGCCCAAAGCCCAGGAAACAAATTGTACAAATCGGTTAGAATGACTGTCCAGTGTCCCCGTCACACACACACATCATGGCGGGGAGAGGATTTGATGGGTGGCTGCCAGGGATTGGGGACCGAGATGGAGCTAGAGGAGGGGCTGGCAGAAGATGCCGGATGTTGCTGTCCTGTTTCTGGATCCTGGGATAGGGGCCTGTGGAATTGCATTTGATCAGAGCCTTAAGAACTGGTGTTGGAAGGGTGCCAGGCAGAGTAGGCAAGACAGAACAGACTCTGTCCTGGGGCGGAAGAGAAGCCCTCTCCAGGGTTCTGTTTCTGACAGGCTGCAGCATCTGGACAGAGGAGACGTGCTGGCCCTCAGCTCCAGCTGATCCCACTTCTCTTCCAGTTTCTCCAGTGTGTCTTGTTATCTCCATCACCAGGTCTCTGCCCATCCAGTCCTCTTCAGGAAGGCAGCTCTTTGCCCCTGGCCAGCCTCTGCTCAGACCTCCGTGCACACTGCTTATTCTTACCTGCATACCTGTTTCCAACAAGCCACTGTATTTCAGACCCTTAAAAACAAAACAAAGCTGTGCTCACAACCATAATAACTCTTTCTGTATTTGTCTCTTCTTAAAAATTAAAATTTTTATTTAATTTTATTTTTTAATTTCTATTTTTTTTTTAAAGACGGAGTCTCATGTAGGCCCGGCTGACCTTAAACTTGCTTTGTGTCAAAGGTGACCTTGAACTTCTGATATTTGTGCTTCTGCCCCACCGCATCCCAGTATTAGAATTACAGATGTGCTCCACTATGCTGGGCTTATGTGGTGCTAGAGGTGGAACCCAGGGCCTTGTGTTCTTTCAAACTGAGTTTCATCCTCAACCCTGGTTTTTGTTGTTGTTGATGTTAAGTTTTGTTTTAAGCTCAGGTATCACTGACCTGAAATTTGTAGTGATCCTCCTGCCTCAGTCGCTACTGCTGAGGCTCAACTACGTTTCTATTCGGAAAGCTGTGTGTGTTGGATGGGGTTGGCTTTTCAACCTGTTGGCCCTCACATCAATTTCTGAGGTCAACTGTGGTTCCTGGAGACAACTTCTGTCTCTTCCAAGTCCAGCCAGTCCTGGCCCTTCCTTAATTATACTCATAATGAACAACTATCTTCTCTCTGGCCCAGTGGTCCATGTTGGCCATCCCTATGACGAGCCAGCTGAATGAAAGAGTTCTAGCAAGAACAGCTAGGCACTGGCCAGTTTTCCCATCCACGTATCTACATGAGTCATAGACCTCTGTTTTGGAAGCTGCCCTGAAAAGCCGTTCGCCCCCACGGTGTCTGCCCCATAACTCTTGTAAAGATGTTAGGATGTTGTGCCCCTTGGTGATAGAGGAGACCCGTGGACAGGGGTGGATGTGTCTAGAGCGAGTGGAGGCTGGAGCACAGCCCTCACAGAGCCCAGGGCAGAGCCATCAGCACAGGGGTTTTTCAAATGTGGCCCCAACCGGCACTCTGTGCACTTGCCGGGAACTGCGTCAAAGCACCACACGCATCCCACCTGCTGGAGCAGGAAATGATGACCAGACTCGCCTCTGGCGCTTCAGATGCCTGCCCAGGTTTCTGACCCTCTGCTCTCTGCTCACTCCACTAGCTTTAAGCCAGGTATCAGCCCCGGAAAGGCCACCCTGATGCTTTCTCTCCCATGGACCTTTCTCTCACTGCAGCTTACTAGTGTGCAGATTACTGGTATTTGCTTTTATTTAAAATGTTTTCAGAATCGAAAATAAGCTTATCATAGGTTATTCCATTACCATGACAACCTGGCAGCTGGTAACAAAGAAGCAGGCAGTGCAAGGCGCTGGGGTCTCAGGGGCACCGAAGTAATTGCGGCTTTCTTATTGGGAGGTCATTGTATGTAGGCAGAGGCTCTTTGTTTCTCCTGACGCTCCCTCCTCTTTTCTCTGTTTCCTGCTTGGCCTCTTAGTCCTCTGTCATCTCACTGTAAGCAACACATGTTCTAATCCTTCTAGATCCTCCCAAGGCTGATGTATACAACCTCTCCTTTGAAAATAACAATATCATTGTTCAGGAGGCTAATGGGAACAGGGAGAGAGACTGAATTTTTTTTCTCGCCTAAATGTTATATGCAAATTTTCTTGGGCTGGAGAGACTAGCAGCACTTAATGCTTCCAGAGAACCCAAGTTCATTTCTCAGCACCCTTGTCGGGGGTGGGGGTGGGGGGGCTCACACTGCCTGTAACTCCAGCTCCAAGGGATCTGACATCGTCTTCTGGTCTCCATGGACACCTTGCACATGCACATTAAAATTAAAAAATATTTACATTTTTCTTAGACTGATTAATATATATCTTCCAGGAACATACATGAATACAATATAAAACCCAAAGGTACAACATGACATACATTAAAATGGCATATGCCTGTAATCTCAGCACTTGGGAAGTAGAGACAGAAAGGTTAGGAATTCAAGGCTAGCCTCAGTTGGCCTGGGCTACATGAGATGCTGCCTTTTCAAAACAGAAATAGAAGAGAACAAAACAAACAAATGGATTAAGTCTTGAGCTGGGTGTGATGGCATCTGTAACCCCAGCACAGGGGAAGTTGAAGCAGGAGGACCAGACTGGCTATGTGGCCAGACTCCCTCTAAACAAACCAACCAAGCCCGGGGAGCCTCCTCCAGGCTGTAGGTGCGGGCTTCCTTCCTGCAGAGACCCATTCTCTGTTTCTTGCGCATCCTTGCTGGACACCTGTGTGCATCGCGCAGTACTCCTTTACCTTGGGGCCTGCCTCCTTTCCTTCAATTTGCCTTAAGGATCCTTCTCCAGCATTCCAAACTGCCTCCTGCTTTCTGGCTTATGTTTTGTTTTGTTTAGACAGATTCTCAGTATGTAGTCCAAGCTGGTCTCAAACTCAAAATTCTCCTGCCTCGGTGGGCATTGCAAGCATGCATCACCCAGCTTGGCCTGCCCCATGCCTTTAAAATGCTACATAGTCCATGGCATAGATGAACCATCATCTTTCTAACGCCCCCTGTCGGTGACTGTTTGAGTTGCTTCAGGCTTTTGTTGTTGCTTTTTGAGCCTGGGTCCCTCAGTGTAGTCCTGACTGTCCTGGAACTCACTCTGTAGACCAGGCTGGTCTCACACTCACAGAGATCCACCTGCTTCTGCCTCCCTCCCAAGTACTGGGATTAAAGGCATGTGCCACCACGCCTGGCTGTTATTGCTATTTTTTGTTCCCATTTTTATAGCTGGGAAATCTGTGACTCAGAGAAACAAGTGCCCTGTGAACATGTAGGCATCCTCCTGCATTGCTTAGCTACAAAATATAAAAATAAGGGAAAGTTACTGATCCCCAAATTAAAAAAAAAAAAAAAAGCCATCCAGAGATCCGGCTTTTCTTCCTATCACTGTCTTATTGAACTCGATAGCGTTCTCACCATGAAAGCATGAGTACTGAGTTCATCTCTAGAATCCACACAAGAAAAGCCAGCTGTTTGCAATCTGAGTGAAGGAGAGGTAGAGGCGGGTAGGTCCCTGGGGCTTGCCGGACAGCCAGTCTGTCCTAACTGGCAAGTCCCAGGTCCCACTGAGAGACCTGTCTTAACAAAAAACAAGGTAGGTTTTTAGTCTCGATGCTGTCCATGTTCAGATCACTCCTGTCCTGGGGAGCACCCATCCCTTTAGTAAACTCTGTGGGGCTGTGAGGGTGACTCGGTGGGTAACTCACTGGCTGTGCAAGCATGAGGACCTGATGGACCCCCAGATCCCATTGAAGGCAGGATGAGGTTTGTCATTCTAGTGCTCCTGCAATGAGAAGGGAGGCAGAGACTGCACTGTCCCTGGAAGCCTGTGGGCCACCTAACCTGGTTTACGCAGCAGCCACCAAGAGATTTGTCTCAAACACAGGGGAAATCGAGGCCTGACACCTGAGGTTGATTTCCGACCTCCACATATGCACAGCCGTGTTCACACACACATGGATGTACACACAGACACACAAACACTAAGATTAAAACGAGTAAATAGGTCAATGAGACCAAAATAAACTGCCTCTGTTTCTATCACTTAAAAACAAACAAAACAGATGGTGTCTGAAAAACTGCACCAAAAGTTGACCTCTGACCTCCACATGTGCAGACACATACATATAAAATTCTGTTAACACCACTGTGTGTGTGATAAAGAAATAATCTTCGGTGGCAGAACTTTAAATCTGTCTTCCTTGCTAGATGATAATTTGTTAAGGTGGGGTCCACCTTTCCTCACTGCTTCCCCGGCAAGTGCTGACTGTAGGGGTAGGTGCTCCCAGCTGAAGAGGTGGCTCAGTGGTCAAGAGCACTGGCTGCTCTTGCAGAGGACCTGGGTTCAATCCCCAGCACTGACCACAACAGTTTGTAACTCCAGTTCCAGGGCACCCAATGCCTTCTTCTGACCTCTGAGGACACTAGGCACACATGTGTGGTGCACATACATACATACAGGCCAGACATTCATACACATAAAATAATGTAAAAAAGTCAAGAATAAGCATGCACGCGACAAGTGCCTATTGAATGAACGAATTGCAGGCTTGTTTGTGGTTTAGCCAAGGGGCTCGAAGTCCTGCCTTTGCATCCCGGCTACAACATTGATTAATGTTCTGTTAGTCAGAAGGTCGCTGTGACGGATGCCGGAGAGGAAACAGTCTAAAAGAGGACTCATTTTGACTCACAGCTTCAGAGATTTTCATCCACGGTTGCTTGGCTCCATTGCTCTGGGCCCGCATCACCGCAGAGAGGGTGTGGTGGAGCGTAGCTGCTCACCTGGCAGGCAGGAAAGCATGTACAGGAAGCCGCTAGAGACAAATTTCTTTCCCAGGCCTACTCCCATCAGGTCTGTTCCTACCAGGCTCCTCCCACCATGCTCCTCCCAATCATCTACTTCTTTCAAGTAGGCTCTATCTCATTCCCCACCTCCCATAGCATCATCAAATTATGAATCCATCAATGGAGAGCCATTAGGATTTAATCAATTCTCCAACACCCAGCTCTGAACTCAAACACATTGGGAAACAAGCCTTCAATTCACGAACCTTTTTGTTTTAAGGTTTATGTATGTGTTTGAGTGTTTTGTCTGCATGTATGTATCTCCATCATTGCATCCCTGGTGCTCACAGAAGTCAGAAGAGGATGCCAGATCCCTGGCAACTGGAATTACAGACAGTTGTGTGAGCTGCTGTGTGGGTACTGGGAACTGAACCTGGATCCTCTGTAAGACCAACAAGTGCAATTAACTACTGAGTCATCTCTCCACACTCCCCGACACGTGAACCTTTTGAGGGGCCACCTCGTATTCAGAATGCAACAACTTATAGCTAGATTCACCACCATTCAACCTCTCCGCCTCGGTTTCATCAGCATTGGTGGGAGGCTCACATGAGCAAATGCAAGTCACAGGCCTGTCGCTGCTGAGGTGGTCAGTGGTGAGGGCTCAGCCGTTACCAGAACTCAGTCAGGGCTCTCTGCTTCCCTCAGTGGCAGGCACTGCCTGGAGAGTCCCATGTGGGCATGGAGAAAGCTTCAGGGCCAAGATAATGTGAGCTGGACCCCGGAGGAAGAGTGGATTTCAGGGTACATGGTGAGAGGGCCAGCTCCCTTGACTGACTTCATCAACTACTCAACAGAGACGATGGTAACCAGTTTCTGTCCCCCTCTGGGAGGTGGTCCTGCTACAGACGTCCCTCAAGAGGAAAACACTACACAGTTAAAAGGCAGCGTTGTTATTCAGCTGGAAAAGTGACTTTGCAGGACAAGTGAGCTAATCCCTGCCAAATGCGAGCTTGCTTGTGCTGGGTATAATTGAATATTTAGTGTGGATTTAACCCGGGGAGCGGCAGTGCTCTCAGAGCCAAGGTTAATGGGGCACTTAATAAATGCGGAAGTAATTAATACTAACCAGATGCTGGTGTGGTGCCAGTGAAACTTCTGCGGCTTCCATGATAGAGGTGCTCCAGAGAGTCAAAGTTCTGGATGGGGGGACAGGAGACAGGGCTGGGGAGCCCTGGTCTGGATCTGCCTTTCTACGGTGCGCTCTGCTGAGAGGTTGACATTCACCTCTCCTGGAAAGCATCCCATGGCTTCCAAGTGCGTCTGATGTTTCTCCTGGGTTCTGCAAACACTTCTTGTACAAAACTGAAAATATTCTACTGTCCTGGTGACACTGAGGCGGGAAGATTGAAAGTCTGAGGCTGGTCGGGGCAGCACAGGCCCTGTCTTAAGAAAAACAAAATGAAGGAGGGAGGGAGGGAGGAAAGGAGGGAGGGAGAGGAAGAAAGAGAGGGGGAAAAGAGAAAATACATGTGGCATTAAAATAAAATAAAGGATTATTTGGGGGAAGGAGGCTGGAAAGAGCTAGGCAGAGGGATGAATGGACACAAAATACAATGACATATATGAATGAGGATGCCATGATGAAACTCACTACTTTGCATGCTAACATAAGAAACCGTAATGTGCTACTTATTGATATGGTTATCACTTCTGTCCACCCTGGCAATGTCTTTCCCAGTGTCTGGCAATTTTTGCTATTGCATTTTTGCCAAAACTGTTTTGAATTTCAGAATGGCCAGGGTGTTTGGATTTTCTTAGGAAGAGTGTGGTATTTTGAATGAGAATGGCCCCTATGGACTCATATGTTTGAATGCTTGATCTCCAATTAGTGGAAGTATTTGGAAAGGATTAGGAGGTGTGACCTTGTTGGAGTGGGAGTGACCTTGATGGAGGAGGTGTGTCTCTGGGGGTGGACGTTGAGGTTTCAAAAGCTTTTGCCAGGTATAGTCTCCCTCTCTGTCTTAGTTAGGGTTTCTATTGCTGTGAAGAGACACCATAACCACAGCATCTCTTATAAAGGATATTTAATTGTGGTGGTGGCTTACAGTTTCAGAGGTTCAGTCCATTTTCATCATTCCAGGGAGCATGGTGGTGTGCAGGTAGACATGGTGCTTGAGAAGGAGCTGCTACATGTTGATATGCAGGCCACAGGAAGTAGACTGTCTCACTGGGCATGACTTGAGCATACATGAGACCTCAAAGTCTGCCTCCACAGTGACGCACTTCCTCCAAGAAGACCACGCCTACTCCAACAAGGCAACCCCCCCTAATAGTGCCACTCCCTTTGGGGGCCATTTTCCTTCAAACTACCGCACTCTCTCTGCCTGCTGTCCGTGGATCAGGATGTAAAACTCTCAGCTACTGCATGATAATAAATTGTGGTTTGAATGAAAATGGTTCTCATAGACTCATAGGGAGTGGCATTGTTGGAGGTGTGGCCTTCTTCTTCTTCTTCTTTTTTTTAACTTTACCAGCTTTTATTCTACTAAGTTGCAGCGAAGATCTTGAATAAAAGAAAGTCCAGGGCCTGAGAGGACGAAGCAGGAAGACGAGTAGTTCTCCCTTCTCCTCCACGCCCCCTTCCGGTATGGCCTTCTTGGAGGAAGTGTGTCATTAGGGATGGGCTTTGAGGTTTCAGAAGCTCAAGCCAGGCCCAATATCACTCTCTTTTCCTGCTGCCTGCTCTCAGCTACCTCTCCAGCACCATGTCTGCCTACACGACATGACAAATGGACTAAACCTCTGAACCTCTAAGCCAGCCCCAATTAAATGTTTTCTTTAGAAGAGTTGCTGTGGTCATGGTGTCTCTCACAGCAACAGAAACGCTAACTAAGACAGAAGTTGGAATGGGGTTTTGTTGTGGTAGACCAGACCAGACCAGTTTTTGTTTGGAGGAATATGGAACACTTTGAAACTTGGACTAGAGAAGTGATTTAACTTTTCTCTTCTTTTCTTTCTTTCTTCCTTTCTTTTCTTCCTTCCTTTTTTTTTTTTTTTTTTTTTTTTTTTTTTTTTTTTTTTTTTTTGAGACAAGGTTTCTCTGTGTAATAGCCCTGGCTGTCTTGGAACTTGCCTTGTAGACCAGGCTGGCCTCCAACTCACAGAGATCCCCCTGCCTCTGCCTTCAGAGGGATTAAAGGCATGTGCCACCATGCCCTATCGGGATTGGACATTTTTAAGGAGGGCTTAATGGGCCCTCCTGGTAGGAGCATGGAAGACAGCTGTGCTGACGTCCAGCTCACGAGGTTACAGAGGTGAACAATACTAGCAGTTGTCATAGAAACCATTCTTGTGATATTTGGCAAAGAAATGTGGCTAGTTTTTACCTGTAGCCTACAAAATCTGTTGGAGGCTAATTTGGAGAGTTCTAGATGAATGTTGTTGGCAGAAGCAATTTCAAGACAGCCCCATATTGACTGTGTCACATGGTTGTTACTGTCACGCTTATGCAGATCTACAATTAAAAGGAGCAACTGGGGGCAAAGAGAAATAAAATGTGTGGTTTAAGGAGAAAAAGGAACAAAATTTTATAATGAAAATCTCACTGGGCAGTGGTGGCACATGCCTTTAATCCTAACGCTCAGGAGGCACAGCCAGGCAGATCTCTGTGAGTTTGAGGCCAGCCTGGTCTACAGAGCAAGATCCAGGACAGGCACCAAAACTACACAGAGAAACCCTGTCTTGAAAACAACAACAAAACAAATAAACAAACAAAAAAAGAAAGAAAATCTCCAATTTTTAGCTGGGTGGTGGTATTGCAAGCCTATAATCCCAGCACTTGGGAGGAAGAAGCAGGCAGATCTCTGAGTTCAGGGCCAGCCTAGTCTACAGAATGCGTTCCAGGAGACCCAAGGGTACACAGAGAAACCCTGTCTTGGGGGAAGGAGCAGAAGGAGAAGGAGGAAGAAAATCTCCAATTTGGGTTGATTGTAAAGTCAAAGAAAATGCACAGTAAGCACTATGCCCATCTGGACTCTACACTTCACACTCTGCCTCTACTGCTTTCTCGTGAACCCATCTCTTCACCCCATGGATGGTTTCTTCACTTCCGGGTCTGATGCTGGACGCTGGCAGCTGGGTGGCCTCCAGGATAGGCACACTTTTTACCTGGTGGTTGACTTTCAGGACGGTTAAGTGCTGTGCCTGACTTTGACATGGTACTTCTTGCACAGAAGTCCACTGTTCAAAGCAGAGGAAACACTTGGAGACGTTGCTGTAACCGTCTTTAGGAAGCACAGTCAACTACAGGGGACAATCAGCAAGGCCTTTTCAGAGATGTTGACATTTGGCCTGAGCCCTGAAAGATGAGAATGAGTGTGCCTTGCAAAAAGAAGAGGACATTCTGTTCTCAGCAGTGAAGTCTGGGCCAGAGAGGCAGCTCCACGCGGCCACCTGCACTAGCCGGAGGAATACTTTTCAGAGGCCTCTACTCAGGTGAACCTGGGGTTCTTGACTCCCCTGCAGAAAGAAATTCAGGATAAGCCTGTGTGAGGCAGAGTTGGAGTTTATTAGGAAGAGGTTTTAATACAGATTTAAGCACGGGGATTAATATAGAGGGACTAGGAAAAGCGTACACCCAAGTGAAGACATGGGCTCCAGTGTCTCAGCAGTTCCATATACACTATCTAGTGCTTTCTGAAATTACATTGTTCAAAAGGTTTCTCAAGCATGTTTTTTTTCTCCACTTCCCTCATCCTTGATAAATGAGATTATAGGATGGTTCCTAGGCTTCCTTCGAAAGGGTTACAACCTAATTAAGTAAAACCATGGGTCACAGATTTTGTACAAGGGAGTTAAGCCATTTTGTATTTATTTATTTGTTTATTTGTTTGTTTGTTTGTTTTTTTGAAACAGGGTTTCTCTGTATAGCCCTGACTCTCCTGGAACTCGCTCTGTAGACCAGTCTGGTCTTGAACTCACAGAGATCTGCCTGCCTTTGCCTCCCAAGTGCTGGGATTAAAGGCATGCACCACCACCTTGCTTGTTTTGTTTTTTACTGTAAGTAGAGTTTATAGTCTTGCTTATGAGATACCTAGAACATTGTTTTGTTTTGTTTTGTTTTTTCAAAATAGGGTTTCTCTGTGTAGCATTGTGCCTTTCCTGGAACTCACTTGGTAGCCCAGGCTGGCCTCGAACTCACAGAGATCCGCCTGCCTTTGCCTCCCGAGTGCTGGGATTAAAGGCATGCGCCACCACTGCCCGGCTGATACCTAGAACATTGTAAGCTTTCAAGTGGAAAAGGAGAAAGGCCATAATTGGTCATAGTCACTCAAGCTTTTAGTATGGGTCATTGCTATTTTAACATTATTTGAAATACCACTGTATAAAAGGAATTCTGTCTCTACGTAGGCAACTTTCACAGCAAATTTTGATACTAGTACTGGGATTCTTGATGCAGTTGGCAAGAGGTGTCCAGGGTGTAGAGACCCTTTCCTCTCCTGCTGTCCCTTTAATCTGAGTTGTCTTTCTATGCTGCCTCCATCCCAGGTGTGGGGACCAACAATGGTAAAGACTGGCATGTGAAAACACACCCTCTATCCACAACTATTTTCCTTCCCCTGTATCGAATGCATTAGTTACCTCTAATGTTTTGTGTGTATGTGTGTGTGTGTGTGTGTGTGTGTGTGTGTGTGTGTGTGTGTGTGTAAGTCAGAGGACAACTTTGTTTTTTTCGAATTGGCTCTACTGTGGATTCCGTCCACAGACTGAGCTCATGTCTCCAAGCTTGTGCAGCATGTGCATCTACCCGCTGAACCATCTCCCTGGCCCCCTAGTTCTCGTTCATCACCACGACAGAATACCTGACTTAAAGGGAGGAAGGGTTTGTTTTGCTCACGGTTTCAGTCCCTCTGGTGGGGAGAGCATGGAGGAGCAGAGCTGTTCAATCATGGCAGCCAGGCAGCAGGGAGCAAGGTGGAAAGAGGCCCGGACAAGATTCCCTCAGGGACTTACTCCAGGGCCTACATCATCCACCAAGGTTCTACCTCCTGCTTCATGTGCACGGATGCAGATTTGTGTGTGTGCATATGTGTTGGAGAGCGTGTATTTGTGTGTGCACAGGTGGAGGCCGGAGGGAAAACTGGCCGTCATTTCTCAGGAACTTTCCATCTAGTGTGTTTTGTTTGTGAGACGGTGTCTCACTATATGCAGCCCTCGCTGGCCTGGAATTTGCTGTGTTGACCAGGCTGGCTTTGAGGTCACGGAGCTCTGCCTGCCTCTGCCTCTTGAGTTCTGGGATTAAAGGCCTGTGTCACCATGCCTGATGAAGAGTGAGCACTCTACCCCCGCCATAGGGACCAGCTCTACGTGGTTTTTAAGACCAGGTCTCTCACGGGCTGGTAAAGTAGGCTAGGCTGTCTGGCCAGCGAGCCTCAGAGCTCTGCCTGCCTCTGCATGCCAGCACTGGGATTACACGCTAGCACGCCCACATTGTATGTGAGTCGTGGTGATTAAACTCGGGTCTTCTGTTGGCACAGCAAGCACTGTGCCGATTGGGTCTTCTCCTACTTCTCACCGCCTCTCTCAATCACCACCGTTACAATACACGATAATTAATAACATATTACTCAAGGGATTAACCCATTGATGATAAAGTTACAGACCTTAAAGACACACTCACTTCTCCAACCTCCCCTCCCCCAGTTCATCAATCCATCAGGCTCTGGGACACATTCCGTACCAAAGTACAGCATGCCTCTACTTTCCTTCTCCCATACCCGGTGATAGGCCACTGTCCTCCTTTGTCACTGTTGCTGTAGGAAAACACTCGGGGAGGAGAGGGTTTACTTTATCATTCAGGAGAGCCGGGGCAGGAGCTCAGGAGGCTGGAACCGTGAAGGAACACTGCTTCCTGGCTTACCCTCTGGCTTGCCCAGCTGCCTGCCTAGAGGTGGCGCTGCCCACCGTGCGCTGGGCCCTCTGGCATCAATTAGCAGTTAAGAAAATGCCTTGGACATGGTCATAGGCCGGTCTGATCTCAGCAGCTCTTCAGTTGAGGGCCCCATGTCTCAGGTGACTCAGATGAAGCTAACTGTGACACCGACCAATCGTCCGGGGCCCACAGAAAGCTGCACTCACATCTGTAGCATCTGTCTGTCTTGAACAGGCTGGCCAGGTTGTTCATTGGTTAATGTAGTCTCTCTGAGGCCTTGAGGGGGTTACTTGACTTTCCCAGGCTTAGCTCCCTTCACCCCTAAATGGAAATAATACTTTTAGCAGGGTAGGATCCAGACTAGTGCAAAGTACTTGTATCTAGTAAAAACGGAATAGACTGCCGGTGAAGGGCTGAGGAGAGGATGGCTCAGTGGTGGGTAAAGTACTTCCTGTGTGAGCATGAGAACTTGAGTTCCAATCCCCAGCACCCATGGAAAAAGCTCAGCATGGTGGCTTGCATCTATAATCCGAGCACAGGGTGATCCTGGGCTTCATTAGCCAGCCATTCTAGCCAAAATGGTGGACTCCATGTTTAGTGAGAAACCCTGTCTGAAAAATGTGGAGAGCAATAGAGGAAGATACTCAACATTGACCCCTGGGCTCCACACGCACACACAGAAGCATGCACCTGCACACACACACACATGCATACACATGCATCCACTATATACAAAACCACACACAAACAAAAAAATTCATGCAATACTCCAACCTGTCCGGTGTGGAGCCATGTGAGACGGCACAGACATGGTTAGAGACAAACCTGCCACAGAACTATTAGCTACCTGCTAATAGAGCCATGCAGGGCGTGGGGAGAAGCTAAATTCAGCAGGAGTCCTCTAGAAACTTCCAAAAAGTAAGGAGTAGCTGTGCTGCAGCAGCTACATTGGGGATCTTTTTACCTTTGGAGACAGACAGTAACAGGTTTCAAAGCACTGTATACCTGTATTAGACAGTAACAGGTTTCAAAGCACTGTATACCTATATCAGGCAGTAACAGGTTTCAAAGCACTGTATACCTATGTTAGCAGTTAGGCCTTGGCTGCCACAACACTGTGCATGTCACACACTGGGGGTGACCTGAGCAGCAGACATTTATTTTATTAGCCAGGAGTCTGGAACAAGTAGTCTGGTGGCACTTCTGAAGGCTTGAGAAACCTGTTCCATGGCTGTCTCAGCCTCCCCCCCCCCCATGGCTTGATGGAGGAGGGGAGAATTTTGGTGTTTCTTGACCTATAGGAGCATCCCTCTATGTTTGCCTTCCTCCTCACGTGACATCCTCATGGGTGTATCTGTATCCAAACTCCTTCTTCTTTTTTTTTTTTTGAGACAGGGTTTCTCTGTGTAGCTTTGCGCCTTTCCTGGAGCTCACTTGGTAGCCCAGGCTGGCCTCAAACTCACAGAGATCCGCCTGGCTCTGACTCCCAAGTGCTGGGATTAAAGGCGTGCGCCACCAACGCCCGGCCCAAACTCCTTCTTTTTAGACTAGATTTTAAAAAAAAATATTAAATTTTTTTCTATTTTTAAAATTTATTTTTCTTTTTTTCCTTTTTTCTTTTTCTTTTATTTTATTTTACAATACTATTCAGTTCTACGTAACGGTCACAGATTCCCTTGTTCTCCCTCTTCCTGCCTCCCTCCCTTTCCCCCCAGCCCATCCTATTTATTTATTTTTCTATTATCAGCTTGATACAGTACAAATTCTTATCCTAATAGTGAAATGTTTCACTGAGGCTTGCCCAGTGATTGAGTGAAACCAAAACTTACTATAAGCCACAATCATCCTATGATCCCCCCTGCTATGTAGCCTCCCTGGATCTGTGGGTTGCAGTCTGATTGTTCTTTGCTTTATATCTAGTATCCACTTATGAGTGAGTACACACCATGTTTGTCCTTCTGGGTTTGGGTTACCTCACTCAGGATGATATTTTCTAGTTCCACCCATTTGCCTGCAAATTTCATGATACCATTGTTTTTCTCTGTTGAGTAGTACTCCATTGTGTATATGTACCACATTTTCTTAATCCATTCTTCCGTTGACGGGTATCTAGGTTGTTTCCAGGTTCTGGCTATTACAAATAGTGCTGCTATGAACATAGTTGAGCAAGTATCTTTGTGGTATGATTGAAATTTTAAAATTTATTTTACATACCAACCACAGTCCCCCGCCACTCTCCTCCCGTCCCCTCCCTCCACCTCCTTTCTACCTGCCCCCTCTCCCCATCCACTCTTCAGAAAGGGTAAGGCTTCCCATGGGAGTCAACATCGCATGGCATATCAAGTTGAGACAGGACTAAGCTCCTCCCCGCTGTATCAAGGCTGAGCGAGGCAACCCACCATAGGGAATAGGTTCTACAAAGCCAGTTCATGCTCCGGGAGACAGATCCTGGACCCACCTCTAGGGACCCCACAAACAGACTAAGTTACACAACTGTCACTCACACGCAGAGGGCCCTGGTCGGTCCCATGCAGGCTCCCTAGCTGTCTGTCTGAAGTCCGTGAGCTCCCATGAACTCAGGTCAGCTGTCTCTGTGGCTTTCCCTGTCATTAACTTGATCCCCCTGGCTTATACCATTTTTTTTCCCTCTCTTCAACAGGACTCCTGGAGCTCAGCCCAATGCTAGGCTGTGGATCTCTGCATCTGCTTCCATCAGTTACTGGATGAAGGTTCTATGATGACAATTAGGGTAGTCACCAGTCTGATTACAGGAGAAGGCCAGTTCTGGGACCCTCTCCACTATTGCTAGGAGTCTTAGCTGGGGTCATCCTTGTGGATTCCTAGGATTTTCCCTGGTACCAGGTTTCTTCCTAACCCCCTAATGGCCCCCTCTATCAAGATGTTTCTTTTGTTGCTCTCACTCTCTGTCCCTCCCCCAACTCAACCATCCCAATCCCTCATGTTCCTATCCCCCAGCCCCTCCCCTGTATCCCCTCTACCCAACCCCAGTATGCCCAGAAGATCTCATCTATTTCCCCTTCCCAGGGCAATCCATGTATCCCTCTTAGGGTCCTCCTTGTTACATAGTTTCTCTAGGGCTGTGGATTGTAGCCCAGTTATCCTTTGCTTTACATCTATCCACTTATGAGTGAGCACATGCCATATTTGTCTTTCTGGGTCTGTGTTACCTCACTCAAGATGATTTTTTTTTCTGGTTCCATCCATTTGCCTGCAATTTTCGTGATGTCATTGGTTTTTTGCCATTGAGAGTAATACTCTATTGTGTAAATGAACCACATTTTCATTATCCATTCTTTGGTTGAGGAGCATCTAGATTGTTTCCAGGTTCTGGCTAGTAGGAGTAATGCTGCTATGAACACAGATGAACATGTGTCCTTGTGGTATGAATGACTGAGCATCCTTTGGGCATATTCCCAAGAGTGGTAGTGTAGCTAGAGTTTTCCTGCCTTGCCCACAGTCAGGACAAATCTTTGTCACCCACCAGTCCCACAGTGGCTCAGACCCAACCAAGTAAACACAGAGACTTATATTGCTTACAAACTGTATGGCTAGGGCAGGCTTCTTACTAACTGTTCTTATAGCTTAAATTAATCCATTTCCATCAGTCTATACCTTGCCATGTGACTCGTGGCTTACCAGCATCTTTTCATGCCGCTTGTCAGGGTGGTGACTGGCAGTGAGTCCTTCTGCCTTCCTGTTCTTTTATTTCTCCTCTCTGTTAGTCTCGCCTATACTTCCTGCCTAGCCACGGCCAATCAGGTTTTATTTATTGACCAATCAGAGCAACACATTTGCCATACAGACCATCCCCCAGCACAGCCCGTGGTCCTAATCATCTTCTATGCGGACCTGCTGGGTAAAGCCACGAGGAACCCAAGAACGGGCACCCACAGGACATACAGAACATCCCACAGCAGTGGTATCACTGGGTGTTGAGGTAGATTTATTCCCAATTTTCTGAGAAACCATCATACTAATTTACAAAGTGACTGTATGAGTTTGCATTCCCACCAGTAGTGGAGGAATGTTTCCCTTGCTCCACATCCTCTCCAACATAAGCTGTCATCAGTGTTTTTGATCTTAGCCATTCTGACAGGTATAAGATGATATCTCAGAGTTGTTTTGATTTGCATTTCCCTGATGATTAAGGATGTTGAGCAATTCCATAAATGTCTTTCAGCCATTTGAGATTCTTCTGTTGAGAATTCTCTGTTTAGATCTGTACCCCATTTTTTAATTGGATTATTTGGTATTCTGATGTCTAGTTTCTTGAGTTCTTTATGTATTTTGGAGATCAGCTCTCTGTCAGATGTGGGATTGATGAAGATCTTTTCCCATGCTGTAGGCTGCCGTTTTGTCTTATTGAGGTGTCCTTTGCTCTACAAAAGCTTCTCAGTTTCAGGAGGTCCCATTTATTAATTGTTGCTCTCAGTGTCTGTGCTACTGCTGTTATATTCAGAAAGTTGTTTCCTGTGCCAATGCATTCAAGGCAACTTCCCACTTTCTCTTCTATCAAGTTCAGTGTGACTGGATTTATGTTGAGGTCATTGATGCACTTGGACTTGAGTTTTGTGCACAGTGACAGATATGGATCTATTTGCTGTCTTCTACATGTTGGTATCCAGTTATGCCAGCACCATTAGTTGAAGATGCTTTCTTTTTCCCATTGTACAATTTTGGCTTCTTTGTCAAAAATCAGGTGTTCATAGGTATAGACTAGATTTTTAACATTTATCCAGTTGAGCTCCTCCTCCTCCTCCTCCTCCTCCTTCTTCTCTCTCTTTCTCTCTCTCTCTCTCTCTCTCTCTCTCTCTCTCTCTCTCTCTCTCTCTCTTTTGAGACAGGGTAGCTTTGGAGCCTATGTAACTTTGGAGCCTATCCTAGAACTCACTTTGTAGACTAGATGGCCTTGAACTCACAGAGATTCACCTGCCTCCGCTTCCTGAGTGCTGGGGTTAAAGGTGTGCGCCACCATTGTTAAGCACTTTTTTTCTCTTAAAAATATTTATTATTGGACTAGAAAGATGTCTCAGCAGTTAAGAGCACTGGCTGTTCTTCCGGAAGACCTGGGTTCAATTTCCAGCACTCACATGGCAGCTCACAGCTGTCTGAAACTCCAATTCCAGGGGATCCAACACCCTCACACAGACACACATGCATGCAAAACACCAATACATATAAAATAAATTATTAAAAATATATATTTATTAGTGTGTGTGTGTGTGTGTGTGTGTGTGTGTGTGTGTGTGTGTGCATGCATGACGTGGGCAAGAAGGCACACATGCTATGGCACACATGTGGTGGTCAGAGGACAACTTTGTGGAGTTGTCCACTTTTATGTGGGTTCTAGGGATTGACCTCAGGTTACCAGACATATGCAGCAGCACTTTGACAGAATAAACTATCTCCTTGGCCTTCTTTTTTGTTTGCTTGTTTGAGACAAGTTCACTTTATTTAGTCCTGGAAATTGTTATGTAGATTGGGCTGGCTTGGAACTCATAGAGATCCTCCTGCCTCTGCCTCCAAAGTGCTGGGATTAAAGGTGTGTGTCACCATACCTAGCTTTTTTTTTTTTTAAGACATTGTCTCATCTTGTAGCCCACCTTCAAACACATGATAACCCTCCTGCCGCAGGCTCCCAAGTGCTGAGATTACAGGTGTGAACCACTATGTCCAGCTGATATACTTTTATAATGATCCTGTCTCCACAACTTGGTAAAGCTCATTTTCTGGTATGACAATGAATAAAGAAACAGGGTGGTGGACCTCAGGGCCTCCATAGAATAAGAAGCCCTGGATCAGCCAACCCAGCAAGAACGGGAGAGGGAGAGGACCTCGGCTGCTGAGAATGCCCTGTTCCAACTCGGCCCCAACACTGAGTTTCCATCCCAGACCCTTGGAAGGAGAGGAGGGGCTTAGGGAGCCCTATTCTGTTCTGTTCATACCATCAATAAAGTTCACTGCACTCCTCCCCCCCAAAAAAAGATCCTGTCTCCAAATAGTAGTGAAGGTTGGTTCCAATATATCTTTGGGTGGAGGATATATAACTCGACTCATAAAACATCTTCCTTGCTAGGTATGGTGGCTCACACCTTTAATCCCAGCACTAGAGAGTCACAGGCAGACCTATCTCTGTGAGCTCAAAGCCACCTGGTCTATGTAGAGAGTTCCGGTCCAGCTAGGGTGACATAGTGAGACCCTGTCTCAAAAACAAACAAACAAAAACAACCCCAAAACAAAACTGCTGTCCTTATCCAGGCTTCATACTGACCCCTTTAGGACAAGTCCTGTGTTAAAGATTTGTTCCCTTCCGACCTCGGCTCCATCTCTGTATTAGCTACTTTCTTTTTTGTTTAGTTTTCCTTTATATATATTTATGACATTGTCTCATCATGTAACCAGGCTGGGGCTCTCTTTGTATTTCAGAAATATTCCCTTTTCTTTATATACAGGCCAGAAGAAAGCTTCTGACCCCTTGGAAATGGAGTTATACAAGATTCTGTGCCACCATGTGGGTGCTGGGAACTGAACCCAGGTCCTCTGCAAGAGCAGCAAGTGCTCTCAACCCCTGAGCCACCACCTCTCCAGCCCCTAGTCACTTGCTTATTGCTGTGATAAAATACTTTGACAAAAGCAACTTAGGGAGTTCATTTTGACTCACAGTTTGAGACTATAGTCTGTCATTGGGAGGAAGTCACAGCAGCAAGGGTTTGGAGCAGCATGCTTGAGGTTTCATCCACGGCGTTGGAAAAGAAAAAAAAAAAAAAAAAAAACCAGAAATCCATCTACACAATTGATTTCGGGGCTGGGGATGACTCCATGGGTAAGAGCGCTCTCGGAGCAAGCATGAAGATATGAGTTTGAATCGCAAGTACCCAAGTACAAAGCCAGGTGCGGTCACACAGACACCTTTAACCCCAGTGCCAAGGCAGAGTGGAAACAGGATCCTGGGACTTCCCTTTCTTTCTCAAGGGAATAACGTGGACACCTGCTGATACACGCCTCTGGCCTCAGTCTGTATAGGTGCACACACACGTGTGCATATGCCACACCCATACCCAGCCACCCACACCTACACACCCCACACACAATTAAAAGATTTAGGGGTCAGAACCGCAGTCAGCTGACCTGGGACTGGAGGATGAACTCTGGAGATAGTTAATCCATTTGGCTGCCATGGTGAGTTAGTTGTCGACCGGAGGCTTGGTAACTGCCCATGTGAACCTCACTATGTGGGATTTCCCATGAGTGATCAAGAGAGAGCAAAGAGGAAGTCACAGTGTTTTTCTGACTTTGGAACTCAAGCTCTGTATTTCCCCAATATCCTATGGGTCACACTTGTCAGCCCCATATAAGAGGCGACTGTAAAAGGCATGGCTATCAGGCACCGCTAACATCACTGCCTATTGTGGAGGCTGGCTACCACCCTCTGTCTAAACTGGCCACATAACACACCCGGCTCATTTACTCCGATACTCTGTTTTGCCTTTCAAACACTTATCGCATTATGAAATCCATATCCACATTTGATTTCCCTCTCTGACTATAAGTTCCATGGGAGCAGAGATGTTCAGTGGCCGCTTTTAAATTTATTATGGTGATTTCTTTTTGTCTGAATTATGGCACATGAGTCTGTCTTCCCCTTATAGTGTAGGTTTCCAGCTCAGACTTAGAATTCATTTCTAGTGTGGAGACAGTCTGCAATCAGACAGGAAGATCGCTCCAAGTTCGAGGCCAGTTGGGGCTGCACTGTGAGCTCCGTCTCAAATCAAACAAAAAATCGTTAAGGCGGCATGATGAGCGCGACGAAGCCGTAGCCCCAGGAAAGCCGGCAGAGCGGAACCTGCGGCTGCTTTGGGCGCGTCGCTTCCGGGTCTCGAGGAAACACTTCCGGAGCAGCGGAGCGGCGGTACTGGAGGTAAGTATTCAGGTGCCGGTGGCCGGCCGGGGGCGGGCGGGATCGGGGCGGAGCTGCCGGCCTCTGCGGCTTCCCCGGGCCGCGGAGGAAAGTTAACTTGGGATGGGCAGTCTGCGTGCCGAGAAGACGGGGGCCTCGCCTGGGTCAGAGCTCGGGGTCCGCAAGGCCAGGGCCCAGCCTGCCCTCCGCCCGGTGGAGCCGGCATGGCAGCTCGGGCGTGCCCCGCCCTGCCGTGTAACCCCCGACATCTCGCCTTTTCCCTGCCTGGTTTCCTCCTCCGCAAAGGGGCACCGAAGAGACCATACATGTGAAAGTGCTCAGGTGCACGGAATGTGCTTGAGAGACAACTCTGGAAAAGAAAGGGACGATGACGCAATGGCCTCCCACTTAGTTGCGGTTTCCTTTACCCGTAACCTGAAAATAGTAAGCGGAAGACTCCAGAAACAAACAGCCCGTGGCTTTTAAGTTCTGTGTTTTGAGTAGCATGTTGAAGAAGTCAGTGGTAGAGTGCTTACCCAGCGTGTTTGAGTCCCAGGTTCAGCTCCCGGTACTGTTCTTCCCGGCCTCCTAAGAAAGAGTAGCATGATGAAGTTTGACCCCTTCCTGCTTTCCACGGACATCATCTTGCTCACAGGATCCCTGCATGTACGCTACCCACTCATTAGTTACTGCGAACAGCTGACTGTGCCAAGTAACCCCATGTAATCAGCACGAAAGTGGAAATGCTAGCTTTTCGGTTTTGCCGATGCAAAACCAAAAAGTGCTAATGTTAGGTAAAAAAAAAATGCTTGGCAAAAAGTAAATAAAATAAAATAAAATAAACCCAAAGACTAAAGTTGCTAAAATCTTCAGTAAGAACAAATCTTTTATTGTTGTTGTTTTTTGTTTGTTTTCCGATACAGGGTTTCCCTGTGTAGCTCTGGCTGTCCTGGAACTCATTCGGTAGACCAGGCTGGCCTCGAACTCAGAGATCCACCTGCCTCTGTCTCCTGAGTGCTGGGATTAAAGGCCTGCGGCACCGCTGCCCTACAAGAACAAATCTTGTATCTGTGAAATTACGAAGAAGAAAAGCTTGTGCTGACTGTGGTGTTGCAGCCCTCTAATCCCAGCATTTGAGGCAGGAGGTAGAAGGAAAGTGGGTTCGAAGTCAGCCTGGGCTCGATTGCCAGATTTGTGTAAAAACAAACAAATTAGGGTTGGAGAGATGGCTCCGTGGTAAAGAGAGAGCCCTTGCTGCTCTCCTAGAGGAACGGATTTCACATCAGGCAGCTCCCAACCAGCTCTGAAGTGTCCAATGCTTCTGAGGCTTGTGTACAAAACAGGCAGACACAGGCAGCTACTCAGAACTGAAAAGAAGTATTTAAAAAATTAAAATCGGGGCTGGTGTGTAGCAGAGTTGGGAGAGAGCTTACCCAGCATGCGGGAAGCGGTGGGGTTTATCCAGAGCACCATAAGACCCGTGTGCTGGAGCAGACCCGTGTGGTAGAGCAGACCCGTGTGCTGGAGCACTCCTATACTCTTGGCTGCATGGCAAGTGTGAGGGCTACATGAGAACTTTTCTCAAATCTAAATAAGTGGCCCAGGTTACAGCCACAGTGCCTAGTAAGTGATTACTTAGGGTAGAGAGGCCATTACATTGTGAGTAGAAAACAAGACTGGTCTTCTACTGGACAAGATGCCATATGTCAGACCTTTACGTCTGTGTGGAGGCTTCAGCTCGGCAGGCCCTGAAACAAGAGCGCAAAGCCACTTCCTGGGAGTAAGGATTGGCTACGCAGGGTTAGGAACGGTTTGTTCTGAAAAGCTCTGCATGGAGGCTGTAGCTGCCAATGAAGCCTCTGCCACATTCCCACACACCCAGCAGAAGCAGAACACACTGAAGGCCGTTGCGAAGTGCCAGCGAGGGGGGAATTGGAAGATGTTGGCTTTTCTGTGATGGAAGAGGACGATGAAGCAGAGCTAGCCATGTGGACATCATCAAAATTTGTCAACATGTTTCAAGTTCTACATGCCCCGAAGAATAAGATTATGGATTATGATCCTTGATGGAACAAAACATTGAAGTCATCCATGGGATCGCTTAAGGACTGTAGCCCCTGCAAACATTATTGATGAATTAACAGACAACTTCAGATTGATATGCCATTAAACATTTTATTTGTTTATTTTTAGACAGGGCTTCACTGTATAGTTCTGGCTGGCCTGGAACTCAATATGTAGACCAGACTGGTTTCGAACTCATAGAGATCTGCCTGCCTCCCTCGTGTGGGGACAAAAG
Organism: Peromyscus leucopus; assembly: GCF_004664715.2. Classification (NCBI taxonomy): domain Eukaryota; kingdom Metazoa; phylum Chordata; class Mammalia; order Rodentia; family Cricetidae; genus Peromyscus; species Peromyscus leucopus. The sequence continues at coordinate 133,802,799 of NC_051066.1, forward strand.
GCATGTGCCGCCATACCTGGCAACTGCATTGTCTTTTTGAAAGGTTTTTATTAACTGGAGTTTTTAGGGCCAAAGTCTGGGCTCTGAGAGTGCTAATAAGGGAGATTTGACCACTGGTCCCCAATATTTCAATTTATGAGACAACTCACAGCGAGAAGCAGTAAGAGGAGATGATTCAGTGTGCCCACATTGGGAAAGGAACAAATAAAGGCCTCTGACTTCCGGTTCCTCCCTGGAATACTGACATGAGCTTTAGGCATAACTAGAGGGGTAGAGGTGTGCATAGCTGAGCAGTCCTGGTCAGGATGCGGTCCCTTCGGCCACTGGTCCACCACTGCCCTGGCTCCAGTCTGCCCTGCACCGTCATCTGATGCTTTGTAAACAGTGAAATTCTTTCTGGGCAAGTTTCTCTTGTGACTGGCACCAGAGCTTCATCCTTTCTCTTTCCCCAGCATGAGATCCCTAGGGAAATATCGCCTCCCTTTCACCAGGTGTGGTGGTACATGTCTTTAATCCTAGCACTAGGGAAGCAGAATCAGGTGGAGCTCTGTGAGTTCAAGGCCATGGAGATCTACTTGGCAAACTCCAGGCTAGCTAGGCTAGTGAGACTGTCACAAACAAACACATAGAGTGTCTCCTTTTCCAGCCGTGGTGGTTACAGTGCTTATTGAAAAAAAAAATGCTAGGTGGCAGTGGCGCACGCCTTTAATCCCAGCACTCAGGAGGCAGAGGTAGGTGACTCTCTTTGAGTTCAAGGCCAGCCTGGTCTACAGGGCGAGTTCCAGCACAGCCAGGACTACACAGAGAAACCCTGGCTGGAAAAACACAAAAGAAAAGAAAAAGTCGTCAGCTGTCACAGGTCCCCAGCCACCGTTACCCTCTGCTCCTGACACCCAGCCATTCCCATCATAACTATGGCTTGAATGGTTCCCCTTTGTTGTCAGAAAGTCAGAGGCAGCCTAGTGCTGCATCACAACACCCACCTCACCCACCACACCTTATTTCACCATACAGGCATTGTGTCATCCATTCATCACAACCTGGGTTTGATCCTTGGGACTCACATGGTAGGAGAGAACTGACCCCCAAAGTTGTCTCCTGACTGCCTGTCACACAGGGTTCTCCCCACCCACTAATAATAATAGATGTAATTCATTTGTCTAAAGATACCTAGAGCCAAAGGCCAGATTTAACGAGCTTTGTTGCAGCAGATTCGTTATCATTGTTAATCTCTCGCCGACCTCATCTGTAGCCTTTATCACAGCTGTGTGTAGAGAGGAAAACAACATATTTAGGGTTCAATATGAGCATGGTCTCAGGCATCCACTGGATAAGAAAGAACAACTCTGGTATCTCATACTTTTAAAGGACAATAAATGGATCAGCAATAATATTTTGCAAGATGGCTGCACATCAGTTTCAGGCCACCAACTACCGACTCCCTTTAGGAGGCAGCTAAGCTTTCCATCAGACAAAACTTACCCAATTTTGAGCAGTTCTTGAGAACTTGTCACGATTGCTATAAGGAAGTATCTACTGACATTTTTCTATTCCCCTGCCTCTTTTTAGTTGAATTCTCAGAACAGCTTTGGAAAACCCCCTCATTAGGAGGCAGGAATCCCTGCCCAGAGTACGTACAGCATCCGGGAACAGTTGGGAGATGCTGAAACCTCTGGCAATTTTGGAATCTATGTTTTCAGAGTTAGTACTTGATACATCTTGCGATCTCTATGCGTGCCTGTAGTTATTTATTTTGAAATGTTGTTGGTTTAGAAGCATCTTAAGGGCTGGGGACGTAGTGCAAATGAAAGTGCTTTCCTAGCGTGCAAGATGATCTGTCTGGGTTCAATCCTCAGCACTGCATAAATGGTGACTGATGGTTCATACCTGTAATGCCAGTTCTGGGGAGGTAGAGAGAGAGAGGGCCAGAGTTCAGGATCACCCTTGATACATAGTGAGTTCAAGGCCAGCCTAGGATACATGGGACTGGCTCAAACAATATTTAAAAACAATTTGGTGTGTGTGGGGGGGGGAGGGGGAGGCTGGAGAGATGGCTCAGCAGTTAAGAGCACTGGCTGTTCTTCCAGAGGTCCTGAGTCCAATTCCCAGCAACCTCATGGTGGCTCACAAACTTTTGTAACGGGATCTGATGCTCTCTTCTGTCATGTAGGCAGACATGTAGATAGAGCACTCGTATGCAAAAATAAATCTTAAAAAAAATACCCCCCAAAATTTTAGGTTTATGGCTATTTTGATACACTATTGAGTTTCCAGATAGAACATTTACCATAATTAATGAACAGTACATCACCATTAACCGGAATCCCTGCTTTGTTCAGATTTCCAGTTTCTTCCTAAAGCCCTTCCTCTGTACTCTGTCCAGGATAGCACAGTACATCCAGAGAGCCCGTCTCCGCAGGCTCCCCTTACTGGCCACAACAGTTTCTCAGACGTCCCTGTTGTAGATGACCCTGATGGTTTTGGGGATTACTAGTCTGTCAGATATCCTGCAGAAGAACCTCCTGGTTGAGATATGTCTCTTTTTCTTGTGAGCAGACTGAGTCACAGGCTTCGAGAAGGAAGGCCCCCAGAGGGGCCTGCTGTGGGTGTGAGTGTCACTGTTGATACTGTCCAGGGTCTCTTGGCTTCAGGGAGTGGTCAGGTAACTCCAGAGTTACTCCCGCTCGGCTTTGACACTGTCCTTGTAGAAGAAAGTCGTTATGTACGGCCCACGTTGGGATTGTGGAAGTATATGCTTCACACACAGGCGAGTGGCTGCGTCAACTGCAGTTCATATGAAAGACGAGTCTGTTCTCTGCTGGTCGTCTCTGCGTCAGTATTTTATACCCGGGCTTCTTGTTCTTGTGTCCCAACTTGGGCTGCTGAAACCCTGCTCTTGACAATTCCCTGGCAATGTTCGCTTTGCTTTTTTGTATTTTAAAGCACTTGCATGCTTTCTGCCCCAGGCTCATCCTGTTTATTCCTGCTTAGAAATTAACCACTTCCTTAAGGAGTCCTGGTTTCTTTTATGGAAGCCCAGAAACCAAGATGTGGACACATGTGTGCTCATTGCTCCTGGGGCATTCTTGTTTCTGTGTTTTCTCAGTGGCCAGAGGATGATATGTATGTGTATACATGGCTATAAATATTTCTGTAAATGTCTATAGTAAGTACACTGTGTCTCTAATCCTTGTCTAGTATCCTGTGAATGATTGTAGCTTCCTTCTCTTATCTGGAACCTCCCCACTGCAGCAAACCCAATTTCCCTGGGGTAGTTTGAATGTAATTGGCCCCCATAATCTTATAGAGAGTGGCCCTGCTAGGAGATGTGGCTTTGTTGGAGTGGGTATAGTCTTGGGGGAAGTGTGTCACTGTGGGGGAAGGCTTTGAGGTTTCCTGTGCTCAGGATACCACCCAGTGTCTCAGTCGACTTCCTATTGCCTGCAAGAAGTAGGACTCTCAGCTTCCTCTCCAGTACCATGTCCGCCTGCAAGCCGCCATGTGCCATCATGATGGTAATGGACTGAACCTCTGAAACTGTAAGGGAGCCACCCCAATGAAATGTTTTCGTTTTGAGATTTGCTGTGGTCATGGTGGTTTTTTTTTTTACAGTAATAGAAACCCTAACTAAGACATTCCCCCATCTATTCACTTACAATCAGTCCTGGCGTGTGTGTGCGATGGCTTCCCAACTGGACCAGGTAGAAAACAGCTTTTTTGTTTGTTTTTGGTTTTCAATACAGGGTTTCTCTGTGTAGCCCTAGCTATCCTGGAACTCACTCTGTAGACCAGGCTGGCCTTGAACTCGGAGACTTGCCTGCCTCTGCCTCCTGAGTGCTGGGGTTAAAGTGCCACCGTGTCCAGCCTGGGAAGCAGCTTTTGGCAGCTGGTGTGAGGTACCTATGCGAAGTGCCTATGCGAGGTGCCTATGCCAGGTGCCTATGCAGCTCCTCCAGCCTTTGTTTTAGAGATGCCTCTCGTTTTCAGAGTCACTCCCGCCTGGACCTCGTTCCCACCACCTCCTCAGTGTTTAAGATCCATCAGACTCAGAATGGCGCCCTGTGTTCCCTTCTCAACACTTAAAACCGTTTGCCGGCTGGGCAGTGGTGGCGCACGCCTTTAATCCCAGCACTCAGGAGGCAGAGCCAGGCGGATCTCTGTGAGTTCGAGGCCAGCCTGGGCTACCGAGTGAGTTCCAGGAAAGGTGCAAAGCTACATAGAGAAACCCTGTCTCGAAAAACCAAAAAAAAAAAAAAAAAAAAAAAAACATTTGTGTACATTGTGATGTGGCTTTTTCTAGGGGGTTTTGACCTTCAGGGCTTAACATTTTCTGTTTACAGTATTAAGCTGAGCACTTTCCCCTCCAAGTATTTGAACTTCATTCATAATTTTCTCATCAGTACTGTTGTTCTCTCTTCAGAGTACATTGTAACTTCAGAATTATCACCTCTGTGGCTCCTGCCTGTCATGAGCACTTCTTATGAGCGTACTAATATTATTGTAACTGTTTGTACTCTTGTTCCCTAGTCTGGTCTCTCTCTCTCTCTTTTTTTTTTTTTTTTTTTTTTTTTTTTTTTTTTTTTTGAGTGCTGGGATTAAAGGCGTGCGCCACCACCGCCCGGCTAGTCTGGTCTCTATACAGCAGCCAGAGGCAGTATGTGATTTCTTTGACAAGCACCTTATAATGGCTTCATTTCCACTCAGAGTGAGAGCCAAAGCCCTTTTAATGGTCCACACGGCCCTGCCCAGCTTGCTCGCTCTCCTGCTCACCTTGGAGCATATTCCTGTCTTGAGAACTTTGCCCTAACTATTCTTCCATTCTAGAATATTCTAGTAGGTGGTTAAATGACATTCTTTGCTTCCCTTTTTGGGGGTTGCATGTGTGCTGGGGATTGAGTCCAGGGGCTTGTATCCTCAAGCCTTGTCAGAAATGTCACTTTCTCAGCTCTTCTCTGACCACTCACATAAAATAACATGCCATGCCTTCTGCTCTGGGTTTTTTAATTTTCAGCTCTGACATCCCACTGTACATGTCTATAAGTGCTCACTAGAGAGGAAGCTCATGACACACCAGAATGGCATCTGTCTGTCTATCTGTCCACAGTGATACTTTGCAAGTGTCTGTCTTTGGTCTTCAGCCAGTGAAAGTCGTTTATACAGGGCTGCCGTCGCTCTGTTGATATCTTAGTATCGCATTGCCAACACCCCCCCCCCCTTGATCACAGTGTTTATGTGCTGTCCTGCTGTCCTTTCAGTGAAGCCCCACTGTGTCCGTCCTCTGTCACCAGCCCCCTTCCTGCTGGACACTGATGTTGCTTCCTGCCTTCTTCCAGTGTTAGGAATGGTACTGCCAAGACTGCTTTTGTACCTGGGGGCCTTTTCTTTTGAATTGTTTCCTTAGTCTAAATTCTAGGAAGTAAGTTATTCAGACAAAGGATATCATCAGTTTTATGACTCTTGTTACATGTTGGCCTGGTGGCCACTAAAGGAAAAAAAGCCTAAGTAGATATGGCTTTGGGCACATTTGTTGATGGCTCAAAATGACATCAGCTCTCTAAGAAGTCAAGGGATCAGCCACAGTGTACTAGATGTCCATAATCATGCCCTGTGTACCTCCAGCTTCCTGATGCCTAGCCCTGTCTATCACAGTACCTGTAACCCTCACAATAATGATAAGTCTGAGGATCGATACCCTCGGTAGACTTCTCACAGCCTTGAGCATGAAGTGTGGTAAAGGGCACTAGGTTTATGAGGTGCCACCGGAGGAGTACAGCTTTCTTCAGCCTTGGCACTAGGGCTGGTGCTCTGGAGAGCCTGGCAGTTCCTCCAGGAGCCGTGCTGGGCTGGAGCCTTGGAATTCACTTCAGGGCCAGCTTAGGAGCTGCTCCAAGCAGTCTGCCTGCTGTCTGCGCCTCCCACCTTGTACATGACCAAAGATGGTGTCCCTGAGCACCGGGCCCCACCTGATTCACCATAGTTGGAACCAGACAACATTGGGCTCTTTCCAGAAGTCTCGGGAGGAGGGAGATTGGACAGCTCTCAGGGTGGGGGCGGGGACAGTGAGTGAGGGGTTGCTCAGGCTTGGAAAGGCTTCTAGAGTAAGCTGAACTGATGCCAAAATTGGCTGTTTTGCTGGCCAAGCACATGGCCTTCCAGAGTGACCAGGTTGAAGGGGAAACAATAATCATTTGTGTAAGACCCACTCTGTTTTTACATAGTGGGCCATTTTATAATTCTTCAGTTGTTTATCATGTTGGAAAAATCATTTAAAGTAGAGGAACAGCAGGGCTAAGATGGAGAAGGTCATGTGGATGGCCTGTGGTGGGCAGGGCTAGTCTACAGAACTATATAACGTATGTTCAGCTAGTTACATTTAAAGCATACAAAGCAAGTAAGCCAGGCATGATGGTATAGACCTGTAATCTCAGTACTCAGGGGTTGAAGGCAGCGAGATCAGCAAGGCTAGCCTGGGCTACATGAGAACCTGAGTCCAAAAAAGTGAAATGAAATAAGTAAAAAAAAAAAAAAGAAAAACAGATGAAATTTTGTTTTGTATTAAAATATACCATAAAGTTAGCCTTTTGGAGATGGTCTCATGTAACCCAGGCTGACTTTGAACTTGTGATTTTCCTGCATCCACCTCCAAAGTCCTGGATTTATAGATGTGTGCGTTTAAATGTAGCTCAACATTTACCATTTCTGAAAAGTTCAGTGTCATTGGCTGTGTTGTGCCACTATTACCACTACTTCTGGAACTTCTTAGACAAAAACTCCACAACCTACACAGAGACTGGTTGCCACAGCTACTGTGCCAGCTTTATGCTCCCATCAGCACCTGTGGTGGTGTGGATGAGAATGACCTCCGTAGGCTCGTGTGTTTGAAAGCGTGGTCCCCAGCTGGTGAGCTGTTTGAGAAGGATTTGGAGGTGTGGCCTTGGAGGAGGTGTGTCACTGTGAGATGGGCTTTGAAGTTTCATAACCCACACTAGGCACATTCTCTATGTCTGCTGCCTGTGGATCAGGATCAGGGTGTAAAGCTCTCAGCTACTGCTCTAGCACCATGCCTGTCTGCTTGCTGCCATGATGATCATGGACTAACCCTCTGAAAATGTAAGCAAGTCCCCAATTAAATGCTTTGTTTGCTAAGAATCACCTTAGTCATGGTGTCTCTTCACAGCCATAGAACAATAACTAAGATAGCAGTGCACACAGCTTCCAGTTTCTCCACATTTTCACTGATGCTTAGTGTTCACCTGCCCATTTTATATACTCTTTTTACGGTTTAGAATTACACTCCCCACCCTCTCACCCGCATCTGCGTGCGCGCGCGCGCGCGTTTGTCCGTGTGCGTGCGTGTGCGTGCGTACAACTTGTGAGAGCTGATTCTGGGCTTCCACCATGTTGATCTTAGATCAAGCTCAGGCCTTCAGGCTTGGCCTCAGGTGTCTACCTGCTGAGCCTCCTCACCAGCCCCACCCTCCTGCTTTTGAGACTGAATCTCATTATGCGCTCATGCTGGCTTTGAACTTGCTGTTTTTTGTAGCACAGGCTAGCCTAGAACTCATCTTCCAGCTGAGTCCTGGGATTACAGACTTGAACTGCCTGCCTGCCGTGCCCCCATTTATTCACTTTCTCACTTGGTTTTCGGGGGCAGAGGCCCACTTGCTACAGCACATGTGTGGTGGTCAAAAGATAACTTTTGGGAGTCTGCTCTCTTCTTCAGATTCAGGTTGTCAGTGGGTGGCAGGTGCCCGAGCCAGCTGAGAGGTGCCCTCTCTCCCAGACCCACTTTGTGGCTCTGTTTTTTGTTGCCTTGTGGAGTTCTTTGTCTGTCCGACCTAGACCTTTACCGTAGGAGTGAGTCACAAATGTCTTCCTCCATTCTCTGGGCTGCCTTTCACTCTCTGAGAAATGTCCTCTAAACAAAAGGTTTTGATTTTATGTGGAGTCTAATTGACTTCTTTCTTTTGTTATTTGTGCCTTTGATGTCACTCCCGAGAAATCGTTGCCAAATCTAGTATTGTAGAAATTTCCCTTACGACTTCTAACAGTTTTATAGTTTGGACTCATACTTAGATCTCGGGTCAGTTTGAACCAATCTGTGGGGGGGTACAAGGGACCGGCCGGCCTCTCTTGTTTGTTTTTGCATGTGGACACTTGATTTCCTAGCACCATTTGCTTACAAGCCGTCCCCTCCTGTATGTGTTTATTTGGAGCTCGCTGTTCCATTGGTCTGGATGTCTGTTCCCATGTCGATAGCTCTCTGTTTTGATTGCCTTAGCTCTCTAGTAAGTTTTGACTTCATAAAATAAGTTCCTCAACTTTCTTTTTTAATTAGCTTAATTTTAATAATTTAACAATATGCCATTTCAGCATATAATCAACATAAAACATTACTAATGAGATATTTTACATTCTTTCATAATAAGTCTTGAAGTTAGGTCTGATTTAATTTAACATTCACTTCAGTTCACACCAGCTGCATTTGGGGGCCACTGGTGGCCACGAACACCATATTGGGTGGCTCAGAGTTAGCTGGAGATTGCATGGCATGGCCCAGATCTCTCTCTGAAAGCACGAAGGCTGTCACTCAGGTGCACCTGAGGCCACATTTGTCTCTTCACTGTTGGGGCGGCAGAAGGAAGCCACCTGGAGAGGCCATGATGAAGAAGTGAGGGAGAAGGGTAACCCGAAAGGCGCGATGGGGAGCGTGACTCTTACACTCAGAGGCTGGGCCGTAGAGTAGGGCTTTGGAAAGCAGTCATGGTGGGAAAGCTGTTCTGGGCAGATGGAAGCTTCCTAGAGGGCTCAGGGTTCGAAAGACTCAGGTACTCTTGGAGAGCCACAGGCAGTTCTTCCAGCTTTACCAAGGCATTAAGAATGGGATGGCGGCCAGGCGGCGGTGGCCAGGCGGCCAGGCGGTGGTGCACACCTTTAGTCCCAGCACTCACAGAGACAGGAAGGTCTCTGAGTTCGAGGCTAGCCTGGTCTACAGAGCAAGTTCCAGGACAGCCAGAGCTATTATATAGAGAAACCCTGTCTCAAAAAACCAAAGAGAGAGAGACAGAGAGACGGGGTGGGGTGGGGAGGGGAGAAAAGAATGGGATAGGCTGGGGAGAGGAGAGGTGGGCTAATGCCTGACTGGCCGTCCACCTGTTGCCCTATCCACCAGCTTTCTTGTGTGGGCGAGGTTTTCATGTGTCCTCTTTGCCTCTTCATTCAAACTTGTAGTTTAGAGCTGGGCGTGGTGGTGCACACCTCTGTGTGCCAGCACATGGGAGACTGAGGCAGGAAGGTTTCCTTGAGTGTGAGCAGACTGTCCCACAGGCAGATCCTCTCTCAAAATGACAGCAACCAGGCTGGGTGGTGGCGCACACCTTCAATCCCAGCACTTCAGGGGCAGAGGCAGGTGGATCTCTGTGAGTCTGAGGCCAGGCTGGTCTACAGAGTGAGTTCTAGGACAGCCAGAGCTGTTACACAGAAAACTCTATCTCAGGGAAAATAAAGAAAGAAAAAGAAATCTGGCTGTGGTGGTTTGAAGAAAATGGCCCCCAAAGGGAGTGGCACTATTAGGAGGTGTGGCCTTGTTGGAGTAGGTGTGGTCTTGTTGGAAGAAGTGTGTCACTGTGGAGTCGGGCTTTGGGATCTCATATGTTCAAGATACTGCCCAGTGTCTCAGGCCACTTCCTGTTGCCTATGAGTCTAGATGTAGAACTCTCAACTCCTTCTCTAGCACCATGTCTGCCTGCATGCTGCCTTGCTTCCCGCCATGACAATAATGGACTGAACCTCTGAACTGTAACTGAGCCACCACAGTTGAATGTTTTCTTTTATAAGGGTTGCCGTGGTCATGGTGTCTCTTCACAGCAATAGACACCTAACTAAGACACTGACATTCATCCTTTTCATTTAGAATTTCGTTCTGGAGAAGGACGACTCTCAAGAGGCTCCTGGCAGTGGTGACTTGGGCCATGGCCTCCGACCTGGACTTCTCGCCTCCTGAGGTGCCAGAGCCCACCTTCCTGGAGAACCTACTGCGGTATGGGCTCTTCCTGGGAGCCATCTTCCAGCTTATCTGTGTCTTGGCCATCATCGTGCCTATTCCCAAGTCCCATGAGGCGGTGAGTCCTTCCCTGGGATCCCAGCTTTCTGAATGGCAGGCTAGGTTCTTGTCCCAGCAGTTATCACCACAACCAAGAGCAGCAGGGACTGTGCTGGCCCTTATCAAGTTAGCATGGTCCCTGGATTCCTACCTGATGGATTGGGACTAGGTGGTCAGCCCTTCAGTTGTTCAGGTCTTTTTTTTTTTTTTTTTTTTTTTTTTTTGTTTGTTTGTTTGTTTGTTTTACGAGACAGGGTTTCTCTGTGTAGTTTTGGTCCTGGATCTCGCTTTGTAGACCAGGTTGGCCTCGAACTCACAGAGATCCGCCCGGTTCTGCCTCCTGAATGCTGGGATTAAAGGCGTGTGCCACCGCTGCCCAGCGTTCAGGTCTTTTTTATATTGATCTATTTTTTGAGGCAGCGTCTTACTGTATAACCTAGGGTTGGCCTCAGACTCAGTATCTCTGTGAGTCCTGAATGGTAGACTTCTATTAAGCTTTTTATTTTATTTTGAGACAGAGTCCAGCTAGCTTTAGGCTTGAGGGCGCCTCTCTGCTCAGCCTCCTGAGACTAGAGGTGTGAGCCATCACCCTCGGCTTCCGTTAAGACTTCTGTTAGCTCCTTCTGCATGTCAGACTGCTAAAAAATGTGACCTCTGCCTTCAAAGAGCTGCTTGTCTTTGGGAGGGATACAGATATAAAGCAGTTCTTACTGATGCATGCCTGTAGCCCCAGCACTTAAGAGAGCAAGGCAAGAGGGTTGTGAATTCAAGGCCAGCCTGGGCTGTATAGTAAGATCCTGTCTCCCAAAGTTGGGAAAGAAAAGAAATAAATTTGCTTTCATGAGCCTGGTGGTGGTAACACACACCTTTAATTTCAGCACTCAGGAGGCAGAGGCAGGCAGATCTCTGTGAGTTCAAGGCCAGCCTGGTCTACACAGTGAGTTCCAGGACAGCCAGGACTACACAAAGAAACCCTGTCTCAGAAAAAAAAAAAAATATTTTTTTGCTTCCATGAGAAGCACAAGGTAGAATATGAGTGAGTAACTAGGAGCAGGGACCCAATCATACCCTGACCCAGGGCTGGGCTGTCTCTGCTGCTGAGACAGAGTGAGCAGGCTGCTGCCAGGCGAAGGGGGAAGGGTGGGAGGGTAGCGTTCCGGGGCGGGGGGGAGTGCTGCAGGGAGCCGGAGCACGGGAGCACTGGGCTAGTCCAGGGACCCCAGAGATGACGGTGGCAGGAACTGAGGGGACCGGCGGAGAGGTGCAGCCAGAGGTGTGGGCGGGGCCCAGAGGGTGACATGATCACCTTGGCTTTGGGTTTGACTCTTACTCTATGAATGTCTTTATTCTCCAACACCCTTCTTCCACCCACTCTTGTACAACACCCCCATTTTCTTCTGACATTGATTTGTTAGAGAAAGCAAGTTTTTATCCTCTGTGACTTACACGTTCCAGGATTTGGCTGATTACTTTGTGTGGCCACTGTTCCCACAGGAAGTTCCATATAGGCACCTAAGGCCATTCATTCTATTATTTGGTGTACCTGTCATAACTGGTGCTTTGGACTCGCTGTTGTTACAGTTGTGGTTGGCGTCATCAGGATCATGGTGTCTGGCTCCTGTGCATAGGGAGATCATCATAGTTCAGATGGTCTTCCCTGAGTCTGAACTCTTTGTCCTAAATGGCTGCAGCATCCACTGCTGGTCACTGCTGAGATTCATTATTCCCCTCTGTATTGCCAGCTACAGTTCAGGGAGTTGTGGATGCTGGGAACTGAACCCAGGGCCTCTTGGAAAAACACTGAGTACTCTTAACCACTAAGCTATCTCATTGCTGTGGTGGTTTGAAAGAAAATGGCACCCCAAAGGGAGTGGCACTATTAGGAGGTGTGGTCTTGTTGGAGGAGTTGTGTCACCGTGGGGGAGGGCTTTGAGGTCTCTTGCTCAAGCTTCCCTCAGTGTGACAGTCAGTTGACTTCCTGTTTCCAGCTGTTCCTCCAGCACCACATCTGCCTGCATGCCGCCATGCTCCCTGCAATGTGATAATGGACTGCACCTCTGAACTATAAGCGAGCCCCACCCCCCACAATTAAATGTTTTCTTTGTAAGAGTTGCTGTGGTCATGGTGTCTCATCACAGCAATAAAAATTCTAAGACACCAGCCCTCTATTTGGCATTTTGATTGTTTTTTTTTTAATTTTTTTTGGTTTTACTTTACATGTATGAATATTTCGCCTGCATATGTGTATATGAACATGTGCATGCCTGTTGGATCCCCTGGCAGTTCACAATGGACTGTCCTGGGAATCGAACTCAGGTCCTCTGCAGTAGCAACAAGTACTCTTAGCTACTGAGCCATCTCTCTAGCCCCCTGTTTTAATTTCTAAATTACATTTATATATGTATTTGTTCGTTGGGAGTGTGTGTGTGTGTGTGTGTGTGTGAGTGTGTGTGTGTGTGTGTGTGTATGTGTGTGTGTGTGTGTGTGTGTGTGTGTGTGTGTGTGTGTGGAGGTCAAAGGACAACATTTAGGAGCTGGTTCTCTTCTTCCGCCACGTGGCTTCCAGGGATAGAACACTCCCCTTGGCAGTCTTGGAAGCAGGTAACCTTTATGCCATGAGCCTTCCCACCATCCTGGTTTCTGTTTCTTTGTTTTGTTACTTGAGATGGGCGGGTCTTGCTTTGAAGTCCAGTCTGTCCTTGAACCCACTCGTCTCCCACCTCAGCCGTGCGTGTGCACTGTGAAGTGTGCCCAGGTGTGCCAGCACACCCAGCCACACTGAGTTTTTCGGGAAAGCACTTGTTCCAGGTGTCGTGGCTCACACCTCTAACTACAGCGCCTGAAGCTAAAGCAAGCGGCTGCTGTAAACTGGAGGGCAGGCTAGACCCTAGTAAACTGTAGGCCTGTTTGCTCGCGGTGAGACCCTGTCTCAGTGGACAAAGAACTGGAATTCACGCTGCTGTTTAGAGTTCAAACTGAAGACGCTGGTGTTTTTCCTTGTGAGGTACATTTGTATCTTAAGACTTTTTCTTTACATTTATTTATTGTGTGTGTGTATATGTGTGAGTGTGTGAGTGTGTGAGTGTGTGAGTGTGTGCATGTGCCAATGTGTATAGAGGTCAGAGAACAAACAGCCTTCAGGAGTTGGGTTTTTCCTTCTACTGTGAGGGTCCCTGGGATTGAACTTAGGTTGCCAAGCTTGGCTGCAAGTGCCTTTACCCACTGAACCATCTTGCCAGTTTTAAGCGTGTATCTTTGGTTTATACTGACAGTCTTATTCCCTAGAAAGATTAACAAAAATGACTAATTTGTTCTGTCCTGCTATGTTGGAGGTCGCCAAGGCCAACTTAGGGTCAGTGATTAACTAGGAGGCCTCACAGCTGTGGTAACCGCAGTGACAGGACATAAAAGGCATGGGATAAAGCTGGAGGGAGGGACACTGACCCAAGTCCAAAAATGCCCCCACAATGCACAGATGTGTCCAACTCCAGTAGCAAGGAGTCGATAGGTCATGAAGCATTGTCCAGCCAGGAACTCTAGAGACTGTGTGCAGCGCGTGCATGCGTGCGTGCGTGCGTGCGTGCATTGGGTTTGGGATGTTTTTGTTTGAGACAGTCTCATGTAGCAGAGGTTGGCCTTACATTCCTGATCTTTCTGCCTCTGGATCCCTAGTAATGCGATTTCAGATATGCACTGCCACGCCTGGTTTATGGGGTGTTGGGGCTAAACCCAGGGCCTCCTGCATGCTAGGCAAGCCCTCTCCCAGATGAGCAGCATCCCCAGTCTGTAAACACAGCCACTGAAAGCTAAGTTTTCTGTTTCTGTGACAGTATTGGGCATTAGATCTAGAGTATCACATACTGAGAAGCAAGCTTTCTACCCATGAGCTCTAGCCCTGGCCCACAAGGCTTTTTACTGGGGTCACATAACTGGTCATATGAGCTATAGCCCCAGCCCACAAGGCTTTTTACTGGGGTCACATGACTTGTCATATGAGCTATAGCCCCAGCCCACAAGGCTTTTTACTGGGGTCACATAACTGGTCACATAAGCACTGGCTTACTACTGTATACCCAAGTTCCAGACTTCCGGAAAAGCAGGTGTCCACCATAAGCCAGATTGCTTGACTGGTTAGGCAAAGTGCACTCTTGGGAGCTGTGGGAGTGAGGGGAGTTGTTAGAGGTGCCCGTGCCCAGTGCCAGCAGGTTCCGGAAAGACGCCATTGTGTTTTAAGTTACTTTATTCTACATACCTCAGTGTCTGATTCTCACTACTAACCTGGGGCTCAGGCGGAAATGTGAGGGTTTGTTTTGGGCTCAGGTTGTGTTCCTGAGGGAGAGGCAGCGGGCACAGTCCTCTCAGCCAGCTCTCTGTGTGTCGCTGCACTCTGGAAGACATTGGGCACATTTGCTACAACTTGTTTTTAATTTCTAGGAACTTTTCTTTTTAGTTTAATTTGTTTTTGAAGTCTTATGAAACATTTATATATAACATTTCCAAACTCTATAATAAGATACATTCACAGAAGTTTCCTTTAATCTCATTATGCCCCTCCCAGTCCCCTCTTCCTCCCATAGGAAGCCATTTTTATTACTATGATTCATCTTTATCATTTTGATTCATTGTTGTTTTTTAAAACCAAACAACGGCTTGTGTGTGGTAATGTATATATATATATATATATATATATATATATATATATATATATATATATGTAATTATAGTCCTTCCTCTGAGGTACTAAGCCAGCACATAGTCATAAACATAGTTTTGCACCTTCTTTTTATTTTTCTTCCTGGATTTTTCCCCCCCTAAAGTCTCACTATGCAGCCCTGGCTGGCTGGAACTCACTGTATGCAGACCAGGCTGGCCTCATACTCACAGAGACCCACCTGTCTCTGTTTCCTAAGTGCTGGCATTAAAGATATGTGCCACTACACCAGACTTTTTTTAACAACGCACAGTACGTTCTGGAGACTGTACATCTTGGGGCTTGCTGTGTTCGGAAGCTCCTGCTGATGTTGTGGAGAGGGTGATGGGTACTGGTGCAGCGGGGAGCCAAGTCCAGGGAACAGGTGTGACGTGGGGCCAGGGGAGGGAGCATGCCAGGTTTTAAGTTTTAAAAAAGTGCCTTTAAGGGGCTGGAGAGATGGCTGAGCGGTTAAGAGCACTGACAATTCTTCCAGAGGACCCAGGGTTCAATTCCCAGCACTCACATGGCAGCTCACAACTGTTTGTAACTCCCGTTCCAGGGCTTCTGATGCTCTCACACAGTCGTACATACAGGCAAATGCCAATGCACATAAAATAAAAATAAATTGCATATATATATATCAGAAGCAGAGCCAAGCAGATCTCTGTGAATTCGAGGCCAGCCTGGTCTACAGAGCGAGATCCAGGACAGGCACCAAAACTACACAGAGAAACCCTTTCTCAAAAAACCAAAAAAAAAAAAAAAAGAAGAAAGAAAGAAAAAAAAGAGTTGCTGTGGTCAGGTGTCTCTTCAGAGCAATAGAAACTCAACTAAGGCAGTTACACAGTAAATTCAGGACTATGCTGAGCTGCATAGACACTGTCTGAAGCAGGGGATGTGGAAATGGCTGAGTGGATAGAGGGCTGGCTGCGCAGCATGAGGACCTAAGTTTGGGTCCTAAGCATCCACATGGCTAAGTGCATGTGACCCCAGCACTGGGGTGGGTGAGTCAGGCAGAGTACTAGGGCTTGTTGGCCACCAACCTAGCTGAAAAGTAGCAAGCCCCAGATTTGATGTCTTCCTTTAGTCTCTGTACGTGCACATGGATGCGTGTGCCACATACATCATGAGCACAGACTCATGCACACATACACAGACGAGACAAAGGCAGAGCATTGAGGGCTCCAGCACAGACAGGCTCGTGGCCACCGGTGGTTTTGTCTGTCGTGTGTTCTGGTGCTTTGTGGATGTCACCATTGGACTTTCCGTCCATAGTCACATCATACTTTAAAAACAATCCCTGGCCCCGGTCCTCAGACAGGGCATGCTGTTGGGTCTAATAGTGACAAACTTTGACTGTCTCTAGTTGCTGCTGAGTCTCCAGGGAGGGAGGTGATGACCATTGTTTTATTTGGAGGGCCAGGAGGGGAAGCCATGTTCCGCTCATTGTTCTTAACCCTTTGAAGTGAGCCTCCTCAGTCCCAAGGCTTGCAGGGAAGGACCACAGCAGGTTAAGGGCCTTTGAGGCAAGGAACTGACAAAGGGCTCAGAAGTAAGTCTCCCCCAAATCAAATCAAAGTTTCTCTCTGACCTTCACACATGTTCAATGTGCCCCTCCCCCATAGTAAATCAATAGATGTAATTTGAATTTTTTAGTACATGCCTCCTAAAAAAAACGGGCAAAAAAAATTTTTTTAAGTATATGCCTCTTAACTCCCCCAACAAGCCAACAAGCAGGAAGATTTAATTTACCTCCATCTTTTAAAATACAAATACACTGCAGCAATTTTTTAAATTATTTTTTATTTTATTTTAATTTTTTGTAGTTTAGAAGGAGGGAACACAGGGGAGCTACCTTTCTACCTGAAGTTTACTGTATTAGCTTTGTTTTACTGAAACAAGATTACACACTGTAGCCCAGGCTGGCCCAAAACTTAGAATAATAGCCTTTCTGCGTCAGTTTCCCAAGTGCTGCCGTGCAGGATTATTCTAGCATTTTGTGTGTGTGTGTGTGTGTGTGTGTGTGTGTGTGTGTGTATGTGTGTGTGTGTGTGTGTGTGTGTGTGTGTGTGTGTGTGTGTGTGTGTGTGTGTGTAATCAGAGGACAACTTACATGGGTCAGTTCTTTCTACCCTGTGGATTCCAGGTATCAAACTCTTTTACCTGCAGAGCCATCCCATTGGCCCCAGTTTTAGCTGGACTGGAATTCTATGTAGACCAGACTGTCCTCAAACAGATCTGTTCGTCTCTGTCTCCCAAGTGCTGGGGTTAAAAGGGTGTACCACTATATTTGCCCTTTTAACCTTTAAAAAAAGTAAATGAATACAGCTTGCCAGGGGACTAGAGAGCTGGCTCAGTCAAGAGTGCTTCCCGCTCTCACAGAGCACCTAAGCCTGCTTCCCAGCACCCACACTGGCAGCTCACCACACTTGCAACTCCGGCTCCAGAGGCTCCAACACCCTCTTCTGGCCTCTGCAGGCACCCACGTAAACACACATACACATAAATGCAAACAAAATAAATCTTAAACAACCGAAGACTGAGGCTGGAGAGATGGCTTTGCTGTTAAAAGCATTTGTTGCTCTTACAGAGGACCTGGGTTTGGTTCCCAGCACTCATGTGGTGGTTCACAATCATCTGTAACTCCAGTTCCAGGGGATCCCAAAACCTCTTCTGGCCTGACGTCCCATCTCTGTAGGTACCAGGCATGCACATGGTATATATACAGGCAAGGAGACAAATCACTCATGCACATAAAATAAAATAAATGCATCTTTAAGCCGGGTGGTGGTGCATGACATAAATTCCAGCACTCGGGAGGCAGAAGCAGACAGATCTCCATGAGTTCAAGGCCAGGTCTACAAAGCTAGTTCTAGAATAGCCAAGGCTACACAAAGAAACCCTATCTCGAAAAACTAAAAAAATAAAATAAAATAGATACACCTGAAGAGCCTGGTGGCCTGACCAACTCTGCAGCTATCCAGGCCCAGATTAATGCTTCAAGTCAGTCAACCCCAACTCCTACTCCATCTATAAGCTGCTGGACCTCGAGGAGGAGCTGGTGCTGCAGAGAACTAGATCTGGGAGCACGTCGTCACCACCAAAAATGAAAACCTAAAGCATGACTGTGATTGAAGAAGTCTCGAAAATGGTCCAGTATTTGTGGTGCTTCAGAGACCAGAGGCCTTGAGTCAGTCCAACGACTCATGGCAATGAGTATTTGCATGTAGGGCTACATGGGCACACACACACACACACACACACACACACACACACACACACACACACACACACACAGAGTCACATGCTGCAGTTTCCAATGCCACTGCAAAGAATAAATTTTTGATGAAGGTGGGAAGATGGCGGAATAAAGCAGTGCATACTCAAAGGAGAGAGGCTGAACCATGTTGATGTCTGAGGCCTGAGCTACCACTGGAGGCCATGTTGATTGATGTCTGTGGTCCATGCTGCCACCAGGTGCCATATCTGAGTCCATGATCTTGTCGTGTTCATGGCCAGTGTTACCACTGAAGGTCATGGAGATGTCTGTGGTCCAGGCTGCCACCAGGGGCCATGGACCTGCTACAGCTGGAGGCTGTGTTGATGTCCGTAGCCTGTGTTACTAGCAAAGGCCATGCAGATGTCCGTGGTCTGGGCTGCCACCTGGAGTCATGTTGATGTCCGTGGGCCAGTCTGCCACGGAGACCATGCTGAGGTCCGTGGCACATGCTGACACTGGGGGCAGGTAGATGTCTGTGGTCCATGATGTCACCATGTGGAGGTCCATGATCCGTGCTCCTGCTGAGTATAAAGGACAAGAAAGCCTCTGCAGTGGCATCCATGACTGCAGACTCACAGTTGAGAAAGAGAGACATGGAAGGTTTCTATGGCAACCCCCATTCCCCAAAAAAGTAACAACCTAGACCGGAAGCCATTGAAGAGAACTCTTAGAGATTGTGATGGGGATGCTGAGGTGCAGCTCTCGACAATAGCCAGCTACTGGTGGCGGAGGGGAAGGTCTCACTCTTCTTTGTGGGGGCTGGCCACTGGAAGTTTAACCGTGCTTCAGTAACTATATCGACAACGCAAACTGGACTTTTCATTTTCTTCTTTTGGGGGGGAGGGGGAGGCCACAAGAGTAGGGGGTGGACCTGGGAAGTAAGAGTGATCCAGGTATATTATGTGAAATTCCCAAATAATCAATGAAAATATTAAGAAAAAAAATACATCTTAAAAAAATATTTTAAACAAAACCTTTTCACTGGTTCAGTAGCGATGATGATGATCAGTAGCAATGATGATGATGATGGTGGTGGTGATGGTGGTGGTGGTGGTGATGGTGGTGATGATGGTGATGATGATGATGATGATGATGATGATGATGATAAAGATAAAGTGCTGTGAACCCACTTACTGCCTTAGGCCAGCACATGGCCCCTGGGACTAGGGATTCTGCTACAACTTTCTTCTGTATGTTGCCATGAGACAGCCTCCTCTCCCCCACCACTCCTAACGGCCCCCAGGGGAAGAAGGGGCTTTAAGTAGAGGACAAGGGAGGTCTTAGGGAGGAAGGGAGCCTGGGAAAGTAGGGACAGCTTGTGAGCCTCCTCGCGGCCTGAGGGCAGCAGGGAAGGGCGTGCTTGGTTGCAGAGGATGTAAGGGAGGCAGCAGCGGAGGGGCAGATGTGGGACAGACGAGGAGACCCAGAGAACAACGCTGCTCTTTGCTGGTTTGCTTAGGGCAAAACTGTCCTCTGGTTGGCATATAGAAACAAGGTTTATTAGTAGCTTTTTGGGTCAGAAGATAATATTTTTGGCTTCAGACGATGGGAAAGCCTTTGAAAAGCAAAAGAATGTCTTTCCTCTTGTTCCAGTAAGCTGATTTCTTGCAACTGGTTTATGACTTCAGTGCTTCAATACTTAGCAGATTATTTGAAAGCTCTTTGGGGGCTAATCAGAGAAGAAAAAAAGAACACATAAATGCTTCCCACCCCACCCCCTTCCTTTTCAGAGGAGAACAAGAGCCCATTGGCCAACATAAGCCAAGTCTCTTGAATTCTAAGCCAGATGGAAGGCTTTCTCATTGACACCTCATTAAGCTGAGACCTGAGAAAACATTTATTTGCCCCTAAGGCCAAGGCCATACAACCCAAGTCTTTTCTTGTAGGCTGGATTCTAAACTGTGAGATAGAAGGTCCTTAGACAAGACAGCAGATACACTTGTCTCTCAAGCCAAGTTTGGTTGTATGGGGGGATGGTAAAAAGGATCCTGGGGACTGGTGACATGGCTCAGTGACAAAGGCCCCAAGCCTGATGACTTCTTCAGTCCCAGAACCCACGCGGTGGCAGAAGAGAACTGACTCCGTAAAGTTGTCCCCGACCGCCACAATATACCCACACATGCACACACCCATAGTAAATAATGTTAGTAAGATTTAGGCTGTACGTAGTGGCACACACCTTTAGTCACAGCACTCAGGGAGCAGAGGCAGATGATCTCTTCTAGTTCTCTGTGGGGGGGGGAGTCACGGTCTTGAAACTGGGTCTACTCCTGTAGCCATGACTGGCCTTGAACTCACTTTGACTTAACATATTCACTTGAAACCTAAGAAGGAGTTGCTGGTCTCTGCAGGGAAACTAAGATTCCAGAAAGGCCTGAACTTGACCCCAGCTACCTACGCTGCTTGAAGTTTCTCTGTACTGTAGAAAGACTGAGATGTAGCTGCTGCTTGGCTGGGAACCCAGGACTCCTAAGGTGCCCTCCGCCTCCCCTCCGGCCCTCTCTTGTCTCATGGCCCTCAATAGGGCCCGCTTCCTCTGCTCCCTGATCCCGTGGTGAGATGACAGCTCCCAGGCTTTCTCTCCTTCAGCTGCAGCATCCCAAGGAGGCTGCCTTCCCGCTTGGTCTAGTTCAAAGGCTTCTAGAAGGAACTGTATGGCTGGCCGCTGGGACGGCAGTGGTCCGTGGGTAGGAGCTGCAAAGTGCCAAGAGGGGAGGTCTATTCCTGCAAAAAATGGAGTCCTGGGGAGCTTACGTAAAATCTACGATCTCCGAAACTAGAGGCAAGCAGGCTCGGCTTGCAGCTCTTGCAGCCAGCCCTGCCGAGCCCAGGCAGCCCTCTTCAAAGAGGTTCCGGCAGAGCTGACTTTGGGCCTCACTGGGTGTTTCTGGGGAGGTCTGTGTAGGTTTTCCTAGGTGAAAGGCAGCAACCCAGGGTAGTAAGCCAGGAATGCTTGTGCACACATTTAATCCCTGCACCCTCAAGGAAGAGGAGGTGGATACTGTGAGTTCAAGGCTAGGCTGATCTACATGGCAAATTCCAGACCAGCCAAGGCTCCATAATGAGACCCTGTCTTTTTTTTTTTTTTTTTTTGGTTTTTCGAGACAGGGTTTCTCTGTGTAGCTTTGTGCCTTTCCTGGAACTCACTCTGTAAACCAGGCTGGCCTCGAACTCACAGAGATCCGCCTGCCTCTGCCTCCCAAGTGCTGGGATTAAAGGCGTGCACCACCACCGCCCGGCAAGACCCTGTCTGAAAGGAAAGGAAAGGAAAGAAAAGAAAGCTGGATGGTGGTGGCGCATACCTTTAATTCCAACACTCGGGAGGCAGAGGCAGGTGGATCTGTGTGAGTTCGAGGCCAGCCTGGGCTACAGAGCAAGTTCCAGGACAGCTAGAGCTGTTACACAGAGAAACCCTGTCTTGAAAAACAAACAAAAGAAAGAAAGGGAGGGAGGGAGGGAGGCAGGGAGGGAGGGAGGAAGGAAGGAAGGAAGGAAGGAAAGAAAAGAGAGAAAAGGCAGGAGAAAAGAAGCAGTAATGAGGAAGTGTAGGTGGCTGCTCCTCTGCCTCATCTGGCCTGAGCTTGCCTCCCAGGCCTTTTGGATCAGCTTCTGCACAGAATGTCGATCCAGTTGGCCCTGCGTGAGTGGGTATTTGCTTTGTTGAGTGACTCACGTAGCGGGTGGTAAGAGTGCATCTGGTAGCTCCCCGTGAGTTCATGGTTTAGATGCTGGCTGAGCGGTCATCTCAGCAGCCAGCTAGCTGCCAGCACCTAGAGGGTAGGCAACTTTGCTTGCTCGTGTGTCTTTCCAGGTCTGTGGTATTAGTGAAGACTCAGCAGAGAGCTTCCCCGCAGAGGATAGCGAGGCAGAGCAGACTTGGACGCTGAGAGTCTTTGGAGCCATCTGTCTCCAGATCCTGCCTGTCCCAGGGGCACTGACTTCCTTCTCAGGCCCTGTGGTGGTTGGGGAGGATGTTGCTATCAGCATCCCCGTCGTCCAGGATTTACAGCTCAGAGCCATTTCTCTGCCGTGTTCACTTTGTAAGTTCCCTGGCGGCTCTACTTGACCACGTGCTCTCCTGGGCAGCTCACCAGACTAGATAGTGAGTGCGGTGGCATTTAATGTGCTGCCCACGGAGATGCCACTTCCAGCCTGAAGCCTGCGGTGTCTGGAGACCTGAAAACCCTTCCCTGAGCTCTGGGAGAATGGCCTGGAGAGCCAGAGCTCTGTGCAAAGTTCTGTAAAGGGCCTTGAGTTTCCACGCCCATCAGGGCCACCATAACTGGATAGTTAACTTGAACAAGCACGTGCCCAGTCCTGGCATCCAGGGACAGACTAACAGAGCCAGCTCTGGTTCTGCTGCCATGTGGTTGCAGCTTGGGAGGAGCTTGTAGTTAGCTTGGGGGGCAGGTGTGCTTTACTTAATGACCTGTTCCTGAGAGCGCTGTGTGGTGAGCAGGGTGAGGGCATCATCATGCTCCCACAAGCACCAGGCTGCAAGTGTGTGCCAGACTAACCAATGGGAAGGACCTGTAAAGTCCTGCCAACGTGTTTCTAGAATGAGCTTCTGGGGCTGGTGTGTGTGTGTGTGTGTGTGTGTGTGTGTGTGTGTGTGTGTGTGTGTGTGCGTGCGTGTGTGTGTGTGTATGTGTGTGTGTGTGTATGAGTGTGTGTGTGTGTGTGCACGCGTGTATGTGTGTGTACGTGCGTGCGTGCGTGTGTGTGTGTGTATGAGTGTGTGTGTGTATGTGTGTGTGTATGTGTGTGAGTGTGTGTGTATGTATGTGTGTGTATGTGTGTTGTGCGTGTATGTGTGTGTGTGTGTGTGTGTGTATGTGTGTGTGTGTGTGTGTGTGTGTGTGTGTGTGTGTGTGTGTGTGTGTGTGTGTACTCAAGCCCCGGGCATCTTGTCTGCCTCTCTAATGCTAAGATGCCAGCTGCGTGCTGCCACACCCCACTTTTTACATGGTTCCGGGGATCTGGACTCAGGTCCCTTACACTTGGACACCAGGTGCTTTTCTAGCTCAGCTGTCTCCCAGCCACCCCTCCCAGACCGATTTTCCTGTCACAGTTCTACTTGCCTGCCACGCATCTGAGATGCCGTGTCTTTGGCGCAGTTGAGCCCTTGTGGACAGCTTCCCCGCCCCCGCCCCCGCCCCCCCATTTCATGTGGTGTCTTGTCCTCTTCTCGGCCACTGCCTTGCTCGTCTCCATCCTCAGGGGGAAGGGCCAGAGCTCCAGTGTGAGGCTGACCTGGTCCCTGTTCTGTCCAGCCTTAGTCTAGCTGAGCCATAGGAAGAGGAGAGCGCCTGGCAGGTCAGAAGAGACGGTTCCCAGCGGTGCCCGGTGCCCGAGCAGAGCTTGTGCTTTCCTTCCCGGACTGTTTGCAAGGGAAGAATGAGAGTGTTGAGTGACACTCTGTCCCGATTTACAGGCGCCCAGCCGCCTCGAGCCGCTCAGGGCAGAGTGCGGCTCAGTGCCTCTCCCTTGCCGCTGCACAGATCCCATGGCCCGGGCCTGACGGGAGCCGCAGTTTTCTGGCCTGGTGAGCTGTTCTCACGACACTCCATTGTTGATGGAATTGTATCCACAGGCCAGGAAGCTCCTGGCAATGGAGGCTTCTTTTTTCCCCCAGTCACTTCAGATGGGACGGCGCCCCCAGTCTTCAAGGTGAGGCTGTCGAGTATACAGTCCGCTCCTCCCTGGCTTTTCCTAGCCGCACACATCTGAGGAGAAATGAAATCACTCACTTGTTGAGCTGCCTCTCCTGTCAGCCTAGAGTGGCAACCACCCCTGTAGGACCTGAGGACCCTGTCACACTGGGACTGCCCCTGTGCCCCCCTGTACCTTGCCTGCAAGTCCCCAGGGTCAGAGCCTTGGCCTTCTTGCCAGGAAATGAGGCTCCGATGGCTGCCTCATCATCCTAAGGCCCAGTGAGCAAATGACTGGGGTGTACTGACCTTCTGCAGCGCCCCACGGGGAGCACACATGAATACATGCTAAGCACCTCTGCAACATGTAGATGTCTGCTCCAAAGAAATCACTGAGAGGGCCTTGGCGGTTTGGAATAAACCTTCCCTTTTCCACACGTAGCGGCTATTCTGGTTTCTTTACTGCACCTATTCCATTCATGAGGATCCTCTTTGTCTTCCAGAGCAAGGATGTAGCCTTAGGCTGCTTTTTAATTTTTCTGTTTTAAATTAAGATCAAGGAGGCTGGAGGCTGGAGCGATATCTCAGCAGTTAAGAACACTTGCTTCTCTTCAGAGGACCTGGGTTCCATTCCCAGCGCTCACATGGTGGCTCACAGCCATCTGTAGCTCCAGTTCCAGGAGATCCAACAGTCTTTTCTGACCTCCGGGGGCACCATGTGTGTATAGACATACATACACAAAACACATAATAAAATTAATAAATTTCACAAAATTAAAAAAATAGACCAAGGGGGTAAAACACACAAGCAGCAACTTTCCCCATATTGAATTCCAGACCAGCCAGGGCTACACAGTGAGACCTTGTACCCTGGGGTGTGCTGGCACCTTGGGGTGTGGTCTCTGAATACAAGGACAGTGCTCTTGAGCCATTGCCACCACGAGGGGACACGGAGCTACCGTCACTGTGTGTATGAAGTATCCAAAGAAGCTGGGAGTCCAGATTTCATGGGAAGTCATCCAGTTGTGTGTTTTTGTGTATGATGTGTGTGTGTGTGAGAGTGTGTGTATGTGTGTGTATGTGTGTGTGTGTGTGTGTGTGTGTGTGTGTGTGTGTGTGTGTGTGTGTGTGTGTGTGTGTGTGTGTGTGTGTGTGTGTGTGTGTAGGTGCACAGGTGCCAAGTGTGTGTGTGTGTAAGTCAAGAGGACAGTTGCAGAGTTAGTTCCTGTCACCTTCATGGAGGGCCTTGAACTTGAACTGCATGCCAAGTGCTTTTCCTCACGGAGCCAGCTCACCAGCCTGGCATGGATTGTTTTTATCACATTTACTTGTTTGTTCATTTATTTTGTGTGTGGGGGGGGGATGATGCATGCCACGGTACATTTTTGGAGGTCAGAGGACAACACAGTTTTAGAGTCAGTTCTCTCTTTGAACTGTGTGGGGCCTGGAGATGAAACCCAGATCACTGCTGTTCCCTCACCTGCCGAGCCGCCATGCCACACACCCCACCCCACCCCCACCCGGCCTGGATTTTTGAGAATAAACACTGCGTACCAAGTACAGCTTGCAGACAGAGCCCAGGCCGCGGCTGCCATTCCCTCAGCTGACCTGCTGCTGGGGTCCTTCGGGCTACCACACAGGCTTGTTATCACCGAAGGAGATACAAGAACACCACATAGGCACATTCCTGATTCTGCTCTGGTACAAGCGCAGTAGCCTGGGGCAGGCCAGCCCCTTCCTGGGGCTCACTTTCTTTATCTGCACAGTGAGAGCCAGACCTAGATCTGTGACTTTGAACTTATTTTTTTCTTTTCAGCAGCAAAACCTTTGTTTCAGCCAAATCTTACAAGGGGATCATCACAGGGTATGAAACTGTCCCAGTTGCTGAGAATCTGGGGTTCTGGCCCGAGGCTGCCTCTGCCCTCCCTGGGGCACCCTGCCAGACTCTGCAGAACACAGTGTAGTGATAGCCCACCTGCCCGCTGCCCGCCCCCCCCCCAGCCCATGGTCTGTGGATGACGAGGGGGAGGGGAGCAATCTCCAGGAGTGTCAGCCATGGCAGCCCCCACAGCGACCCTCACTAATGCCCTCCTAGCATGAGGCATCCTGACAGCCACTGGGTGCCACCAACCCTGGTGGTGCTCCTGTGACTTCCCCTCCCCCAGGTGTCTGTCACCGTTCCCAGCTTATACATGGGACATGGGACTGAGGGGCCCGTAGACCACTGAACTGGGAGGTAAAGGAGCCCGGATGACCTGGTGCTGTGTACGTTCAGAATCTAGTCTGGGTAATAATCCTCCCCTTGTGTTTCTTCATGCTTCAGTTGACAGAATCCCGTCCGTCAAGGTAGATTTCTCTAAACATGACTCTGTCTTTCTAAAAATTACCACACAGGAGGCCGAGCAGTCCGAGCCCAGAAGTGCAGAGGTGCCGAAGAAGCCCAAGGCTGCCGTACCTTCCATCAACAAGAGGCCGAAGAAGGAGACGAAGAAGAAGCGGTAGAAGCAGAGGCCCCAGAGCCCGTGGCCTTGGCCTTGGGGGCAGCCCTCCTGGGAGCCGGCATCCTGTTTCCTCTCACGGACTGTCTCTGTCCTTGGCTCGAGGTCTGAGAAGATTGAAACTCCCTCTGACCACAGAGATCTGAGCAGTCCCTAGGCCCCAGCTGTTCAGACCACCACTTCCTCTTCCATCACTCTGGTACACAGAGACTCTCGGAGAGCAAACACTGTCCCGGGGTTTCGGAGTCAGGTCAGGCTCACAGAGCCAGTTATCACGTTAGTCCCTGGTCCAGTGGTCTTCGGGCCAGGGGAGTCACACCGCGGTGTGGAATTGTTACCTAAGGCTACAAGCACACCGTTACTTGTGTCACATGTGTGGGTGTGGGTGTGGGTATCGTGAGTGACTTTTGTATGCACAGAACTTCACGTGTGTTCAGCCCTCTCACTGCGGCAGCCAGGTCCTGAAGATGACGGGGGATGGCAGGACAGCAGAAGGCCTGGCCCGGTGGCGCCTGCACAGGAAGGTGGTAGCCGAACGAGGCCAGACTTCCTGGGCACAGACTTCGTAAGCCTTTGAAGTGGACTTGTCACGTGCAGACAACCTCGTTTCACCATTCTAACATTCAAAGTGCCTTTGACTCTGGCCTGTCACCCCGCATCTGTCATTCCCTGACCAACCAAGAAAAATTACGTGAAGTAAAGCCAATAAACTGTCACGCACGCTGAGCCTGCCTGTGTTGGTGCTGAGGAGGGGAAGGGACAGCCTGGGTTTCTCTCCTGAGAGTGAGGGGAACACTGTCCCCATAGAAGTGTCCCCATAGAGGTGGGGCAGTGTGGGCAGAATGGGCAGCTGTGGGCAGAGCCCTCCAGGCCAAGCCGCTCTGGAACAGGGTTTCAGAAAGGATCCAGTCAGTGGCTCTACGATGTCTTTAGTCATTGGGAACACTCGCGAGTTAGTGTCCACAGGGCCCAGGCCCCTCTCACTCCATAGGTTCCTACAGCGAGAGGACAATGCTTGCCCTTAGGGATGTGAGAAATACACTACAATATGGTAGAAAGCCTCAAGACTCCAGGCAGCTCTGATCACATGCCCTGAGTCAGCTGCCCAGAAAAACCCCAAACACCACAAAGTCAGGACAGCAGGCTCATTCTCTTGCCAGACCCTTTCCCAAGAGTCATGGGGGGGGGGGGGGCGCTAAGGGACTTAGGTACGGGCACCTGTCCATTTCAAGTGCTAGCCCAGGCCACCTGAAACGTGACAGTCGAACAGGATCCCAAGCCCAGGATCCCAAGCCCAGGATCCTGGCTATGCAGTTTAGCAGGCGTTTACCCTGGTGTGGTATTAGTGTTACTGGGGCAGGTCCTCGGCTGTGCAGAGGGCTTTGACAGGGCCTCCCAGAACCTCAGGTCTCCGGAAGTTCAGTAATTCTGCCTGGCAAAGAGCCACCTTGTGCAGACAAGCAGACGAGCGCTTCCGCTGAAGGCTTCTGCCTTCAGTCACCTCTCAGACCCCTAGATCTCAGGCCGCAGGAACAAGGGGCCTTTGTGGAAGGCTCGGGTGCACCTGGCCTCGTGGGAACCTGACATTCAGTAAGTCCTAGCGGGTTCTATGGGAGCCCAGCACAGGGGCCCCGTCTCAGACCGAGGGGCAGCCCAGATGCCTGGCAGAGTGCAAGTGAGGAGCTGGCCACAGGCAGGAGCTGAGAGCTGAGGGTTAGGGTGGGTGTGGGGCCAGGCCACTGTAGATCTGTCCCCTGAGGGAGAGAACACCTAAGCTCCCAGGAACAATTCCACCTTAGGGTCCAACTCCTTAGGTTGCCTCAAAGGCTGCTCCAGAGACCATCCTAGGTGGAAGGGGGATGTGCTTTCTCCACACCACAATGTGGGACAGAATTCTTGGGTAAAGCAGGTTTGTTAACAGGTGAGATGAATAAAGTACACTCACCACACTGATTCAGTTGTCGAGTCCTGCCACTCTGCCCAGGGGATATGGAACCAACTGCAAACTCCCTCATGTCTCCTGACCCCCAAGAGAGCACACAACCCTTCTCCCTCTGCTCTTAACCGGTCACATATTCAGACAAGACCACACCCTGAGGCTTGGCACCTCAAAGCCATTGGCTGAACGGAACTAATTCCCACACACTTCTCCTTTTTTGTCTAAATAAAAGGGTTCTAATCCTAACACAAAGCTATATACAATAAGAACACTTATAAAGCATTATCTAGAAGAAAGGGTAATAACATAAACAAAAATGGAACTACAACCAATAAGAATAACATCAAACAAGAAACACAAATTAAATGTCCAGGCCAAAGGTAATTGGCAAGTTACAGAGATACTCCAATAGCTGTCCTATCCTGAGGAATCTAAATCTTGTGGGGGTTTTGTTGTTGTTTTGTTTTGTTTTGTTTTGAGACAGGGTTTCTCTGTAGTTTTGGTACCCATTTTGGATCTCGCTCTATAGACCAGGCTGGCCTCCAACTCACAGAAATCTGCCTGTCTATTCCCCTTTTTCTATTCCAAAAGAGATCCCTCATTCTAAACTTTATTGTTCCCAACCCTATAACAACTTATAACCGATCCCTTACAGATGACCATTATCCATAACCCTGACAAAAATCAAAAACCTGTTGGGAGAGGGGGCATCGTTTTTCTTAGAATTCCTTCTTGCTATCTAGGGGGTGACGGTAAATAATAAAAAAAAAATAAACAATGATTAATTCCCATGAGGACTAGCTGTAACATTTGTAGCCAGTCTCAGAGTAATGGGTAAAGCTTATCTGGAGTTCTGGCTGTAGTGGTGTAAGCTAGCCTGGCTAGCTCAGTTGGTAAAACTTGAGACTCTTGATCTCAGGGTCATGGGTTCAAGCCCCATGTTGGGAGCCAGATAATGTGGGACAGAATTCTTGGGTAAAATCAGGTTTATTAACAGGTGAGGTTAATAAAAATACACTCACAATGGAGATGAGAAGCTGCCACTGATTGAGTTGCAGAGTCCTGTTGTTCTGCTCAGGGGAGAAGGGGACCAGCCACCTGTGGTTTCACGCTGCCTGACCCAGTCCTCACCCCCAAACGAGCTTGCACGACCCTCCTCTCGGCTCTTAAGTAGTCAGACTCAGACAAGACCACGCCCTGAGGCTTGTTACCTCAAAGCCATTGAGCAGAATGAATTCCCACAATACTCTCCTCCCCTCTATACTGTGGAAGAGGTGGCAGCATCAGGCTCTGGTGGCTTCTGACCATCTTTCCTAGGTCCCTGGTTCCCTCTAGTCAGAGAGCCCTGAAGAAGCTCCAGCCTCTACCTTCTGCCTGACACCTGCTCCCTGAGCTCTTGTCTAGGCTCCAGCTTTCCTGAGTTACCTGGGATTTCCAGAGCAGAGGAGCTTTCTCTCTCTCTCTCTCTCTCTCTCTCTCTCTCTCTCTCTCTCTCTCTCTCTCTCTCTCTCTCTCTCTCTCTCGCTTTACGAGACAGGGTTTCTCTGTGTAACAATCCTGGAACTTGTCCTGTAGACTAGGCTGGCTTCGAACTCACAGAGAGATCTGCCTACCTCTGCCTCTTGAATGCTGGGATTAAGGGCTCTCTGATTGTAAGTTTGACAAAGGAGATCATAGTATCCTATGTCTGCCTATGTCACTTAGTACATCATCCTCCAGTCCCTTTCTGTTGTTGCAAATGGCTAAATCCTTCCTTTCTTCCTCCCTTTCTCCTCCCTCAACCTCCTGAATGCTGGGATTGTAGTCATGCACCACAATGCCTAGCTTTTTGTTAAAATGAGTTATTCTATTGTTTATATAGTCCCTCTCTCTCTTTCTTTGAGACAGGGTCTCACTGTGCAGTCCTGGCTGTCCTGGAACTCACTCACTATGTTGATCATGCTGGCCTCAAATTCACAGAGATCTACTTGCCTCTGGCTTCTGAGTGCTGTGATTAAAGATGTGTGCCACCACGGTAGACTATTTTTAACTTCTTGAGCCTTTTTTAAAATTTTGTAATTTACATTCCTGCTGACAGGCACCAGGGTTCTAACTCTTCCGTGTCCTTGCCAACATTTAGGCCAACACTTAGCTTTTCCTTGAGACAGCTATCCTAACAAGTGCGAGGCGACAGCTCCTGGTCTTGTTTATACTTTTCCGATGATGGGAGTTGAGGACTTTGGACATGCCAGTTGGCCATGTGGAGACCATCTTTGGAAAAGTGTCTGTTCGGGTCATTGCGCTGTTTATTAAGTCAGACAAATGGCTTTTTTGGTACTGGTTGTATGCATACTGTTTTAGACGTTAGCCCTGTGTCAAGTACTACTTGCCACTCTTCCCTTACGCAGAGTGACTTTTCATCTTGTTTCCTTTCTCGTGAACCTTTAGTTTGGTTAGGTTGCACCTGTTTATTCTGTCTTTGCACCATGTGCTTTTAGTGTCCTTTCCAAAAAGGAAAAGAGAAGAGAAGAAAAGCCAGGCGCGCCGGCGGTGCACACCTTTAACTCAGGAGCTGGAGGCAGGCAGACAGATCTCTATGAATTTGAGGCCAGCCTGGTCTACACACTGAGTTCCAGGCCAGCCAAGGCTACATAGTGAGAGTCTGTCTCAAACAAACACCCGTGGCCAAGGTTAATGTCTAGGGACTTCCCTCCTTCTAGAAGTTTCCCTTTGTCAGGTCGTATGTCTCAGTCTGGACCCTGTTTTAATGGGCTAGAGAGATGGGCTTAGTGACCTGAGTTCAGTCCCCAACACCCATGTATGTCAGACATCTGTCAACCCCAGTTGCAGAGGATCCAGATGCTGTCTTCTGGCCTCCAAAGGCACCTGCACTCACATGCATATACCCACACACAGACACGCACACGTACACATAACCAAAATGAATCTACTTTGAGATCATATTTGTGCATCAGGTAAGGTGAGGGAGGGTCCAGTTTCACTTTTTTGCATGTTGCTGTCTCCACACCATGGATTGCAGAGAGATTCATTTCTCCACTGTGCATTTTTGGTGCCCTTGTAGAAGATTAATCAACAACATGAGCTTGGGTTTATTTCTGGGCTCTCATTCTGTTCTCCTGCTCATGTGTTTGTCTTTATACCTGTAGCATCCCATTTTGCTTATTATACCCTTGCTGTTCAGCTTGAAATGGGTGTGCATCTGGCTTTACTTTCACATCTGGCTTTGTTCTTCCTGAAGACATTATCCGAGGTCCTTGGCACCATATGAATTTTGAGGTGCTTTTTTTATATTTCTGTAAAAAATTAATTTTGGAAGGGATTACACTAAATCTCTAGGGCACATTGGCTAGTGTGGACATTTTTTTTTCTTTTTATTTTATTTTTTTATTTTTATTTTTATTTTTTTTTTGGTTTTTTCGAGACAGGGTTTCTCTGTGTAGCTTTGTGCCTTTCCTGGAGCTCACTTGGTAGCCCAGGCTGGCCTCGAACTCACAGAGATCCGCCTGGCTCTGCCTCCTGAGTGCTGGGATTAAAGGCATGCGCCACCAACGCCCTAGTGTGGACATTTTAACAGTATTGTTAATTCTTCCAGTCCATGAACATGGGAAATCTCTCTTCAAGGCTTCAAGAATCCTGTGGCTTGCGTGTGGCTTGTCTCCTAAGGCCTCCTGTAGTGGAAGCCTGGTACCTGGTGTGGTGGTATGGGATGTGATGGAAACCCCCTTTAGCACATGGGCCAAATGGGAGCTTGCTCTGGCCTTGGGGGGCATCACCCTCATAAGGGAATGTTGGTCTCATGAACTGTCATGAGAACAAGTCAGAAAAGCGTCAGCCTGTTCCCTGAAGCCCTCTGTGGCCTCATATCCTTTGAGGTGATCCCCCTGTTCTTAAGCATGCTCCTGCCATGACGTTACCAGCTATTAGCACTACACAAAGCCCAAACAGAGAGATTGCATCTCTCATTCACTCCATCTTATTGGAGTAAAGGCCAATTTTCTCTCCAGAACCCACAAGGGCTGCAAGAGCTGTTCCTCCCAATCCCGGATTTTCAGTTTCCAAAATGTGAGCTAAATAAACTTCTTTTCTTCTTAAAGTAGCCTGCCTTGGGTATTTTGTTATAGTACTAGAAACACACCAATACAGACAGTGGTTTTTTTGGGCGGGGGTGGGGAGCAAGAGTTGCCAGGATTTGAACTCAAGAGCTTTATGCATGGTAAACACATGCTATACTAGCAAAAAGCTATATCCTAATGAGGCAAACATCTGGAAAAAAAAACCTTGGAGTCATCTTAGATTTGCCCCTCTCTGTTGATCCTGAAGTATCTCCCTGCAACTCAAAATCTCACCTCTTCCTGCCGCTGTTGAAG
The DNA here is from genome assembly GCF_004664715.2 of Peromyscus leucopus. Lineage (NCBI taxonomy): Eukaryota > Metazoa > Chordata > Mammalia > Rodentia > Cricetidae > Peromyscus > Peromyscus leucopus. The sequence goes on from NC_051066.1 coordinate 133,835,329, forward strand.
TCTGGTCTACCATCATCTCAGCCTGGGTATTGAGCAGCCTCCTCGTTGTGAGATTGGGCCAGCAAGATGGTTCATCAGGTAAAGGTGCTTGGCTCCGAGGCTAACCTGAATTTGATCCTTGGGAAACACATGGTGAAAGGGAGAGCCAACTCCAGCAAGTTGTCCTCTGACTTCCACCATGTATGTGCCCCTCCACACAAAATGAATGAATGAATGAATGAATGAATGAATGAATGAATAAATAAATGTGAGAGTGAAAAACAAACAAGAACTAGTGAGATCATTTCTCTCACCTACTCCCACCTCACTCAGGGAAAGACCAAAGTTCTCAGTGGAACCCACAGAGGCCCCAAGAGACACATCACCTCCTCTCCCCAACTCTACTCCATTTTTATGGCTTTCCATCTTCCAAGATGCCAGGCAAGCCCAGCTCAGGCCTCTTCAGCCCCATGTCCCTTCAGATATGGTGCCCCAAGGATATCTGTGTTCTAATCCCCAAGCCTGGGCCAGGGGGCGGGAGTGCAGGTATAATCAAGTTAAGGATTTGAGCATGGGGAGTTATTCTAGAACATCCAAGTGTCCCAGTGTAATCACAAGGGTATAAGAAAAAGAGGGAGAAAGGAAAGTTGAAATCAGAGAGGGTGTGACCCAGAAGCAGAAGTTGGAGCCATGAGCAAGGGATGTGGGCTGACTGTGGAAGTCGTAAGATGAGGTAGAGAATTCCCGGCACCCTATAGAGGAAGTTCTTCATGGTGAAAGCCAACATCTTGATTTTCATCTAGAGAGACCCATTTTGGATCCTTAATCTTAAGGACTTTGAAACACTAGGTTTTGGTTGCTTGTAGCCTAAAGGAAGTGAGGTGTATTCCTTTCTCAGCATGAACTTTCAACCTGACAGGTTCTAGAGCAATGGTTCTCAACCTGTGGGTTGTGACCCCTTTGGGGGTTGTCAAAAGACCCTTCCACAGGGGCCACACATCAAATATTTAGATTACGGTTCATAACTATAGCAAAATTACAGTTATGAAGCAACAACAAAAATAATTTTCTGGTTGGGGGGTCACCACAACATGAGGAACTGTTTTGAAGGGTCGCAGTATTAGGAAGGTTGAAAACCATTGTTCTAGAGTCACCTGAGAGATGTGCTTCTGGGCATGGCTGCGGGGAATTGTCTTGATGGCATTAACTGAGGAGGAAATACCTGCCCATTGTGGGTGGCACCATTCCCTGTTAGGATCTGATGGGCAGCATACATTCATCCTTCTCTGCTTCCCGATTGTGGATGTGATATGAACAAATGCTTCAAGCTTCATCTGCCATGATATCTGTGTCCTAATGGTCTGTACCTTTGAACCTGTGAGCCAAAATAAACTGTCCTTTCCTTGAGACGCTAGACAGAGGCAATGGCTATGAACAATAATGCCAGGTTGTACACTTTAAGATGCTTAATTTTATGGTATGTGAAGTTGACCTCAATAAGTTAAGAAATGGGAAAAAAAAGAATCCTGAAACCAGGCATGATTTGGTGGCCCAGGACTGTAATCTCAGCACCTTGGAGATGGAGAGAGGCAAGATCAAAAGTCCAAGGCCGTCCTTAGCTACATAGTGAGTCCAGGGCCTGCCTGGGCTTTTCTGAGCCTTTCCTCTCCCCCAGCAGGAGCCCTCCTGGATAATTCCAGGAAAGGGGAAGAGAACAGCAGCATGGAGAGAGTGGGCACTGGAGTTTTGGAACCTAAGCTCAATTACGGGCATCTCCACGTCCTTATCTGTGAAATGGAGGAGGAGATCATGCTGCAACCTCATAGCGTTACTGTGACAACGCAGAAGTCATGACCATAAACGCCTGCACCCTCAGAGCCTTAGTCACTGCAGTGTGGTGTCGGGTGGGACACCTCCCACTCTCGCTCATACCCCAAACATGCGAAGCCATCTTCTTTTGAGCCCGCGTGGAGATTCAGCCCCAACCCCTCTCCCTCGGTCCCCACTTGCCCAGCCATGGAGTTACAGGTGGTTCTGGCTCTCTTTCCCCCCAGGACGGGTGCTGGGGATTGAACTTGGGTCCTTATGCTTGCACAACAAACACTCTACCAGTTGAGCCTCCTCAGCAGCCCCATCCTTCCTTCCAAGAGCTCATGTTCTTCTTGGAGCACACGGAAGGAAAAGTAAACAAAATATTCTGTGTGTGAGATGGAGGTTTATGCTAAGGGGGAGGAGCAAATAAGGGCCGAAGAACAGGAAGTTTGGGGCAAAGTTTAAGATTTCAATTTGATGTTTTAGTTACCTGTCTCCTTGCTGTGATAAAATACCATGAAAACAGCTACTTAAGAGACAGTTTATTGCCAGGCTGTGGTGGCACACACCTTTAATCCCGGCACTTAGGAGACAGAGGCAGGATGATCTCTGAGTTCGAGGCCAGCCTGGTCCACAGATTGAGTTCCAGGACAACCAATGCTACACATAGAAACCCTGTCTTGAAAAAAAAAAAAAGAAAGAAAGAAAGAAAGAAAGGAAGAAAGAAAGAAAGATGTGTGCCCATTAAGCACTTCTCCGATTATGAAACTGTAGTTCCTGCACTGGCAGTCTGCTGTCTATATGGATTTCTCTGTTCTGAATATTTCCTATCAATAGATTCATGTAACATTCGGCCTTTTGTGAATGGCTTCCTTCTTTCAGCATAACTATTCCCAAGCTTACCCACTGTGTAGCAAGAACCAGGACCTCACTGAATAATATTCCTTTCAATGTGTCTACGAGACAGGATTTTCCTAGAAGACAACTTGGTGAATGAGATTCTCCCATCAGACACTTGCCTTTTGGGTGTGGATCCTCTGAAGACAGAACCGAGGGATGGGGGGTGGGGGGATTCCCAGCTCTGACCCTCAGAACTGCTGTGATGAAGGTCAGTCACATGACATCCTTGAAGGACTATAGTGAAAACTGGACATACTAGCTAGGCTTGGTGATGCATGCCTGTGTTCCTGGTACTGGGGAGGTAGAGGCAGGAGGATAAAAAGTTCAAGGTCACCCTCAGAGACTCAGTGAGCTTCAGCCCAGGCTTGGAGACCTGAGACCCTCCCCGCTCCAGAAACAGAACTTTGGATATGGTGTGTCTATGAAGTGTGCAGAGTATAGTAAAGAATTTATAAGTGGGGCAGTGAAAAGGACTGGAAAATCAGGAACACCATTATTCTAAAAATGGCCGTCCTCGGGCCAGCCGTGATCGTGGATACCGTGGAAGCTGCACATGGGATCTGGGCTGATGTCATGCTAGCTCTTGTATTCACAGATCACTGAATAATCTAGTAGATTTTGCCATCCACTTTTCCTTCCCTCATTCATTCAACAACCCAGATCATGGAGGGTGAAAGTAGCAAGGACGTGCTGTGTGTGCATTTTTAATAATAAAACTGAAAATACTCTGGAAAAAATAATTCCAGGGTCATTGAGGAGGCCCAGGGAGTAAGATGTCTGCCCCCAAGCCTGCTAGCTTGTGATAAATGCCCTGAAGTCACATGGGAAAAGAGAACAGGCTTTTGCAAGTGTCCTCTGACTCTCTACACATGTGCCATGCCACTTGAGTGTGTGTGCACATAAACTTAACACAAAACAAATACAAATACACAATAAATATGTGTAAAAAGAGTTGAAACTTTTTGTTTCAATTTCGGGGGGGGGGCATAAAATGGCTCAGTGCTTAAGGGTGTTTGTTACCAAGCCCGATGAGACCTGAGTTCAATCCCTGGGACCCACAGATGGAAGGAGAGAACTGACTCCCACAAATTGTCCTCCAACCTCCATATACACGCCATAGCACACCACAAAAAATGAATAAAAAATGTAATAAAGGAAACCCAGGGGAGACTGGGGACATTGCTCAATTGATAGAGTATTTGCCTAGCATACATGAAGCCCTGGGTTCTTTTCTAAACACTGCATAAAACAGGCCTGCCCTTTATTCCCAGCACCCCGTGTTTGCAAGCAGGAGAAACAGAAGGCCAAGGTCACCCTTGGCTACACTGTGAACTCAAGGCCAGTCTGGGCTCCGGGAGACCTTGTGTTACAACAGCAAACCAGCCTGGCTAGGGCCGTGGCTCAGCGTGTGGGGTGGCAGCTGTGGAAGCACGAGGACCTGAGTTCAGATCCCCAGCACCCAGGTAAGAAAAAAAATAGACGTGACAGCGTGTGTTTGCAGCCCTGGCGTACGGGGGAGGCGGGAGGGTGGAAGGAAGTTTGGGGGTTCAGACAGGCGAGATTGTGGTGCCCACGGGCAGCTAATACAGCAGGAACAGTGAGATGCAGGCTCAGCCAGAGACCCTGTCTCAAAACTAAAGTGGAAACAGAGGAAGACAATCAACATGAATCTGTGACTTCCTTTCTTCCTTTCTTCCTTCCTTTCTTCCTTTCTTCCTTCCTTTCTTCCTAGATTTCGTTTTCTTTTTCTTTTTTTAAATTAAGAAATGTTTTATTCATTTCACATACGAATCACAGATCCCCCTCTTTTCCCTCCTCCCGCCCCCTCCAGCCTTTCCCTCCCGAACCCCCCCCCCCATTCCCAGCTCTGAAAAGGTAAGGTCTCCCATGCGGAGTCAGCAGAGCCTGGTACATTCAGTAGAGGTCGGTCCAATCCCTTCCCCCTGCATCAAGGCTGTACAAGGTGTCCCACCATAGGTAATGGGCTCCAAAAAGCTAGCTCATGCACCAGGGATGGATCCTGATCCTACTGCCAGGGGGCCCCTTAAGCAGACCAAGCTACACAACTGCCTCGCATATGCAGAGGGCCTAGTCCAGTCCCGTGCAGGCTCCACAGCTGTTCATCTAAAGTTCATGAGTTCCCACTAGCTTGGTTTGGTTGTCTCTTCAGGTTTCCCCATCATGATCTTGATGCCCCTTGCTCATAGAATCCCTCTTCCCTCTCTTTAACTGGACTCCTGGAGCTTGGCCTGGGGCTTGGCTGTGGATCTCTGCATCTGCTTCCATCAGTTACTGGATAAAGGCTCTATGATGACAGTTAGGGTAGTCACTGATTTGATTACCAAGATAAGCCAGTCCAGGCACCCTCTTCCCTATTGCTAGTAGTCTAATCTGGGGTCATCCTTGTGGATTCCTGGGAACTTCCCTAGCACCAGGTTTCTCCCTATCCCCGTGATATCTCCCTTGATATCAAGGTGTTTTGTTTTATTTTTGAGGGAGAGTGTTGTAGCACTGGCTGTCCTGGAACTCGCTCTGGAGACCAGGCTGGCTTTGAGCTCAGAGATCAGCCTGCCTCTGCCTCCCAAGTGCTGGGATTAAAGGCGTGCGTCACCACTGCTGACTAAAAAGATTTATTTTTACTATTTTAAGTTACGTGTTTATGCCTGTGTGTGGGAATGTGCACATGAGTGCATGTGCCAGAAGATACCAGAGGGATCCAGTTCTCTTTGGAGCTGGAGTTACAGGTGGTTGTGAGCCATCTGATGTGGGTGCTGGGAATTGAAACTGGGTCCTCTGGAAGAGAAGGACATGCCTTTAACCACTGAGCCATTTCTCCAGCCCTAATCTGTGACTTTCGCACACATGTGTACAGGCTAGTGCACCTCCAGCCCCACAACATTCTAGCTCATTTGGTAAAGTACTTGCTGTGCAAGTATAAATAAGGACTTGAGTTCGATCCCTAATGCACCCCCAAAAAGTGGGTGTGGTGGCTTTTGGCCTCCATGTGCTCAATTGCAAACACACACACACACACACACACACACACACACACGCACGCACGCACGCACGCACGCACGCACGCATGCACGCACATGTACGCACATGCACACACACACACACACATACCTGCGCACACATAAACATGCATGCTAGGGCTGCACATATACAAGAATTCTAGATAAGTCTGAGAAAGGAGTTCACCATGAAGTCATCAGGGAAATACAAACGAAACCATAATGTTCCTAAGTGCCCCAGATGGGCTGGAGTCAAAAGAATGAACGCACCAACTATGGTTGGCGTGGCTGGCAGAAGTGGTAGGAGTGAGCGAACCTCAGCAAAGCAGTGGGAGTTGCTGTAGGCAGCTCCACAGGCCTCTCCGCCCCGAGGCTCTGCATTCCCTCCTCGGCATCACCCAAGGGAGGTCCAAACATCTGTCCACAGAGTCTTGTGCTGGATTCTAGCAGCAGTGTTCATGGCGGCTTTCTTCGTAAAAGCCAAAAACTGGAAATAGCCAGATGTGGTGGCGCACGCCTTTAATCCCAGCACTCGGGAGGCAGAGGCGGGTGGATCTCTGTGAGTTCGAGGCCAGCCTGGGCTACAGAGTGAGCTCCAGGCCAGCCAGGCTACATAGTGAGACCCTGTGTCAGAAAAACAAAAACCAAACCAAACAACTGGAAATAACTCCAGTGCCATCAACAACAGAATTGGCAAAGTGTGCCAGGCATGGTGGCACACATCTATGTCATCTCTGTACTCAAGAAGTTGAGGCAGGAGAATTGTAAGTTTCACATCAGCCTGGAAATACATAATGAGACCCTGTCTCCTTGCCCCATCCCCCTTTCCCAAAAAGAGAAGAAAAAAATTTCCTGAAATGGGTAAAATGTGGTATATTTAAAACCAATGTATCTAAATAAATCTGAAAAGTATTTTTGTGAATGCAATAAGCCAAGTGCACACCTACAATACCTACCTTCTGTTTCTAGTCAAATGGGATGAGAAAACAGACAAGCTACGCTGGAGGCCTCTAGCAGGAGGCCTGAGTACAAAGGCTTTCTGGAGGGATCCAGATATCCGAGGGTGGAAAGATGGTTCAGCAGGTAAACACGTTTGCTGCCGAAGCCTGACAGCCTGAGGTCAGTCCTTGGAACCCAGGAAGGAGAGAACCGACTCTACAGACTGTCCTCTGGCCGTCACGTGTGTGCGGTAGCATTCACATGCACGCATCCCACACATACACATACACACAACATACACACATACACAACACATACACAGCAGTAATCAGCACACTTGTAAGGTTGTCTGTGTTGACGTTCAGTCCTCAGAATGGGCTGGATGCTGAAGAGAGCTCTGGCTTCCCCACTCCATGTAAACAGACTGTACTAAACAAACCTTCACCCAGAGGACCGGACAGTAAAGTCAAATGCTCTGCCATTTGCCTCCTCAGCAAATCTCTTCGGCTGGTTTGCCTGTCTCTGGTTGCAGATGAGGGAACTGAGGCACAGGCACATTAAGCAACTTGCCTTGAGGAACTTGCAAGAACCGTGAGATCAGAGCCCAGGTGCCGGTGACTTCATGCCTCTGGCCAGCTCTTTCTCTCCAGCAAACCTTTCTCTTCCCCAAGGGTTTGCTGTGCCTGCGGCTGACTGGAGACCAAGTTCAACACAGCCATTGAACTCAAAGGTGTCAGTATCGTGCCGGGACCCAGAAAGCCTGGGGCAAGGAGGCCAAGGTCATTCTCACATCTGCCTAGCTTGGGCAGCTGTGAGTGTAGTTTTATTTGTCTGTTTCTGATGAAGGTCAGAACGTCTGCCGGGCTAGGCAAGTGCTCTGTTCTGAGTTATAGCCCCGGTCCTAAAGTTTTGTTTTTCTTATTTATTTGCGTGTCTGGGTGTTTTGCCTGCATGAACGCATGTGCACCACATGGATGCAGTGCCCTCAAAGGCCAGAAGAGGGCGTTAGATCCCCGGCACTGATGGTTGTGTGTCATGGATGCTGGGAATCAAACCTTGGTCCTCTGGAAGAGCCACCAGTGCCCTTGACCCCTGAGCCATCTCTCCAGCCCCTCTGTTAGAGTTTTGAGACAGGGTCTCATTCTGTAGCCTAGAATGGCCTTGAGCTCATGGCAGTCCTGCCTCATCTCCTGAGGCAAAGATGACTGGCAGGAAGCATCACATCTGGTTTCCAAAAGCATACTTTTTAGTTTTTGTATGTAGATCAGGCGGGCCTCAAACTCAAAACGTAGCTGAAGATAACCTTGAACTTTTTGGTTCTCTTGCCTCTGCCGCCCACATGCATTGCTCAGCCCTGGCAGCCTGTCTTTTTTAAAGTAGAAGGCATGGGCGGCCCATAGACTGGAGCATCGTTGTCCTATGATTCAAAACGAGCTCTTCCCATCTGTCTTGGTTTGTTTGTTTGACTGTTGGTTGTTTGACAGGGTCTTACTATTAGCCCTGGCTAACCTGGAACTCGCTTTGTAGACCAGGCTGACCTTGAACTCATCGGTCTGCCTGCTGGGATTAACCTTGTGTGCCACCACACATGGCTCGCCATCGTCTTTATAATGCTAGGCTGGTTGTCTGTGAACCATGGAGTTGGCTCACCAGTCTCCTGGCTATTGCATGTTACCCATATTACCTTTGAGACCCAACTCCAGACTTATCACCTCCCTTCTTGTCAATGTGGAGCAAACAGTGTCCAACTCCAACAGTGAGCAAACTGTTTCGTGTTAGAGGAGTATGTGTGACGGATGAGTTCTGGCTGGATTAGCACCCAGAGCAACTAAAGCAGCCACTCTATAATTTTTTTCATTTTCTTTGTTGTTTCTTTAGACAAAACCTCACTCTACTCTATAGTCCAGGGTAGCCTGGAACTCTCCCTCTTCCTGCCTCAGTTCCCCCAAATGTTGGGATTCTAGGCACGTCCCACCTTGAAGGGCTTCTAAACTGGATTTAACTGCACACAGTGGGTCAGCTGTCTCGGTGGCTGTGGTCATGCCAGCCATGCCTGTTTAGAGAGCAGTGGGTCTTCTAGTGCTGTTGGCCAACACTCTCCTGGGATGTGAGTGGACTCAGACGAAGTCTTAGTCCTCTCAGAAGGCTCGTCTCTTGGGGAGGAAATGTACACACACATCCAGTGTCTCCAGCCGCTGTCCACCAAGGAGAGGCACTGTCTGGGAATCCCCTTCTGCCCTTAGAAGTCCCGGGACCAGTTTCATGATCTGTGTTTTCCCAGGAACTGGCAGAGGATGCTGTGAGTGAGTCATTCTCTTCTTGGCGGGCTTTACTCCAAAAGCCTGGGGTGCGACAAGATGACCAATAACCTCCCTTCCCCCACAGGCCAGACGGAGCCTGTGAATTCCTGGAACCAAGCAGTGGCTGAAATTCTGGAGACTGTTGGGGCTAGCACAGTTGTGAAGGAGGACCCAGATGTCACCTCAGTGGGAAAGGGCCATCTAACCATAGACCATGCCTTACAAGCCTCTGCTGGAGGGAAGTCTAACGTGCTTTTGTCTTTCTATCACTCAGGGTCTCTGAGACTTTGCACTGTGGTTAGCTACTCTGCTTCCCAAGTCAGAGGCTGATGGAAGCCCTTAGCAAAGCAACAAGGCGCTCAGACGCCCAGGGCTGTCCAGCCACATACCAAAGCCCTTTATCTGCTCAGATCTTGTTCTGGCATGATGGGTATGACTTTCATTTTACAGGGCCAGGAGATCACAGATAATTACAATAAACTCTGGCAGGGCTGGAGAGATGGCTCAGTGGTTAAGAGTTTGTAGTGCTCTTGCAAAGGACCTAAGTTCTATTCCCAGCATCACATTAAGCAGCTCACAACTGCCTGTAACTCCAGCTCTAGGGGATCCCATGCCCTGGGCACCTGCACTCAAATGCACATACCCACACATAATTTAAAATAAATCTTTGGGGTCAGCCTTGCCCGTGCATGCCTTTAATACCAGCACTGGGGAGGCAGAGGTTAGCAGATCTCCATGAGTCGGAGGCCAGCCTGGTCTAGTGAGTTCCAGGACAGCCAAAGGTACATAGTTCGACTGTCTCAGTAAACAGAACAAAACATCAGCAACAACCAAGATAATAGACTGTGGCGAACTTGTTGACATTATGGCTGAGAGGCTTTGTAGAGGAGGGCCTAACTCAGCCTAGGGAGGGATGAAAGGCTTCGGGAAAGTGGAGGGTTCTCGTCCTGGCAGCGATTACAGGAAGTGACGGCCACATAGAATGAGGTCTTAGACAAGCCACTTTCCAGTTATGCTGGCTGGTTTTTGGTCAGCTTGACACATGCTGAAGTTATCTAAGAGGAGGACACCTCAACTGAGAAAACGCCTCCCTAAGATCGGCCTATAGGCCAGCCTGTGGGATATTTTCTTGATTGATGATGGATGTAGGAGGGCCCCACCCACTATAGGTGGTGTTACCCATGATAGGCGGTCTTGGAGTGTATAAGAAAATTAATGAGGGGCTGGAGGGATGGTTCAGCAGTTAAGAACACTGATTACTCTTCCAGAACCCCCAAGTTCAATTCCCAGAAGCTCACAACTGTCTGTAACTCCAAGATCCAACACCCTCACAGACGTACATGCATGTGCTGGACATATCTTTCTTGACCTGGTCTTCCAGGAGACTACTCCTGGGAATCCCAGGCACTTTTTAACAGGTCCCTGCAGAAGCCGGTTAGATAGGAGCGCTTCCTGGATGCTGTCTGGCTTTCTCACATTATCCACAGCATCCTATTCTGAGCCTGTTTCCACAGCAGAAGAATGGGGCTCATAGCAGCACTCTTCCCTAAGGGCAAATACCCATGAAGCACCTGGCACCTGCTGCGGTATGTTCGGTATTATTATTATTATTATTTTTTTTTTTTTTGGCATCCCCATGGGCAGCTAGAAAGTTTGACCTTTAGAATTCAGTCCAAACCTGACTGATTCTTCCCTTTCAAGAAGAGGAAGTTCCTACTCAGCCCTCCCCCCCCCAACACACACACACCACACTCCCCAACCCCCGGCAATCAGCAGCTTCCTCCATCACCCTGAAGCCTGAGGATCAGTTCAACCATCCTCTCTGAACAAATGTCCACATTCCTGATCCACCAGCAGGCGCTGGGGGGGAGTGTGTGTGGGGGAGTAGGGGGGGTTCCTCTGTAGGTGCTCTCGCCACCTCCTCTGCCACTGGTGAGCCGCTGTCACCCACTCCGGTGTGACTTCCCAGCATTCCTGCTGGCCTCCCTGCCTCCCCCCCCCCCCCCCCCCCCCCCCCCCGGCCCTCCATCTGGCTGCCATTGGGATCTCTCAGAAACAGACCCTGGGACACGTGGCCACAGGCTGCCCCTTCATTTACTGTCCCCAGGGAGTCCACAGGTTGTCCCTTCCCACTGTCAAGGCCCTCCAGTCCTGCTAAGGGCTCCAGCTTCCTCTCCCACGCTTCTCCGTCTGCCCCCACCCAGGAGGTCAGTTCAAACCCACCTGTGCATGGCCTCTGCCTGAAGGCCTCTCCTTCACACGGGCCCTTCGAGCTTCCCCAAACTGCAGTCTTCGGGGGACCCCACCCCCCACCCCCTGTCCTCAGAGCTCTCCACCTCTTTCCCACCTACCATCTCAAACACCAACCTGTGACCTCCCCAAGAAAGGAGAAGGCCTCGTGTTTAGCCAGTGTGTCCCCACACTGAACACTGAACCTGCTCCCAAGGCCTTGGCCAGAGCCAGGAGTGCGTCATCCTTTCTGACACGGAGCTTCCGGTGTCTGGCAGATAGAAGAACAAGGCTAGTATAACACCTGAGCCTGGTTCTAGTCGGAGCTGCCCAGGTTAGCCCTCTCCTGCTTTCTCCTGAGGGCAAGATTCCTCCAGAAGGTCTGAGGAGCTGGTTGAGTCACATAGCCCTACCCTGAGACCCAGCAGGCACAGCTGCCTCAGCTTCAGGAATAGGAAGCCTAGGGTGAGCCAACTCACGGGCTAGGCAGCTGATTTTACTAGTGGCTACTTAAATAATGCCCAATTGTTGGGGTTGCAATGGAAAGTCGAACACAGACCACACCCCGGCTCAAATCTGGGGGTGAAGAGGACCCTCCCTGCTGGGCACCCCCAACTCAGACAACTGGACGGAGAGTCCACAGTCCGACCTGTGGTCCTGGTTTACTGTAGAATGATCTGGGCTTTGTCCAGCCTCCTCAGGAATTCCCTCCCTGAGGCTCCTCCCTGAACTGGCAGGGGCTGTGGAGAAGGTGAGGCGAGACCCAGGGTGTGACCCAGGATGGAGTGGCTGGCTGAGTTCCCACTCTGGAAGCCAGAGCTGATACATAGCCTCAGGCCAGGGCTGAGCTTGCCTGGCACTGTTCCTGCCATCCAGGGGAATCTAGGGTCAGATTCTTGTTCCAACAAGTCAGATGTGGTCTGAGCAGTGCTGGGCCCCAATCCTAACCGGGGCCCAACCTCTACCCTAGCATTCCTGGCATGCTGGGACAACACATAGGTCACTATTCATTCCTCAAGAGATACAGATGTGGTTCATGAGGCAAAGACCCAGCCTTGGAGATCCAGAGAGAGCCCCAAAGCCATCAGGAGCTAACCAGGGAGTTAGCAGAGAGGAGGCAGAGCAAACACAGAGGTGGAGAGGAGAGCAGGTGAAGGCGGAACCAGATTGACCAGGCCCCCGCGTGACATCTTAATGTGGGCCTGTGTTTGTGGCTGCACAGGGACCCACAGGAGGAAATGGGTTTTGGAAGGGGACCTGAGGCGGTGGCTGGTTGAGTGTTCTGAAAGAGACCAGGGTGGTTGAAGTGGACGGAATCTTAAGCATGCCAAGCCCAAGTTTAGAAATGATTGAGTAGTCATCTCTAGTTGGGCCAGCGTGAGGGGAAGGGCTGGAGGCTGACTCCACAGCTGCCTCTCGCCCAGAGCGTCAGAGAGACAGTTCTCTGGAGGAAGGGCAAGGTGTAAGAAGTGAGATCTGGCCGGGCGGTGGTGGCGCACGCCTTTACTCCCAGCACTCGGGAGGCAGAGGCAGGTGGATCTTTGTGAGTTCGAGGCCAGCCTGGTCTACAGAGTGAGTTCCAGGAAAGGCACAAAGCTACACAAAGAAACCCTGTCTCAAAAAAAAAAAAAAAAAAAAAAAAAAAAAAAAAAAAAAAAAGAAGAAGAAGTGAGATCTGGGGCCTGGGGAGATATCCCAGCAGTTAAGAATGCTTGCTACCCTTAAATAAAACCCAGATTTGGTTCCCAGAACATCCATAACTCCATAACTCACAAGCATTCATAATTCCAATCCCAGGGATTCAACATGATGCCCTCTTCTGACTGCCCCATACACTATGAATACACAGAAAACACCAGACCCTGCTAATGCCTGCTTGTCTAGCTGTCCACTTCACTCAAATTCTAGGACACTCTCCCACGCCTCGCCCCAAACTAGAAGTTTAGAGTTTAAAAAAAAACTAAGAGTTGAACTTGCCTGCAAGGTCATGCATCTGCATCTGATAAGAGAGAATCCACGCATAGATTCTGTTGAGAATAAACAAACAAACAAACAAACAAATAAATAAAACAACCATAAGCAATGAAGGGAGAGACAGGACCCCAGGACTCCAGATGGCGTGCTCCTGCTCTCTCAATAGGAGAAAAGAGAAGGGTCACATGTCAGGGTTTCTAAATCCTTCTCTGCACTTGGCGGGCGGCAGCCTGCCTGTGGTTCCAAGCTGACACCCCCACCCTGTAAAGTAAGCTGTCTCCTTTCTCTTCTCTGAGTCTCCAGTGCTCTTATTATGACGTGAGGACCACAGACTCTAGGGGGCTAATTCTTCTGGAAGTTTCACCTCTCTTCTGCTCCTTCCTCCCGGTTCCCTTCTCGCTTACTCTTCCCTTCTGGGACCACTTAAAAACAGTCTCTGCTCTACCTCAGGAGAAGTCGGACTAAGATCCAGTGAATCCACCATGCACGGCTTCCCCAGACCAACATTAACAATGTGCTTGCCCCAACCCGGGCCAAGGGCAAGGATTCCACTACTCAGGACCTGGTCCTTCCGGGGAGTTTGTGGACAATGCTAGGGTCTCCAGGGATGCAGGGAAGGGGTGGAGCCAGGTCCTAAAACAAAAACTGAGTGCTCGCCAAAGATTTCCACTCCTCAGGAGGTGGAACCAGACCTAGAGCAAATGAACAACAGAAATAGATTTCCCTCCGAGGTGTACCTGGAGGAGCCCACTTAAGGGGAGAGGAGGAAAGGCCAAGTTTGCCATGGAGGACTGGAGGACTCTGGAGGTCTTTGGCCTCTAGGAACTTGGTGCTATGGAGCTGTGAGCAGGTCGTGTTCTTGGACATACTGACTGACCAACTGGACCCAGATAATTTGTCTTTATTTTTATTATTTTAGACAAGGTCTCACTGTGTAGAGTGAGAGATCTGCCTGCCTCTGTTTAGTGAGTGTTGGGGATTAAAGGTGTGTGCCGCCTCCTTCTCCTTCCTTCTCGTTACTGTGATTCTTTGCAATTCTGGGACTGCTCATACTAGACAAGTGTTCTACCACTGAGCCACATCCCTGGGCCCCTAGCTGAAGCTTAACAAATAACATTATTTTCTATGGCACAAGAATTATATAAGTTCACCGTAGAAAACTTAGAAAACAAACAAAAATCACAAAGAGCTTCACTTCTTCAAACAATTGTGACCTGTCTTTTAGTCAGGTGTTGGGGGCACAGCCTGTAACCCGAGAACCTGGAGGTAGAGTTGAGGGGATCAGCAGTTTAAGGCCATCCTTGGCTACATAATAGGTTTGAGGCCAGCCTGGGACACATGAAACCTGTCTCAAAAAACTGAATTCCACACAGAAAGGACATTATTAAACTCATTTCAGATGCCTGCCCTGCCCTCGGGACAGCAACTGAAAATACTGTATTTATCCCTTCGATTTTCTCCATGTCCACATTTTGAAAAATACATAAATGGGGTTATGTCATCAATACTACAATATTTAAATCCAGGTGTGTTGGATTATGTCTGTTATCCCAAGACTGGAAGGCATGGGAGATTGCCATGAGTTCTAGGCTAGCCTGAGGTACATGAGACCCTGTCTCGAACAACCACCAACACTACAAAGGCCAGCAAGATGACGCAGTGGGTGAAGGTGCTTGCCACAGCCTGACAACCTGACTTCGATAGTACAACATAACCGACTCCTGTAGGATAGCTTCTGGTTTGTTGTTGTTGTTGTTTGTTTTTTATTTTTTGAGACAGGATCTTTCTATGTAGCCCTGACTATCCTGGGGCTCCTTATGTGGATCAGGCTGGGCTCAGACTAGAAACCTGCCTGCCTCTGCTTTCAGAGTGCTGGGATTAAAGGTGTGCATCACCATGTTCACACACACACACATGCACACACGCATATACTCACAGAAAGTGAACAAAAATAAAATGTGATGATGATGATGATGATAATAATAATAATAATAATAATTAAAATAACCACTAATTATCCTTGGCAAGCAAATGAGAGAAAACAGGGTCAGACAAGGTTAAACCCGGTCCGTGAAGCTGCTTTTTAACCATCCTGTCCAGTCACCTGCTGGTCCTCACTTCATGGAACCCACATCAGAGCCGTGTGTGCACTTTACTGGTTCTCCATGGAGGAACTTTGTTGGGATGGGGCTAAACTGGGGTGAGCTAGAGTCGGGTAGAATGGTCTCCCTTACCTTGTCCACCAGTTACTTCCAGGATCCCAGGACAGGGTACCTCTACCCTGAGCTGTGGAGTCAATACTTGTCAGAGAGGAAAAGGAACTCGTTAAGGCTACCCCGTGCATAGGCTGCAGAAATCTGAGGTCCCCACATACCGGATGTAAGGATTAGAGTGTGTGGTGGTCTGAATAGGAATGGCCCCCATAGACTCATGTGTTTGCATGTTTGGCCCATTGGCACTATTACGGGGTGTGGCCTCGTTGGAGGAAGTGTGTCACCGTGAAGGCGGGCTTTGAGGTCTTAGATATGCTCAAGCCACGCCCAGTGTGGTAGTCTCTCCTGTTGCCTTTGGATCAAGATGTAGAACTCTCACTTTCTTCTCCAGCACCATGCCTGTATCAGTTAGGGTTTCTATTGCTGCAACCGAACACCAAGACCGAAAGCAGCTTGGGGAGAAAAGGTTTATTTGGCATTGCTGATCATCACTGAAGGAAGTCAGGACAGGAACTCAAACAGGACAGGATCGCAGAGGCAGGAGCTGATGCAGAGGCCATGGAGAGGTTGCTTTCCATGGCTTCCTCAAACCACCTTCTTACAGAACCCAGGACCACCAACCCAGGGATGGGACCTCCCACCATGGGCTGGGCCCTCCCCAATGATCACTAAATGAGAAAATGCCTCACAGCTGGATCTCAAGGAGGCATTTCCTCAACTGAGGCTCCTTCCTCTGATGACTCTAGCTTGTGTCAAATTGACACACAGAACTAGCCAGTGCACCTACTCTAACTCACTCTTCCAAGTTCCAAGGAGCAGAGACCAAATCTGTTTGGTCAACTGCTACATCTGTAACGGGCCGGACTGGCAAGAGGAGAGAGGGTGGGCATGGAGGAACCTCTGTGGAAGACTTCTAGGAGGGACCCAGGGTGACCTTGGGCCAGCAGAGGCAAGGTGGGAGGTACCTACAACACATACTTGTTTTTGAGACAGGCTCTCACTAAGTAGCCCTGGCTGGCCTTGAACTACAGATACCCACCTGTCTCTGCCTCCTGAACACTGAGGTTAAAGGTGTGCGCCACTACAGTCAGCAGCCAGCAGACTTTTAAGGGAGGAAGGATGAGCATGTAGGAGGTTGGCGATGAGACCATGGGAAACTCCACCAGCAGTGAGTGAGCCTGGAGTAGCTGGAGAACAGCTGGGAGGCTCCAGCCCCAGCCTCTGGGCCGCCAACCCCCGCATACCTGGTAACCCCTGAGCCACAGCAGAGGAAGTAGCACTACCACTCAGCTGGTGAGCGAGAGTCGGGTCTCAGCTTCCCTTCCTGACGTGCCAAGTTTCTTCAGCACTGGGACCTGCCCCCAGCCCTAGCCCAGCCTCTGCATTGTGCATTGACTTGGGTGGTGGTAAACTCAAGATCCCAGGAGGGCTGAGAAGGAATCTCAAAGACCACTACTAGAGAATCCCAGGGACCGTGGCTTGCTGTGTCTACTTATTTGGAGACCATGTTGTGGTTGGGCCTGGGCTGTGGCTCTCAGGTCTTGATGGGACAAATTCCTTTCCATTCTTCAAGTCTTTACCCAAATGCCACTTGCCTGGGAAGCTCTAGGAGTCCTTGTAACAGTCGGGTCCTCCTCTGAGCTCCCGCAGCTCTCAGAACACCCTGGAAGAGACCCTGACCACTGAGCACTCACTGTGAGTGAGGCCTTCGCTGTCACACAGTAGGGCTTCTCACAGCATCGTGGTGCCAACATCTCCTTCTGTCCTGGGCCTTTTGGAAGTCACATGGTATGCCGATGGCCAGGCCAGGCCTCCAGGACACTGACTCTCCTGCTCAGTGTTCTCTCTTTCTCGCTGGGAAATACCCCGAATGGCAGGCCGGTATCCTTGGAGACCTGGTTCTGGACCCCGCCCCTCCTCTTCATCATTATGAGTCTCCAGGCTGGTCTCTTGTATACAGTAGGCAGTTAATAAGTTCTTATGACACCGATTCTAAGTTCTAGTCTAGATGCTATTATGATCTTGGGTGAGTCACTCTGTTCTCCTCGTCCTCAATGTCCCCAGCTTTGGGCTGGTTTTATGTCAGCTTGCCACAAGTTAGAGTCATTTCGGAAGAGGGAACCTCAATTGGAAAAATGTTCCCACCAGAGTGTGACAAACCTGGGGTGCATTTTCTTAATTAGAGATGGAGGTCGGAACCCGGCCCACGGGTGTGCTCCTCCATGGTATCCAAATTAGCTCCTGCCTCCAGGTTCCCACCCTGCTGGAGTTCCTGCCCTGACTGCCCTCACTGATGGACCGGACTGTGCTGTGAAATCTGTCTCCTCTTTGTCTCAAGGTTCTTAAATCTGGGAGTGAGAACACAGGACATGCCATTCCTGTCACCACGCCAGGAGCACACGTTATCAGGGTGACTAGGCATTGGTGACACTGACGTGGTCACCTGACAAAAGGAAGCATGGGTCAGGTGTGTCCACTGTCCAGTTAGTCCTTGTTCCTTTGCCCACTGTTTCCTCTGGGACACGCACGCACGCAGGGAGCAGGAGCTGGCGCCTCCCCCTCATGGGGGAATAGCAGCGTTTTTCTTCTGAGCACTCAGACAGGGCTGCATTCCATCTCCAGGGGAAAGTAGAGAGACTTTTCCAGAGGTGCAGACACAGGCCTGAGGGAGGGCTGCCCGGTGCGGGGCTTGTCCCTCCGGTGTGAAAGAGGGGAGCCCAGAGGCTCCCAGCAGGAGCCTTCCAAGGCGGCATCTGAGCCCAAATTAGGGAGGCTGACTTCTGCTCTCCCTCGCCATGTCCCCAACCACCATGTCACCGTCGTGCTTCCGCTCTGAGCTCATCCATTCCAGGGAAAGGCAGTATCTGCGCTCTCTCTCCAGCGAGGAACAAAGGACTGTTCTGAGGCTACACGTAGGCACTATCAGTGAGTGCATTGTCTCTGTAATTATCCCCCCACCCCTACCTGGAATCCCCCTACCCCCACTCCCCCCACCCCTCCCCAGTGCCCTTTCCCTCAGCAGGCTTCTAAGCTGCTCACACTTGGAAGAGAATCTCTGCTTTTGCTACAGACTTCCGGCTTGCCCTCTGCCCTCCTGTCAGGCCTGGGGAGGGTGCGGGTGGGGGTGGGGGGGGGGGCGGGCGGCGGGATATCAAGGGCCTGACTGACTTCTTTCATGTTTCTTCACAGACGTTTTAGAGGAAGGAGGCCTGGGCTGGAGGTCTCCACCCCTCTGCTCTGGGTGACCTTGGGAAGCTGTCTGGCCCTCTCTGGGCTTCTCCTAGGGCCTGAAAGGAGTAATTCCATAAGCCATTGAGTTTATTGGCACTTGGCCTTCTTGAGGGCTTGGTGGGACTAGACATCTCCCTAGTTTTCCACAGGCAAATTTCATTTTTCCCCCTCCGGTGCTGGGGACCCTCATGCCCGCTGAACACACATGCTACCACTGAGCTGTATCCCCAGTCATTTTCTACTTTTAATTCTGAGACGGGATCTCACGAAGTTGCCCAGGCTGGTGTTATCTTCGTAGCCCAGGCAGGGATTGAATTGTGAGTCTTGGGCCTCAGCTTTCCTGGGTACCAGGTTGACAGAGGAGACTCGTGTCTGCTCTTGACATCACGTTTGTTCTCCTCTCTTCCCTGGTCGGTGGGTAGGGGGAGGAGGCCCTGCTGGTGGCTGGTCACGCTTCCGGGTAGCCAGCCTCTGAAGGGATGGCACTCATGGCTCTGCCTGTTTTCTGGCTCACAGGAGGCTGTGTTAGGGTTTAGTTGTCCAAGACACTTGGCCTTAATTCCTCCACCACAGATCTGTGGTCACGCTCACGGGTGCGCGTGTATTCACACACAGCGCAGGAGCTCAGGCATCCACCTCACCTGTGTTCTGGCCCCCTGGGCCTGCCACCAGCATAAGGTCCCCACTGCCCCCTCCCTGCCTTTCACTGTCCCTCCCACATTCTCTGCTTCTCTGCTCACCATCCTCTCTGGGGTCCCACTTCTGTTGGGAGGAAAGCAAAGCTAAGAGTCCCTCACACTTGCTGGTCTTGGCTTCTCCTTGGGTCACAGGAGCGGCCCCAGGAGCCTCAGCCCACGCTCCGCTGCTCCGCTTAGGCAGACCCTCGCCACACCCAGCACACCACTGTTCTGTGGCCCGCTGGTACTTTCCCTAAGTTCTAGCTATGAGAGTGTGTGTAGCCTCGGTCCTCCACACAGCCCCTCGGCCCACATATTTGCCGTACCTTACCTGGTCGCCAACTCTCCAGCTCTTCAGATTCCACACATGCTGGGTGAGCCCCACCTCGCCCCTTAGTCCCCTCTGGGCTTGCCCGGCCTCTTACTGTGGGCTCTTGCAACTCACAGCAGGTCTGGCTTACTCACTGCGGTATCCCCAGCCCCGGGCCCAGACCCTGGTATCTACTAGAGACTCAGTAAGTACCCGCAGAAGAGAGGGAGGCCTGGGGGTGTGGGGGAGGGGCACTCCAGCAGAGATCAGGCCTTGCAAAGGCCCGGGGTCCGAATGAGGCACAGCAGAGAGCAGGCTTGACAGAAAGGCCAGGAACCTGAGGAGCTGGCGGAGGCCAATCAGAGGACAGCTCTGTGTAAACTGTAAAGTCCTGGACCCGGCCGGAAAGGCCAGCCTCATCTAACAGCCTCAGGCTGGAGCCTGGCTGGAGCCTGTCGGGAGCCTGTCTATGCCTCTACCCTCTCCTGCAGTTTCCAGGCTGGTGGCTTTAAGTAGAGGACTCACAGAAGGTCGTGCAGGGTATGGTGGGACTGGGTTGGAATTCCCCCGGAAGACTGGGATGGGTCTGATTTTCCAGCCATTGCCCGGAGGGTGCTCTGGGCTCTGCAGATCAGCTCTCACAGACTAGGGCCACCAGGGCTCCTAGTGAGGATGGGAATTGTCCCTGATCCCATGACATGGGACAGCCTTGACCCATGCGTCCACTACCATGTGTGAAGGGCCAGGCCTCTACAGGCTCCATCCTGTGTTCCATCTTTAGGCTTTTTCCTCTATAGGGGAAGAAGGGGTCTGAGGCACAGCACTGTGTACAAACATTGCTTTAAAAACCAATGTGTAGCGGCACACGCCTTTAATCCCAGCACTCGGGAGGCAGAGACACTCAGATTTCTGTGAGTTCGGGGCCAGCCTGGTCTACAGAGTGAGTTCTAGGACAGGCTCCAAAGCTACACACAGAAAACCTGTCTCAAAAAACAAACAAACAAACAAACAAAAAAACCCAAAAAAAACAAAAAACCAAAAAAACAAAAAAACCAACCAAACAACGCCCCGCCCCATCCCCCACCCCCGCAAAAAACCCCAAAACCAATGTGTATATATATTGTGTGTACATGTGTGTGCATGTGGAAGTGCACACACAAGTGTGTGTGTGTGTGTATGTGTGTGAATATACTTGTGTGTGTGTGTGTGGAGGCCAGAGAAGGATGTCCAATGTCTTCCTTTATTGCTTCGCCCCCCCACCCCCCACCCCCACCCCCTGCACCTTTTTTTATTCCCAGCCTTACTCCCTTGAGGCAGGGTCGGTCACTGAAGCTGAATCCTGCTTTTGTGGAAGCACTTTATGTCCACCCTCCACCGATGAGGTTTTGTGCAGGTGCAGCCGTAGGTGGCCGGAGATTCAGACTCAGATCCTCGTGCCTGTACAGTGTAGGACAAGTGCTCTGACCCACTGACTCATTCTCCCCTTCTGGCTGTGCAGTGCTCCTGATGACGTCACACGAGTAGAGTCTGCCCAAGCTAGGCAAGATGGCTTCTGCCTGGGCCTCTGGGCCTGGGAGGCCGAGACAGGACGGTCGGAAGTTTGAGTGAGGCCAGTGTGGGCTACAGAGAGAGACTTCTCTGGGGATGGGGGAGCACCTACCGGGGCTTGGTGATGGGTGCTGGGTTCCAAGCCTGGCCCCGGATGTTTCATAATAATGATGTGCAGACTGGAAGCTGTAAGTTGCTGTTTTTCTAACACAAAGCAAAGTCATGTACACAGTCATTTGTCTGCCGGGCCAGACCACCAACCCTCCCACCATGTTCTGCAAAGTGGTGGGACGCTCACTCCCATTTGACTGATGAGTAAACTGAGGCCCACAGAAGAAGGGTCACAGTCAGTGACAGAAAGTGTTGAAACTTGTTCTCAGAGAGTCTGTGGAGACCATGCCAGGGTGTTTTCCACAGCCAACTGGCCAGTGACCATTAGATGCTGGGCACAGGCCAGGCCATGGTTCCTGCCCTCAGGGTGGGGACAGACACACCCAGAATGGACTCGGGTCGTGTCTCTATCGGGGGCGTGTCTAGAAACAAGTCCTGGAGGGCATGGCCCTTACCCAGGATCTTGAAGGTCTGGGAGGGTGGGGAGGCTGGTGATAGGGGTGGGCATTCCTGGTGGGGGTTATAACTGAGCAAAAAGCCCAGAGGGGTGGTTAAAAATAAAGAGCACTCTGATAGCTCAATAATGAAACCATTGTGCTGGCCATTTCCTCAGAGAACCTCGCCTGTCACTCTGCCCTCAAAGCGAGGTAGCTCCAGGTGTGAGGCTGCATCACACCAGAGTCAACACCAGTCTTCTGTGTAGGGCTGTGAGCGCTTAACCCTTCAAACCGCCCTCACCTCTCTGTACCCTCACGCCAGCCTTCTCAGGAGGTGTCCTCCTTACCCATTTTGCAGGGTTTTGGCATGCTGAGCTTGGAAAAATAGCATGCTCTAGGTCATTCATTTATTTTCAAAGTAGTAGAGTTGAGGCTTCAACCCAAGCCTGTGGGTCCAAAGTTTGTGCTTTGAAGCTTGTCTCAGTTCTAGCAACGCCCAGATCTTTTCTGTTGAACTTCTGGCAATGGATTTAGTGATATGCTGGCAAATATTTAACAGCCAACTCTCTGGAAGAAAAAGCTAAGGCATGGTTTGTCAGATTTCTCCATTTCCAAGTCGAACGTACTTCCTCTGCGGCCGATGCCAGGTGACCAATCTGACATCACCGGAATATGGCACTGGGAAGGACAACGGTCATAAGTTCTTGCAAGCCGCTGAGAACCAGCTCCAGCACCTCATAGGAAGAGTATCCACCCTTCCCCCAGCCCAGTGTGGCCAGTAAAGGCCATTAGACAACTCTTTGGCAGAGAAGAGGGCAGAGAAACCTGCTCCTCCAGCCAGGGCCTGCCGAGTGGAGTCCTGGGAACTGCCGTTAATCTTTAAGCAAGTCTTGCAAACAGGAGTGGCTAGTTTGCCTGCTGTTCATGAGGAACCCTGATCAGCCCCATCCCCTCTTCGGCTTCAGTGGGCTACCCTGGCCACACTTCAGCAGTCCGGCCTCCAGTTCTTCAGTTCGTCCACTCCTACTTCAGAGGGGGCTGGAACAGGAAGCTGATGGGCTGAGCAAGCCCTGAGGCACCTGGCCTAGATGTGAACTCAGATCAGCCTGACTCAAAGCTTTGCTCCTTCCTGGTCTCCTGGAAGAGAGATTGTATCCTGAGGCTGGAGCCTCTTACATTCTAGGAGGATAGGGAACCTGCCCTTCAGAAGGGATCTCTCTAATCAGGAGAAGCTCAGGCCTGGTGCCATGGTGCCACATTAACCGGGCTGCATCTCAGTTGCCCATCTGTGAGATGGGAGCAATTTCAAGAAAGGACGATGGAGGCAGATGGTGATTGACAGCTGGTCAGACCCATCTTTGTAGAGCGGAAAGGAGGAGTCAAAGGTGGATCCCTGCCTGTCCCCAAGGGGCAGCCCTAGAACCTGGACAGGGACTGATTGTGTGTGGAGTGGTCTTCGAGACCAACCTGAAGCCACATCCTGCCCCCCTCGTCCCATTTTCCTTCTCCACTTCCTCTCCAGCTGGTCCTGCTGTCCTCAGTGGCTGGCTACCTGCACACTGCCCAGTAGATGTACATGGTCTCTGTATGCATTGAAAATGAGTTTTGGTTTGGCCTGATGCAGTCCCTTCCCTCCGTAGGCAGAGGCTGGAGGCTCCCCACAAGTTCAAGGCCAGCCTGGGCCACATAGTGAGCCACTGTTTCGCCTCTTGATACATTTTTAATAATGCTGCCTCTCCTCAGCACTCTGCCCTTCTGAACCCAGTCTCCGTTTAAAGACACGCAGGGCAAGGCTGGTGTGACCAGTGCCTCAGTTTCCGTGTCTGGAAGACGGTGCTTGCCATCGGCGCGTAGCTCAGGTAGCTAGGGTGCAACCCTAACGTGGTCCCGGGCGGCCGAGCCAGGCGCGTGGCGTGGAGGGCGCCCCGCGGGCGGAGCTGCGGGGAGGGGGCTGGGTGCGGGAGGCGCGGGCCCGGCTCGCGCAGCAGGTCCCCCGGGTCGCCGACGGGGCCCGGGTCCGCGCTTCCTTCTTTCTCCGGCTCGCCGCGACCGCGGCCCCTCCTCCCGCGCGCTCCCTCCCCCTCGCCGCCACCGCCGCCGCCGCCGCCGCCTCCTCCTCCTCCCTTTCTCTAGGTCTGTCTCTCCCGGCCCGGAATCCACCCGGCCGCCCCGCCGGAGCGGCCAGGCCGCCGCCCGCCAGCGCCGCGCGCCCCGTTGGGGTCCGCCCGGGCGCATCCGGAGCCCGCGGCCGCCGCGCAGGTGAGCGCCCCCGCCCCGCCGGCCCCGCGCCCGCTGCGGGCTCCCGCCCTGCCCACTCCCCGCCGCGGCCCGCGACCTGCCCGGCGCGGCCTTTTGTTGGGATGCGCGGGGAAGGCCGGGCGGGGCGCGGGGGGCACCGGCGCTTGGGGACCCTCGGCCGCGGACTCCCCGGCCCGGCTAGGCCACATCTGAAAACCCGGCTGATCGGCGCCGCCCGCGATCGCGGCTGCGGGGCCCTGCGCCCCCGGCCCGGAGTGGGTGGTGGGGGTGGGGTGGACCCTGAGGACTGGGTGCCCTGCCGGCCACACGACCTCCTTGGGTCTCGGGGCCTCGGTTAGGGCCTGGTGCTCCTGGCCTGGAAGAGACTGGGCCACTCTGTCCTCGGCCACCCCCAGCCCCCCAGCCTCGCCCCTGCTCAGGCCCAGCGACCGGCCGGCTCAGAAGTTGGCAAAAGTTTTGGGGTTTCACTACCACCACTAAGTCCGCTTGCCCACCCGGGCAGGTACTGGAGGTGAGTTTGTGTCCCCTACTAGGACCGACCACCACTTGTCATGCATGCTGTGTGTCTTGGGGACAACTGCCTTTGCTCTCTGAGCCAAGGTCCTCCTCAGTGATGGGTGGGCCTGGCCAGGACTGCTGAGCTGGTTGAAGGGTGGCGTGAACAGAGGGGACTCACCCCTGGGTAACCTTTAAACCTCTGGGGTATTCAGAGGGAGAAAAGTGGACAGAGGCATGTGAGCCTTATGAGGCCCTGAACAAGATTTTTCCAGCCCCACCAACTGCCCAATAAAGGCAATGCTGACGGGTTCACCTGGGTGGAAGTCAGAGTCAGTTTCCAAGGTGGGCATGGGGGCGGGGCGCGCGCGGGGTGGGGTGGGGGCTCTTTCCAGACTTGGGAGTCCAGGCATCTAAGTCTCTTGTTTTCGGCGTGATTTGAGCTGGGGGCCAGCCCCTTGGACCCTTCACGCCAGCGACAGGGCCCTCAGGTGACTAGTCCCCCGCGCTTCTGCAGCTGAGGAGTTGGCATACATGGGGACGGGGAACTCAATAAATGAGTCCCATCCTGGAGCCTGCTCAAGATGGCTGGGGTGCTTGTGGCACAGCCGCCTGCAGAAGAGGGTAGCTTCTGTGCCTCAAAGGGTGCCCTAGAGCCCCGCCAGAAAGAAATAGCGGGGCATCCTCCAGCGGCCCACAGCTGTGTGAATGTAGTTCTCTTTGGCCTCAGTCCTGTCAGGGAGGGATGATCAATTGGGTTGTGAGGGAACGCCGTGGTAGAGCACAGGCTTCGAGTGCCCGAGGCCCCGGTGCTAGCCGCGGCACCTCAGGGCGGACAGAGACATCAGATGGAGCCATGAGGACCAGAGATGCTGAAGTCCACTGAACTCCTCCTGGGGCTAGCTCAGTCTGCAGCTGGAACCGGAGGAGCCTGGACTTCAGAGGAGCTGGCTGGCTGCCCTTTAACCAGCAGGGACACCGAAGGCTGTGCAGTTTGGGGTCAGGCACAAGGCATTGTTGGAAAAGGCTCCTCCCATATCACCCCCACCTGGCAGAGCCATAAGTCTCTACTGGAGATGGGGTGTGTCCCGGTGAGGTGGCCTTTCCACAGGGGAAGTGAGTGACTTAGAGTGTGTCACCTCTCTCAGCTGACCGCCTGCCTACATCCTGGGGTACACACTGAGAATGAGTGCTAGGAGCACCCGCATCTCATGTTCATCCTTCTTCCAGCCTTAGGGCAACCCTATCTCTCCCACCCCATCCTCTCCTGTTTCCTGTTGTGCCCCGTCCCGTCCCCCCCCCCAGCCTCCAGCGCACAGGCTGCCTCCTGCTTGAGCTTTTACCTCCTTGTCATCTGGGAGTCCGGGTGGGGATGGGGCTTGTCTGGGTCCTCTAAGCCCCAGGGTCTAGGGAGGACTTGGTTAAATGACTTTTGTCCCTGCTCTCCATCTGGTCCTCGGCTGTCTTTGACTGTTCATTGAGCACTTACTATGTGCTAGGGCCTGTGAACTTTGGTGAACGGCTTTGTGGGGCTTCCTGGAGGAGGGGCTTGAGCTGCTGGCAGCAGTGGCCAGCTAAGCCAAGAGTGCAGCTGGGCCAGTGTTCTTCCTCTCTGCCCAGAAGGTCATCTGCCTGGGAACTTGCTGGGAAACTGTGAGCGGGTCCTTGGCTCCTAGAAACTGGACAATGGGGGATAAGCCAAGTGGCCAGATAAATGAGTATATAATCATGGCTGTGATAAGGGCAGGGCCTAGGGAACAGAGGAATCTTGAAGGAAGGGTGTAGGAGGGACCTGGGCATGAAGCTAGGGGAAGGTGCCCCAGGCAGAGGGGCAAAGTATGTGCAAAGGCCCTGAGGTCGGGGGAGTGTATGCCTTGCTGTGGAGAAACAAGGGGAGAGCCGTGAGAGAGGACTGTCTGGTCTCTGTGAGGGCTCCCAGAAGCCTTGAGAAGGCTCTTATCCTCCATTCTTACACAGGGAGCTGTGTGAACCCGCTTCTGGAGGCCGAGGCCCAGAGCTAATGGATAGATGTGTAGGCTGGCCTCTAATATTCTGTGGGGGCCTGCTCAGGTCTCAAGAGGAGGCAGTGTGTGAGACTAGGCTCTGAAGGTACAGTAGGAGTTCAACCCATGAAGCCAGGAGGCGGTGAGAACCAGGGATCAGGAAGCACAGTGCTGTGGAGTGGGGTGGGGGGCTTGGGAGTGAGCTGGAGGACAAGGATGGTCAGTCAGGAAACCGGAGATCATCTTGTGTGTCTGATAGGCCTGAGTTCAAGTTCTGACTGCTGACTGTCCCATTTGCTGTGTGTCTTTGGGTTCTTCGCTGCGTCTTTCTGAGGCTTGCCTTCTTCATTAAAAATGAGGACCAACAATCTCCCCCTTTCCAGTTAGGGTTGAGAGACGGCCCTGTGCCTGGCACTACTAAATGCCCAGAAAATGGGACCCAACTGGCTGTATGTGGCATTGGGAAGCCTGTTGGTATCTCTGGGCTCAGCCTTGCCATCTGGCCATGGCCTTGAGTGATGGCATGGATCTGAAGGTCTCAGTTTGGACAGAGCTTGTCTAGAAAGAGGATGTTGATAGGAAAGGACATCAGTGTGCTGGGTGACCGTGAGCCCTGTGCTCTGTGCCGGAAAGCTGAGCTGGGGGTTGTGTACATGAGATGGTCTAGCTTTCTGGATGTAAACTGTTGTTAAGACTTAGAGAGAAAAGGCCACTTGCCCATCCAGGGATGGGCTGTAGAGCTCTGAACTCCGCATTCAGAGTTGGTGCTACTGGAGTCTCAGAGCCCTGCAGAGGCCCTGTGTGGAGGCCCCACTGTGAGCCACAGCCTCAGTTTGAGGTCCTCCTGCCCCTCTGTGGTCCTCCAGACTTCACAGCCCTTTGGGTCTCTCATATACCTTACCCCTCCCCGGGGAAAACCTCTCTGGGTTTCTGGGGAGAGGTCATCACCTTTGAGGGGCCTCAGTGTCTTCATCCATGAAGTAGGGCTGGCTCATGGCTGCCTTGATGCCCCAAGAAGATGGACACAGGGTACCTAACACATTCAGGGCTTACTAAATGTGAGCAGGTTGGAACCAGACATGGGCGGAAGTCTTGCCTCCTCTAGCAGTTGGTCCTGGTCCTGAGACACAAGGCTGGAGCTGTAAAATGGACTAGCGACTGACAGGGCCAAGGAGAGGCTGGCATCCCACAGGTCTTCACTGGAGCTGGCTCTACCTCACTGCTCTTAGAGAGGGAGACCTGTTGCTCAAGGCCTCATTCCACGGGTGAGCCCTGAGTCAAACAAATCACAGCCTCTTTGCTAAGGTAATCCCAGTAGCTTAATCTACTGATTTTTTTTTTTTTTTGTACATTATATATATTTTCCCTTCTCTGGCTCAGACAAGAAGTTCTGACTTCCAGTTCCACAAACTGAAGTGCTGTGTTGAGCATTCTGACGTCCAGTGTTGGCTTCATGGGAGGCAGTGCTGTGATAGATTAGTAATGTCTGCTCTGGGCAGAAGATTAGCAAGCATCGTCTATGTTCTATGAGTTTGTCATTCCTGATCTATCCAGACCTTCTCCTTCATTGTGGGGGACGTGAAGGAGACAGACCCAGGGCACATTAGCCAAGCTGGGAAGGATGTAGGCCTGTCCCCACCAGCCACAACACTGCCAGACGGCCTGACGAGAGAGAGGGCCAGGCCATGAGGGAGAATCCCAGAGCAGGAAGCCAGAACCCCCATCTCGCCTCTCGTTGCTATGGGACTCGGGGCGAGTGACTTCCCCTAGGACTACTCAAAGGAGTTCTAGAAAGGAGAAGCAGGAAGCGAGAAGAAATTGAAAGACAGTGGTTTTATCTCTTCCTGTTCTGGTCCTCCGTGTCTTCGTCATGGAGCTCTTCCCTTGCTTGAGAACCTGAGTCAGGGTCCTAGCTGGAGGCGGGTGGGTGTTCAGGATGGGTGGAGGGCGTCTGCCAACTATTGGTGACGGTAGCCGTGGGTCCATAGGTGTCCTTGGGCCTGCTGGACTACGCAGCCAGCACGATCGAATCTGACATTGGAGGTTGGAAACAGGGCTGGCGTGGCACCGGGAGGCATGGTGGTCTTGCTGGAGGCTGGTAGCTTCTCTCAGGCCACTCTGTCCAACTTGTGGCCTCCACTTGGCTTTATCTGATGTCAGAATCCACACACTGTGTTCTCCAAAGCTGGGCCACAGCAGGGTGACCCACCGTATCTGCTCCTTATCCTGGAGTGGGTGGAGCTTTTCCTATTACGTGGAAGATGAGCAGGGTCCCCGAGAAGCAAAGGACTGTGGCTGTAGTCATCCAGCAAGTGAGATATGAGCATGGACTTCTGGAGTCTGGAGGACTGTGGATATCTGATTCCTGCTGGATGTCCCTGTGACCCCAGTGTGGCTGACGTCTTTCTTAGGCAGAGTATGAGTTCCCTGACTTCCTGGGCCTGTAATGTGGCTGGTGGATATTGGAAGGTCCAGGTGCATGATCTGGTAGTAGGAGATCCTAGGGAGGCAATTGGCTCTGGGTTTGAATCCTGGCATAGAGACCTGTTTGTTGCATCTGTTTGTGGGAAAAATGACTGCTCTGTGACTCAGTTTCCCCAATATGTGTAGCTCTAGTATAGCTGTGAGAAGATGGCCTGACCATCAGGCATGCTGGTATATGTCCAGTGCTTGGGCACAGGGCCCATCAGGGAGTTTTTGAGGCTATGAGGGAAGGTGATTCTGTGGTGAGGCAGAAAGGCATATTGATCCGGGAACCCTCAGGGCTGGCACGGGCCACCTTGGTTTCTGGTTGTCTTGCCCTACGCATCTAGGAGGGATTGCATTGATTGGGACCCGCCAGCTCCATCTAGCTACTCCAAAGCTAGCTCCCGCCTCTCCCTGCCCCTCCTAGAACCTGATCACATATCCGTCCCATGACCTCCAGTGCCTGAGACTCCCCTTACTTGTGGAGTCCTTTCTAGGAGGTATCTGCCATCTGGGCAGTGGGTGCTCCGCATGCTGGTCCACATGGCTTGAATACAAGCTGCACTTTCCTTGTGGTGGCAAAGAGAGGCTCATAGAAGGGCCCGAGCTCTGCCTAGGTTCTGGAGAAATCACCCGTTGGGACAGAGTTCCTTCCTGAGCCCCAGCCTCCCTTCTCCCATGCGTCTCTGTTGTGGGTTACCCTGCAGGCGCTCTGAGCCACTGGCTGGTTTCATGTTGGTCTAGATAGTTGGGTGTCCATGCCTTTGGCTATACCGGTTCTCTACTCCTGGGAAGGTCCTCTATTCTTTTATTGGGCAGGTGTGTGTGTGTGTGTGTGTGTGTGTGTGTGTGTGTGTGAGAGAGAGAGAGAGAGAGAGAGAGAGAGAGAGAGAGAGAGAGAGAGAGAGAGAGAGAGAGAGAGAGAAAGGTCTTGCTATATAGCCTAGGCTGATTTGGAACTCATCTTGTAGCCCAGACTGGCAGCAGTAATCCTCCTGCCTCAGTTTTCTGAGAGTTGGAATTACGGGATCCACCATTACACCTGACTGGGTACCCCACTGTTGCCCAAGGCCTCTAGTAGCTAAAGCATCTCTGGCCCTCCCCTTTCTCTGCTGTCCTTCAAGACTCCAGCTCTGTCTGAGGTGGCAAGTCCTGACTCTAGGCTGGTTTTCTCTGCCTCTAAGGAAATGTGTGGTAATTATCACTCCCAACGGTATAGCGCTTTATAGTTTACAAAGCACTTGTGTGTTGTTACCTGTGCACCCCAGCAGGGCTGTGAGGGAGGTGGAACCCAGTGAGCAACTTCATTTGACAGGTGAGGAAAATGGCCTCTGGTTGGCTCTCCCTGCTTGGGTAGCTAGAACACCCCGACGCTTCTGAGTCCTGTGAGTTCCTAGATGGATCAGAGAGGTAAAGCGACTTCCCTGGGGTCACATAGCACTGAAGGGGTGACACTGGGAGGTTCCTTCTAAGTAGTCGATGGCCAGGGTGTGCCCTGTGGACTTTGTTCTGAGCTGTCCCTCGTCCCCAGAGCAGGCTGAATCAGCTGGGCCTGTTCCACTTGCCTCTGCTGGAAGCCCAAGAAAATGGCTTCTTCCTTGTCCATGTCCGGAGGCAGCAGCTTTTTCTCTTGGGTTAGCTGGAAGATGACAAGCTCCTCCTCTCTAAATATCTTACAGCTTTAGGAAGTTTTCCCTCAGTGGTTGAGGTCGAGGGGCAGTGAAGGGAGATTGTTCCTGGCAGAGGATGGTGTGATCCAAGGCTTGCAGGTGGGGCAGCCTGGCATCCAAGGGGGGAAGGTTGTGGGTTCAGTGGGTCCCCACTGCAAGAGTTGCCTCCTGTTCCCCACCCCCACCCCTCCAGGTGTTCCAAAAGCCCGGAACCAGATGAGCCACCGTTCTATTTGGGGATAATTCTGCTGTTCCCGTTTCAATCCTGTGCCCTAGTTTTAGAAGCAATGTGGGTTTGGTTACCAG
Source organism: Peromyscus leucopus (assembly GCF_004664715.2). NCBI lineage: Eukaryota > Metazoa > Chordata > Mammalia > Rodentia > Cricetidae > Peromyscus > Peromyscus leucopus. Next base: position 133,866,202 of record NC_051066.1, read on the forward strand.
TTGGCCATTTGCAGGCAGCTCCCCCTCCACCCACTCTGCCCACACCTTAGATCCATGGGCATCATAGTCAGAACAGACCTTGGCTGCCTTTGGGGTGGCCTGCCTTTGGGGCTGTCTGCATGGGCGCTGGTGTCTGAGCCAGTGATGGGATGCCCACCTGGTGGGCACGGGCGGCCATTCCCGGGCTCTGAGAGGAGATGGACTTGGGAGGACAGGGCAGCTTGATCAGTCTTGGGGATTGATCTGGGACTCTCTGGGAGCAATGCTCTGGGGAGCCAAGTACAGACCCTGATGGTTGCTCTACTGTGAGCTAGGTACCACAGGAATAATGGCAGCCTAATAATGCCGGGAGGACTTCCCGGAGGTGATACCTAGGACTTAAAGGGTGAGCAAGAGGTCGTGAGAGAAAGAGAAGAGTGAGGGCATGCTAGACAGAGGGAGCCCAGGGACCAAAGTGTGTGTGTGTGTGTGTGTGTGTGTGTGTGTGTGTGTGTGTGTAACTTGGGGCTGTGGTGATGCATAGGTACTAAGAAGGGGCCTTGGTTCATCCAGCACACTCGGACTCTTGTCTTAGAGTGATGGGGGCAGGGCAGGCGTAGGTGGTGGAGGGCAGAGGAGGAAGAAGGGCTGGGATTCAGAACAGGGATCAAAGCCCCTCCCTGGGTGGAGGACAGCGGCTGGTTGAGGAGGAGCCTGATCAGGGCCTGATGGTACAGCGTGCAAGCTCCCTCTGAGCACTGGGAGCTGAGGTTTGGACCTGGTGCCCTCCGTGGACACCCCAAGCGTAATGCTGAAGTGTTGACACACAGCCTTACGGGGTGGGAGGGCTCTGGGGAGATGGATATATGCAGTTCTGTGGGTCATGCCTGGCTCAGGCAGTGTGGCCTCCCTGCAGTGGCCCAGGGAACTCTGCCGAGTGGTTCTGTCTGGGAATAGCAAGAGCCTGGGTGGGGTGGGGGAGCAGGGAGGCTTGCCACAGTCCCCTCTTACAGCATCTCTTGGTCACACTGCCCCTCAGGAAATGGGGGGATCCAGTGGTGGGTTCCACAGGCACCTGGGCTGGGCTCTGGTCCAGGTTCCAGCCTCCTTCCTTTTGAGTGAGCCTCCCGGGGCACAGTCCACCCTCTCTTGAGCTCCTTGTGGTCTGGGAACTATCTACTGTGGGACCCAACAGGCCTGGCTTTGAAGCCTCACTTTGATTCCAGCTGGGAGAGCTTGGCTAAGTGATTTTGCCTTCCTGAGCCTCAGTTTCTCCCCCCACAGAAGTGGAGACTGTCCTTTGGAGGGCTGTGTCCAGTGTTGTACGGTCCTGGGAGAACCTGGCTCAGAGCCGAGGCCTTGCTGAACTGCCAAGGGGCAGCTTCCGGGCGCCCTGGGTTCTCAGTTCCAAGGACAAAGCCCCTTTGTGGGGAGACAGATGGAGCCTGGGAGCCCCCGCCCTGGGGAGCAGAGCTGTCTGCCCCTCCTCTACACCCCATCCCCTGGGAGAAGGAGTTTTCTGAGGCCGAGGGTGGGAACCCCATGGGTTGCACAGCCTTGCCATTATGGCTAGGGAGCTCAGCGTCTCTTCCCTGTCTTGACCATTTCTCAGGGGCCCAGGCATCCCTGGCAAACCCTGAGCCTGCTGTGGGTGCTCTGTGCATCTGTCCTTCTGTCCACTATTCATCCTTTCATTCACCCATTCATCTTCCCATCTGTCCATCTTCCTTCCATCCCTCCACCCCAGGAACCTTCCGCTTGCTGGGCCTGTGCTTTTAGCCACACTGCTCTGTCTGAAGGTATCCAGCTATGTGTTAGTTTTGTTGTTGTTGTCTGTTTGTTTTTTTGGAGATAGGGTTTCTCTGTGTTGCTCTGGCTATCCTAGAACTCACTCTGTAGACCAGGCTGCCCTCGAACTCACAGCAATCCACCTGCCTCTGCCTCCCAAGTGCTGGGGTTAAAGCCGTGCACCACCACCGCCGGGCACTGTGTGCTAGTTTTAATACAACACTAACCACCAACTATCCATCTGAGAGCGAGTGGAGGTGGCCCTGCCCTCATCCAGAGATTGCTGCCGTCAGAGCAGAGATCCAGGCCAGGAAAGAGACATGGAGGGCCTCAGGCTGAGGGACCCTCCAGTGCCCTGAGAACATCTCTTTTGAACTGAGCCTGGAAGAGTGGAGATGGCTGGGGTGCTGTCATGGAAGTGCCTGTTGGAGTGGGGGACATGAGCCCTGAAGACTCAGAGAAAGTGAGGGAGGGAGGCATGTAGATGCGGGTGAGGTAGAGTAAACTCCGGGCAAAGAGAGTGGCCTGTGCAAGGGCCCTGAGGCAGGAGCATGCTGTTTCCAGGGAAGGGAGAGCTATTGACTGTACAGCAGAGGGAAAAGAGGGAAGGGTAGGGCTGGTGTGGTGACCGGGAGGGTATTGGGGCCCCTGTACAGACTTGGTCTTTCCTTTCGGGTAGGCCCTTTGGGGAGGGCAAGGGCTGAAGGATTCAGATCAGTGTTTCTGAGAAGCTTTCTGCTCCAGTTTCGTGGTGCATGAGAGAAGGATCCGAAGTGTTTGGAGCTGGGATTGACAAGGTTTGGAACCGGGCTACTGAAGACAGGAAACGGAGGCTGAGCGTGCCTTCTCGATGGCCAGGATCACAAGCAGGGAGGGCTGGATTTGGGCTGTCAAGGCCTAGGGGATCTATGGCTTTAGAGAATGCAGACCCTGGTCCCCAAATCCCAGCCAGCAATTTAAAAATATACCCATTTCTTGTCTTGGGAAGCGGAGACTGCTCAGTATGCCTCTAGGCTGGGGAAAGCTTGACTCCAACCTGCTGTATGAACTGAGCCTCAGTTTCTTCTGCTCACAGTCTCTCCCTCACAGTGCTGCGGGGAACCTCAGTCAGTGTCTGGGGTGTGAGGGCCTGCCCGGCCACAGCTGGGCGATGGAGCAAGGCTGGAGTTTCTTTTGGATATCTCAGCACCTTGGGGCTGAAGGTTCCTGGAGTCAGAGCCCAAAGCCTCTTTCCACGTGGAGAAGCAGCCCAGAAGGGCTCCACGGTTCTCAGAAGGCCCCTAGCCTGGCAGAACCGGACAGCGTTCTTTGCTCAGTCACTTAACTGCCTAGCCCCAGGGCCGGGCTCGCCCTGCCCTGCTCAGGCTCCACTCACTTCCTGGCCTTGCCCTCCTTCATCCTGGAAGCCAAGTTCCCAGCTTCTTGTCATTTCGACACAATGTTGTCATCTATATGGTTCAAGCTCCAGGGACTCTTGAGTTACACAAACAAAACAAAACAAAACAAAGCGGGGCGGCGGGTGGGGGGCGCGGGATCTTGTTTTAAGCAAGTTACAACTTTGTGTTAGGTTGCATTCATAGCTGGCCTGGGGTGCTGTGGCCTGAGGGCCGCAGTGTGGACTCCTTGGACGTCCAGGCTTAGGACACAGCCTAGTGGGAAGGGATCTTGTTCTTCATGGCCCAGGGCAGGGGCTCAAGTCCAGAAGAGAGCAATAGGGACCAGTGTGCCTGCACCAGGCTTGCTGCGTGAGCCTCATTTTCCTCTTGCTTAGCTTGTGTCTTCCCAGGCTGCGGGTCCTGGGTCCCAAAGCACCACCCCTCCACCTTTGCCAGGGCCAGCTGGAGCCTGCAGGCACTCTGCCCGGCGGCCCTGGCAGAGCCGGTTTGAGGCGTGACGGCCCCCAGCATGCCTGTACCGAGAATGCAGGGCCAGGCATGTTCTGACTGCTGTGGCCCTTGGAGCTGCCCGCTCCCCCACCCCCATGCGCCCTCGCTCACTCCTGCTCACTCCTTACTCACTTGGCAGACACCTCCCCCACCTCCCACCCCGTTCCTGGCCCAGGCCTGTGCTGGGTGGGGCCTGGGACGGGAGCTGCTTTATATTTTACTTTGCCTGTGTAAGCTGGGTGGTCAGAGTCTCTGCGGGGAACTCGTGCAGTTCAGGGTGCATGGAGAGCAGGGGATGGGGCTCAGCCTCGGGATGAATAGGCCTGTGGTTTAGGCTCCCTCTCCTTCCTGGGAGGCTCTAGTGGGGCCCATCCATCCCCCTAACTACCCACCCACTTGTCCACCTACTGTCTATCCACTCTTCTATCCCCACCCTGCCATCTTCTGTCCATCCGTCCGTCCGTCCGTCCGTCCATCCATCTGTCCACCTACTTACCTACTCATCCACCTGCCTATCTCTTAGTGGGGTCCATCCATGTGCATATCTGCCCACTCACCTACCTATCTGTCCTTCATTCATCCACCTACCTAGCCATCTTCACCCATCCATCTACCAATCCATCCTCCTACCTGTCCATGCATCCACCTACTATCCATGCATCCATGCATCCGTCCACCCACCATCATCCATCCATCCATGCATCCATCCATCCATCCATGCATCCATCCATCATCCATCTATCCATCCATCACCATCCATCTATCCACGATCAATCCGTGCATCCATCCATCTACCATCATCCATCTATCCATGAATTCATCCATCCATGCATGCATCCATCCTTCCGTGCATCAATCCATGCAGTCATCTATGCATCCATCCACCATCCAGCCATGTACACTGGGCACTTCTATGCACTGGACAGTGTTCTGGAGGCTGGAGACACATCAGAGAACCAGCTGGACACAGTCCCTGCCTTTGCAGTTTGTTGACCCACAGGGCGGCCAGAAAAGCAGCAAACAAGGGATCAGTGCGCATGGTCTGCTAGAGGGAGCCAAGTGCTGTGGACCCTACATAAAACAGGGAGGGGAAGTGGGTGGGCGGCCGGGAAGGTGCTCACACTGAAAGACTGGCTGGCACTGGGAGAAGGGTGGGCTTACAGCTCTCAGGAAGAGAACCTAGGGAGGGAATGCCAGTGCAAAGGCCCCGAGGCAGGGGCATGCTTGGAGTGTCGGAGCATCATCAAGAGTCTGGGGAGCAGGGTAGAAAAGGAGGAAGAAGAAGGCAGGAGGCTCTGAGGGGCAGAGCTGGTGCCCAGGGTGGTCTGTGGGCTGGAAGTGGGGTGGGGCTGCAGTACATGCTGGCGAGGAGCAGAGAGCTGTCTGCTTGGAGTACTTGGGTAGTGAGTACTGGAGTACTCAAGCATAGCTCGCTGTTCATTGTAGCCATCTTCTTTCTGTATCGAGGAGCCACAGCAGAGCCCTTGGCCCCTGGCCCTTCCTTTGCTCTCTCTCATGTCGTGATAAAGTAGATCTCCAGGGTCCCACGTTGAGTGTACATATTTCTGCAGAGCCACGGATCTGTAGTCTGCCCAAAGCCCACTGTTCCTTCCCACCAGTGGCCTCCTCCTTCCCCTGATAGTTTGCTGGTGAGGTTGATGTGGGTTATATGGGCAGCCTCCTGGCTGTGCTGAGTGGCCACACTAAGCCCGGGGCCTAGCGCTCAGTAGGTGCCCCGCACACAGTAGCCACTGCTCTGACGGGCAGCAGATACACAGAGCATGCTTGCTGGGCTCTAGGTCCTATTCTCAGGGCTCCACAGACAGGAACTTACTTTGTTCTCATGGCCTTTCTTTAAAGTAGGCTGTTTGTGTACCCTGGTTATATAGGCGAGGAAACAGGCACAGAGAGGTAGAGAAACTGCCAAGGTCACACAGTGAGGAAGGGTTGGAGCTGGGTTTTGAACCAAGGTGGTTCTATTCTTAATCCTCATGTTGAGGGAGGGCTCTGTTAGCCCAGATAAAGAGGAGCACCTCTTTTCACCTGGGTAAAGACAGGTGAGGTTGGGAACTGACCGTGATCAGTCCCTGATGAGGGAGCAGCATGTGCAAAGGCCCGGAAGCTGGAGAATCGTTTAGGGGTGAAGTATTGGGAGGGGGTGGAGAGAGATGGAGCGAGCCCCCAGCAGGCAGGGGCGTGTTTGGACCATCTTGCCGACCACTGCCCCCACTCATGTTCAGTGCCTTGCCCTCAGTTCGTGGAAAGGGAAAGGAGATGGCACCTTTGGACCGAGGGGTGGGGGCGGAGCTTAGGACTGCTAGTGCTGTGGGGCCCTGGCCACTTGGTGTTCCTGCCCACCCGTGTCCCTAAGGGAGATGCCACCTGGGTGTGGGCGGGGAGGAGGGGGCACTGTGTTCCCAGACTCGAGAAGCAACCAGAGCTGTTGGCAGGGAACAGCGGGCACCGTGGGCAGGGGCCGGCTGGCAGTCCCCCTCAGGGCCCATCCGCCTGCTGCCAGTGGGGAGAGGCCGCCCAGATGACCTTGGAGAGGCTGGGCAAAGATTGGAACTTGTTGCCTCCACGTCCCACGACGGTCACTCCCTCATCCTGAGCTTGTCAGAGACTGTGCCCAGATACTGGCTGAGGCCCAGAGGAAGTGTGGCCTGCCTGTGCAGGGCCACACAGTGATGGGGACCTCCCTGAACTCGTCAATAAGCCATCCCGGGGTGTCCCTTAGGCCTCAACTAAGTTGGGATAGCTCTAGCCATCCCTGCCTGCCTTTTTCTGGGATAGCGTGAAAAGGAAGGGTTTCCTGGCCCCCAGGAAGTCTCCCGAGCCCTGCCTTCAGATGTGAAACCATGAGGCCACGGCTGCTGAGCGCTCCATTCTGGGTGGTGTGAGCTCTTCCGGGAGGATCTGTCCCTGCCCAACGGCTCCTGTCTTTTTCCCAGGAGTCTGAGCTGGGTTCCAGGAAAGACCAGCCCAGCTGCAGGCTCTTAGAGCCTGTTCCAGCCCCTGGAGGCAGCCTGCTGTAGGAAAAACCTGGGGGCTTGTCACAGGAGTCACCAGCTGTCACAGGATGGGACCTTAGACTTGCCTGTTCTCATCTGTAAAATGGGCTGAAGAGTGACGCAAAGGGCCAGGCAGTGCCCGTGCACACCTTTCTTGGATCTTAGCACTTGGGAGGCAGAGGCAGGAGGATCTCAGTGAGTTCAAGGCCAGCCTGGTCTACAGAGTGAGGCTAGGCAAGGCTACACAGAGGAAACCTGTCTTGAAAAGGGGAGGGGGATGACACATAGGACTGGTATGGCGGCACACACCTTTAATTCCAGGACTTAGGAGGGAGGCAGAGGCAGGTGGATCTCTGAGTTCAAGGTCAGCCAGATCTACATTCTGAATTCTAGGCTATCCAGTGCTACTTAGCGTGACTCTTATCTCTGGAAAACTCATGAAAGGTGCTGGGGATGCCGCTGGGTGAGAGAGTGCTTACTCAAGGCCCTGGGTCTAGTCCCCACCACTGTGTAAGCTGAATTTGGGACGTGAAGGCAGGAGTTCGCACTTCAAGGTTATCCTCAGCTGCGTAGTGAGTCTGAGGCCAGCCTGGGCTATATGAGGCCCTGTGGGGGTATTCAGTAGATGCTAAGTAAGTCTCAGTCATCACTGCTGTTACGCATATTTCCTTAGTCCTTCATCCTTTCCACATTGTTAAGCTGCTTGTGGACGGCTACCCAGGCTGTTCCCATGGTAACGCTAAAGACAGAGTCAGGGAGCTTCCCCCCAAGAATGCCGCAGGGAGGATCCCTCCTGTGAGATTGGTGATGCCCTCCCAGGTCCTTTGACCCCCTACAGGAGGCCACTGCTGGGACCTGTCAGAATGTCAGCTGGGAGCCCATCCTTTGGTCCCTGCCACGCCCCTCTGCCTGGGAGGCTGGAGGGGAGGCTGTGGCGGCTTGGCTCCTGGGGTCTGTAGTGTGTACCCCTCTTTGGTCTCTGTTCCCCTTTGGAAAGATGAGCTGGACCGTGAACTTAAGGCTCCCCATGAGGTCAGCTGGGACAAGTGACCTTGGGAAGAGGGCTGGAAGATAGCTGGGACCTCAGATGGTGGCCCAGGCACCTACCTGACTTAGCTTCTTTGAGTATTTCCTGGCAGCTCTGCAGACAGATATGGCTGTGTGTCTGTCCCTGTGCCCAGGGCCTGGGAGAACTGGGGAGCTGGCAGTGAAGGTCCCTTGCCAAGGCAGCCAGTGGGTTAGGGTGCTGCCCCCAAGAATGACACCAAAGGAGGTTTCTAAGGACTTGTCCAGGAAATCCCAAACCATGATGCTCTCTTGACCTGGCTGAGATGCCTGTGGGGACCCCTGCACTGCCCAATGTACGTGCCACCTCCTACTCATTCCTACATGGCAGACATGCCCACTTTCCCAGTGCTCAGTGGTGCTGCTGACCTTGCTGGGAACAGCCCGAGGGAGAATGGACAATGGCAGACACAGGCCCTGCTAGTCACCATGGGATGGTCCCTGGGATATAGGAGACTCTGGACCCCAGACAATCTATGCTTGCTCTCTAATGCTGTCTCTTAGCTGCTGTAAACCTCTTTGTGCTCCAGTTTTCTCATCTACAGAAAGGAGCTGACCACACGGGTTGGGTGGAGCTTCCTGGATCCATGCATGGAGTGTACTGTTTAGCATGGTGTCTATCCCTGGGAGTCACCCTCCTCTGAGAGCCCCCAGTTTAGATAGATTCTGGGGTTTGTCCTCTGGGTTAGGGGAGAGGAGGGAGGGCTGAGAGTGCTAGGTGACTTTGTACAGTCCCTCTCCTGATCTGTGGGGTGGGGGCTGGGGGAAGGTCTGCTGGTCACAGCAGCGCCCTCTCTGGTTCTTCCTTTGTGTGCCCATCCCTTGGCTGCAGTCAGCTGGTCGACCATTCAGGGATGGGTGACTGAAAGACCCCCTCTGCCAGCGACTCCGTCCCTGCTGTGGGGACCCTTCTCTCCCCGCAGCCCTTCGTGGGGCTGCCTCTGCAGGAAGCCTGCCTGCTCTCTGCTGCTCTTGCACGCACGCCCCCTCTAAGGCTCTGGGTGACTAGGACAGTCACCTGGTGTCCATAGCAACATTGATCAGAGACTAGCCGGGACTGGGGCTTACCACAGCCATGGGGAGATGTCACTGACAAACATCCTTCTGCAGGACAGAATACGGAGACTGAGAGCACCGAGTGGCCTGTGCAGCCATGACAGGTTGAGCCAGGATCTGATCGGAGGCAGGTAAGCTGGGTAAAAGTCAGTTTCTGACTCAGGGGGGTGGGTCTCATGTGGTCTAGGCTGGCTGTGAACTAACTAGCCCAGGCTAACCTCTAACCGGCTGGGTAGTCCAACTCACTATAAAGCACAGGATCACTTCCAACTGACTGTGTAACCCAGGCTGACTTACAACTTACTGTAGCCTTGGCTGGCCTTCCGCTCACTATGTGGCCCAGAATGGTCATGAACTCATGTATAACTCTGAGGTTTTAATTTGGGTAGTGTTAACAGAGTGTCTTTTGGAGAAACAGTAGCTATGTGTGCTACCTTTCCTGGCTCCCCTCTTTCCTACCAGACTGGAGATGTTACTGGATTTGAGGCTGAATTATAGAAGTATCAGTTTGCCAATCTCTTGGGTGAACACTGATTTCCAGAATAGCTTAAAAAAAATCACAATGATATAAGATAAATTCCAATGACATTAATCCTTTTGAAGTGGTACATCACATGGTCTCATCAGAGTTGATTGTCTCTGTTCACTTAGCATAATATTTTCAAGATCTACTTAGTTGGGGCATCATGTATCCAGCTGTGCCAAGGTTTCATCTTATCAAATAATATTTCGTTGTTTGGATATGCCCTATGTCTGCCTGTCTGTCTCTGATCTCTGTCTCTCTCTGAGTGGGTGTGTGGGTATGCATACACACTTGGAGACTGGATTTGACGTCTTCCTCAATCACTTGTTCATCTTAATTTTTGAGATCGTGTCTGTCACTGAGCCTGCCTCTCACTGTCTTAGCTAGACAAGGTCAGAAAGACCCCGCAATCTGCCTGTCACTGCCTCCATCCCTGGGGTCACAGGCATGTGCCGCCATGCCCGGCTTTATATAGTGCTGGGTGTCTGAACTCAGGTCCTCATCATGCTTTCATAACAGACACTGTACCCACTGAGGCATCCCCCCAGACCCCATATATAGATCTATTTTTAACACATTGAAATGTTTTTGAGGGCTGGTGAAATGACTCCATGGGTAAAGAAGCTTGTCACCAAGGCTGACAACCTGAGTGTGCTCCCTGGGGCCCACATGTAGGAGAGAACTAACTCTTCCAAATTGTCCTCTGAGCTCCACATGCACACAGTGGCAGGAGTGTCCCCCCCTCCCCCCGCCACATACACACAAACTGTAGAGGCTGGAGAGATGGCTCAGTGGTTATGAGCACTGGCTGCTCTTCCAAAGGACCTGGGTTCAATTCCCAGCACCCACATGATGGCTAACAACAACCTGTAACTCCAATTTCAGGAGATCCAACACCCTCTTCTGCACAAGGTGCACAGACGTACACGCAAGCAAAACACTCACATAAAATAATAAATAAATCTCAAGACATGAAATGTAGTAAAAAATACCTTTAAATTTATATAAAATTGTTTATGGATAATGTGATTGATTGGTTGATTCTGTGCTGAGATGGAACCTTCTCTCATTCCTGCTAGGCAATTGCTCCATCCTAAGCCACAGTGTGTGTGTGTTTCTCTGTGTGAGAACATTCAGAATCACTCCTTGTGGCTTTTTGAAATGGGCAGTGCGTTATTACCTGTTGACACCCAGCTGTTCAGTGACAGGCACACAGGGACCTTAGTCCTAGAACATTCTGCACACTGATCCATCTTTCCTATCCACTTATTTTCTCTTTCCTCCTCATCCTCTGGTAAACACTGTTCTATCCCAGCATCTGTGATGTCAACACTTCTTTAAAACATATTTTTATTTATTTTATGTATATAGATGTTTTATCTGCATGTATATATCTGTATTCCAGTAGAAGGCATTGAATCTCATAGGACTACAGTTATAGACTGCTGTGATCTGCCATGTGAGTGCTGGGAATTGGACCCAGAACCTTTGGAAGAGCAGCCAGTGCTCCTAACCACTGAGCCATTTCTCATGATGTCAACATTTTAAAAAAACATTTATTTTTATTTTAAATATGTGTGTGTGCATGTGTTTGTGAGTGCAGATTCCTGAGGTGGCCAGAAGAGGGCATCATTCCTCTGGAGCTGGAGTTAACAGATGGTTGTGAATCACCATATAGATGCTGGGAACTGAACTTGGGTCCTCTGCAAGAGCAGCAAATACTTTTAACTGCTGTCTCTTCAGCTCCTGATAGTAACTTTTTGAGGCTCCACATGTGAGTGAGATCAGGTGGGACTTTTGGTACCTGACATATTTCACTTCCCACATGTCCTCCAGTTCTGTGTTGATTCAAATGACAGAGCTTCCTCTTTCTTTACTCGTTGTTTGGTAGACATTGGGCTGTTTCTTGGCTATTATGAATACTGCTGTGATGAACATGGAAGTTACCATGTCCCTCTGATGTATTCATTTTATTTTGAAACCAGAGGGCAATTTTATGGGCATTTGAGAGAAAAACAACAGGATAGGCAAGCTGAAGACCTCAGGTGCCAGGAGGAGGGGGATGGATAAGAATAAGGGAAAATCATGGCTTCCTGAGTTGGAGGGCAGGAACCCAGGTAAGCTCTGTGATGGACATCTGCCAACCAGCCTAATGGAGTTAGGGAACTCTTCAGATGGAGTAAGGATGCCCATAGTGCCCAAGTGCCAAGCCATGGGAGATGGAAAGAGGAGAAAGACAAACAGACTTTCCGAGTGGGTGGGCACAGCAGTGAGCCCTAAGGCCAGTGTTACTCCCCTGGCGGTACCCAGCAGGTGCACACTCTGCTCACAAGTTCATCAGTTGATGGGTGTTGGGTTGTTTCAGTGTGAGGCCACAGTGAGTGCTGCCCTGTGTGCAGTGGGGTGTGGGTTTTTGTGTGACTGTGTCTTGTCATTGCTGCTGATGTGTACCTGGGAGTGGACTTCCTGGATGGCGTGGTAAGTCTCTATGGAATCTTTTAAAGAAAGGCCAGACTTTTTCCAAGTGGCTGCATCGCCTGATGCCCCCCAACTACGGAGGAAGGTCCCAGTGCCCATGTTCTTGACAGTGCTTGGTGCTGGCTGCCTTTCTGATGACAGATGTTCTGTGGGTGGGACACAGCATCTCACATGACTGACTTGCCTTTTCTTGTGGATGCTGATGATGCGCTTCTGTCCATGTGGGCTGCAGGTTGGTTCTTGGGAGGGATGCCTGTTTGTGTCCTTTGCCCGTTTTTAAACTGGATTGTGAGTATTGTCCATTTGTAGTGCTAGGGTTTATACCTAGGCCCCCACTCACGCCAGCAAGTGCTCTGCCCCTTAGCCACCAGCCCAGGATTTATGTGTGTGTGTGTGTGTGTGTGCGTGCGTGCGTGCGTGCGTGCGTGCGTGCGTGTGTGTGTGTGTGTGTGTGTGTGTGTGTATGAATACAGGTTCCCTCCAGGCCAGAGAGGTTGTCAGTTCCCCTAGAACTGGGGGTACCAGTGGTTGTGAGCTGCCTGATATGAGAACTGAACTCTGGTCCTCTGTAAGGACAGCAAGTGCTCTTAACCACTGAGGCATCGCTCCAGACTTAGAATTTTTTTTTTCCCAAAACAGGGTTTCTCTGTGTAACAGCCCTAGCTGTCCTAGAACTCACTCTGTAGCCCAGGCTAGCCTCAAACTCACAGAGATCCACCTGTCTCTTCCTCCAAGTGCTGGAATTAAAGATGTGCACCATCACCACCCAGCCAGAACTTTTTTTTAACATTGATTTTTCTTTTCTTCCTTCCTTCTTTCCTTCCTTTCCCTCTCTCTCTCTCTCTCTCTCTCTCTCTCTCTCTCTCTCTCTCTCTCTCTCTCTCTCTCCTTTGGTGTGTGTGTGTGTGTGTGTGTGTGTGTGTGTGTGTTGCTCAAGTGTCATGGCCTGTGTATGATAGTCAGAGAACAGTTTTGGGGAGTTATTTTGCTCTTTCTACCATGTGGGTCCTGGGAGTTGAACTCAGATCTTTGGGCTTGGTAGCAAACACCTTTACCTCTCTGAGCCATCTTGATGGTCTAGGGTTCTTTATATCTTCTAGATATAAATCCCTTGTCACCTGATTTGGAAATATCTTCTTCCGTGTTTTGGACAGGGATTATCTTAGTTGCTTTTCCTGTTGCTGTCACGAAACACTCTGACAAGAGGAGAAAGGTCTCTGGTTCACAGTTCAAGAGCACAGTTTATCATGGCAGGGGAGTCAAGGTGCAGGAGCTGCGCCCAGCTGATAACGTTGCATCCACAGTCAGGAGGCAGAGAGGGCGAATGCAGGCTGCTGCCCAGCTCTCAGTCTGCTTATACGGTCCAGGATCCCAGCCAGGGAATGGTGCCACCCACAGTGGGTGTGTCTCCCACTTCAGATAAAGCAATCAAAATAATCTCCCACAGTCTTTCCCACTGGCCTGTCTTCCTAGTGAGTCTAGATTCTGTCTAGTTAACAATTAACATTAGGTGTAACGTGCCTTACTATGTAGCTCAGGCTAGCCTCTAATTCAGGATCCTTCTGCCTCAGCCTCCCACATGCTAGGATTCCAGTCCTGCTGTACCTTTCCTGGCTCCTCTCTTTGCTTTGTTAGGGGTGTCCTCTGGAAAGACCATCAAGATTTTAATTTAGGATAAATAGTAACTTATTTTTCTTCTGTTGCTTGCTACCTCATTGTCCTGTGTGAGAAATCATTATGCCCAAGGTCATGAAATTTTTGCTTATATTTCCTTATGAGTTTTTGCTTCTTTGTTTCTTTTTTTGCTCTTTTTGACTTTGTAGTTGAGGCTGATGCCCCTGCCTCCATTCCACTTCCCAAGTCCTGGGTTACAGGTGTGTGCCACCATGTCCAACTTTCTTCGTGCATGCTTTTCATTTTACCTCTTAGGTTCAGGCTTGTGATCCTTTTCAAGCTGGTTTTGTGTCTAGTTGGAGGAAACTGCCAAGCATCCTCCTGCCGTGTGTGGCTTCCCAGTTGCCCCAGCAGCCTTTGCTGAAAGACTGTGCTATCTCCACTGAGTTGTCTTGGCACCCTTGTAATGCCACCTGACTCTTTGAGTGTGTATTTCTTTCTTTCTTTCTTTCTTTCTTTCTTTCTTTCTTTCTTTCTTTCTTTCTTTCTTTCTTTCTTTCTTTCTCTCTCTCTCTCTCTCTCTCTCTCTCTCTCTCTCTCTTTCTTCTTTCTTCTTCTTTTTTTTTTTTTTTTTTTTTTTGTTTTTCAAGCAGGGTTTCTCTGTGTAACTGCACCTTTCCTGGAACTCACTCACTTGGTAGTCCAGGCTGGCCTCGAACTCACAGAGATCCACCTGGCTCTGCCTCCTGAGTGCTGGGAGTAAAGGCGTGCGCCACCACCGCCCACCCAGCTCATGTATTTCTTTTTAAAAATCCATTTATTAGCCGGGCGGTGGTGGCGCACGCCTTTAATCCTAGCACTCGGGAGGCAGAGGCAGGCGGATCTCTGTGAGTTCGAGGCCAGCCTGATCTATAGAGCGAGTTCCAGGAAAGGCGCAAAGCTACACACAGAAACCCTGTCTCGAAAAACCAAAAAAAAAAAAAAAAAATCCATTTATTATTATTAAGAGTGTATGTGTATGGGCGTGCATCGTGGTGTACACGTGGAGTTCAGAGAACAGCTTTGTGGAGTCATTTCTCTCCTACCTGTGTGTGTGTTCTGGGGATTGAACTGAGCCCATCAGGCTTATGATACAATCACATTGTCCGCTGAACCATCTTGTCAGCCCTGAAGCTGTGTTTCTGATGCTGTTCCTTTGGGTTGTGAGGTGTGGGGTGTAGCAGTCCACACTGTAGTGATGACCTCAGGTCTACAGTGTGTTTTCAAACTGAGAAGTGCAACTCCTCAGACTGTGCTTTCTGTTTCAGGATTGTTTTTGACAATTCTGGGTGTCTCAACTTTCCATACGTATTTTTAAGTCAGGTTGTCAGATTTGTAGAGAAGTCGGCTGGGACTCTGGTAAGGGCTGTGCCACCTCAGTTTAGCAGTGGGAGTATTGCCGTCTTTTGTGTGTGTGTGTGTGTGTGTGTGTGTGTGTGTGTGTGTTGGGGGTGAGGCTCCTTAGATGTCATTCATCAGGTGCCATCTACTTTGTTTGTTGAGACAGGTTCTCTCACTGACTTTTGGCTCTCCCTGTAGGCTAGGGCGCTGCAAGTGAGCTGCAGGGATCTGCTCTCTCTGCTTCACACAGCCGGGCTGTCGGCAGTGGGTGCTGTGCTGGGCTTCCCGGCGGTGGGTGCTGGGCTGGGCATACAGGCAGTGGGTGCTGGGCTGGGCTTCCCGGCGGTGGGTGCTGGGCTGGGCTTCCCGGCGGTGGGTGCTGGGGCTCAAACTCAGGTCTACATGGTTGTATGGCAGGTGTCTTGCTGACAGCACCCCCCCCCCCAGCCCACGTTGCCATCTGACCAGTATGTGCTCTCGTGACCTGTGAACAGGGTGGCTTTCCTTTCATCAGCTCTTTAATTTCTTACAGCAAGTTCGTAGCTTTTGGGAGCTTAGGTCTTTCCTTTCTTTTGTTGATCTTGCTCTAGATTCTTTGATGTTATGGGATATTCTTTTCTTATTTTCATTTTTGGTTTATTAGTTGCTAGTGTCTAGAAATGTATTAGTTGCTAGTGTCTAGTTTCTGTATCTTGTGGGGCTGGGGATGAAACCCAAGGCTGTGAGCAAGCTGTGAGCACTGTACCATTGAGCCACACTCCAAGCTCAATTAAAAAAGCTTTTTAAAATTTTTTATTTTGTGTGTGCACACGTGTGCATGTGCCACGGCATAGCATAAGTGGAGGTCAGAGGGCAGCTTTTGGGAGTTGGTTCTCTCCTTCCACCACGTGGGCCCTGGGGAATCAGTCAGGATGTGTGGCTTGGCAGCAGGCACCTTTACCCACGGAGCCGTCCATCTCTCTAGCCGCGTTTTTATGCGTTGATTCTGGAATGTTCAACCTTCCTGAGCTCACTCACTAGTTCTGAGATTTTAGTAGAATCCTTAGAGTTTTCTCTGTATGAATCATGTTGGCCCAGCATGGCGGTACATGCCTGTAATCCCAGAATTTAGGAGATGGAGGTAGGACAATCAGTTAGGAGCGAGCCTTGGAGCTCAAAGCCATCCTGGGCTACTCTGAGACAGTCTCAAAAGAAAACCAACAAGCAAACCAGCTGTGTCGTCTGCAAGTAGAGGTCATTTGGCACCTTCTTTCTTAGTCCGAGTGTGTTGAATGTTACTTTCCTCCTCAGCTGCCCTGGCTGGGGCCCTAAGTACAGTTTTAGACGGAAGAGCTGCTGGGGACGTCTGTCTGGGCTTTGCTGTCTGTCACCATTAACACCACGTGAGAGCTGTGGCTTTTCTAGACGCCCTCTGTCAGGTAAGGTAGTTCCCCACTTGCCCCGTCCATCTTCCCCATCTCTTCCTCTCCCTCATCCTCCTCTCTCACTTCCTCCTCCTGTTCCCCGATTCTTCGATAGAGTCTCACGTTGCCCAGGATAGCCTCAAAACCTGTGCTCTTTCTTCCTCTGCTTCCTGAGTATTGGAATCTCAGGTAGGGCCCACTGCTTTTTTTGTGTGTTTTGTGGTGAAAGGGTGTGGGGTTCCATCAGACATCTTTTCCGTGTGTGTTCAGATCACCCCACGTTGAGATCATCGTGTGGGTTTGTTCTGTAGGGTGGTGTGTTAGTCACCGGCTTTTAGAAGTGAAACCAAACATGCACCCTGGGATAAAGAGACACAGATTTTTCCCTATGTGTCCGGAGGCAGTTTGCTTGTTATCAGTGGACAGTTTTTACCTCCAGACTCTGAGATGTCAGTCTGTTATTTGCCTATGATGTCTTTGTGGCATTCCAGTGTAAAGGAGCACTGGCTTCATGGAGTGAATTGGAGATGTGCTCTGATGGAGAACTGGCCTTAACGCTCCCTGAGTATCTGGTCCAGTCCACCACTGAAGTCTCCCAGTCATTCGGCTAAGGTCAAGGGAAGTGAAACAATCTGGGCCTCTTTCTTTTTCTTTCTTTCTTTCTTTCTTTCTTTCTTTCTTTCTTTCTTTCTTTCTTTCTTTCTTTCTTTCTTTCTTTCTTTCTTTCTTTCTTCCTTCCTTCCTTCCTTCCTTCCTTCCTTCCTTCCTTCCTTTCTTTCTTTCTTCTTTTTTTTTTTTAAGACAGGTTTCTCTATGTAACCCTGGCTGTCCTAGAATTAGCTCTGTAGACCAGGCTGGCCTTGAACTCACAGAGATTTGCCTGCTCTCTAATGCTGGTATTGAAGGCATATGCCACTACTACCTGACTTGGTTTGAGCCTTTTTTTTTTTGGTTTTTCGAGACAGGGTTTCTCTGTGTAGCTTTGCGCCTTTCCTGGGACTCACTTGGTAGCCCAGGCTGGCCTCACAGAGATCCACCTGGCTCTGCCTCCCGAGTGCTGGGATTAAAGGTGTGCGCCACCACCACCCGGCGGTTTGAGCCTTTTTAAGGGAAGTTTTAAAATGACTAATTCAGGGACTGGAGAGATGAGTCAGTGGTTAGTAATGTGTGCTACTCTTCAAAGAGGATCTGAATTTGATTTCTTGTTCCCATGTTGGGAAGCGTATGACCACCTGCAACCCCAGCTCCAGAGGATCTGACACCCTCTTTTGGCTTCCGTGGACACCAACACATGGGTGGCATGCGTACATGCAGGCACAGACATGCACAAATAAAAAATGTACTGATTTAGGGCCAGCAAGGTGGCTCAGTGGATAAGGACACTGGCTGCCAAGACTCTAGTTCAATTCCCGGGACCCACACGGTAGAAGGAGAGAGTTGACATTCACAAGTTGTCCTCTGATGGTAGTCTCCCCTACCCTTCTAATGCATTTTCATTATGTAGCTCAGGCTACCCTCAAGCTCACCATCCTCTTGTGTCAGCTTCCAGAGTCCAGGGATTACAGGTATGCGTCACCACATCCTGCGTATTTTATTTCTTTCAGGGTTTTGATGATCTGCTTTCACTCCGGCCTGGGTAGTGTGAGTCTTCTCTTCCTTCCTTGCTCAGTAGCTATTAGAACTGTATTGTTGATCTTTCAAAAGCACTAACCTGCTTTTGTTGATTCTTCTCGCTCTTCTCTGCTCTGTCAATTCCACACTGAGCTTTATTATTTCTTTCATTTTGCTTACCCTGAGTTTGTTTGTTTAGACGGTGGTAGGTCAGCGTATTGTGTCGACCTCCCTTTTCTGGCAGAGACATTTAAGCTGCAAAGTCCTCTTGAAGTTCCCTGTTCACTGCATTCAGAATCTTGCTATGCTGTGTTTTCACTTTCTTTTCTAAGTATTTTCTGATTACTTTAGTGCTTTCTTCCTCGGGAGTTTTCACCTTTGAGGTCCCCGATCACTTTCTGTTATCGGCGTATTCCGCTCTGCCAGGGCTGGAAACACGCTTTGTGTGATTTCATTTCTTTTAAATGTACTGAGCCTTGTTTTATGGCACAGCACATGGTCTGACTTGGAGAATGTTCCATGCACACTTGAGGGGCCTGTGGACTCCGCTGTTGCTGGGTGTCCAGTGAGGTTCAGCTTGTGTCTGTCTGTTGAGGCTTGTGGTATGTTTACATCTCTTTCAGTTTGCTTTTCCTGTGAACTGACTGAGCTTATTTTTTTTTATCTTGTGTTATCTTTTATATATTAAGAAAAAACTCTTGTCTATCATATGAGTTGCAAACATTTTTTTTCTAATTTAAATTTGTTTATCAAGCCAGGCAGAGTTTGTGGGTTTTTTTTTTTGTTTTTGTTTTTGTTTTTGTTTTGTTTTGTTTTGTTTTGTTTTTTTGAGACAGGGTTTCTCTATGTAGCCCTGGCTGTCCTGGAACTCGATCTGTAGACTAGGTTGGTCTCAAACTCACAGAGATCTGCCTGCCTCTGCCTCCCGAGTGCAGGGATTAAAGGTGTGCACCACCATGCCTAGCCTAAGTAATATTTTAAAGACTTAGGTTTCTTTAGAAAAAGAAGACAAATCAGTCCACATAAAAACTTAGACCGTAGCTAAGCATGGAGGCACACTTGGGAACCCAGCACTGTCCTGGTGTAAGTTCCAGGACAGCCAGGGCTTCGAAGGAAGACCTGTCTCCAAACAAAAACACAAAACCAAAAGCAACAACAAGAAAATTGACTCACTAAAAGAAAAAGAAAAAAAATCAGGCCTAGAAAGATGGCCCAGTAGTTAAGAGCACTGGCTGCTCTTACGGAGAACCTGGGGTTAGTTTCTAGCACCTGCATGGTGACTCACAGTTGCGTGTATTCCAGTCCCCAGGAACCCAGTGTCCTTTTCTGGCCTCTGTGGGCAAAAAGCACAGCAAGGTGAACATATGTACATGAAAGCAAATACTTATATATGTAAAATAAAAATATATTTTATAAATCCCATTAGCGTCTTTTTTTTTTGGAGACAGGGTCTTATTATGTAGCCTTGGCTGTCCTGGAACTTACTTTGTAGACCAGGCTGGCCTTGAACTCACAGAGATCCATCTGCCTCTGCCTCCCAAGTGCTGGGATGAAAGGCGTGCACCACCACAACCAGTCCATTAGGTTTTTTATTTGTTTGTTTGTTTTGTTTTGTTTTTTTAATTTGTTGGTTTGTTTGATTTCTGGAGACAGGGTCTTACTATATAGCCCTGGTTGGCCTGGAACTCACTATGTGACCAGGTTAGCCTTGAACTCACAGAGATCCACTTGCTTCAGCCTTCTGAGTCCTGAGATTAAAGACAATTACAACCTTGCCTGGCATCTCATTAGGGTTTTTACAGGGCTCACGCTCACCTTGGAGGTTTTATGGGAATAATGCTGTTTATAATGCTAAGCTTTCCTTCATTTCACATTTAACGCTAATGGTGTATGAATGTTACTGACTTTCAGATAACAGCTTAGCCTACTGTCGTGTGTGACTGATTTTTGGTGTATTCTTTTTTTAAGATGTATATTATATTTTAGTTATGTGTATGTGTGTGTTTGTGTATGGGTGTGTGTACTTTAGTGCCAGTGCCCATGGAGGCCCCAGAACTGGGGTTACAGGTGTCTCGGTGCTCTCTAAACGTAGGTGCTGGGAACTGGATGTGGGACCTCTGCAGGAGCAGTATACACTTTTAACCACGGAGCCATTTCTCTGGTCTCTAGAATGTTCTCTCTGGCCTCCATACTGTCTATAGACTGTGACTCTCTGATTCCTTTCCTAGCCTGTCCCTTGGTGCTTGGGGAGACTTTGGGAGGTCTTTGTCCGATGGTGACAACAATCAAAAGAGGTCAGAGGTCAAGACAGCTCTTCCACAGAAATGAAGATATCTGCAGACACTTCCTGCCTGCTGAGGCCTGTGCAAACACCACTACCCTGAATCTTCCCTACAACACGCTCAATTAAACAGGAACAATCATGCCATTTCAAGTTTGGAGGGGTAAACCGAGGCCTGCCTAGTCTGTGTGCCTAGGAGAAGGTGAGCTGGCACCTGCCCCTGGCATTGTAGCCCCAGGCCTGAGATCACTCTTTGACTCCTGTGGTGCCTTGGGCATGGGGACCCTCTGCATGTTGGGCAGAGTCCAGGGGCATGTCTGGCACCCTTTATTTCCTCTGTTGCCTTGGGCCAGGCTCTGGCTTCTCTGAACCTTGGTCTCATCTTTGAGGGGTGCAGCCGTAGCCTCTACTTGGCTGTGCTGTAGGGACAATGGAAATCCCTTGTAAGTACCCAGCTTCGTGTTGGCATCCAAGGCCCCTCCAGCCCCTCTGTACTGCTTCTCTGTTCTCTGTGAGGACAGTGTTTGTCAGAAACCAATTCTATCCTGTCGCGTGGACTCTTAGCTCCAGATGTTAGGCTTATTATCAGCCCTGTCTGTCTGTCCATCCGGCTGTCTGTCTGTCCACCCACCCACCCATCCATCTGTCCATCTGTCCGTCCGGCCATCCACCCACCCATCCACCCACCCACCCATCCATCCATCTCTTTGTTTGCTTGTTTTGACTGTGGTGTTAATGGTGGGAGTGGGGTCTCATGTGTGTAGGCGAGCATCCTCCACCGAATCATACCCCAGCCCATGCCCATTTGACAGGAGGGAAACTGGAAGGGCACCATGGCTTGTGGAGAAGATTCAGTTAGATGCAAAGCCATGCCCCCGCCACACCTGGCCTCCCTCAACCTGAGAAGAGGAAACAGGTCTTCAGGGGAAAAGGACTATTGTGAACCTCCCAGAGAAGGAGTGTGGAGTCCCGGGCAGTGGGAGGCTGGGCAGTGAGGGCCATACCCAGAGCAGATCAGTGAACCCTGGGCCAGCCACTTAGGCCTTAGCACAGGGGGACTGTGCAGTACTCTCAAACGTTCTTAAGTACTCAGTGGTCCCGGGCTACTTGCCTAGTGAGCACGAGACCTCAGGTTCCATCCCTAACACTGCAGATAGTAGTTATTACCATGAGAAACTAACTTCCAGATGTCATCTGACACAGGATATAAAGTAAAGAGGAGATTTCCCTTTTCTGGTCCTACCCCTTGTCAGACAAAACATGTGAAGACTTGGGGATTCTTCCAGAATGTTCTCTAAGCCTTGAGCACGTGAGCATACACCTGCACACACAAATCATGCACAAACCAGTCTTACTACAGCAGTAGTGGTTCTTGTTTGCTGTAGGCAGCACAGAGCCCAGGGCCCGGGTCATCTCAATCCCTCACCAACCCTGTAGGGTCGGTAGCTGGTGAGATTGACCCCACTTTCCAGATGAGAAAAGCAAGGCTCCACGATGCCAGTGGAGATAGCTCCCTGCCATCAGGAGACCATAATCTTTACATTTTTCTCTCTACTTTGACAGTGAGGCAGGAGCATCTTTCCAAACTATGCTGAACTCTGGCGCTGCCCAGTGTCCTCAGGGTGATGAGGCTGTTGTTTCTTTTTTTTTTTTTTAAATGGTTTATTTATTTTTATTTTATGTGTATTGGTGTTTTGCCTGCATATATGTTTGTATGAGGCTGCCAGATCCCCTGGAGGTAGAGTTACAGGCAGTTATAGGCTGTCATGTGGGTGCTGGGAATTGAACCCAGGTCCTCTGGAAGAACAGCCAGTGCTCTTAACCGCTGAGCCATCTCTCCAGCCCCCAGTTGTTTCTTTAGAGCCCCCGATCTGTGGAGATCATTAGCCCTATGTGATTTGTAGAGAAGCCTCTGGCTTTAGGGTGGGGGTGAGGGGATTCGATGGCTGTGTCTTTGAGGGTGGCAGGGCCCTGGCTTGAGGGATGGGCCTGGGTTGGGTGAGGTTATATTGGGGGAAGAAGGTTCTGGAGTTTCCTCAGGGTTCCGTGCTGCAGCAGCTAGACCAGGCTTTCCCAGAGCCAGCGCTCTGCAAGTATTTGGTGACAGGCTGAGCTTCACAGGGGGTGGGGGCAGGCCTATGGAGGTGCTGGCTTCAGCAGGCCCTGGTCTATGGGTACTGGGATGTGGCAGGGGGTGTGGAGTTAATCAGGAGCCTATGGTCAGGCACTCGACCCACGGGAAAGGGCCACCTTCCTCTTGGGACCTCAGGCCTCCCAGTTCACATCCTCCACCGCTTCCCTTTGGCCCTCAAGGACCTATCTCTCCTTCATAGCTTTCAAGTGGCGGAAGAGATGGGGGGGGCCTCAAAAGAGTGACTCATGGTGACTGGGCAGATGTCACACCCCTACTCCAGGGAGCCTGAGGTCTGGGTCTGAGTTCTAGGAGAGATACCCTCCAAAGGGAGCCTCAACTCCACCCTGTATGTCCCCCCCCCCAAAAAAAAAAGCAACTGCTGAAGGCCTTGTTGGTGTACTCCTCAACTACTGGAGGGAGGGAGAGAGAGAGGGAGAGAGAGAAAGAGAGGTCGGTCCTGGGGCGCCCTGAGTTCCCTCCGGTCCCCTCAGGGAGCCCTTTTCCCTGCCTGCCCTGTGTGGCTCTTACTGCTGTCACCCTCCCCTTTTCACTCTTGCTGTGTGACTCCAGGCAGGTTCTTCAACTTCTCTGGGCCTGGGCCTCCCCATCAGTGAACTAAGGATGCTGTTAACACCCACATCCAAGATGCTCATGAGAATGCAGTGTTTGCCAAGAGCTTAGAGCGGGACCCAGCTTCTGGCGGGTCTGGACACTGACACCCAGCAATCCTCGCTCGGTCTCTGTAATGTGACCCTCTCAGTGACTAAGCGGGGCACAGTTTTGCGAGGCTGTGCTCAGTCAAACGTTTCCCGAGCAGCTGGTAGCGGCCTGTCTGTCCTGGGTGCTGCTGAGAGGGAACCTGGTGTCCAAGGCGCTTGGTGTCCATTGCCTCCTCATAGACAGCAGTTCCCAAGTCCACTTGGGCTGGTTACCGTGCTCCGAGGCCGGTACAGGCCCTCTGTTTCCGGTGCTGCGCTCGTCTATCCCTGCGGACCTGAGCACAGAAGTTCCACACTGCCGCCTGCAGCAGCCTGCAGGGTGCTGGTCGGAGAGCAACACTCATGTAGCGCTGCAGAAAAGAATTCCAGGATGAGTCGGTATAAAGCAGAGTTGAGTTCATTTAGGAAAGAGTTTGGGGGGTGGGGAGCTAAAGAGAGGGCTCAGCAGTTAAGAGCATTCGCTGCTCTTCCAGAGGACCTGGGTTCAATTCCCAGGACCCACATGGCAGTTCACAACTGTCTGTAACTCCATTTTCAGGGAACTGACTCCCTCACACAGACACGCATGTAGGCAAGACACCAATGCACACGAAATAAAAACAATCATTTTTAAAAGAAGAAGAAAAGAATTTAGGGCTAAGTGCTTGCCCCACATACAAAGGCCCTGGGTTCCCTTTCCAACAGGATAAACAGGGCTTGGCGGATCAGGAGGCTATCCTCAGCTACCTAGCAAGTTCAGGGTCAGCCTGGGCTATGGGAGAGCCTGTCTGGAAAAGATAAGGTGACGAAGCAGCGGAGGAAGCCGCCCTCCTGCCAGCATCTGGCTTCCGGTGTGCATGTGCTGGTGAGTGTGCCCACATATACACAGAAGCATGTACACCTCGCACGCGCACACAGACACAGATGTAAACATGGTTCGTTGCTGGTTCAGTGTATATTTATTATTGTGTGTGTGTGATATGCGTGAGTGTGGGCACAAGCATGCCACAGCGAGCCTGTGGAGGTCAGAAGACAACTTTTGGGAGTCCCCTCTCCTGTGGTTCTGTGGCTGGAGCCCTGGTTGTCGGGCTCCGCAGTGGCCTTGGCTGGCTGAGCCGTCTCTCTGGCCCTCCTTTAGCTTCTTACTGGAAATACCTCTACAAAAAAGGACGTTGCCTAGGTTGGCAGCCTCTCTGCAAGCTTTAGTTGTGCTGGAGTTACTAACTCTCGGCTAAAGAGAGACTTGGACAGTCTGTGTGAGAGGTTCTTTTCCTTTCCCACAATCCCTTGATTTCCCGTCTCTCTGTTCGCCCTCAGACTCAGAGGCTGCTGAGTGTCGCCTGCCCATCTGCCGCAGCCCACTCCTGGGCTGGCTCCCAACCTTGCTGCCTCTTCAGATACCTGGTGTTTGTATAGCCAGCATTAACCACAGACCTCTTCCACAGACAGCTCCTGCCCCCCACACCAGCCAGCATTGCCACCTGTGGTCCAGGCCCCCTTGGATTTGCCTTTAAGGCCCCCACTTTACTTGTCTGTATACTGGGCGGGGGTTCCCCTTGGTGTAAGGTCTCGGGTGCAGGGCCTATACCTGTGTTCTACCTCCTCAAAAGATGGGGCATACATCTTCCGCGGGCTGGTTCTCCCCCTCCATTCAGGCACATCTCTCGATAAGACATTCCTGACCCCCCTCCAGTGACAGGGGCACACTATGCACTGCTGTGATCATTCCAAAGAAAGCTCTTGCTTCCAGACAGTTCTTTGTATATGGTAAATAGATTTTATTTTTAAATCTGTTTTATATTTTGCATTGTCTCTTAAAATCCTTCTGGAACTGTTAGCCAAGGACCTGATGTCCAGGAACTAAACAACTTCCTGGGGGTTTGGGGGGGCCAACTGGGTTGGCTTCTAGCAAGCCAGGCTGTAGGGAAACCCATTGATCAGCAGACCCCTCAGAACAGAGTCTGTGAGTACAGATGGGCACTGTGACCTGGAAACAGGCCCTCCCTAACTGCCCACTGCTGGCCTGGCCCTCAGGAGTCTCTGATGATCCCCTTGGGCAGGCCTCCCCAGTCCCACGTCCCCCGTGTGAGCCTCCACAGCTCCAAGAGTAAAGGACGGACTGCTGTACCCAGGTCCTGGTGGGTAGGAGCCACAGTGCTGGGCTTGGTACTGAGGACACCTGAGGAGACTTGTTCCGTCACTGTACTTTGAGGAGCTCTGGCCTAATGCTGAGGCCTTCTGCATCCCAGGGATCTCCCCCACCCCCGGCACATCCAGAGCACATGCCAGTGACTGGGTGTGCAGAGTAACCCCTGCTGTGGCCCCATTTGGTCACGCTATAGCTGTCACATAAAGGGAAGAAATGGCATAGGGATGATGTCTCCTACCAGTGTAGTCTAGACAGCTGAGACCAGAACTGGGGAGTTGGCTTCTGAGCCTTCCAGACCGCTCTGCCACCTCCTTTCTCCTGTTCCCAGGATCTTTGGAAGGGACAACGGGCATTTTGGCAAGGGGGGGCTTCTGATGATCTTAGGGTGAGAGCGCTAACAGTTCCCATGTTCCCATCCCCACAGAGGCTCTGCAGATGCGGACGTTGAGGCCCAGAGAAGGGGAGCCACTCGCCTAGGGACACACAGCAAGAGAGGTGGAGCAAGGTCTCTAGGTCAAGACCCCGGACACCACAGCTGGCATTTGTGCCAAGGCCCCAGGCTGCTCCCCAGACCCGCTGGGGTAGCCCTGCTGCCCCCCAGGTGAGCGGAGATGAGAAAGGGAGCCCCAGCCCAGCCTCCTGGCTTGGGCACAGATGTGGAGGAGGGTAGCAGGGTATTGGATGCCATGGAGCCTTCAACATGGTTCTCTCTGTGTCCTGGTCCCAGGACCTCCCAAACCTTGGGCTTCATCTTTGAACTCAGGCTTCTCTCACCACTCATCATCCATTTGGCTGTTTATTAAGCACCTGCTGTGTACCTCACTCTGCACGGCAGTGAACAATTATAGGAATTAAAAGAAGAGGGGTTGCATGTAACCAAGGGCGGGTACAGTGGTCAGGGGGCTCATGAAAGGATTTGGAGGCCCCCTCCTAAAGGAAGTGATTGGAAATGTTTTTATATATATTGCGCTTTATTTATTTATTCTGTGTGCTTATCGGGAGGCGTGTGTGTGTGAGCCATGGCATGTGTGAAGGTCAGAAATCAGAGGGTAACTTGCAGGGGCATTTCTTCCCTCTCTTTCCACCGTGTGGGTCCTGGGGATTGAACTGAGGTTTGTGGCTACCTGCTGACCTCTACCTGCTGAGCCGCCTCCCCAGCCCAGGCAGCTGAGCGTTGACGGTACTGATTTGTCCTGGGGAAGCTGTCAGTGAACAGTTTGCAGAGGTCCTGTGGCTGGAGGGAAGGCCCAGTGGCCATCCCTTCTTCAGGCCACATACTGCCTGGATGACCACATTTAGCACAGCACACCACGCCCCGTGGTAGACAATTGGTCAAACCTGAGTGAGCCTCCTATGTGCTGGGGACACAGATATGACTCGGTGTCCCTGCAAACGAAAGCCTGAAACTGACTTTGGGTAGCGGAGGTCGGAGCTTTGGACTGGCGTGTCTTCTCTCCGTAGCTCGGTCCTAAGGTGCCAACCAGTGAAGAAACCGTGAGGCCAGCTCTCCCGGGCTGGCTCTTCCCCTTCCCAGGACCTGTTTCCCTACCCGCTGAGTGGGTGGGGTGCTTGTCTGCTCCCAGAGGCTCCCCTCTACTCAGGGTCTTCTGTCGCCCCCAGCCAGGACCATGGGCAGCAACAAGAGCAAGCCCAAAGACGCCAGCCAGAGGCGCCGCAGCCTGGAGCCCGCCGAGAACGTGCACGGGGCGGGGGGCGCCTTCCCGGCTTCGCAGACACCGAGCAAGCCCGCCTCCACCGACGGCCACCGGGGGCCCAGCGCTGCCTTCGTAGCCACCGCGGCCGCGGAGCCCAAGCTCTTTGGAGGCTTCAACTCCTCAGACACCGTCACCTCCCCGCAGAGGGCGGGGCCTCTGGCAGGTCGGCTCTCCCCCCTTGCTGTGTGTCTCTGGGCTGAGGTGCACCCTCTCTGGGCTCCGGGGGTTTGGTTTACCGGAGACTGCGAGTGGGGTAGGACTTGTAAACTGGAAAGCGGGGTTCCTGTCACTTTGGAGGCTGCTAGGTGCATAGCATAACGGGTTCCGAAGGAGAGGGCTGTAGGGAACCCCGAAGTCCAGAGGGAAGGACCGCCCTGGACCGCCCTGGACCGCCTAGCTGCAGCCTCCCGCCCAGCCTTTGTTTCCGACTGTGCCGTGCGGTGGCCCGAGTGCGCCCCTGCGCCCTCTGTTGGCGCTGCGAGGTGCCGCAGCCCTGTCGCCGAGGGGCTGGGCCGGGTGACTCACGCTCCTGCCAGATGAGTGCACGGCTACACACCCACTCGTGCAAATCCTACGCTTAGACCGAGCCACACGCACGGCTGCACACCGCCACGGGCACATCCCACGCTCAGACCCAGCCACACGCACGGCTGCACACCCCCACGGGCACACCCCACGCTCAGACCCAGCCACACGCACGGCTGCACACCCCCACGGGCAAACACCATGCTCAGACTCAGACCCAGCCACACGCACGGCTGCACACCCCCACGTGCAGACACCACGCTCAGACTCAGCCCCAGCCACACGCGCAGCTGCACACCCCACACAGGCACCTCTCACGGCCAGACCCAGCCATGATATGCGCCCACATTGGGCACGTGCCCACACTGAGTGGAGACACCATGGACATGTCCACTGTGCTCCTGGACGCACAACGAGGCCAGACACCCGCAGTGCAGCACACAAGGATACAGGTGTGCCCAGAGCCTCGCACCCTCAGACGCGGCTGTGCACTGCACCTCCAGTCATTGCTTGCACACGGGATGCAGACAGAGGCTAGGGTGCCCGGCCCCACAGCCCACCCCAGGCGACCCTTGGACAGGCTGCCGACTTCTGCCTGAAGCAGCCACACACCATCCGTTCATTTGGGAAGCATTTGGGGGCCTTAGGCCACAGAGGGTGGGCTGCAAGAGTCCAAGGAGCCGCTGCGGGTGAGGAGAGACTCTGAGGGGACGGGCTTTGTAGCTCGGCCCAGACACCCAGAGCTTCCAAGGACACAGACACCGAGGCGGAGTCCCCACTGCATGGGGCCTGAGCAGAGCAGGACGCCTGTTCTCCGCGGCCTCTGCTTGTGTCGATGGGACGCACCAGGCAGGGAGCACCTAGCCTGCCTGTCGCCCCTCGCTCCCTCGCGGGGACGCAGTGTGCCACTTCTCAGGGTTGGGCAGGTGGCTGAGGCAGGCAGTCTCCGATCCCAGCCCCAGGGCTCTGACGCCTCACGCCCCTCTCTGCAGGTGGGGTGACCACCTTTGTGGCCCTCTATGACTATGAGTCACGGACAGAGACTGACCTGTCCTTCAAGAAAGGAGAGCGCCTGCAGATTGTCAACAACACGTGAGTGGCACGCCGCCGGGAGAATGCACTGGGGGCGTGGACCCATCTCTCCCCAGAGCTGCCGGCAGAGGGCAGTGCAGACCCCGCACGGCCCCTCTGCCCGTGGTGGGTGGTGGCCCTCCCTAGACCTCCCCCACCTCTGTCCTCCCTCGTCCCGGGCCCTGCCTTCGCACCTCAGCCTCTCCCTCTCTCTGCTTCTCTCTCGCTGGCCCTTAGGAGGAAGGTGGATGTCAGGTGTGTACCGAGGCCAGGTGGAGGGGGATGCTTCGCTGAGGCTGGGGGCTGCTCTCTGCATGCGCTTCCCCCACTGCCCCTGGGTGTGGTCTCCAGCTCCCCCTCTCATCCTGCATCCCGCCCTTTAAGCCAACCCCTCCGTCTTCTCCCCATACTTTCCTGTTGGCTCCCCCCGCCCCCCCCCTTTCTGGTTTGTGATTCCACTCCGAGTGCCAGCGACACGCGGGACCCAGTGCATTCTGGAGGCCAGGGAGGGCGGCAGTGTGGTGGGGAGTGGGCTACCCCAGGCCAGGCCAAGGGTGGGTAGAGGTAGGCTGGGGTCCCCGAAAGGTGGCCCCAGGAGAGGGGCTGCCCGTCAGAGGAAGGAGCAACCTCCCTGGGAGGTGGGCAGCTGATGGTTGGAGGTGCTCGCTGGGCTGCGGGGAGGCCGGGGGCCCTCTCCTTGGAGCAGGTAAGGTTTGGGGAGTTTGATTTGGGGCGTTCTAAAGCGTAGAGGAATCCGTCACTGAGAGCCCACAGGCCTGGCCAAGGAGGCAAGCTTTCCACATCCTTCGATGTGTCTCGCTGCCCATGCCTCCTGATCCTTGCGCATGCTGTTCATTTGCCTGCAATATTCTTTCTCCTCTGTCCATCTGGTGAACTCCTATTCATCCCTCAAGATCCAGGGTGGGACTGCCTGCAGTGGGAGGCAAAAGCGAGCAGGTGCCATGTGCTGTGCCAGTCCTTCTCACCCATGCCCCCCATCATTTTGTCATCGCTGACCCTGGGGGCAGCAGTAATGGGGGAGGGGCCGGCCCTATTTTACATATGAGGAAACTGAGGCTCAGAGTTGTGAGGGCCCTTGTCCAAGGTCACATGGCTACTGAGTAGCAAGCCCCGGATGGAACCTGGACGTTTGCCCTCCCTTTCCTAGACTGCCATCCTGTCCCCTTGCTTCTCGGGGCCTCAGCCTCTGTGGATTCGGGTTGCTGCGTTTGGCTGTGGACGCCAGAGGCTCCTTGGACTTCAACCTCTCTCTGCTGTGGACTATGCTGTGTGGCTTTGGGCAAATCATGACTCTCTCTGTGCCTCATTTTCCCCATTGGGGAGATGGATGCTTTGGATTGAAAGATTTTAGAGAGCTTCTGACCTGAGTCTGTGTAGCTTTGGGCAAATCCTCTCCTACTCCGTGCCTCAGTTTCCCCAACTCTATAAAGAAAACACTGGTCTCTCTCGCCAGAGTGACTGCGTTTTCCTCCTCTCTCAAATGTGGTTTCTTCAGCTGGGGTGGGAGTCTTGCCTTCTTCCTTGTAGGATGACCTTGGGGGTCAAATCAGACAGGAAACTGTGTGCACCCCAAGCAGAGGTGGAGCTTTGGGGCACGGGTGCTGAGTGAGCTTGCACCCTGCCTTGTGTCTGTCCTGCACAGCTCAGTCATACCCTTTCACTGCACATGTCCATCTAGAAGGGACCCCTCTGGCCCAGCACCAGTCACCAGAGCCAGGTCTGATGCCCGCCTGGCCTCCAGCAGGTCCTTTGAGCTTTCCCAGCCCTGCTTGCCCCTGGCCTCAACCTCTCCGTCTATAAAGCTGGGTGAAGATATGCTCAGACATCAAGTGTGCTCAAGCTGGGACTGTGTGATGTGAGGCCAGGGCCTTTCTGTCTCTGGGCCGGGGTGGGGTCGCTGTACATCTTCTCAGGGTCGAGGCAGGGGCCAAGGACCACACCAGCTGGCTCATTTGATACCCATCTTGCCCGTCCGCAAACCTTGCATGGAGATGAGCTGGAAAGCCACTGAGCCTCATGGTACCCACAGGGAGGCACCTTCCCCGGGACCAGGACCTGGCTTGGCTGTGTGACCGTGCACAGAGCCCTTCGCTTCTCCAGCCTCAGTATTTCCATCTGTACAGGGGGTGTGGGAAGGGCTGGACCCCACCTCCCAGGCCCTGTGCCCCGATCTTCCCTCAGACCTCCAGCCTTTGCCCTGTCCCCTTTGGTTGCTTTGGATGTGAGGCCTCTGGCTGTCCCCTGGCCCCCGTTCCCAGTGTCCCCAGCACTGCCTGGCTCTCGCTCTCTCCCTCGGCCCCCTGCCACGGCCTCTCACCACCCCCATCTCTGCCTCTTCTCTCCTGTCGGGCTCTCGCTTGCTCCTCCCTCCTCTGTCTCTGGACCCCTGCTCCAGCCAGACCTGGTTCACATTCAGATGGCTGCAAAGGTACTTCCGCCCCCCCCCCTCCTGCCCAGGCCCAGAGCCCGAACCCTGCTAGGACCCCTCCTCCCTCCTCCCTCTTCCTCCTTCCTTCCCCTCTTCCTGGGGCAGTTGTTGTAAAGGGCCCTGGGCACCGGGGCTCTGACACCTCCTTCCCTATGACTCGCTGTGTGACTTTGGGCCTGGCCCAGTTCTCTCCGGCTTCACTTCCCCTGTGGACAGGGGTAGGCTGCAGTTTTGGTTAAGGACCTGTAGGAGTGAGCTATGATTTGGGACAGCGGCAGGTATGGCTTGTTTGAAGGGATGGACCTGGACTGTTGCTGGGCCCCAGAAGGGCCAGCCTTGTCTCCATTGGGTGTCAGGGCTCTCAGGGCTTGGCAAGACGTTGAAGGTCTAATGTGGCATTCATCTCATGTAAACCCTGCTTACCCCTCCTCCTCCCCTAGACAGGGAGCTTCCTTCCTCCCTCTCTCCCCAGGCAGCCCTTGGCACCTGCAGGCCGCTATGCACTTCTGGACAGTGCCTCTGGGCTCAGTCCTGGGGCTGACAGGGCTCAGTTTTGCTGAGGTTTTGGGTGGCATCCTTCTGGGTCAGCGTGACAGGGAGGTGTGAGTGCCAGGCTAGCTCCTGCTGGCTTGCTGTGGACACAGGCTAGCCCAGCTTCCTTTGCTGCAGAGCCTGGCTGTGCACCTGGGAAGGTCAGGGTTGCTGACCCGGCTCCTCTGATGATACCGTTCTTTGCTCCCTCCCATCAGAGAGGGGGACTGGTGGCTGGCACACTCGCTGAGCACGGGACAGACCGGTTACATCCCCAGCAACTACGTGGCACCCTCCGACTCCATCCAGGCTGAGGAGTGAGTATGTGGTTTAGCGTCTGCTTGCTGCCATTGCCACCTTGAGCAGTGGCCCTCCTGGGCCTGAGTGGCAGCGGTCTGGCCACTCTGGGTCCCAGCACCCAGCGCCAGCATGGTGAGCAGTGAACACTGGCCAACCAACACAGATTTGTCCCTCCCACCCCAGGTGGTACTTTGGCAAGATCACCCGACGGGAGTCCGAGCGGTTATTGCTCAATGCCGAGAACCCCAGAGGGACCTTCCTTGTGAGGGAGAGTGAGACCACAAAAGGTATGTCTGAGACATCTGTGGCTGGTGGAACTCGGCTTTGAGGGTATTGTCTGGGCTGGGTATTGGAGAGTAAGTAGGAGTTTGGTACATGGGATGGAGAGGGAAGAGCCCTTCGGTGGAAGACAGGTAATCCAGAGGTTTTCAGGGCAGCCACACTGAGGCTTTCTGTGTTGGCCTTAGTTTCTCACACGGGGGTGGGCACAGGTAATGAGTGCACACAGCCACACTTGTCCCTTGTTCCCGGGACGGTACAGATGCTGGGGGGCCCCCTCTGTTTCCCTTTCCCCTTTCCCAGGGGCCTCTCCTGGCCTTCCCCTTCCCCCACAGTCTGTTTCTGCTCTGTTCCTGCCTCTTCTCCTAGCCCATCACCATGGCAACCAAGCCAGGCTGCTTCCTGTGGGCCTGGGGCTCAGCGGGAGATGGAAAAGTGCCTGCTCCCCCCTTGTGTGCTTATGCATGGCTGGAGCTGGCCAGGGCTGCTCGGGAGTGAGATGTGGTGTGGTCCTGGTTCCTGGGACTGGGGGGTTGGGCGGTGATGGGCAAATGTGGTCACCGGGCATAGGTACATCACTGTGGGTATATGTGGTTCCGCTTGGCTATGGCCTTTAGCCCGTGCCTTCCGTATAAATGTGATGTGTGCCTTCTGCAGAAACCATGACTTCCCAGTGTAGCTTTGAGACCGGGAAGGATGGGTCCCAGGTCCAGCCCCGCCTAGCTCGCTCACAGGTTACCCGAGGATCATCGTATCTACCTGCCAATGTCAAGTGGGACTCCAGGGGCCTCGGCAGTGGGTCGTAGGGAGGCAGGCCTTCCATTCAGAGCTGCCTACTGCCCGTCAGATCCCTGGAACCTGTGCCCCTCCTCGGGGGCTCCCCTTGTTCCCTGATGCTACCCCAGATATCCCTGGCTCTATTTAACAAAGGTTTCTGTCTAGGACGTTGCCAGCTGGGGTTTTTCTAGGCTCCGGGGAGGCGGGGTGGCCCCACAGGCCACACTCAGTGTGTGCCTCCTGCCCTGGGCTGCTATGGCCGCCAGGGTCAGTCCTCACACATGTCCACATAGCCAGCTATGACTCCTGCCTGCTCCGCGTGTCTCCAGGAAGCAGAACAGGACAGACATGGCGGTGGGCAGATCCAGAGAGGGCAGCGGCCAAGCTAAGAACACACAGCTGCCTGGGGCCTTCCCTAGACCCCAGCCAGGATTTATGGAGTGCTTGCTGAGAACATATAAAGCTTCACAGTAGTCTCGTTGTGTAGAGGAGGAAACTGAGGCCCATAGAGGACCAGCAGTGGCTTCTCAGGGTCTCACAGTAGGGATTCGGAGTCTTACCAGAGCTAAGAGTTTGGGGTAATCCCTGCCCTGGGGGCTTCGCGCCTTGCCTGAATGACTGTGCCTGCGTGGCTGCTCTGGAGCCTGTTCCTGGTCACGCGAGGTGCTGAGAGAGGGTGAGGACTAAACTCACTTCCTCGAGCAGGGGGCACATCAGCAGGCTGGCACAGCTGTCTCCTCCCTGCCTGTCCACAGGTGCCTACTGCCTCTCCGTATCCGACTTCGACAACGCCAAGGGCCTCAACGTGAAGCACTACAAGATCCGCAAGCTGGACAGCGGCGGTTTCTACATCACCTCCCGCACCCAGTTCAACAGCCTGCAGCAGCTGGTGGCTTACTACTCCAGTGAGTGCCCCCTGGCTGCCACCCCAGGAGGGTGCGGGGTACCAGGGTGTGCCTCCTCAGCCCTGGGGTGCCTCTCCTCCACCTCTGCCCCGCTTCCCTCTCTCCCTGCCCAGCCCCCTCCTCTCCTTCCTCTGCAGCTGGCTGATGAGGAGGGGGTCTGCCTTGAGCAAGTTAGAAGGGAGGGGCGGAGGCTGCTGGTGATTGTTTCTGCAGCCCTAAGACTGGTCTGAACCGGTTCCTGGGAGAGGAGGAGGGGGAGGCCTCTTTGATAGAGAACAGCAGAGGGGGGCTGGAGCTGGGGTGCGGGGCCGTGTGCAGCCGTGAGGCTGCTGTGCCCGTCTGTGCATGGCGGCTGCAGGCGTAAGCTGCTAGAGCGGCCCCCTATGGTTTCTTTGGGACCAGCTGCCTCTCTATTGGTCTGCCTCTGCTCTGGGGCTTATTTGGTCCCCAGACCAAATCCTCTAGGGTGAGGTAACCACCCTAGTTACCCCTCAAAGCCAGACCAGGAACCTCTTCCTCTGGAATGCTTTCCAGAGCTCCCAAAGGATTCCCAAAGCCTGCTTGATCCCCCGTCTATCCTCTGTCACTTCTGTGGTCCTGAGAGGTGACTAGGGAAGCTTGACAGGTGTGTGTGTGTGTGTGTGTGTGTGTGTCTGTGGCTTCCTAGGGTAGGCTCCCATACCTGTTCGAACGCCCCTGGTTCTCTGGCACCCTCAAATCTGATGGATGAGTGAATGAATGAGTGGGTTGAGCAGGTGAATTTCGTGTTGCAGGCCTGTGAGGAGTGGAGACTTACAGGAGGGTGTCTGTCTAATCCCCCCCCCTCCGAGCTGGTGTGCACGCGATGAATAGGGCCGTCCCCCCAGGACAGGGAAGCCAGCTTGCTGGGGACCCTGCCTAAGCCCTATTGTCTGCCTCCATCTCCAGAACATGCTGATGGCCTGTGCCACCGCCTCACTACTGTGTGCCCCACATCCAAGCCTCAGACCCAGGGCCTGGCCAAGGATGCCTGGGAGATCCCCCGGGAGTCCCTGCGTCTGGAGGTCAAGTTGGGCCAGGGCTGCTTTGGAGAGGTGTGGATGGGTAAGCAACACACACCCCTGTCCCCACCCCAGCCAGCCAGCTCAAGGACCTCGGGTCCCCCTCTCCTTAATTGTCTCTGCTGAGCAGCTAGTCTGCTTTTATTTTATGATTGTACATTAACCGTACAGAGTGTCACATTTCCTGCGATATTTTCAAACCTACACGTAACATACTTGCTCATGCCCCTTCACCCTGACCATGACCCAACTGGCGTCAGCACTGAGATGGACACACCCGACTCCTTGTAGCCCATGCTTGGAAAGACTAGGGCAACTGTGTACCAAGAGCTGCTGGGGCCTGGGCACCACGGTCCTCCAGGCCTGTGAGTGTCTGGTCAGGTCTCGCACCAAGCCTTGGCCTCCTGATGTAAAATGGGGACCGATGTTACTCTTCAAGATGCATCTGCATATTAGCTTGGCACAGAAAGAGAAAGTGCTGTGGCGAAGGGGAAGTCAGTGTCCTGTTTCCTGTCTAACCCTGGATCCCTGGGAGTCCCCTGTGACAGTGAGCTGCAGACAGCCCTAGCCAAACCCAGGGCCTTCTGCCCAGCCAGGAGGAGCACAGGGGCACTGATTGGGGCTGCGGTGGCCAGACCATTTCACTCTCCTCCCTTCAGAGGGCGCTAGAGGGGCTGGAGCCAGGTGGGGAAGGGACGTATGTCCTGGTCTGTGGAGAAGAAGGGCAGAGGGAGAAGCCAGCTCCCAAGCTCAGACCAAAAGGAGGATTTAGGCAGAACCTGGGCGAGCCTCAGTCCTTCTCAACTATGATTCTTGGCAAGTGTGCAGTGGAGATCTGAGAGGGCCTCCCACTTTTTTCTGGGGCACTACATAGACCAGGAATTGCCATAAACAGATCCCTGGATAGTCTGACTCAAGAAGGGCCAGAGAGCTGACCTGTGCTACCCTCCGACCCAGTCCTGTGACAAGGGGGACTCCCGGGCTGGCCTGTCATTTCCCTGCCTGGTGAGGTGCTGGCACTGAGCTAACCTCTTGTTCTGGTGGCCCCAGTGGCCCCAGACATAGGCTTCCTTTGTCCTGGTTGCTGATGCCTGGAGTCCTGGCCGTGCCCCACCCAGCAGAAACATGGTCACCCCAAGTGAAAGCAATTGAGATGGGACCTTGGTCACCTACCCATCAGGCTACTGTCCTGCTCTCTGGCAACATTCCTTACCAATCACTGTCTCGTAGCAGCTGTGGTTTGTTCGCCGGCTCCAGGCGCTCCTTTCTCAGCCCTGGGGGGAGCCTCCATTCCTTGAGTCTATTTTAGAAGTGGGAACACAGAGTCTGAGTAAGGTCCCTGGCCATGGCTGAGCCCGTTCCATGAGTTCGGAGGCCAGAGTTGAGCTTAGGCACCCATGTAGGCCCCAGGGCAACAGCATGGTGGCCTGTGCTGAGGGCACTGTCACTCCCCCACAGGAACCTGGAACGGCACCACGAGGGTTGCCATCAAAACCCTGAAGCCAGGCACCATGTCTCCTGAGGCCTTCCTGCAGGAGGCCCAAGTCATGAAGAAACTGAGGCACGAGAAACTGGTGCAGCTGTACGCTGTGGTGTCGGAGGAACCTATCTACATTGTGACCGAGTACATGAGCAAGGGTAAGTAAGGCGCGTGCCTGGGGAGAGCGCCGCTCAGGGGCCTTGCACAGAGCAGGCCACACGAGGGCAGCTTACTTCTTACCCCGAGCCAACCCTCGCTGCGTGGACGGCTGGATGAGGGACCGCCTCGCTCCTTTCATAAATAATAACAAGAAATAATAATACCTCTTTTAAAAAAGGGATTATCCTTCGGTCCTTTACCACTGTCAAGATCCCTAGGTGGTGTGGTGACTCACACCCGTAATCCCAGTGCCCAGGGGGTTGAGGCAGGAGGATCTTGAGTTTGAGGCCAGCCTGGCTACATGGCAAGAATGCCTCAGTAAATGCCACGTGGGGCTGGGACTGGAGCTCAGTAGGTAGGGTACTTGCCTAGCGTGCACAAGGCCCGGAGTCTGGCCTTAGGTTGGATCCCTAGCTCTGCACCAATTAGGCATGATGACATAGACCTGTGGTCCCAGCACTGAGCGGGTAGAAGGAGGAAGATCAAGAGTTCGAGGTCAGCCTCCATTGCATAGTGAGCTGGGCTACTTGAGACCCGGACTCAAAACACAAAATGTGTATATAGCACCCACGTTACCTCAAGCTTCCCTGCTGCCCCTAGTGACCGGGACTCTCCAACCCCAGGCTGCCACTGGTTGGCAGGCTTGGTCCAGGTAAACATAATGTGTCTTGGGCTTTACACATAGTCTTTCGGGAGTGTATGCCTGAGTGTCAAACACTGAACTGAGGCTTTTGAGCAGGCGATCAGAGTCTGGGAGCCACAGCTTCCTGCACAGGGAAACCCTGGCAAGGCTAGAGCTGGCTTTTTCTCTCCAGGGAGTCTGCTGGACTTTCTCAAGGGGGAAACGGGCAAATACCTGCGGCTACCCCAGCTGGTGGACATGGCTGCTCAGGTGAGTCTCCCTTCCCACCTTCCTAGACACCTTTAGCTCTCGAGCTTAGAGCGCCCCCTCTGGGAGGCCTGCTTTCATTACACCCAAATCTCCCCTTGCTGCTCAGTGGAGCCCTGGCTGGTGCCTGGGGTGGTAGGTAGGTAGTTCTGGACAGCACACCATATCTGGGCATCAGAGACGCACATATACAGAATTAAAAATAAAAATAAAATATTAAAAGTTAAAATTTGTTGTTTCCATTTGACAGATGAGGAAACCGAGGCTCAGAGAGGGGACTTGGGACAACAGGCAGGACCAGGCATGTTCCTGTGTCCATGGGTCATCTGGGACCTCTTTTTATACTCACCTGCTTCCCTGGTTGCATCTTATTGTGACTTCTCCATCGCCCTTTGCCTGGCCCCCTCCCTCACTGAGCTCTGGTCTACCTTTTCCTTTTCTTTTTAAAATTTTTATTTATGTATGTTTTTTTGGGTATAAGTGCTCTGTCTGTACATATGCTTGCACACCAGAAGAAGGCATCAGATCCCATTATAGATGGCTGTGAGCCACCATGTGGTTGCTGGGAATTGAACTCAGGACCTCTGGAAGAGCAGCCAGTGCCTTAACCGCTGAGCCATCTCTCCAGTCATGGTCTATTTTTTCAAACCAGCGATGATTACTCTAAGCTGAATGAATTCCTTGCTTGAAAAGACATGGGATGGGCAAGGCGTTGGCCCTCTCTCTATCCTCGGGCATGACCAGCCTGGGGCACCGGTTTACAGCCCTGGGGTGGGTGTGGGTTGGCCCCTGAGCCAGGCTCTCCATCTCTACAGATCGCCTCAGGTATGGCCTATGTGGAGCGGATGAACTATGTGCACCGGGACCTCCGAGCCGCCAACATCCTGGTCGGGGAGAATCTGGTGTGTAAGGTGGCTGACTTTGGTCTGGCCCGGCTCATAGAAGACAACGAATACACAGCCCGGCAAGGTGGGAGCCCCTGGGGGGTGCATCCGATGGTTTCAGCCTGCCAAGTGGAAAGCAGAGTAATGCTCCTGTGGCAGACTGGTAGTGACGCCCTGCGCTTTCTTGCCGTTAGGTGCCAAATTCCCCATCAAGTGGACCGCTCCTGAAGCTGCTCTCTATGGCAGATTCACCATCAAGTCAGACGTGTGGTCCTTTGGGATCCTGCTGACCGAGCTCACCACCAAGGGACGGGTGCCCTACCCTGGTGAGGAGGCTACACCTGTGTCCCTGACCTTGGCCCTAAGAGCAAGTCTCACCCCCTACACTACTTCTGGGCTTCCTTTTCCTGGGGCTGGTTACCAAAGAGGCTAATCTCTGATCTCAGGCTGCCTCTGGTCAGGGCTCTTAGCCTCAGAGACAGGCTGCCTGGGTCTCCTAAGGCATCGCCTCACAGCCTTCTGTTCACAGGGATGGTGAACCGTGAAGTGCTGGACCAGGTGGAGCGGGGCTACCGGATGCCTTGTCCCCCCGAGTGCCCCGAGTCCCTGCATGACCTCATGTGCCAGTGCTGGCGGAAGGAGCCTGAGGAGCGGCCCACCTTCGAGTACCTACAGGCCTTCCTGGAGGACTACTTCACATCCACCGAGCCTCAGTACCAGCCTGGGGAGAACCTATAGGAACTGTGTGCACAGGACTGTCGCCCCGAGGCTTCTGGGTGTGGCCTCCGATGCACCTGCCTCCCTTCACCCTCTCTTTGGGGCTGGGTTGCCTCAGGGACAGGGAAGCCTGGAAGGACAGGTTGAGGCTGGTACAGTGACTGCCCCACAGCCTGCCCTGGCCACAGGCCGGCTCTGCATTCTCTCTGGAGTCAGCCTACTTCTCGTAGAAGACGCTTGGTGAAGAGCAGGGGTTGGGGGGGGGGGGCGGTTTTCCAGCCTCAGCCCACCCCACTCACCTGGCTCCTCCCCACATTCTTCACCCTGGGTCTGTTTTAGGCTGGCCAAAGAGCCTTTCCAAAGAGGAATGAGGCCCAGCCCTTGGCCTAAATCTACTTCCTGCCCCTGGCCGTCCTTGTTGGAGGCTTCTGGGTGGAATTTTGGGTCTGGAACCACCTTCCATGGCTCTCAGGCTAGACGGCCCAAGGCCCAACGTGCACACGTTGGGATGAGAGTCTGAGTGAGCTCTCCGTCAGCCCTGTCCTCCACAGGGGACCCTTGGCGATCACCAACACATTGTCCTCATTTCTCTGTTGGAAAATGGAATCCAGAGGGGCTGTGACTTGCCCAAGACCACGAGCAGTTCAGGGTTGAGGTGGGTTAGCACCTGGTGCTCCCTCTGTCTTCCTCAGGAACCAATGAGAACTGTCCTTAAAGGCAATGGACAGGCCGGGGCCTGAGACTGGTTTGCCGGTGGCAGAATTCTGCCCCTGACGCCCATGGGTCTGTCGTGGGGGAAGAATGGAGGCAAGCATGACGCTGAGCCAGGGATGAGGGGTGCAAGGTGATGGTGTGGACCAGGGTCAGTCACAATGTGGGTGGGCTTTGACCTTAAACCCCAGCCATGAAATGGAGTGAGCCCCCAGGCTGCAGAGGCAATCAAGCGGAAGAGTAAGAAGTTGGGAACCCCAGTTGTCCTCCTCCTTTTGTCCTGATCATTTCAACACCTGGCCCCTGCTCTCCGCCCATGCTGGTACCTCAGCTCATGGGGAGGGAGGGAGGGAGGGAGGGAGCTCCTTGGCCAGGGAAAGGTGGGTGGGGAGACCCTCACTGCTGTGTCCCGACACTGGCCCTGCCCTCTCTCTGAGCTACAGTCGCTGCCCCGTGGCTGTGGCCCAGGCCATTGTTCAGCCCCTGTATAGTTCACAGCTGGGAGTCCAAAGGGCCCACAGCCCCTGGACAGCAGTCAACTGACTGCTTGGTCCCTGACTCTTCTGCCCAGCCTTGGGGTATGTGGTGGCTTCCCTCTGCCTCAGTGTCCGCATCTGTAAGGTGGGGTAGTTGATGGTCTGTGGCATCTCAACTGAGGGCCCCTGTGTGTATGTGTGTGTACATGTGCCTGTGTGTCTCTCCTTGTGTCCATATTTAACATGTAAAAACACCCCACTCTCTCCCCAGACATGACCATTTCACCCACTGCCCGCCCCTTCACAGCAATAATGTCCTCACTGCCGGGGCTTCGAGCCAGCCAGGCCCTGCCTGCAGGGAAGGAGGCCAGGCTTGGCCTGCTCTGACATTTCCACTTCCCTCCATCGTCTCTTGCCCAAGTTTTCCCATCTACCTGGCAAGTCTGAGCTCGCCACCCCATTCTCGCCACCCCACTCCAGCTGCCCAAGGACCTTTGTATATGGTGGCCTCAACTGTCCTGTTTTCTTCTTTTTTCTTTCCTTTTCTTATTTTTTTCAACAGTGTTTTGTAGATTTCAGATGACTATGCAGAGGCCCTGGGGACCCTCCAGCTCTGGGCAGGACCTGGGGATCCCACATTCCGTGGCCCAGGTTTAGAGGGAGGGGAACCCAGAACTGGTTGTACATACTTTGCATACTGTCTGATTAAACACAAACAGACCTCAGTTTGGCCAGCTGTTTATTGAACATCTACCATGTGTGGGAGAGAAAGAAGAGTCCTGGCCTGGATGTGAGGGGACACAGCAGTTAGGCACCTTGATCCCTGCAGCTGGGTGGCTTCCGGGACTCGGGGGTGATGTGATCAGATGGGACAGATGCAGCAGCACCAAGGGTCTGGGGGAGGCGAAAGTTTAGGGCAAGGATGCTTATGAGACACGGGCAGCTGGCATGATGGGGGCAGGGCTGCCTAGCCTGCATGGAGTGTGTTCATGGGTGTTCTCAAAGGCTG
This sequence comes from Peromyscus leucopus, assembly GCF_004664715.2. Lineage (NCBI taxonomy): Eukaryota > Metazoa > Chordata > Mammalia > Rodentia > Cricetidae > Peromyscus > Peromyscus leucopus. The sequence goes on from NC_051066.1 coordinate 133,907,175, forward strand.
TGTGTGTGTGTCCTGGTGGGGTGGGTAGGAGTGAACCCATGCAGACCCTGAGCCCCTGGGGAGAAGCCCTGACACCTTCCTTGCCTTGTCCCCGACCCATCTGGAGACCTGCAAAGACTTCTTTTCTCCAGAGTAAACCGGGGCCTGCAAGTCCCTGCCAGCCGCTCAGTTAAAACCAGAACACGTCTCACTTCATGTCCCTTCACAAGCCAGTACCACGGTGGACACCAAGGCCACCCCATTCTCCCGACTCCATCTCCCAAAGACTTTGTATAAGGTGGCCTCGACTGTCTACCTGCTTTCTTTCTTTTTTGAAAATGTGTGTCAAGGAACAAGGCAGGTGTGGATAGGGGCTTATGGCCTGTGTCTTCTGCTTCCCCGCAGATCTTCTATACTCGGTGCGGTCACGCTCTCTGCACACACACACACACACACACACACACACACACACACACACACACCCGTGCTCTGTGAGTAGGGGTGATCTAGGTGAATGTGGCATGCTACAATAGGTGGTGTGAGTTCACATCCACCTCCACGCAACGCTCTCTAGCTTTCCCTTTCCACTGTGACTCAGTTTCTCCTCCCTGTTGTCCTCTGTCCATTTCCAGCTTCATACTCTGGGCCTGGCTGGTTCTACTCTGGAAATCTCTATCCTCTTTCTAGCTCCTATTCAACCTTCAGAACATGTCCACGGCCACAGAGCACCAAGTTTTCTCTGAGCCCTGGGACCTTCAGGGGCTGCCATGGTGGTTCACAGAGCTCCACCCACTGGACCAGGTGCTGGGGGGCTGGCTGAGATGCCCCCAGACCCAGCCCGTGGGGCAAAATCTGTGCAGGGGAGGGAGGCGGTGGTCACTTCCCTCTCCGCTCCCCACCAGTTCCTTCTCTGGTTTCTAGTTCCACAGTCTGGCCATGTAAAGTTTGCTTTCACAGGGCTCTGTATGTGAGAGAGACAGGGACAGATGCAGACAGCAGAGGTGGAGGGGGGGGGCATGGGTTTGGCCTGCTTAACTATCCTGCTTCAGAGCATGAGACCCTGGGGCCCTTTCTGTGGCCATTGCTCCTACTCTGCAGATCTCTGGAGTTTGAGGCCAGCCTGGTCTACAGAGCGAGTGCCAGGACAGCCAGGGCTACACAGAGAGACCCTGTCTGGGGAGTGAGGGTCATGTGTCGCCCATCCCCCCCCCCTTTTTTTTTTTTGTTTTTTTTTTTGTTTGCCCTGGGTGGTGTGTTTATATGTGTGTGGTGACATCTCTCTGGCTCTGTAATTTCTCTACCCCTGTCTTTTACCCTTGCAGATCTGTCTTTCTCTTTCGTTCATTCATTCATTCATTTCACACCAAATGAATGTGGCTTTGATGTCTGCTGGTCTGTAAGGGGTGGCCCCCATGCTGTCTCCTACCCTTCAGGTCCAGGTTTCTGCAAAGCTCTTCAAACCTCCCCCTCCCCAGTCCCTTGATTCTGCCTTCCTTCCCACTCTCCTTGCCCCAGCTTCGGCTTCAGGGGTCACTGCCATCGGCTTGCTGGGGGGCGGGGCGGGGGTTTCCTTCTACTCCCATGGTTCTTCTGAAAACACGAACAGTGGAGCAGCTGTTCCTGCCCAGCTGCACGTGAGGGCGGGAGAGGGGCAGATAGAGGCCCTCATCCCTCCCTCCGTCCTCTCCCTGCCTCCAGGGAGTCGCCCAGTCCCTGGGACTGTGCATGCATGTGTGTGTGCCTGTGTGTGTGCTCCATACCGGGTAGGGGGGCTTCACTCACCCATTTCCTGCCGCCTTCCAGGTCTCCCTCCTCCATCCTGATTATTCCAGATGTGCTGGCCTCCCTCCGTGCCCTTCCCCCTTCCCCTCTGTTTTTATAATCTGCAAACCCTGAAAGCTGTCTCCAGCCTCCCTCCATCCCGCGTGTTCAGAACACTGGCTCCTCCGTTCTCTCCCTCCTGGTCCATTCATTTGTTTCCTTGACGACTTGTATGGAGTCCCTGACTCGGCCCCAACTGTAATTTGGGGGCTAGAGAATAAGCTGGGCCCACCAACCCCCTTCTGTCTAAATGAGAAGACAGGCCAGATGCAGAAAGTCCCTAGGCTTCAGGAGTGACAGACAACAGGCCCTGAGCTTGTCTGGATGGGAGGGTAGGGCTCCAGGGAAGTGAAAGCCTGATGGTGTGTGTGTGTGTGTGTGTGTGTGTGTGTGTGTGTGTGTGTGTGTGTGTGTAGATGTGTGTTTGCATGTGTGTGAACGTGTGTCAGTGTGTGTGTGTGTGCATGTGAGCTTGTGCACGTGTGTGTTTGTATTCATGTGTGTGGGTGCGTGTTTCCTTGGGTTTGGATCCCCCTTTCTTACCCAGCACCACCCAAACTCCCACAGTCCAGGTGTGTGACTCCCCCGAGTTGTATGAGGAATGTGGCACATGTGTGGTGTGGTTGCATTTTGTATGGTGGGAATTTGTGGTGTGTGGAGTGAGGCATCAGTGGCACACGAGGTGTAGTGTGGTACATAACATGTTTGGTGTGCGCGGTGTGGCATGTGTGGCATGTGACACACAGTGTGCGCGTGGCGGGGCCGTGATAGGACTTTGCATGTATGGCGTACAAAGCACGGCATATGTGCAGCCTTGGTGGTATGATCCCGGGTCTCTCCTGTCCCTGGATCCAGCAGGAGTGATGCCGAGATCCCTTCCACGGCTGGACAGAAACGGCTTCGTGTTCCCTGTGTTCGTAACTTGCTCCTGCGTTCAGCCCTCACTGCTGTTCTCAGGAGGTGGTCGGTGGCTGTCTGTCCTCCCTGTCTGTTTCCCAATCTCTCCTGTGTCTCTGCCCCAGGTTAGAGCTCTGTGTGCCGCCTGCTCTGGTACTGATTAGTTTCAATTGAAATGTGATTGCATAGTCCCAAGTGTGCGTCCGCCAGCATCCCACATGCCTTTCTGGCGCTCTTTTCAACACCACCCCCCCACCCCCGCCTCATTCAAGTCCCCTCAGGCGTGGCCTGTGGGGTCAGACTACTGGCTTCCTAGTGTGCGGCCTTCCCTCAGCTTTGGGGTCACTGCCATTGGTTGGGGAGGTTTTGTTTTCCTTCATTCCCATGGCTCTTCAGAAAGCACTCCTTGTAAAGCTGTTGCTGCTGCTAGCCATGTGAGTGTGTGAGTGAGTGTGTGAGTGAGTGTGTGTGTGTGGTGGGGGAGGGCGTTGGGTGTCCCTGAAGCCCCTATCTGTGGCCTGTGGCTTTCATGCCAATCTCGATGGCCCGTGCTTGTCCGTCCACGCACCCTTTGTTCTCCATCCGTCCAAGTGCACGTGCTGTAGCCTGAGACTCTGAGCCCTCCTAGTCTTTTCTGTCTCCAAGGTACTTCTGAAATCTGCCTGGTCCTGCGTGCATGCGCGCGTGCGCTCGCGGCATTCAGAGGTGTGTGTGTGTGTGTGTGTGTGTGTGTGTGTGTGTGTGTGTGTAAGCTGCCTGGTAACATGTCATTCCTGCCACTTTCCCTGCTCCCTTGTCCCATTCTGGGGTAATTCCCTTTACATTTGCTTTTGGTCAGCTCCTGTGAGGGCGTGGGTGAGCAAGCGGCAGCTGCTTCTGTCAGCTCAGCTCTGCTTTCTCCTGCAGCCTGCCTCGCTCAGCCTGCAGCCTCTCCCCAAGCCTCTCCCAGGCCCTTTGCAGGGTGGGGGGGCTCTCCCAGGCTTTGTCCCGTGTTTACATGTGCTCTGCAGATGTGGTCCAGGACCCACCTGCCCATCCCTTTGTCCTGCCCACCTCCTGTTTGTCCAAGAGTTATTTTAATTTTTTCCCCCATTTATTTATGTATTTAGTGTGTCCCAACTGCCTGAACTCAGGTCTTCAGGTTCGATACCAGGTAACTCTGCGGAGCCATCTCACTGGCCCTCGCTGATTATTTCCAGGCTCCTTTCTTGGGTGCCACAGCTGCCTATCCTCTGTGAGTATCTGTCCTTCTCCAACTCCATTCCCCACGGTGGGGATCCAGGCATCCAAGGCCTCTCTGCCCACTCACTTCCCAGCCCCCAACCCTCAAGGCCCGCCCCTTCCTCCCACTCCCCGGCCTGTGCCCTTGCTTCATCCCCACCCCACGGGTCCCCCACTAGTGGACGTCTCCTCTCCAGGTAGCTCCTTGCTGCCGGCTGAGGGGTCGGGGGTTCTCCCTTCGCTCTGCCCTTTCTCCTCACTGCTCACTGTTTGTGTTGCTGTTGTCCTGACCTTGCCTGGGTGACCTGGCCACCCTTCACGTGGGACCTGCTCTTGTCACCTCTTCCCATGGACATGTCCCACATCCCTCTCTTGTCTTCTTTCACTTCGAAAACGGGGAATAGCTTGTAGACCACAGAATGTGTGACTCTTCCTGATTCCCCCGGTATTGCTGACATTTGTTTTGAATTTTAATCTGTTAGGGTGTTTTAAAGAATATTTACTTAGTTATTTAGGAGTGTGTGAGTGTGTGTGTATGTGTGTGTGTGCATGTGTGTGCAAGCACACACCCCATGTGGAACTCGGAGGATATTATTATTATTATTATTATTATTATTATTATTATTATTTTATTGAGGCAGGGTCTCTCTATGTAGCCCTGGCTGTTCTGGAACTCATTATGTAGATTAGGCTGGATCTACACAGAGATCCACTGCCTCTGCCTCCTGAGTGCGGGGGATTACAGGAGTGCACCACAATGGCTGGCTTGTCCTCTGTGGCTTCTCTCCCAGGAGCCCCTTTGTCTTTATTCATTCAGCTCACATTTTCTAACATGGCTCTGTAAGTATGGTTTCTGCTCCCTCCCCAAGTTTCATTTAATTCTGCCTCCATGCTGTGTGCATGTGTGTGTGTACATGTGTGTGAACGTGTGTGCGCGCGCGCGTGCGTGTGTGTGTGTGTGTGTGTGTGAGGGGGAGGGGCTCCTCACCATCTTCCTCCCTCTGTGCTTCCCTGATCCCCTGATCTCTGCCTCCCTCCCTGGACACTCCTGCTGGACACTTTCAGGGGAGGCTGGCCCAACTTCTCCCCTGGCCCCTGCCTCCCTCCTGCTCCCCTCGCTGTCTCTGAGAGGTGGACCAGGATTCTGGCCTCCAGCCTTCCTGCCTTCTCCCTCCTTGGCGAGCTCTATGCTCCCTGGTGTACCCGGCTTTTGAGTTAGGACCTTGGACCCACATACCTACCGTGGTCTGTCTTTCCTACCCGAGAAGGACCTTCAACCCCATGTTGCCCTGCTCTGGGAAGACTTCACGCCTGGCTCTCCTTAGCCCCGACCCACTGGACTTTCTGCCGCCCCTTGACACACGGCTCTCAGGAGCTTGCCTGCCTTCCAACTTCTCCCCACCCTCTTGTAATTGTCCTCAACCTCTAGAAACACTGGGCCAGCCTCCCCTACTCCCAAGGGGTCCTTCTTACTCTCTCACTGTGCCCACCACCCCTGTCCCTACTCGGGAGCTCAGCACCCCCTCAGTAGGAACCACCCTGGTGTCTGTCGCCCCAGTGCGGGTCTCCCAGCATTCCAAATTCACGTCTAAGCCACCCCACTTTTGTGCCGGTCCCGCCTGGAGGCCCCCATTATAGCCTTCACCACCCACTTAGAACCCCGGTTTGGCCGGCACATCCCCTATGTCCCCCATAAACCCTGCCTCTCCTCCTGGGCCTGGCTTCCCTGCTACCTGTCACTTGGTACAGGGGCTACCTGTGGTCTTCCTTCATCAGGCAAATCAGGGTATTCACCAGCTGCCTTGTCTCTGTCGGGCAGCCCGGGGAGGTAGACATTTGGCTTAGGCGGGGCAGGACGGGGTGGGGGACACAGCATGTGTTCCATATAGTCTTCCTCATCTGAATCTCTTCACCTTCTCTGCCTCCCTTCCCCCCCCCCCATCCTTGAGGTGTGTCTCGTGGCTGCCAAGATCCCCACCAGCCTATCTATTGTCAAGGGAGGTACTGTGAGCCCTTGCCCCAGACAGAGGACTGGAGTCTGTCACCTCTGGGCGTTGGAATGTCTCTCTGTGGGTCAGCCATGCATCTGACTTGCGTGTGTGTGTCCGTGGGCATGTGTCTGGCACTCCATGTGTTGGGGTGTAGGTCCAGCTGGCCGTGTTTGCTCATCTGTATGTGGGTCACTGGTCATTCTGCCAGTGCACGTGGTGACTTGGGTGTCCGTGTCTCCTGTCTGCGTGGCTGTGTGTCCTTCCTTTTCACCCTCCTACTCTGCCTACTCTTTCGCTGCGCCCCTCCTTCCCTGAAGCCCCTCTCCTGGGGACTTTGCTGGGGTCTGCGCGTCAATGTCTGTGCGTGGCAGCCTCGCAGGCGAAGTGCGTCACAGCCCTGGCTGAGACGGCTCAGCGTGGGCTCAGCTTGTGTGCGTCATCCTGAGCCCTGGTGGAGAGGGGGTCTCGCCTCGCCTTGAGGCTCCCGCTCTGGCAGCTCCCTCTCTCCATCCTTCTCTCCCTCCTCCCTCCCCTTCCATTCCTTCCTCTTCAGAGCTCCTCACTTTGCCCTTCCGGTTGCCTCGGCTGGAGAGTCAGTGTTGGGAGAATCTGGGGTTCACCTGAATCTCCCATCAAGTCTCCCACAGGGGTGGAACTGGTCAGGGGCTCCTCGTGGCCTTATCTTCTTTCCTCCACCTGTTCTCCCTAAGGTCTCTAGGGCACCCCATCACAGAATCGAATTCCCAGTACTAACTACAACCAAAGTACGAAGACATGCTGCCTGCCGGCTCTAGCCCTGCGTTTCCCCGGCCCATCCTTTCCTCAAAATCGACAAGTTGCTCCTACCTTCATGCATCCGATTCTCCCTGCTGGAACCAGTTGCCAGAGATTTCCCTGCCCTCAGTTGCCTCCCTCAGGTCCCTGCTCCTGTGCCTCCTCTTTGGAGAGGCCTTCCCTGGAGTACTCTCGGATCTCAGCACCCTCTTTGCTGGGCTTCTCTGCTGCCCACTTATGCGTTCCTTTGGGGTGTATTCTTTGTCTCCCACATCAGTCTCTCTTTGCTATGTTGCTTCTCACCACCCTCCACGGGTTCTCCACCTCCAGCCTGTCCCTCCAGAACCCTTCTCCTCAGGGACCTGTTCCCCAGCTCCCGGAGCCTCCACTTGTCCAAGCCTCGGGGCCTCCACATGTTCGATGGTGCCGCCCTCTGTCCCTGCTTGTTGAATTCTGAAGTGTGCTGCTATTTCTTTTTAAATTAAAAACTTTAAAATTGAGATAAAATCGCATCCCACCTAAAACTGGCCTCTGGAGGTGACCAACTCAAAGCCTTAGAGCATTCCCAGCGTGTAAGGCCGCTGCCTCTCACCAGCCACCCCCACCCCCAGCCTGTCCCTGGAAACATTGTCTGTGCACTGTCCGTTGGACATCTGTTCCGGACACACTGTGTGAATGGGATCTCAGCATGCGACTGCAGAGTGACTTCTTTATTTACTGCTATTTGAGAGCTCATCCCGTAGGCATGGGCTCACCCCTGGGGGAGCCTGGGCTTTCCTGCTTCACGCCTCTCCAAGGCCCATGGCTTTTGCTATCTTTACGAGCCACACTCTGGCCCCTCTTGCTGCGATGATCCAGTCACGCCAGCTGGCTCCGGACCACGGCCCTCTGAGGCTGTGGCTCACAAGCCTCCGTCCCCGCTGCCTGCCTCTAGTGTACTCCCTTAGTGTCACTGCTGTTCTTTTCCAGTGTCCCCTGCTACCCTTGGCTGGCCACCTAGCCCTGACCCCTCTATCCCCTCTCTAGACATCAGCTCCTCCAACACACCCTTGATCTGCTTCAGCCATGCTGTCCCTTAAAGCTCCAGAATGGATGCAGTTCAGGCCTTAGCCAGGTGGTGGCATACTTTCCACACCTCGCTTCCCTTTGTCACCGGCTGGGATGGGATGGCCACCAGCATCCAGATGGCCAGCCACACACCTTCTTGCCCTCAGGGCCTTTATATCTGCTACCTTCCCCAGCCACGGGGTCCAGCCTGATGTGCCTTAGGCTGCCATCTGGCTGAAAGTCCCCTCCCCAAGCCTGTGAGTGGTTTCTGGTGCTCTGCATCTCTTGCGGTTAGCATCTTCCCTCTGCGGTATCCTGAGGGAAGAGCGCCCAGAACAGCCTCCCCCCCTGCTGTGTGCGGGCGGTATCAGGGTGTCCATCGGGGTGCCCATGAACCCCTTAGCACACGTGTGACCGTACCAGGATGGGCTTTCCTCCAGCAATTGTGGAGAAAGGCATTGGGTGAGAAAGGTAGAGAAGAGAGACGTGTCCCAGGCCATCACTCCTGCCTCTCCTCTCCTTTCCCCTGAGTCTTAGTGTTAGCTGGATGGCTCTGGACACCTTGAGCGTGCAGCAGAGATGTGTGTGCCCATGTGTGTGCACAGGAGATGCTGTAGCATACTAGGTCTCTCTTCTCCCAGTAGGATTGTCTGTCTGTCTGTCTGTCCATATGATCCTTTTACTGTACTGCTTTCTTCTCTGCTCTAGCCCTGGGGGTCACGTTCATTCTTTAAGAAGGTAGGATTGGGTAAGACAGGAGTCCCCCTGGGCTTCTCCACGGCCTCTTTTTTTGTGCCCTGGGAGTCAGGCTTTCATCCTGCATTCAATGTGTGAGTGTGTGTGTGTGTGTGTGTGTGTGTGTGTGTGTGAGAGAGAGAGAGAGAGAGAGAGAGAGAGAGAGAGAGAGAGAAATAGAATGTGTGTGAGAGAAAATGTATGCATGCACATGTGAGTGTGTGTGTGAGAGAGAATGTGTGTGTGAGAGAGAGAATTGTGTGTGTGAGAGAGAGAATGTGTGTGTGTGTGAGAGAGAGAATGTGTGTGTGTGTGAGAGAGAGAATGTGTGTGTGTGAGAGAGAGAATGTGTGTGTGTGTGAGAGAGAGAATGTGTGTGTGTGAGAGAGAGAATGTGTGTGTGTGTGTGTGTGTGTGTGTGTGTTCACGGTGCCTTCCCCTTGATCTGTTCTGTATCCAGAAGGTGTCACTTGGGAGGGTGCAGTACCGTGTCCCCAGCTCTTCCCCCCCCCCCCCCGCATGCCCCCCACTCCTCTCCCCAAGCCCTCCGTGTGCGGGCTGAGCTGTCAGGGCTTCCTTTCTCTGTCTTCAGTCTCCCCCTCTCTCAGCCCCCCACCCTCTTCCTTCTCCTCTTGGCCTGTCTCCTCTCAGCTCACTTTTTCCAGATGTGCCACGTCTGGCTACTTCATGCCTCATGCTTCCCTCACTCATCCACCGCCCCCCCTCGGGCTCTGTCTTCTCCTCTTCATCCCGCTCGTGTGTGTGTGTGTGTGTGTGTGTGTGTGTGTGTGTGTGAGAGAGAGAGAGAGAGAGAGAGAGAGAGAGAGAGAGAGAGAGCGCACAAGAGCGCCCATTGTTTCCTCTCACCCACTCTGCCTGCCTTGTCTCCGAGCCCTGTCTTCTTGCCGCCCTGGGTCCCTTTGTGGTTCACTCACTCCTGGGCACATTGCCCCCTGCTCCTGAGCTCTGGACATAGGATCTGGAGCCAGATGTGTGTACCAGTCATTCCTTCCCACCCCTCAGAAAGCCCCTAAGTGGCTTCCAATCCACTCTGCAGCTCCATGTCAGGCCACCCCGACCTCCCCAGGGAACCACCTTTCTGGCGTCGTGGATCAGCAATGCCCCATTCCAACCACATCGGCCTTAGGATGTGTAAAAACACAGCTGCCTCGTGGCCTCGTGGCCTCGTGGCTAGGGTGGGTGTGGGTGAGTGGCGCCCTGCTCCCTGCCCGCCATGCCCTTCCCAGCCACCATCACTCCTGCCGTTTGAGTCCCGGGCCGGCAAGCCGCGCTCCCTCTGCCCCCTCCCCTCCCTGCTTTCCTCCCAGAACGTCTCCGCATCCTGGCATCCTGGGCTCTGGGACTCTCTTCCAGAGGACCGTTGCCTGCCCTGGCTCAGACCGGACTTCCTACCCCGGCTGACCCTGAACTCCGGGCAACAGGCTGCAGCCTCAACCGGCACAAACCCGGTGAAAACGCCCTTTCTCTTTTGGAGTGAGGGCTACCTCTGTGGGGTTCGGAGCTCTAGGTCTTGTTGGTTTACTTCCCTCTAAGTCTCCTCTCACACCTGTGTGCTCTTGTGCATGAGTGTGTACGCATTTGTGTGTGCGTGCGTGAGTGCGTGTGCGTGTGCGTGTGCGTGTGCGTGTGCGTGTGCGTGTGTGTGTGTGTGTGTGTGTGTGCCCCCCCCCCCGCCTTCCCTGTTCTCTCTAGCTTTACTTTGCTTTGTTCCATTTTTCTTTCTTTTTCTTTCCAGGCACGTGGTTTTGCCTGATGTGAAAGGAATGAATCTATTTTTTTATGGCTGAACATGTAGGAGACAGAGGGAGAAAAATAAGAGTCTCCTGGCGTCCCTTTTCCCAAGGCAAGGGACGGCCGCAGCACCTGCTGTCAGTGTGTGGGAAGGGGGCGTGTGTCCGGCCCCCGCCTGCCTGCCCCTCTGCTTTATCTCAGTCGGGCTCTGTCCCTCTCCACCTCCGTCACCGGCCCTCTGGGCTGTTGCTGAGACTGCCTCCCTGCTCGTTTCTGCCTCTGCCCTGGGTCCCTCCTCATTCATTTCTTCATTCACTCATTCGCGCCTCACTGAATTTAGCCACCTCCCTGGAGTCCCAGCAGGACACTGGAGTGCTTGTGTCCGTATGTCCCTTGGTCAGTGTCCGCCTGTCTCGCTTCTGCCTCCCTGACTCTGTGGCTCTTTTCACTTACGCTGTGTGTGTTTACGTGTGTGTTTACGTGTGTGTTTACGTGTGTGTTTACGTGTGTGTTGTCTCTCTGTAGCTGCCTCCCGGTCTCCCTGGGGCACTCAGAGGGACTTTTGCTATTCCAAAAGTAGGACACAATTTTCTTCTGAATTGTGGGCCCTGAGTACAAAAAGCTTTGTTACCTTTGTAATAAGAAAAGCAAACAAACACCGCAGCCCTCACCACCATGAGGGCGGACTGGGCCCGTGTAGCCTGGTTACTGAGTTGTGAAGGTGGGGGCGGTATGGGGGGGGCGGGCTGTCCCTCCCCGGCTCCCCTCTCTCCTCTCCCCTTTCTCTCCCTTAGAGATTTCTGGAATTTCAATCTCTCTGCTCACGCTATGAGCCTGAAGGATGGTGTGTGAGTGTGTGTGTGTGTGTGTGTGTGTGTGGCTGTGTGTGTGTGTGTGTGTGTGTGTGTGTGTGTGTGGCTGTGTGTGTGTGTGTGTGGCTGTGTGTGTGTGTGTGTGGCTGTGTGTGTGTGTGTGTGTGGCTGTGTGGCTGTGTGTGTGTGGCTGTGTGCCTCCCACCTCTCCAGCTCTCACTGCTTCTGCAGCTTCTCCACGGGCTTTGTTCCCGCTCCGCGGACAGCTTCGCTCTTTGTGAAATGACATTTATTGTTTTCCTTCAGCTTCAGACAGAATACATGTTCGCTGTAGAAAAAGTAGGAAAAAAAAAAAAAGCAAAAAGTGCGTGCAGAAGAAGATAACATAAAATGTCAGGGTATCCACCTCCCGGTGAGGAGGGACCGGGTGACTCTGGGGTGCCTCACCACCTTCTTCGCTCCGTTTCCTCCCCTCACTTACGCACCCCTGCTAAAGCACTGGGGCCCCAGCTTGGGAGGTTGGCTTTGTCTGGAGAGTCCGTCTGTCTGAGAGGTCTGCTTCTATCCGGGGTGCATGTGTTGTGGGGAGCAGAGGTGAGACGGAGAGGGACACCCCGGATTAGTGGTCTTCTTCCTCTCCCCGTGCTCACTAGTGTGTCAAGGACACGACTGGGCCCTGGTCCCTTTGTTCTTTGGGACAGGAAATAGAATTGAGGAGGGGACAGGAGGCTTCCAGGTGTTTCTAAAAGATTCCCTGGAGCTAAGGGCGATCTGGGAAGTGCCTGGGCCGGGGAGGCCACCCACTGCCTCTCCCCAGGAGACAGCAAACACCTTCCCTTAGGCTCCCTGGGAGAACTCAGTGGGTCTCCATCTGTCCCTGTCCTTTGCAGGTCCCCCTCCAGGCTCTCAGCTCCATCTTGCTTTGCGTCTGACCCCCTGGGTCAGGAAAGTGACATCTCTGGAGCAGTGTCTTGGCCTGCAAGGTGAGGACAGGAAGGGCTTGGAGACCAAACGTGACAGTCTGTGTGGAGAATGCTTGGTGTGGGGTGGCAGGTGATAGAGTGGGTACCACGTCACCCAGCCAGATAACCGCTTGGGCGCCGTCCACCATTTCCTCCTTTCTGGCTGGATCATGGTAGTGGGGCCCAGGCAGCCATCTCTGTCCTCTCTTCACCTTTCCGCGGTCCACTGCCTTTTTGGTGAGCCGAGGTGGCTCAGCCCAATTCGCTGCCCTGTGTCACAGCCCGGGGCACCCAGCACATAAGGCACCCCACGCCCTCAGACATCTTCTCACAGCCAGGCTGCCTGAAGTGACCCCATGCTGCCAGTACATGGGGCGGGATGGGGTGGGGGGCTCAGAACCCTGGCCTCTTAGGCTTAGGCTGCCCTGCCTCTTGACAGTCTTCCCCAGAACATTTCCCTGGAGTCTGGCTTCTAGCCAGTTCCCTTGTTCTGGCGTGGCCCTGGTTGGTGTGGGCCCCTTCAGTAGCCTGTGGTCTGCTTGGAAGTGCCTGGTGTGCAGAGGGAGCCAAGGAGGAGGCCAGTAAGGGGTGTGGCCAGGAGATGGAGAGGTTCTCAGCGTGCTGACCCTGAGCCAGCTCTGGCCCTCCCTGTCTCCTCAACTCTCCAGTAAGACCCAGCAGCTGGGTGACAGGGCGTGGAGCAGGCATGAGGCAGGCCTGCATCCCAGGACCACCACTTCTGCTTCTGGGAAGCTCCTCACTCTGAGCCTCAGTTTCCTCCAGACTGGATCATGGTGGACAGTGGACTTTTGGGTAGGAGTGGCAGGGATGGAGGATGATTATACAGGGCTTAGATGAGGGCCTAGCACGTGACCTGTGCTCCTAGACGTTTGCTCTTGTGCTGTGCACCTTCCTGCCACTGTTCCAGCCCTTTCCACTGGGTCCTATGTCCATTACTGGCCTGTAGTGGGTGTAAATGGAAACACAGGGCCCCTTCTGGGAGCTGACCTGGCCAAGGCTGGCCAAGAGATATACAGATGAGTGTAACACGAATCTTAAAAAGTCTTATTAATAGAAAAAAAAAATAGAGCCAGATATTGGGGTGAAAACTGAAAGATCAGAGAAACTGAACAAGCCACAGCCAACCTCACCTCACCAACTCCTCAGCCGATCCTGTTTCCACGAATCCTCAGACAGAAAGCCTGAGTCCTCACCCCTGAGGGTCTTAGTTGAACTGCTCAAAAGCCTCTGGTTCCTGGTCCTCACACCTTATATACCTTTCTGCTTCCTGCCATCACTTCCTGGGAATAAAGGTATGTGTCTTTCCCAAGCAAAGACATGAGATCTTAAGGGATTAAAGTTGTGTGCCACCATGCCTGGCTCTGTTCCCAGTGTGGCCAGACGGATCTCCGCCTCCCAAGTGATAGGATTAAAGGTATGTATGCCACCACTGTCTGGCCTCTATGTCTAATCTAGTGGCTGGCTCTGTCCTCTGATCCCCAGATAAGTTTTATTTGTTAGAGCACAAATAAAATATTACCACAGATAAGCACGTGTGCGTGTGCGCGTGCGCGTGCGTGCGTGCGTGCGTGCGTGTGTGTGTGTGTGTGTGTGTGTGTGTGTGTGTGTGTACCAGCCAAGGACAGAAGAGGGTGTTAGATACCCGGGAGCAGGAGTTGGTGAGCTTTTAGGAACTGAACTCTGGTCCTCTGTATGAGCATGAAGTGCTCCTAACGGTTCAACCATCTCTCCAACCCTTATGTTGGCCTTTCTAAAGTTCCGAGTGCTCAAGGGCAGAGCAAGACAGAGCCCTCAAAAACAAGAGCAAGCTGGCCGTGGTGCCACACACCTTTAATCCCAGCACTTGAGAGCCAGGGGCAGACAGATCTCTGTGAGTTCAAGGCCAACCTGGGGTACATGGTAAGACTCTGTCTCAAGAAACAAAACAAAGAAACATACAAAAGACAGTGAATTTCCCCAGAGCACTTACTTCACTCTGGAAATACCCCCGAGGACCTCGTATAGGTGGCAGGGCTGTGTAGTCCTGTCCAGAGTAGACACTATCCCTGCTCCCATTTTATAGAAGAGGAAACCACGGCCCAGGAAGGTTAAGCGATGTACCCCAGTAAGTGGTGGAGGTGGGACTGAACCAAGGCTGGCTCCAGAGGAGTAAGGCCATGGAGAGGGCTGCTGTGGAAGCCTTTTCTTTCACAGTGTCCAAGGCGGCAGAGCCTCCTCTGCATCTCCTGCCCAAGCCCCGGGCCCCTGGACCCTCTTTCTGTTCCTCCCTGCTGGGCAACTGCTCCCTCGGTGCTGTGCTAACCCCGGAGTCCTCCCCAGGAGCCCCCAAAGACAAAGAAACAAAGCCAGCTCCATCTGGTTCTCTCACAGTCGCGTGCTGCAAGCCTGCCACTACAACTGCTTTGTTTCCTCCTCCTGTTCTCATTAGCGCCTGGCCTCACCACCCACAGGGGCTGCAGTCAGAGCCCCGAGTCATCCTCGACCCCTCCAGCTTCTGCCACCCACCACCCATCTGCCCCACTCGCCGTGATTCCATCCCACGCCACCCCCTGGGGTGCTCAGCGCCCCCTGCTTGGGCCCCACCTCCACCCTCGCCCCTCCACTTCTTGCTCAAACACCTGCTACTTTCCTAAGTCCCTTCCTAAGTCTGTAAACCGCAGCGACAACATGTTCCTCTTGAGATGTCTCGGGGATTAGTCAGACGCAGAGGCACCGTCCGCCAGGGTCGGGCGCCCAGCCTGTGGCTGTGACTGGAGATTAAAGTCGTAGTATTATCCAGGATGCCTTGGCCGATGAGTGGATGACCCTGGGGGCATTCTCTCCTCAGAACTCTCACCCACCCTTTCTCAGAGCAGGCATCTTGGTCCCTTTTGAGGGAGGGCTACCTTCTGGACAATTCTCCTGTCTGTGTAGTTGCAGGCTGAGCTCTCCCATATTTGAAAACCATCCTTCCCCTGACTCCAGCTCTCCCAGGAGAGCGCTTTTCTTTCTCCTTCTCAGAAAAGCTTTGCAAGACTTCCAGGACTTCTCACAAGGTCAAGGTCATCAGTGGCACCCATGTTGCCATTTTAGTCTATTTTAAAGATTTTTTTCATTCATTTATTGTGTGTGTATGGCTATCAGTGTGCGTGTGAGATCAGGGGACAATTTGTAGGTTGGTTCTCTCCTTCTACCATATGGCTCCTGGGGTCCAACTTGGGTCACCAAGTATGGCATCAAGTGACTTTATCTGCTGAGCTGTCTCTCTGGCCCGTCCCTTTTTTTTTTTTTTTTTTTTTTTTTTTTGTTTTTTTTTTTTTGTTTTTCTAGACAGGGTTTCTCTGTGTAGCTTTGCGCCTTTTCCTGGGACTCACTTGGTAGCCCAGGCTGGCCTCGAACTCACAGAGATCCACCTGGCTCTGCCTCCCAAGTGCTGGGATTAAAGGCGTGCGCCACCATCGCCCGGCCTGCCCTTCCCATTTTTATTTTGTACTGTATTTTATCTTTTGAGACAAAATCATGCTCTACGTTCCAGGCTGAACTTGAACTCAGTACCCACCTATCTCTCAGCCATCTGGATCCTGGGATCACAGGTGTGCACCCCCACACTTGGCTCCTAAGGTATTTATCTTTTATCTTTCATCTTTTTGGATTCACAGCAGCATTTCAGGAGGTGGGGAGTATTTGTGTCGGCATGTTTATGTGCATGTACATGTATGTGGGCATTCATGCACACTGAGGCCACAGGTCAGTGCTGGGTGCCTCCTCTACTGACTTCCACCTTATCTTTTCTTAAAGGTTTATTTATTTTTATGTGTATGAGTGTTTTGCTTGCATGCATGTGTCCATGCAATGTTTATGCCTGATACTTGCAGAGGCAAGAAAAGAATGTTGGGCCCCCAGGAACTGGAGTTACCGATGGCTGTGGGTGCTGGGAACCAAACCTGGCTCCTCTCCAGTGGGTGCCCTTAGCTGCTGAGCCACCTCTCCAGCCCTCTGCCTTATTTTCTGAGATAGGGTCACTCACTGAACCTGGAGCTTGCCGATTTGGTTAGACTATCTGGCAGGCAAGCCCCCGGGGTCTCCCTCTTTCTGCCTCCTCAGAACTGGGGTTACAGACATGTGTCACCATGTCTGCCTTTTGACGTGAGTGCTGGAGATCCCAACTCAGGTCTCAACTCCGCCATCTCCCCACCCCCTTCACGGCAGCATTTCAAAACTGCTCTCAAAACCCAAGACCCCCTCTCCATCTGCCCTCATGTCCTTCTGTGACCCCTGGAGGAAAGCAGGGAAGCTTTTCTCAGGCCTGTGGAAATGTGAGAAGCCATCGCTAATCCTGGCTGTGACTTCCCTCCCGCTCTGCCCTTTCCTCGGGACTCTTGATTCACCCAGTCTTGTGACTTGAACTCTACCCCCAACCATTTTTTGTTTTCTGAGACAGGGTCCCGAACTCACTCAAGGACAACCTTGAACTGCTCAGCCTCCTGCACGCACTGCCGGAAGTACAGACACGCACCGACACACCTGGTTTATGTGCTGCTGCAGACTGAACCCAGGGCTCAACGCTCTGCCATCTGAGTTACAGTCCCATCCTCAAACCCCAGCAAGCCTTTTATTCCTGACTTCTACCCTGAGGCCCGAGCCCCAGACGTCCGTGTCTCACTGCCCAACAGACGTTCGTGTGGAACCTGTAGGCATCTCTAAATGAGCTCCTGGCTTCCATGCCCTTCGCCTTACCCCACCCCGGCCTCCCTCACTCCAGTAACCTGGAGGCCTGCTGCTGCTCAAGCAGGCAGCATGGTTTCACTTCCAACAGTCCGTCCCTCATTCCCCGTGCCGTGTTCCCGGCCCTCCCTGTTCCTCTCTACCCCCCTCCTCTGCTCATGCTTTCAGTAACTGCTCAAATGTTTCTGTCTCTATTGGTTTTATCTCCAGACCTTTCTTGATGCTGGGGATCTGAACTACGGAATCAGCATTCTTTGCATACTTCCCTAGACGCTGGGTATTTGACGTTCCCTTCTGGGATCCATGTGGCCTATCATGGAGAGGACATCCTACAGCATGATTTTTATTGGTGTTGTTCTGGATGTTGAACCCAAGGCCTCGCACATGCTCCGTCCCAACCTGCACTTGCAGCCTCCTCTTCTACATCCTCCTCCTTTTCATCCCGAGACATGGGCTTGCTAAGCTGCACAGGTTGGCCTGGCACTTACTGTAGCCCACGAAGGCTCTGAACATGGGATCTTCCCACCTTAGCTTTCCCAGTAACCTGTATCACTCTGGATCCCGCCTTCTCTACATCGTCCTCTTCCCTCCATTGTCCCTGTCATCAGGGTGGTCATCTGCTACCTCTCATGGTGCTCCTGTCACGTCCTGGACTGTGCCTCCCAAGCACCAGCCATCTTGTCTCTCACCCTTAGCTGGGGTCACTTCTTTGACCTTGCTACACAATCAAAGCGCCACTCTGAAATCCCTGCTCCGGCCGACCTCTCCCGCCCAGCAGTCAGCTTCTGCGGTTTGATCGCTGACTCAGCAGACCTTCAATCTCAGTGAAACTTTCACCCCCAGCTCTTCTGTCCTTAGCTCCTGGACTCAGCCTTTTACCCCCACTTTGCTACTGACATTGCTTTTGGCAAAGACTGCCTGGGGCCTCCACCCTGTCAAGTTCAATGGCCGTTGCTCAGCTCTTATCTTCTTTGTCCTGGCTCCTGGCAGTGATGTTGGATGTGGCCTGTGACTTCCTCCATCTCAAAAACTCAGCATGCGTGATCCTATATTCTTTGAGAGGTCCTCTTCTGGCTTCGCTGCTGGACCGTGATGCAGCCCCAACCTCTGGGCTCCTCCACACTCTCGTCTCTCTCAGAATTCAGCTTAGGCACTCGACCACTGAGCCACATCCCCAGCCTCTTTGATTTAGTTTTGAGACAGGATCTTGCTACACAGACCAGGCTAGGATGGATTTACTATGTAGTCCAGGCTGGTCTTGAACTTAGAACAATCCTCTGGTCTGTCTCCTTTATGAGTCCCCTCTATCTGCACCCTCCCCTTAGATCAGTAGTTCTCAACCTTCCTAACACTGTGACTCTTTTTTTTTTTTTTTTGGATTTTCGAGACAGGGTTTCTCTGTGTAGCTTTGCGCCTTTCCTGGAACTCACTTGGTAGCCCAGGCTGGCCTCGAACTCACAGAGATCCGCCTGGCTCTGCCTCCCAAGTGCTGGGATTCACTGCCGCCACCACCACTACCACCCGGCAAACACTGTGACTCTTTATTACAGTTCTTCATGTTATGGTGACCCCCAACCATAAAATTGTTTTGCTGCTACTTCATAACTGCAATTTTGCCACTGTTATGAATCGCAATGTAAATATCTGATATGTAACTCCCCAAAGTGTCAAGACCCACAGGATGAGAACCACTGCCTTAGGAGATCATCCATTCATGAATATGGCACTCTCCTGTTTGCTGGTGAACCTGCCCCTGAATGCCACACCCTGTTCCCATCCATTTCTCTGCTTTGGTGATCATAGAGACCTCAGAGTCACCATGTCCAAAGATGAACTCATCCTCTCCCCTACAATCAGCCCCTTTTTTATTTGTCCCCATCAACGTATCAGTGAAATGACAGGACTCCAACGTCCTCCCGTCTTCCTGGAGTCCTATGTTCCTTCATGATTCATGCCTATGTTTTATCTACTGGAGTTCACTCATCTAGGATCCCAAAGCAGCCCAGATACACCCATGTCTTCTCCTCAGCTGCCCCCTCCTCACACAAGCTCCATCATTTCTTGGGGACACCAGCCCAGCCTCCTTTCCGGTTCTCTGTTTCGACTTCAGCTGCCAGTCTATTTCCCACCCAGAACCAGAGGGGTCTCACCAATCAGATCATGTGACCAATGCTTGTAAAATCCAAATTTGGGGGCATTCCCTACAAAACCTGAGGTGACTTGGCTCACACCCCTCTCCACGTCCATGTCTATCTTCCTTCCATTCACGGAGTCGTGGCCCCACCAGCCTGTTCGCCACCCCCAAACTGCCTTGGGACTTAGCTCTTGCAACTCTGTCAGGTCACAAGACTTCCCAGAAGTCCATGGGGCTTCTTTTCTCCTGCCACTCAACACAGGGGCGCCTTCCTTCTCTCTGGTCGGCCAACTCCCCTTTGGGCATACCCCACCTTGGCTGAGGCCTCTTGGGTCTGGCCCTCTCTTGAGGAGTGTCTGAGCGTATGAAGGCACATGCGTGCCCCGGTATACCCACCTGTGCCTGTCTCTCTCACCTTGGTGCACACGCCTTCTCCTTTTTCTCTCCTTGCATTTTGCTCTAACTCTGTCATCCATTCATTCATCTGTTGCTTTATACCATTATTTCACTTTGAAATATTTTGTTATACTACATGGTTTGGTGTATGATGTATAAGAGTGTCATGCAAGAGTATTTTCTATTTCAGGCTTCTATAAGAATTTTTATTTTGCATTGGCCTTTTTGTTTTGTTTTGTTTGTTTGAGACAGGGCCTCTCTGTGTGGCCTTGGCTATCCTGGATCTCGCTCTGTAGACCAGGCTGGCCTCAAACTCACAGAGATCCACCTGTCTCTGCCTCCCGAGTGCTGGGACCCAGGCTGGCCTCAAACTCACAGAGATCTGCCTGTCTCTGCCTCCTGAGTGCTGGGATCAAAGGCGTGCGCCACCTCTGGCCAGCTTGCTTTGGCTTTTTGAGACAAGGTCTCATTAGCTCAGGCTGGCCTCACACTCACTATGTAGCTAAGGATGGCTTTGAATGCCTAATCTTCCGGCCTCAGTCTCCCAAGCACTAGGATTACAGGCGTTGCCCCATACTAGCTTCTTGTCAGATTTTGTCCTCATTTCTAGATTATTCCATCCCCTAATTCATCTATCCTCCGATCTATCCATCTATAAATATACTCATCCACCCATAACTAACCCATCCACCATATATCTACCATTCATGCGGCCATATCCACACATTGTCTGTTGTCTTCTCTCCACTCGCTCCTCCATCCACCCACCCACCATCTAACTAAGCTCTGTGTCAATCAGTGGGAAGCAAGTGTGCAGTCACTCGGGTCAGAGTTCCCCACTTCCCTCCCTCCCAGCCACTGCCTCTATCTTGTTCCAAAGCTAGTCTCTCTCTTTCACATGGGACTCTCCCGTTCTGTTTTTTCTGATCTTTCTTTACACAACTGTGGCCTCTCACTTCCTTTCCACTGTTGCTTGGGCTGGGGGCTCCCAGTCTCAGATCTCCATCATTCATACTTTGCCCATCTATTTCTCGGTCAATCCACAGAAGTTGGTTAAACACGTGCTTTGTGTCAGGACCTGGCCAGTCCTGTGTATCTGTGCGCATGTGCACAAGTGTGTTGTCCACGGCGCCTCCCTCCTCTCCCTTCTCACCTGCTTTCATGACTTGGGACCTCACTACACGTCTCTCCTTCTCCGTCCCCACGTCCCATCCTTGGTGCCGGCAATGCTGCAGGCCAGATCTTCTTGCTCCTGAGTGGGAAACTCAAAGCCCATCTCCATCTGGCTTTGGTACCACAGGCCCCTCGCCCTCCCCTCGGCAGATGACAAGTTCACCGCATCACAGCATTTCCGCACGGTGATGTGTTTCTTTCCCTACTCTCATTAGCGCTGAGTGTCATTGCCTGCCTGGGTCCAGAGCCAGGAGCCCCAAGTCATCTCTGAGCTGTCATTCCCGTCACCCACAGCCCATCTGTTCTCCTTCCTCAGAAAGCTGCTCAGTCCCCATCCCACTGTCTCCTCAGCCTCGACTCATCCCAAGCCCAGACAGTCCAAGTCCAGACCACTGCATCCAACCCTCCCTCTATCCATCCATCCATTGACCCAGCCCTCCCTCCCTCCATCCCTCCCTCCCGCCCGCCACCTGTCCAACAAATCTGCACTGAGCAGTCACCAGTCTTCTTCTGAGGACACAGCTTTTAAGGCTCAAGCCACACCTTGCAGAAGTCCAGTGTCCCGGGGAAAATGGGGCCATTGTCACCGTGCTTCAAAATGAGGCATCACACTGTGTGGCGAGGGGGAGGGAGTGATAGTCATCTTCTTGGCCAGGGTGGCTTTTTCTTTTTTCTTTTTCTCCTTCCTCCTTTCTTCCCTCCTTCCTTTCCCCTTTGTTTTTATGTGGTGTGTGTTTGCGTGTAAACACACGTGTCTGTTTGTGCTTGTGGAGGCCAGAGGACAATTTCAGGTGTCAACCACCTTCTGCCTGTCTCCGCCTCCTCGGGGCAGTATTGCTGGCTTGTGCTACCTTGTCTGATTGCTTGTTCTGTTTTTAACACGGATTCTGGGGACTGAAACTCAGGACCTCAGCATGCAAATTCTTTACCCACTGAGCCCCCCGACTCCAGGCCCCGGGCTGTTTTCTCATCCCTCCTCCTTTCATGTTTTCTTCTATATCTGCTGTTCGTCCTGGGCATTCAGGGGCCCCTGGCCCTCCAGGAAGCCCTTCACAAAGGGCTGCAGTCTCTCCCGCTGCCCCTCCTACCACCCCATATGATGCCCAGTGACATCACAGATTCACCCAGACAGGATCAACCAAGAATCTAGATCCTCCTCTGTCTACGAGTCTAACCCTCACTGAACTCCAATGACCTACCGAACCTTCCTCTGGCGTCCCTCTCCGGTTCCTCCCTCTATACTATCCCATCTCCATGGCCGGTACTGTCCCTTGGCCTACGCTGCCCTCTACCTCTCTCCTGGCTCCTCCTGTCTGGCATCTTGCTTATGTCTTTCTCACTCATGGATGAGTTCTCCATCTTGGCTCATCTCCCTCCCGGGGACAGTGGGTGGGGTAGGAAGGGCATTCAGTGTTCCCCCTCCTCCCAACAACCACAGTGCTCATGCAGACCCCTCCACCAACTCCCATGAGCCCCATGCTGGATCCACAGTTACCTACCATGTCCTCTTTTCACTTCCCCAATCTTCTCTGTCAAGGAGAAGGGATGCTGTCATTTTCAATGACTGCCCACAGTAGGATTCCCGTCTCATCCCCGCCAGGTGCACCTTGGTTATAATTTTCTTTGCAAAAAAAAAAAAAAATCCTTCTCAGTCTCACCAATGATATATGAATACATCAGCTCCCCAAGTCACAGACAAGGTTGATCTCTCTGCTGTTCCATACCCCCTACTACAACATCCAGTCCTCTTTCCCAGTGGGAAACTACCATATCAGTGACAGAAAAGTCACCACACACAATGACCTATGTGTGTAAGAACTAGGGGTCAATCCTTACTACCACCAAAAATCCAAACCAAAACAACAACAACAAAAACCAAACCAAACCAAACCAAACAAAAAAGTAACATGAACATATTACTATAAAACAGTCCAATCATACCCAATGGGGAAAAGCTGCTTTCCTTCTGAAATCAGCAATGAAGACATGGTGTCTTTCACTGCTCCTGTTGAATACCACACTGGACACCTGAGCCCATTCAATAAGGCAGGAAAAAGAAATAAATGAGTGTAAAAACTGGAAAAGATGAACTGAAGCTGTCTCTATTAGAAAGTGACATTATTGTACACACAGAGAAACTTCTAGAGAGTCTAGAGGGAAAAAAATCTTCTAATGCTATTAAATGAATTTAGTTGGATCACAAGAAAAAAAGATAAATATAAAAACAATCAATGAGCAACTATACACCTCGTCAGAGAACAGAAGATGCAATATTGTAGTCTTGTCAGAACTTGTTTTATTTTTGTTAATTTCTAAGTTTAAAAATTTGTTTTTCTTTTATGTGTATGAATGTTTTGCCTGCATGTATCTTTGTGAAGCACACGTGTGCCTGATGCCGTGGAAGTCAGAAGAAGGCTTCAGATGCCGGAGAACTGGAGTTACAGATGGTTGTGAGTGGCCAATGTGAGGGCTGAGAATCGAACCCAGGTCCTCCAAATGAACAGTAAGTGCTCTTAACCCCCGGGCCATCTTTCCAGTCTCTTATTTTATTTTATTTTTAAAAAGGAATTGCCTCAGGCTGTATAAACTATTCCCTTCTAGGCTTTTGTTCTGAAAAGCTCTTTCAGGGGCCCTCCTTCTCTAGTGGTACCCAGATATTTTCTCCTGTTGCATGGGACTATAGAGGAGAGGAATATGGGTTCCAGCTCTCTTCCTGTGGGGGACATACGGGTGCCTCTTGCATTTTCGCCATTGGAAACAAGGGCCATGCCTCCCCTGGTTCCATTTCTTAGGTTCTGGAAGCGCCCAAGCCCATGTGTTCACCTGACTCTCGGCTCTCCTCTTTCCTTCTTTTCCTCAGTCTGTTTCTCATCTTTCCCCATCATCTTTGAACCTGGCCCTAGCCTGTGTGTGTGTGTGTGTGTGTGTGTGTGTGTGTGTGGTATGTTTGCATCTCTACCTACCTGCGTGCTCTCTCTAAGGGTTTCTCCTTCTCTCATTGACGCTTTGGCTTTTTAATTCACACATCACTGAACTTCTCTGTTCCCTCACTCAGCCCTGTTCTCTTCTACTCTCCTAAGAAGTGTGACTCAGTTGCTCTCTGAGTCTGGGTCATCCTCTCTCCCTGTGTGTGGTGGAGGGTAAGTGCACTCACAGCCGTCACCCCTCAGCTTCTCCTGCTTATGAGGTTTTCCACCTTTTCCAAGTCTTGCTTGCTGTGTGTGTGAACACACATTCACATACATTGGTCATGAATGGGCTCTGCCTCTGCCCTCAGGGACTCCTCATCTATCTGCCTGGGTGACCCTCTGGAGCACCAAGCTTGTGGCCACCTTACAGGCTCTGTTTGTCTGTCCAGCCTCTCTCTCCTTTCCTAAGTACTTTACACAGCCGCACATCTCAGGCTCTGGATGCCTATCATGGATCTTTCCCTCTTCCACATTCACTGGCCTTCTGGATGAGTCCACAAAGTTCTGTGTCCCTGTACCCCAGACCCTGATGCTTCTTTCCCTGTCCTGCCACCTATGGGATCATGGGGGCTGGTGCCAACACTCTAAGCGGCACATCCTTCCTATCGCCCTGGAGCCGTTTCTTGTTTCCCACCCAGTTCTCATTAGCGAGGAGCGTCACCACCACCTGGGACTTCACAGCTTCGAGCCCGAGTCATCTCTGACTCCATTTACTCCTACCACCCACCACCCATCTGTCTCCCCTTCTTGTCAAATCCTCTTCCAAGGGGGATCTCAGCGGCCCCCTCCCTGCTCCAATCAATCCTTGCCAGAGCCCAACCGTGAGTGTTTTGATATATGGACCATTCATCCATCCACCCACCACCCACCCATCATCCATCATTTACGCATCTACTCATCCAACAAGTGATCACCCACTGGAACAACGCTGAAGACACAGGTCCCAAAGCCCTGGGCCATATTCTGCGGGAGCTCAGACTCTGGGAGAAAACAGACCAGCTATTGCTGCATCCAGAGTGGCTGGACTCTGTGTCACTGGTGCATGGCACCGCGTGCTCCTTGATTTGTGCTTGTCCACATGCGCAGGCGCTGTCTATCCTGGGTACTTCTCCAGACCCTCCGCCCTCCTCCCAGCTCCCTCACGTGGATGCTCCCAGCAGGGGAATGCATCTCCCTCTGTCTCTTCTTCTCTGAGTCCTCTTTGCCATCCACTCCCAGAGGACCAGTGGCCTCTCCTCAAGATGCTCGGATGCCCATGGTGTGTCCAATGCCACACCTGGCTCTGGGTGGCTGTCAGTACAGCCTCACAGACTCACCGAGGCAGGACAACCTCCCCTTTCCCTCTGCTCTCCCACAGTCTTGCTCTCCCTTTCGCTAGCTCCTCGGTGGTCCTCAGAGCATCCTCATGCCACTCCCACACGGTCCCCTGCCTCCCTCCGGGTCCTCTCCAGGGGCACATGTTCAGTCTCTTCAGCCCTTGCGCTCACTCCTCCACAAAGGAGGGATAGCCATTGTCGCTGGCCCTTCTTCCCCCCTCTGACTCTGAATGCCTGCCCTAAGCCACGGAGCATTTGGACAGGGCCACTCCTGCACTCTGACAAACTGACAGCCCGTTTCTCTAACTCCCTGTCTCCTGAGCCTGTAGAGATTGGCTCCTGGGTCCTGGGGGCTCCGTCTCCTTCTCCCCGGGCCCTGTCTGGGCTCCTGCCTGCTGCTCCCGCCGCTGCCTCTCTGATTCCAAGGCTTGCCCAGACCATGCCAGAACCCTGGGGACAGCCGCACAAGAGCTCGCTTTGCAGTGTGGCCGTGCCCTAACCCCTCAGCTCCACACCAGGAGCAGAGGAGAAGGTCTGTTTCATCCTCTCAGAGAGTCTCTCCCACCCCCTCTTAGGGCCCCACGGGCACAGCAAACACGTCCCTGGGAGCAGGGTGTGTGGGGGCACCTTTCTCCTGGTCAAGCCCTAACTCTGTATGTAAGAGTGACTTCTCAGTGCACATACACACACACACACACACACACACACACACACACACACACACACACACAGAGAGAGACACACACACACACAGAGGGAGAGAGAGAGAGAGAGAGAGGTCTGTGCTCTCTGCTCTTCTCTGATAATACATTCTCTTTGTTGCTTCATGTTCCTTTTAGAAATAATCTCTTAAATCCACCAGGACCTACTGTATTAGTTAAAAACAAAACAAAACCCCAAAACCCAGAACTTAGACTATACGGCCATTGGCCTCTGTGGCGGTGCCTGGGCCTTTCATGACCCAGCATCACACAGCTGTCCCTTCAAAGTAAGGACGTCTGAAGAGGGTGCCTTCATCAAGGGCTGAGGCGGAAGCGTGGGAGCTGGCAATGCAGAGCCCAGAAGAGCCACGATCAACTTATCAGCAATGGAGAGCTCTCCAGAATCCCAGGGTCGCTGTGAGAAGAGGAAGCAGCAGCCTGAGCCCCCACACACACACCTCCGTGTCCTTGGGGCTTCTTTGTCTCCCCAGAGGTTTGTTCCGGCCTCTCCCACCACCTGGACGTCATGCATTGTCTCCTCAAACGCAGGCATTTGTGCCTCACTGCCCATCCCCCAGACCTCCCCCCTCTCTGGAGCCTCTCCGGTTCTTTGTGTGTCATCGCCCCTCTGTCTTCCTCTCCCTCAGCCCCGCTCCCTCCTCCCTGCTCTGCAGACAGCCTTTATAGAATTTTGCTCTGATTGTTCATCATTCCTGCTGTATGTGTGTGTGCACACGCACGCGTGTGCATGTGTGTGTGTGTGTGTGAATGCACACGCGTGCCTGTGTATGGAGAAGCCAGGAACCAACAGTCGACATCTTTCTTACTTCCAGGGATCTGCTTGTCTCTGCCCTCTCAGCTCTGGGACTATGATGCCAGGCCACCAGTCCTGGCTCTCACATGTCTTCTGGGGATCTGAACTTGGGTCCTCATGCTTTTGTGTCATGCACTTTACTTACTGAACCATCTGCACAGGTCTTACCTTGTTTTTGAGACAGGGTCTATCATTGGCCTGGAGCTGGCTCAGTTAGGCTGGAGTAGCTGGCTATCAAGCATCAGGGACCCATCCTTCTCTGCCTCCTCAGTGTTTGAATTACAAGCACAAGAAACATTATGCCAGGCATTTTTATGATTCTGGGATTCTTCTTTGTGTTATATGTGTGTTAACAAACAAGATTAGTTCCCACCTTTTCTGTCTTTCTTCATTTGTCTGCTTGTCTGTCTATTTACCACCCGTCAATCTATCCATTATCCATCCATCCATTATCCACTCACCCATCACCCATCCATTATCCACTCTTCCATCCATCTATCCATCCATCCATCTATTCATCTATCCATCCATCCATCCATCATCCACTCATCCATCACCCATCCATCCACCTATCTATCCATTCATCTGTCCATCATCCATCCATCCATCCATCCATCCATCCATCCATCCATCCATTCATCTATCCAAGTCAACAAATGTGAACTGGGCAGCTATTGTGTGCTTGCTGAGGCAGAGAGCTCAAAGTCCTAGTGTGCTCTGAAGAATGTGAGTCCACTCACACCCCAAGTGACTGAGGGTGACAGAGGCTCACCAAGAGTGCTTTTGGGTGTCACACTTTGGGAGTGTCTTTCTGTGGTACCCATGTCTCCCCCTTGCATCGCATCTTCCCAGCTTCAATAGGCCACAGGCAAGGTCATCTCCCGCAGCACCTGTTCACACACAGACACTTCCTGGATCATGCCACCCACTTATGAGGCTCCTGAGACAAGATTCCCTCCCCTTACCTCTGCATTGCCTGTGCCCTCCTGTGGATCTTGGTGTGGAATTATATTCACACATCCACACTTTCTAAGCCTGTCTGGAAGCTTCCTGAAACACTGCAGCAAACCCCAGGAACAATCAACTTCTAAGGGAAAAAAGAGTTCTGTGGGCCTCAGTTCTGGAGATTTTCAGTGCTTGGTTGAAGGCCTCTGTTGTTGTTAGAACTGCGATGATACATCCTGGCAGAAGTACGTGGCAGAGAAAGCCATTGACCTCACGGCATGAAAGTGGGAGGGGAGGGGTCAGGCCCCACATGCATTTCCAGTTCCGTCCCACTCAAAAGGTTATGCCTGTCACTGCACCGCAGCAAGCCTTTACCACAGGATTAAATCGTAGCACCCTGGGCGTTTCTGGGCTCCAGCCTTGACCTTCTGCTGTTCTTCTCCACTGCCCTCCTCCCTTGCATGCCTCCTACTTCAAGTTCAGCCAGCCTTTCCTTTCAGCTCCAGCCTCCTGCCTCCTTTGTATTTGTATACCACACCTCTGTGGAAAATCTCCTCTCCTGGGGTTTTGGAGGGAAGCCTGAACTCATTCAGCTCCCCCAAATGACCTTTCGTTCCCTGGCCATTCTTTCCTTTAGTCCACAGGCCACAGGGAACTGGAAGGGACGCCGGGCGCTGACCCACCACTTCCCTACCTCACACCTTGGCCACCTCCTGATGTGGCCAACGCCTGAGTCCACTGTGTCCACCTCTCAGCCCCCTGGAGGCTGCCAATAATCCATCTGCCGATCAAATCAGCTCTTTCCTCTCTCATTCTCCCCTCCGTTGCTAGGGCCCTCCAACCTTCACCAGACTTGGGATGGGTCCTTTAGCTTGTCTTGATCCCAGCAAAGCCAGCCTCCTGCTTTTCCCTGCTCCTTTCCTCTCAGGGCTCCCTTACCTACGGTGTCCTTCCCAGGGCCCCGGGGCACTCACATCTTGGCTTTCTTCTCACCTGAGATACCCCACGTCCATTGCCATGGCTGATGAGCAGCCCCCTTTGCCAGATCCCTGGGGGATTTTGCCATGGGCACTGGAATTTGGCTTTTTCTTTGAGCCTCTCAGGCTGTGTCTGCTTGCGGGGGGTGGGGGGTGGGGGGTGTCACAGCACTGGGATGGCTAGAGGGGTCATGGATGGGTGGACAGAGGGACATGTCTGTCCTGTAAGCTCTCTGGTCCTCCACTGCTGCCTCCACTGGTTTCATAGTTAATCTTTAATCTCTTAAGTGATGCATGGCTGCATCATCTTTGCACAGAAAGTGAAGTCCTCCCTAGGGCTCCGAGTCACTCTCTCTCTTTCCTGTCCAGTTTCTCAGCTTCCAGTTTCTCCCAGTTCCTGTTAGGTGTGTGTGGTCATCACACTCCTGTCCCAGTGTGGTGGTGATGGTGGTGATGGTGGTGATGGTGGTGATGGTGGTGATGGTGGTGATGGTGGTGTGTGTGTTGGGGGTGTCCCCACAGGAAAGGGAGGGGACACTCAAACTTAGGAATACTGTAAGGAGTTTACCAAGCTTGGGGGCTGGAGAGATGGCTCAGTGGTTAAGAACCTTGGCTGCTCTTCCAGAGGACCCGGGTTCAATTCCTAGTACCCACATGGTAGCTCACATCAGTCTGTAACTCCAGTTCTAGGGGATCCCCTGGCCTTTTCTGGCCTCTGAGGGCGCTGCACACACAGGGTGCAGACAAAGCATGCACACACATAACGTTACAAATAAAATGGGAAAAGGTAAAAAGGCCAGGCACGCAGGCACAGACTTAGAATCTCAGAACTTGGGAGGCAGAGACAGGTGGATGTCTGTGAGTTCTGGGACAGCTAAGGCTGCATTACTGAGACCCTGTATCCAAACAACCAGCAAAGAGACTACAGAGGTCTGTGCTGCAGGATCTGAGAGCTGAAGCACCAAAGAGGTTCTCCAGAGATGCAGAACTGACAGCCGCAGGGCTATGGCTACCTCTGCCTGCTGGGGGCGAGGGCAGCAGCGACCAAGACCTGCAGGAGAGCAGGGGCTGCCTGGCCTGCCACCTCATCACATCCTAACTCTTGCCAGGATGGCCATCGGCTAGACCCACACTGAACCCACTGACAGTCAGCCGTGGGGTCAGTCTCTTGGGGCAGAGAAAAGGATGCAGAGTAGCCCTGGAACTTTCTCTGAGCCCTTTGTTAGATTTGTTAGCTGTCCATCTATCTGTCCGTCTATCTGTCCGTCTATCTGTCCGTCTATCCATCCATCCATCCATCCATCCACCCACCCACCCACAGAGCCAGCGGGAACTGAGAACGCTCACGCTCCTGGTGCGCCTAGCAGCGTGAGGCACCCGTTGGACCCCAGCTGGGACCCTCCATGCCCCATCTGTCAGGTGCTCGTCCTGCTCCCCCTCTTCTCTTAACTTCCTTGTTGACAGGTAGCCCCCCTTCTCTTCCTGTATCTGATTTCATCTTGCTCATCTCCGCTTCATTCCTCTCTCCAGAGGAGAGTTATTGAATTTTGCTCGGAGGCTGTGCGTCATTCTTGCTGTGTGTACGTGCTGGCTGCCTTTCTCCCGAGTCTCTTCTTTCCCGGGGCTCTGTGGATGCTGTTCTCAGGCTCTGAGATTGTTTCTGCTTTCATCGATCCTGACTCCCTCCCACTCCTTTTCCTCAGAGGAAGTCTTGATCATCTCCATAGCCTGCAAAACGGCCACATCAGAGTCTTGGCCTGGAATGTAGCTCAGGCTGGCCTCAAACTTGTGGTAATCCTCCTCTGTGTATACCTCCTGGGTGTTGAGGTTATAGGCACGTGTGAGCACATCTGATTTTTCTTTTGGTTTCTTTATCCAATTTTATTCTTACTCTCTTCTTTCATCCTTTCTTCTCCTCCTCCTTCCCTCTCTCCACCATCCATGAATGACCTATCCACAGACCCACAATGCCTGTATACCAGGACTTGTGTCCTTTTTGGCTTATAGTCTCACCAGGAACTCTGTAGGTTTCTTCCTTCCAGAAGGATGGTGCGCATGGCCCCACCCTCTTTGCCCCTCCCCTTGCCTGTTCGTGTTCTCGATCTTTTGTATGTCTACAAACTGCTTAATTAGCTCAGTGCCAGGGAATCTCTGTCTCTTCTCCAATTCCTCTTCCTGCTCTCGGCCTTGAGCCCTTGAGCCGGCAAGTGATTCTCCACTCATTTGATGTGTTTTTCCAGGATGAACTAACCTAAGCTCCCCTGTGCCTAACCTGTCTTTTAGAAAAGATCCCCCACCCTTCTCCTCAAGCCACAGGTCCTACCAGGCTCCTCCACCCATCACATTATTTCTATGTCAGCAAGATGTGACTCCATTCTTAATAGCACTGGACATTGCTACCACCCAGGGCTCATGTTCAGGAGCCTGGAGTCATTTCTGCATGTCCTTTTCTCCCACTTATACATTGGGTCATTCATCCATCTACCCATCTACCCATCCATCCATCCATCCATCCATCCACCCACCCACCCATCCATCCATCCATCTATCCACCCACTCACCCATCCATCCATCCATCCATCCATCCATCCATCCATCCATCCATCCATCCACCCATCCATCCACCCACTCACCCACCCATCCATCCATCCACCCATCCATCCATCCATCCATCCACCCATCCATCCATCTACCCACTCACCCACCCACCCATCCATCCACCCATCTACCCATCCATCCATCCATCCACCCACCCACCCATCCATCCATCCATCCATCCACCACCCACCCATCCACCCATCCACCCATCCATCCATCCATCCATCCATCCATCCACCCATCCATCCATCTACCCACTCACCCACCCACCCATCCATCCACCCATCTACCCATCCATCCATCCATCCACCCACCCACCCATCCATCCATCCATCCATCCACCACCCACCCATCCACCCATCTATCCATCATCCATCCATCCATTCATCCATCCACCCACCCGTTCATTTATCAGTCCATTAAATGATCTGTTCATGCATCCATCCATTCACCTACCAAACTATCATCCATTGTCTACACATCTATTCATTCATCTGCTCATGCATCCGTCCACTCATTTATTCATCCATCCATCCAGCGAACACAGAACACTTATTGGCCGTTCCTTGAAGATCTAGATCTCATAGGCCACAACACATCCTGG
The DNA here is from genome assembly GCF_004664715.2 of Peromyscus leucopus. Lineage (NCBI taxonomy): Eukaryota > Metazoa > Chordata > Mammalia > Rodentia > Cricetidae > Peromyscus > Peromyscus leucopus. Next base: position 133,938,518 of record NC_051066.1, read on the forward strand.
ACCTGAGTCCCTGGAAGAAGCAGACCCTTTATCTACAGTAAAAGTATAGCATAATAGGTGCAATGTAAGTTTTTTACTTTAAGCATCACAGTGTGTGTGAAAGATGTGATGACCCGCATCTCTGGGTTCACTGCAGACATGACTACAAAATGCCCAGGGCATTTTGGGCCTGTCGGGCCAACCCCACAACCAGAGCCTCACCAGTAGCAAAGACTAACCAAGTCCAAGAACTCTGCCTTTCTCTCCTTTCTTCAGATCCAGGACTGGAAGCACATAAGCGCTTCCCCTCATCTACCTTCCCCGTCTAACCTGGCTCCTTCTCCTGCCATGGCCCCTCCCTCTCTTCCATCGATCATCTGCGCTCCACCGTGCTGTTGCCCTAGCAACAGTTGTTTCTTCCTTCCTCCCTCGCCGGGCTTTCTCAGCAGGTGGACCCGCTCACCTCTCTCCCACCCGAGGAGACCTTGACCTTTTGTTCTCAACGTCTTCCTGTCCTCTTGGCATTATAGAACAGCTGGAGATGGGCACTTCACTGTGCCTGCTTCCCTTAGCCTGGCTCCACCCCCGCCCAAAGACCCTGGAGCTCTTTCCCTGCCCTACCTTCCTCCCTGTCTCTCAGGCCATTCTTCTGTATGTCCTTCATCTATTCCTGTACAGTCCCGGGCTCCAAGCTCCCTCTCAGAACCCTGTGCTGCCCTGGCTGATCTATGAGAGATGGTCTCCGCTTTTGTGCTGACCACACTCAGAGTGCCCTCGTCCTACCCCAGCAACCCTGCTGAGAAGGGTCACTGGGCATTCTCAGGAAGCCCTGTGCCCTCTCCAAACAAATGTTTGCCACGTAGACACGCAGGGATGTGTGTTATGGGGGGCATCTTCTCCGTCCTCTGTAGGCTGCTTGAGGGCCGGGCCAGCATCCATGGAGTGCTGGGAACCACTTGTGGCTAGAGAAGAGACAGAAGGTCCAAGGGTCTGGAGGTCCCTTCTCCTCTGCCAGCCCCCACTCCCTCTTTCCTCTCTATTTCCCTCCTGATTAAAAAAATTAAGGTGTGTGTGTGTGTGTGTGTGTGTGTGTGTGTGTATACGTTTGTGTGTGTGTGTGTGTGTGTGTGTGTGTGTGTGTGGCCCATGAGCACAAGTATGCATACCCACATCTCTAGAAGACAGAGGAGGATGTTGTGTCTTGAGACAGGATCTCTCACTGAACCTGGAGCTGGGCTAGCAGCCAGCAAGCTCCAGTGACCCTCCTGTCTCTGCCCCCAACAGCACATCAGGCTATAGGAACGTACAAACCTTTTTATGTGGGTGTCAGGGATTCAAACTCAGGTCTTCATGCTTCATAATGGTGCACCAAGTGCTCTTACCTACATTTCCCCAGCCCAACCAATGAGATTTTTTTTTTTTTTAAAATCTGGTGTTAGCTTGGGTCTCTATGGAGCTTGGTGAGGTCCTGGTTGGCATCTCCCAGCCCCCCCTTAGCACCGGTGTGTTGCTGATTTGACTTGGCCACAGTGGTAGCATTTACAGTGTAGAAAAGGACAAACATACAAAATGGCGTTTTTTTCCTTCTTCCCCTTCACCGAGGCCGTTTGTCAACTTGCTGCAGGCACAGGGCCCCTGTTTGAACACCTGCCCGAGCCCTTCCAGAGGAAAGGTGACCTGGGTTTGCTTGGCTCTCCTGCGGATGGAGTGTTTTTCTTTTCCCTTCAGGGCCCAAGAGGCTGCTCACCACACCTGTGCTCATGCAGGGCTCCTCCCTCCCTCCTGCCGTTCTTCTGGGTTCCAGGCTGCGGTTTAGACCTTGTCCACCATGTTTCTGTCTGTGGGCCTGTCACATGCACACACCACCTCCCTCCCTTCATACTCTCTTCTCCCTCACACTTCTCCTCCTCTCTGCATTTGACCCTGGAGGTCGCCCGCCGTTCCCCCGCCCATCTGCTTTGGGTGAATGCGTGGGCACGCCTTGACCTCTCCCTTCAGGCTTTTTCTTCGTCTGTTCTCCTCCTCCCCTCCCCATCCTCCGTGTGCACACGCCTGCCTGCCTGCCTCTTGCCTCTGGAGGGTCCCACTTCCCCTCTTCCATTTCTTTTGTAACTTTATTATTGATGTTCCACTCTCCACACCCCTGCGGCTTCTGCCTTCATCCCGCTCCGACGTGCTCCCTCCTCTCTGTAGAGAACATATTGGATTTGGCTTGGGGTTCGTGCGTCATCCCTGCTCTGCCTGTATGTGTGTCTGAGTGTGCGTGTGTGCGTGTGTCCAACACTTTCCCCTTCAGCTCCTTCTCTCTCTTTCTGGAGTGGCAGAGTTTTGCAGTTTGTCTCTATTTCCCAGCATGCTTGAGTGTCTGCCCGTGCCCCCGCATGTGAGCCACATCTTTGAGATGCGAGGTCCGGCTACAGAGTGACTCATGAGCACTGGCCCCGGGTCTGCCTGGCCCCTCACCTCCTGCCCTTGCATGGCCCACCTCCTCTCACATTGTGTTTCCTTCTTACACGAGCTCACCTCCTGCTGTCTGTGAGGACCCCCAATCTCTTCTTGTCCCCTAAATCTCTCCACCTCCTCTCTCTGGCATACACCCCAGATTCAGGGTTCAACTTCATCTCACGGTCTCCGTGCCCCAACAACTCCTTCCCTGCTGTCGTTAATGCAGGGTGTGCCACAACCCAGACCCCCACAAGGGGTGCGACACTTCTGCATTTTCACCCACCACCTTTCTGTGCATCTTCCTCTGAAGGCTGATGCAGCCCAGCCCCCTGCTCCCGGCATTTTGTGGCCAATGAACAGATGGCTACCGTTCAGCCAGCCATCAACAATGTCTGCGGAGCCCCTGGGAATTCTGAGGGGATAAAAATTCCAAGACCTCCAACCATGTCCCAAGGAGTTCAGGGACAAGAAAGATCAGTTACTACCAGATGATGAGTGACAGGAACTCCTAAAGTCTCTCAGCCTCTCTCAGCTTTACTGAGTGTGTGTGTGGTCTCACATAGTGTCCATATGTGTGCGTGTGAATACACACGTGTGTGCTTTGCTGGGGTCCGCCTTGGCCTCTTCCTCCACCCTTCTGTTACATGTCTATCTCCCTGTCTGTGCCCTCCAGGACTGGGTCCTCACTCATTTTTGCCCCTCTCTCGTGTGCTTTAGGGTCACACTGCTCCCAGTGGGTTTTGGGGACCCCATCTACATATGTCTGTCCTCACAAGCCCAGGTCCTGTGGTTCAGCACAGCACCAGACCTGAGGAGTCATCCTCCTCTCCTCAGCCCGGCCCAGTCTCCCACATCTGCTTCAACTATCCATCCCAGACACGTCCCTCCCTGCCCCCCTTCAGATGGATGAGGACCTCCCCTCCAAACCTCTTGTCCTGTCCTGTCCTGTCTTCTCCCGCTGTGGCCAGCATGGCCTCCACCTCTGCCCACGTTCCTCCAATATGAAGTGGGCCAGGCTCTGTCTGGTAAGCCACCGGCCCTCTCTTCCTGTGTCCTCTCATTCACAGAAGAGACTGGGAGGGAACCCTGGGACTGACCGCATCAATTCTCTTCCAGACCCAAACTCAAGCCAGCCTTGGTCACTGACCTAAGCTTCCTGGAGCCCCACCCAGGATCTTGAGCAAATCCCCCAGAGGCTATTTGGTAGCCAAATCCCACCTGCCTTTTGCCTCTTCATCTCCCTCCCCTTGCCCATTGGGCCCCAGTGACAGTGAGAATTCATCCTTGCCTAATCCACTCTCTCCTCCTGGCTTTTCTCCCATCCTTGGGTATCCCTGCTCCAAATCTTCGTCCTGTTGGCTTCTGAGGGGAGAGTTGCTCCCTAGGAGACAATGATCGCTGCCTCTTGTTCTTTATGGGCACAGAGCCATCTCTGCACACTCATGTCCCTGGACACGAACCGGAGGACAAAGGCTTGTTGTGCACACCAGAGAGGCTCCCTCTCCCTACACTGGCTTCCACTTCTTTACTCTCACCGGCCCAGCCACTTACGGAAGTGTAACGACCAAGCCGCGGGCACCTCTGACTCCTCCAGCTATGTCCAGCTCTGTAGTAGCAGCCCGGGCTCCTCCCAGCATCTAGGGACAGTGCCTTGGTCCTAAGCAGAAGCCACCACGCTGTCTGTGTGCCGCCTCCATCTACAGCCTCCCTCCTTCCATCCACACCAGCTTGCTTGCTTGAATGCATGCACACTTGCTTGCTTCCTAAACATTTACTATTTTATGTGTGAGGGTGTTTTGCCCGCATGTAAGTCTGTGTACCACATGCATGCCTTATGCCCATGGAGGCTAGAAGAAGTTGTCAGATCCCCTGGAACTGAATTTACAGATGGTTGTGAGTCACCATGTGATTGCTGGGAATCAAGTATGGGTCTTCTGCAAAGATGGCCACTGCCCTTAACCATTGACCAGCACCGACACACTGGTTTTCTAACTCCCCTGTCTGGGAGCTCACCCTCTGCCGGCTTAACCCTTCTCAGCCAGATCCCCACTGCACCCCTGGGCAAGTTCAAGCTGACTAATTTTGCTTCATGGCTTTCCAGATCAGCCCAAGTTCTTTCATGCTTTGAGACGTCTACTCTGTTCCTAGGCAGCCTCAGGAACCTCTTGAAGAGGCAGTGGTGGGGTGCAGGTCATGTACCATCCTCATGCTGGTCTTTGCACTGGAGCTCACTCAGCTCACAGCCTCACTACCTGACGAAGGAAGGTTAGACCACGGGCACACACCCCAGACAGCCAGGCCCAGGCGTGTGTTTGGAGATCTTTTCTCCCCACCAGACCACAAGCATCTCCAGGGCAGGGTCTGTCTGAGTGGTCCCCGGTCTTGGCACCTGCTGGGGAGGATGGCAGGACAGACAGAGTGTCTGTCTGTCTGTGGCTAGCTTCTTTCCCATGCTGTCTCTTATTCCCTTTTGCTTCCTTTTTCGTTCTCTCCCTTTGAAGAATTAATTGTTAATTATCTCAGCGATGGTGTGAACATGTTTGACTTAAAAACAGCTTCAAAACGTCACAGGAAAGACTAAAGTCTGCTTTGAACTGCCTCCCAAGTGTGGGCTCGGGACTGATCTTCCTTTATGATTCACAGTTATTAGATTGGTGTGAATTGCTCTGGTAGATGAATAGGTGGATAGACAGTGATTGGCAGGTAGATAGATATGAAGGTTCTAATCGGAAGGGGGCAGGGAGGACGGAAGGAAGAAAGGCAGGCAGGGAGCACAGCTCTCCCCGTTGGTCTGGCCATTGCCGCTGCTGTCTGAACATAAATCTGGCGACAGAACTCTTCATCCAGCAATGCTTTATGGGCTCATCCTTGTCAGAACTTAGACCCATCTAGCCTTTTTTTATCATCTCTCACCAGGGGCAGCCTGTGTGTATGCATGTGTACATTCAGGGTGTACATGTATGCATGAGTGTGCACTGGTATACATGTGCGTGTGCCTGGCACACATGTCTATGTGTGTGACATTTCTGTATATGTGTGAATATACAAACCACACATGTGTGCATACAGGGGTTTGTGTGAGTATGTGTGTGTGCACACATGTCCACAACATGCATGTATGTTCATGCATGTATACTTGCAGGATTCGTGCACACATGTATACACATGCAGCCTCATCTCTCTCTAAAGCAGAGTCTGGGTTGGCGCCCACTCCATCGTTCTTACAGACATCTCCCCTTTTGACCTCTCCCTCCCGCTGCCTAAGATGAGGCCAGGTCACTCTGGGAGGCGCTCTCTCTCCCCTCCTACCTTCTGCACTGCTGGGATGACTCATCCTGCCTCCCCTCGGGGTTGAAGCCTCCCTCCCTTGTCCTGCAGACTGGACCCTCCACAGGCGCCTCACACATGGTGGGTCGTCTCTGCACTGGAGCACATTTCTCATTAGCACCGCTGCCTGCCCGCGGGCACAGCACGATCGATCCTGAGCCATCTCTGACTTACTGCTCCCGCCTCCACAGCCCGCCTGTGCCTGTGCTGCCTCCTTCCATGCCCCCTCCAGGACCTTTCGGCCCCTGCTCCTGGCAGGTCCCAGCATCTTGTGTCCCTCCTTGGGCCTCAGCTTCAGCTCCTACCTTCTCTTCATCCCCCCACTGACCTCTGTTCATCCATCTCCCCCACGACTTCCTGGTGGCCTCAGGCATTACGTTGTTATCTCTGTTTCCTCCTGGCTGGGGCGTCTCCATCACACTGGCCTCCTGGACAGACAGACCTCACTCAGGACTCCTTGACAGCATCCGGTAGAGGATGTGAGTGGAGTCAAACCGCTGCCCTGGCTTGACCTTGCCTCTGCTTGGAGAGATGCTTAGTTTAAGTGCGCATTGACACAGCCACACACACCCTTGCACACTCCTTCCTGCCTCCTTGTTTTCAATCGTTTCCTGTCTTTTAATTTGTCTTACGGTTCTGGGTTACATTTGTTTGTTTGTTCGCTTGTTTCTTGGCCTGTCCAGGAATCTTTGGTTGGACCTAAGACACCGCTGACATCTGGAGTTTCCTTGTCTCTAGTTTAATACTGGCAAGAAATTAAACTCGGTGTTAATTGTTCCGTTAAACTGTTTTAGGGCAGCTCCCCAGTAGCCTTCTTTCAGGAGTCAGTTTATTCTCGCACTAGGGCTGGGGTAAGTGCCCTGGGTGATCACCAAGGGCTAGGTTGAGGGGACATTAAACCTGAATCTCTCTGTGAATGCTGAGAAATAAATGCTCCGGCTAAAATTTCTCAGCCCATGTTCTTAGTGCTCCAGAACTTCCAGCTAAGTAAATGCCATTAAAAAAAAAAATAGCTGGGTATCATGGCAGCACACACCTTAATTCCTCACACTCAGGAGGTAGAGATAGGAGGATCCGAGTTCCAGGACAAGCAGGATGACACAGTGAGACCTTATCTCAGAAACCCAACAACAAGTATAGAGCCCAGCCTCGGGAATTTGGTCACGGCTACGCAGAATGGACTAAGATTCTCTGGATTTCATTTCACTCAAACACGTTTTCTTTCCCTTTTAGGTGCTTCTCGGCACACCAGTCAAGTGCTCTACCTCTAAACTACATGCCAGCCAAAAGCTGAGTCTTCATCTTCACGTTGGGTCTCCTGCAGAGCTTAGCATTGGGGAGCCATGCAGGCCTGGTCTCTCCATGTTTGACAGCTACTAGTTAGTTTATCTCTTTCATGTCCCATTTCACTGCAAACACCAGAAATAAACCAGATGGCATCTTCAACATTCTGCCTGGAAACCTTGTAACTAGATCGTCCCGCTCATCTCATTAGGCGCGTTTCTGACTGTTTATGTTACTCTGAGTGGGCCTACACACCCTGCCCCCGCCTCAGAGGATCCCCACTTGCCCATTTCCAGTGAGCTTCTCCTCTTGGGTCCTCACCACTGGCTCCCCAGAGGAGACTTCCTTTGACATTCTCCCTTAGAACTCTTCAGTTCTTTATCTTTCAGTCTTTCTTCCCTATGTGGTCCCAAGTTTCAGGTTTTCATTACTGGAGCTGTCCATTTCCAAATACCAAAATATCATTTATCTGCCACTGTTCTTTGCCCTGCAATTTTCTTCACAGGGCTCTCCGAATGTCCCCAGGGCATGGCTGCTGGTTCCCTCCCCCACAGAAGCAATTACCCCCAAATTCCATGCTATCAATCCTGCTCTGTCCTGTTAGAAGCAAGTCACAGAGTCCTGGTCACATCAGGCTCTGCTTCTGGAGGAAGGATTGCTAAAGAATTTGCAGGCATGGTTTAAAACCATCACACTTGCTGTTCAAGGTTCCACGTGACCTAGATCACTCACACATCACCTCTGAACCTTTGAAGCTTCCCTGAGATCTTGGAGAGCCCAGCGGGTCCAGTTGAACCACAACCGGTTCTGGGCTTCCAGGGAGTGTCTTTTGTGCTGGAGATCTGGGCAAGACCACATACTTTCAGGTATGTGGCTCCACAAGGTCCCAGGACTGCCCCTGTGTATTGCAACACTCAGGCCGTGGCTTCCTTTCCCTGGGGCTCGGTTTCTTCATCTGCAAATCACAGGGAGCTGCCTTGCAGGGACTAAACAAGATGGCGGTGGAGCTGAGGCAGAGGAACATCTGTTTTGGGCCGGAGGATGCCAATCATCGCCATGCTGATTGATTGGAGTCAGCACAGACTAATTTCCTCCTACCTCAGCTGCATCCTAAGTGCCATTCAACGGCCCCTGCTCTGGTCTCCCGGCCTCTTCCTTTCCCATTTCCACAGCTGTTCTACAGCCTCTGTGTCCCTGGGCGGGCGATGGCCAGCCCCTCCCTCCCTCTCAGGCCTCTGCAGTCAGGGGCCGCACCTTCCTGTGTCAGAGGCCAGCTGTCTCTTGTCTGTCTCCTCCTGGGCCTCACACACTTTTCTTTCCCTCTGATTTTTTCCTTCCCACCCACAGCAATGTTCTTTTGCTCCCCTCCTGGGCAAGGTTCTCTAGCGAGCTCTCCGGGGCTCACTCTCTTGTCTCAGGCTCCACTGTCCCCAGGGCAGTCTAAGCTGCCGCCAGGCTCCCAGCTCTCCCGCCCGCCCGCCCTCCTTCTTCTTGGGAACTTCCGACATGGTCCACAGTGAAGTGGGGCAACTGTTGGAGACCCCAGACGGGATTTAGCTGACCTTCCTGGGACCCCCTACAAGGTTCCAGGATAAAGTTACCAGTGAGGTCTAATTATTTCACTGGCAGCTCAGCCCAACACTGAGGTATTGTTCCCTTCTAATCCCTCTCCTCAGCCTGGGTCTTTTCACTGTCAGTGTGGGGTCTCCAGCCGGCTTCAGCCCACCCCCCACCCAGGTTTGGCTAAGACCCGGTTTACACACTTGACAGCCCCTTCTAAGCCACTCTGAGCTCCCAGGGCATTCGACACCCCCCGGCCAGTGTCGTGATCAAGTGTTCCTGTGTCTGAGACCCCTAAACAGCTCTTCTCTGCAACAGTGGTCCCTGAAAGTTCCCAGTGCTGTCCCCTTCCTTGGTTTCTTACCTGTCTCTCTGGGTACCCCATTCCTCTGCTCCCCCCCCATCTCTCCCCCCCCCCCGGGGTTTTAGCCCTTAACGGCTTGAATCAATCAATAACTCTCAAGTTCTTGTCTTGAGTCTACTGCTGAGGCCCTGACCCGGGTCAGTGGGAACTCAACTATGATGAATGGTCAGCGGCAATGAACGCTCTTTGAATCCTGTTCGGATTCTGTCACCCACTGCATCCTTGAGTCCTGACCCTGTGGGTGAACCAGGCTCTTCCCAGCTCCAAGGGGCCACACTTGTCTGCTGTGATCTGACTCCCTTTGCTGGCTAGTTTTATGTCGACTTGACACAGGCTAGAGTCATCTGAGAGGAGGGAGCCTCGACTAAGAAATGCCCCCGTAACACTGGGCTGTAGACAAGCCTGTAGGGCATTTAAAATTGGTAATTAATGTGGCAGGACTCAGTCCATTATGGGTGGGGACACCCCTGGGCAGGTGGTCCTGGCTGCTGTAAGAAAGCAGGCTGAGCAAGCCATGAGGATCAAGCCAGTAAGCAGCACCCCTCCATGGCCTCTGCATCAGCTCCTGCCTCCAGGTCCCTGCCCTGTTTGAGTTCCTGTCCTGACTTCTTTCATTGACAACCAGGGATGTGGAAGTGAAAGCCGAATAAACCCTTTCCTCCCCAAGTTACTTTGGTCATGGTGTTTCATCACAGCAATAGAAACCCTAACTAAGACACCCTGCTCCTGCCTGGGACACAACATTCATTTCCCCACTCAGTACCCTCCCAGTTGACCTGACACTCACGGGCTAAACATTCGAACTTCCATATTCTCACCGGCACTGCTGAAATGTGCAACACTCCCATCCCCAAGCATGAGGCTACGCTACCAAGCCAAGGGGCAGGGGGATGACCCCTCGTGATTTAATGGCCTGTGGTCCAGTCTTCAAAAGCTGCTTGGCACACTAGGTGGAGTGACCTGAACCTTGTAATTCCGCCTGCTCCAGAGGCTGGTGAAGCAATTTGAGGCTTGCCCAGAAAACTTAGCAAGACCTTTGTCTCAAAATAAAAATCGAAAAAGGTGGGGTTTGGGACGTAGTTCAGTGTTATAGTGTTTCCTCACATATACAAAGCCCTGTCTGGCTCGGTCCCCAATACTGCAAGCCAAACCACACTGTCTCTGGTGAGTGTGTCTCTCCTCTTTTGCCCTCTTTTGGTTTACAAACATTTATTATTATTATTATTATTATTAGTAGTAGTAGTAGTATTCTTTTTTTTTTTTGAGACAGGGTTTCTCTGTGTAGCCCTGGCTGTCCTGGAACTCACTCTGTAGATCAGGCTGGCCTTGAACTCACAGAGATCCTCCTGCCCCCTCCCCACCAACCCCCAGTACTGGGACTAAAGGTGTGCACCACCACTGCCCAACTTATTTCATTATTTTTTAAATAATTATGTCTATGTGTGTCTGTGTTCATAAATGCAAGTGCCTACGGAGGTCAGAGACATTTGGATCCCCTAGAACTGGAGTTATAGTTACTTTGTGAGCTGCCCCAGCAGTTGCTGGGAATAAAACTTGAGTCCTCTGCAAGAACAGTATGCCTTCTTAACCACTGAGCCACCTCTCCAGCCTCCTGGCCTCTTGGCTTTTTGAAACAGGGCCTTGCTGGCCTAAGCCGATGCTGGAACTCTGACCTTCCTGCCCCTGTCTCTGATTACAGACTTACCACCATGCTTCCTTTTAAAAAAATGTACTTAGCTAATTAGACCTTGCTAGCCATGTTGAAATTCTGTGCAGGCTTTTTTTTTTTCCTTTTCTCTGTAGTGCTGGGGAGCCCAGAGCCAGGGGTATTCTACTACTGACCTAACCCTGAGTTCCATGTTTATATCTCCGTCTCGTGGGGTTGTGCAGTTACATGTGTTTGCTAAAAACTGCAGAGCGAAAGAATGGAGGTCACGGTAGGTAAATTATACCCCAACAAAACCAGGCTAAACAATAAAACTCTCTCTGAAGAGTGCAAATTAGTATAGTAGCTTTGTTAACACCTGCAGAAGCAGGACATAGTCCTTCCTCCTGGAACAGCAGCTCTGTCTTGAGAACATGCCAAACAGAACTGCATGCATAGGGTCCCCAGTGATGGGTGCATGCATTCAGGGTGCCCACAGCATGGTCACGTGTCACACCAAGGCTCTGGGAACCACCTAAACATTCACCGACAGAAGATGGGTAGATAAATAGGTCCATTGGTGTACTCACATGAGGGAGTCCTCCATGGAATGAGAAAGAAGAGGGTCTGGGGCCACGGCTCAGTCAATAAAGTGCTGTTGCACAAGCGTGAGGACCTGGGTTCAATTCCAGCACCCATGTAAAAGGCTGGCTGTGGTGGCATGTACTTCTCAGCACTGGGAAGGTGGAGGACGGCTCCTGAGGAACAACACCTGAGGTTGACCTCTGGTCTCTATGTGTACCCACCCCCGGGAACACACACACACACACACACACACACACACCACACCACACCACACCACACATACACACGCACGCACGCACTCACACATGTGCAAGCGCACACAGGCACACAGTCACATGGCTGAATCTCACAGATGTAAAAACATACACTGAATCAATCACAGGAAGTTCAAGAACAAGCAAAGCCATCCGGTGTTAGAAGTCTCCCTCTAGGAGGAGGGTGCTGAGCAGGAAGAGGTGCAGTGGAACCTTCCAGAGGGCTGAAATTGTTCTATACCTTGGTGGTTATGTGAAAACATCATTAAAGATTCAGTGTGCCACACTGTCCAGATGTGCGCAGGGCATGACGTGTTCCCCAGGTGTGTCTACCCAATCGAGTACATCCAGCACTTGTTTCTGTGCTGACCACCACAGGTGGTGAGGGGGGTGGGAGAAGAGGAAGAACAACATGACTCTCAGCAAGAGGGTACCTATGAGGCCACCCTCACCCGTAGATGGAGAACGCTAAGTCCCTGGGCGGACATTGGGATCAGGTTTCCCACGAAAGAGAGCTGGTTTAATTAAGTCTGGCTCAACCTAACCCTTGTGATTATTTGATGATAATCCCTGTATCCGTGCCCTCGGCTCCATCTGCTCTCTGACTGTCACATCCTTAATTGCTCTACGTCCCAGGCTGCTGCTTCTCAGAACACACACATGCTCACCTCTCCCATTCCATGAGGACCGGTGTCCATTGGACCCACCCGCTCCCGTCAGCTGCTCTCATATGACCCCCCAAGCCTCCCAAAGGCCACACTCAGGAGCACCAGTCCTTCCTGACTCCTACCCTATTTGGCAGCTCACATCCCTCAGTAACCATGCCCACCTTCTAGAAACACCCTCCCTTGGGTGCCATCCGTGACCCAGGCCCCAGCTCCTACCCATCAGCCTCTTGGAGCTTGTCTTCAGGGATGCCCTACATTCCCACATGTCTCTTACCATGGTTCCACCATGAGTATGTACAGAACAATGGGGCCCTAGGTGGGAACCAGGGCACCCACAATGGATAGAAAAGGAGGCCACATCTGTCTATTACAGACTATTTGTGGAGAGACTGAGGTCCAGAGCAAGGCGGTCATCTGCCTGGGGGCATAGACAGAGGGAAGAGGAAGAATGGGGGACAGAGAAGCCCCTGCCTGAGTCCCCTCCACCCTTACAGCTCCCCGCAGTCTAACACCCTGCTTCCACAGAGTGGGGCGCTGCTGAGATTAAAGGGCAGACTCCTATATGTCATGAAGGGGGCTCTCAGAGCTCTTGAGGACAGTGTTGTCCTGTGTGAAGCCTGGGACCCCTCCCTAGCATAGACTCTTCTCCCTCAGCCTCCCTCCCTCTTCCCCCAGCTCCAGAAGGTCCAGTAATGTCCCCTTGGACACTTCAGTTGTTTCAGTAATTAAGAAAGATTGAGCCACAGTCACTTCATGTGAGAGGGTTTATTGGCAGCTGCCAGGCTTCGTGCGCTTCGCCAGGTGCCGAGGTCCTTTAAAGGGGGCAGGCGGGGGCTCCAGCTGTGGAGTCGGGCAAAATGCTGTGGGCGCCCGTTGCTATTGGGCCCCAGAAGACGTTCAGCTCATGTTCCTTGGCAGAGGGAAAATGATTCAATTTTTTGCTCTTCGGTGAAACACATGTTCTCGTCCCGTACTCATTTCCCACTGCTGCACTTAGGTCCGCTCCCCAAGCCCCTGGTGCCTCAACTGCCTCCACTTGACGCCATCCTTCCCTGAAGAGTCAGTATGGCGACTTTATTTTTTGGTTCCAGCTTCCAGATTGCGACAGCATGAATTTTATTTTCTGTGCGAGCTGCATCTGTGAAGGGGACCCAGGGGGCAAGAAGGACAGGAGACAGGCTTCTCACTGGGCATTTATTTTGAATTTCGAACCATGTAAATCTTTTTTATTTCAAAATACTAATTTTTAAGAGTTTCTTTTTAAAAATACCTATCTGGCTAGGTGTGGTGGTGCATACCTATAATCCTAGCACTTGGAAGGCAGAGGAAGACTAACCTCTGAGTTTGAAGCTAGCCTGGTCTGTATGGTGAGTTCCAGGCCAGTCAGGGCTACAGTGAGACCCACGGCAGCGGTAACAAGAACTTCTCGGAAGCCCAGTGTCTTGGCCCTTGTGATGCCAGCACTCAGGTGGCATTAGCGGAAGGTAGTGAATTAAAGACCAGCCTTGGCCACACAGCCAAGACTGCTTCTCAGATTAACTTCCCTCATTCCTCTTGCTTACCCAGCCAGTCTAGTTTGTCTCCTTTGGTCAGAATTCCTTAGTGTCCCCTGAGGTTGCTCTGGGAAACATCCCCGAAGCCTCCCCATGGGTGAGCCAGCTCCTTGGCCTCCTTGGGCATGGGCCGCTGTTACTCAGCCTTTGGGGTGCTCTGTGTCCTGAGCTGGAAGGCTCTTCCGCGCTCATCTGTCTTCTGGCTTCGCCTGGTCCCTTTCCCTCAGCCTGGAACCTTGCCCTGTATGTCAGCATCTCTAGAGTTACAGCTCTCTAGTGGGCCCTGTGACCTCCGGTGTACGGGCCACACCAGTGTCTGTCCTGCCTGGGGTCTGCGCTTACGATGAAGCTTCAGAGTCCAGATCCACCTGTCTCTAGGACACTCTGATTGTTTACTCCAGGGATGGATGGTACACTGTGTGTCTGGATTGCCTGGCTCAGGTCTGTCCTCTGTCACCCCCCTGATGTGGGACAGCTTCTCCTGTTCCTGTTTCTGTTTGAAGATGCACTCTCATGTCAATGTATTGAGGGCTGGGGTGTGGCTCACTTGGTAAACAGCTTGCCCAGCATGCGTCAGTCTCTGAGTCCTGTTACGGGCACTGCAAAACCTGAGCACGGTGGCCCATGCCTGTAATCCCAACATCCCAGGAAGGCAGGAGGATCAGGAGTTTGAGGTCATCCTTGGCTACATCATGAGTTTAGTCAGCTATGAGACCCTGTCTTAACTTTTTTTTTTCTTTTTTTCTGTAAGCCAAGTTCTCAGGGCAGAGTCCATCATGCTGCACATTTATATAAAGGACACATTTGTGAGATGCAAATGTCCCAAGTCAGCTCCTAGTCTCACACACGCAAGCCCCATCCTATTGCAGGATCTCCCCGTTGCCATCCAGTTCACTCCAAGTGCAGGAGCCCACGGGTCTTGCCGGAACTGCCCCTTCCAGAGCATGCCCATTGTGAACTCTGGCCTCCCTGCCTCCAAACTGTGTCCCTGTCTCCACACCCTGCCTGGCCTGTGGCCTCATGAACTTGCTCTCATTAAGCTCATCAGTGTTCTACTAATTGCCAGATCAGAAGGAAAGATTCAGCCTTCATCGGTTTGGATTTTCTGCTACATTTGGTCCTGCTGATCCCATTCTCCTAGCAATGGCTCACTAGCTCGGTTTCCATGGCAACCTGGTCTGCCCGATCTGCTCACGTGCCACGTGGTGCTGACATTTCGTTCTCTCTGATGCTGTTGCAGGTGCCTTGGGCTCCTCAGCCTCTGAAATGGTGGTGTGAAGGTCCTGAAATGCTGCCTGGGAACTGGTTAACTCTTCATTTCCCTGAGGATGGCCAGATTTACAGTGAGCACCTCAACTCTGTCTCCAGTTGGGACACCCTGAGAGCCAAACTGTTAGACCTAAATCCCTGCTGGTTAGTTCTCCCAGGTGTCCACAAGCCTCTCAAAGTCAACTTTGGTCTGTTTCCTTCCCCAATCCCCAGGGAGAGCTCCATAAAACTCAGAGGTTGGGGATGAGCTCGGCGCGAGTGTGCATACATGAAGCTCTGGCTTTAAGCCCCAGCACCGAATAACCTGGGCATGGTAGCACTCACCTGTAATGGCAGCCCTTGGGAGGTTGAAGCAAGACCAGAAGATCAGAAACTCAAGGTCATTCTTGGCTACACAGTAAATTTGAAGCTAGCCTGAGCCACATGAGACCCTGAATAAAACAGCAAAACAACTAATAACTTGGTCCATGGCCCTTGCCTACTCAAAAGTCTTCCCTGGCTTGGCATTAAGCTCTTTAACTGTCAGGGGCTGCTACCCACTGATGTTTTCAGATGCCCTTCCCACCATGGCCCCATCTCATCCAAAACTCCAGGGATACCTACCAGGCCACTTGGTTCCTGTCTGTGTCTTTGTCTCCTCCGTCAGAGAGCCCTTCTGGTCTCTCTCTCCATGTCCCCATTTCTCAAGTAGCGGCTTCTTTAGGAAACCTCTTGCCGACAGCTCACCCCCATTTCTGAGTCCCCAGAATGAGGTGACACTACCCCCCCCGTATTTTTGGCACACTCTAAGTGGTAGATCCTTTCTCCCCAGGACAGTTCTGAGTACAAGCAACATACCTGAAGTCAGAAAGGGCTTTGAGTCAAAGAGGAATTCATTGGCTCAAGCAGAGCAGAGTTCTTTTGAGCTTTTGGGAAACTGAATGGAGAGGCGAGAGATGGAGGAGGATCCCTGGTACTCAGCCATGGCAATACAGAAACCATTTTATCATCATGTGCGTGTATTGAGGTATAACTTACATACAAATAATCCAACACATAAAATGTACTATCAGATGAATTCTGACACCAGTATACACTTAGCACAAGCCAAGAAAATGGCCGTTACCCATCAACCCCTGGGAATTCTGAAGTCCTTTGTGACTCCTTACACTTTTCATCTTACCTATCCCTCTCCCTCCATTCCCCGGGCAATTGCTGATGCCGCCACTACAAACCATCTGTAGTATCTAGAATGTTATGCAAATGGACCCATAGCCCATTTACTATTGTTTGGTCTGGCTTCTTTTCTCAGTGTCATTATTTGAGGTTATCCATATTGTGTGAATAGCTTATTATCCCCATTCATTGATGGCTGGCAGCCCATGGTGATTGCTTATCCATTCTCCTGGGGATGCATGTGTGGTACGTTTCTAGTTTGAGGCTTTTGCAGATAAAATTTCTCTGAATGGTCATGTACCAGTCTTTGTAAGGGCCCCTGCTTTCATGTCTCTGGTTAATTTACAGAAGAATGGCTGGACCACACCATAAATGTGATCCCAAATGGCCAACCTCTTTTCCAAAGTGGTTGTGCGATTTCACACTCCTATCCTGGAAACCATGAGAGTGCCCGTTGCCCCCACATCCCCACCCACACTTGGCATGGCCAATGTTTTTAACTTTGGACATTCAGGCACCATCGGAGTTTTCTTTTCTTTCCTGTGTGTGTTAGTACATGTAGGTGCAGTGTGTGCAGGCCAGAGGAGGCTGTCGGGTACTCTGCTCTCCATGCTATTACCTCTCACCGAACCTGCAGTTAGGTGGGTGGACAGTAAGGCCCAGCAAGCCTCCTGTTTCTGCCCCTACAGTGCTGGGTCTGTAAGAGCACATGGCCATGCCCATAGGTGTTGGGGACCCTCATGTCTGAGCTTGGGGACAGGGCCTCTTCCCGGCTGAGCCATCTTCCTAGCCTGCCTCCTGTGGTTTTAACTTGTTCTCCACGGACGAACGGTGTTTGTTTCCATCTGTTTATCTTCAGGGAGGTCTCTGTTCAGATCTTTCCTTAGTTTTTTTATTGACTTTTTTTTTTTTTTAAGCTTGAGTTTGAGACTTCATACAAGTCTTTCATTAGATATACTATTTGCAAATATTTTCTCCCAGTCTGTGGTTGGCCTTTTTATTCTGTCAGTAGCTCTTTCAAAGAGCATAAATTTTTAATACTTTCTGCACTGTTGAGGATCAAACCCAGGGCCTTGGGCATGCTGGGAAAATGCTCTACCATCGAGCTAACTCACAGCATAAGTTTCTTGATTCTTATGATCTGGTATACCCACTTGTTCTTTTCAACTTATTTCATTTATTTATTTATCGTGTGTGCGCACACATGCATGCACAAAGGCATGCCACTCTGCACAGCGCAGGAGTCACTTCTTTCCTTCTACACGTGGGTCCCAGGGTGGCACGCAGGTCGTCGGGCTTGGCCACTGAGCCATCTCAGCCCTGTTAGTTCGTTCGTGCCCATACTCTTATCTCTGTCCTCTCATGGTGCATTGAAATACTATTTGCCTGCCTCTGGGAGCTAAACATTTCCGTGTGTGTTCTGTTCTTCACGGTTTCTGGTTTTCTCCATTATGTTTGGCTTTTATTTTTGGGCTAAGTTAGTGGGGATTTGGTATGACCAAGAAGAGAGACCTCGCTAACACAGGCATCCATCTGAAAAGCAAAGCCCAAGCCTTCCCTGGCTCCTCCTTGACTTTGGAATAAAATCCCAGGCTCCCTACAAAGGGCCTGCAAGAGTGTTCTGACCCAGCTGGCTACCCCTCTCTTCTCTGGCACCCTTCCAAGCACTGTGCTCTGGATACACCAAACAGATCCTTTTTTTTTAGGCTCAGTGGCACAGCAACCCTTCTTCTGGGCTTTGGGGCAGGCTGGACCAGACAGCCAGGCTGAAGCAAGACTTGGCTGCCCTCTGGTCCAGAGATAATGGTTTTGACTTGGAGACGGCAGCCAGGACCCACTGGGCACCTTCCATTCATAACCTGCTCTCTCACGCCGCCATGGCCCCATGCCTCCCCCTTCACTCCAGTGTCCCAGCACACTTCTATTTTTTTTCTGGATGTGATTTTTTTTTTTTTTTTTGTTTCCACAGTGGGAATTATATCGTGTATACAATTTTCATCCTGGCTTCTCTGTTGTTGTTCACCATTAAAATATATATATATATATCATATATATGTATATATATAAAATTTTTCAGAGCTTTTTGTAAAAAAAAAAAAATTCAATTAGTCCATGAAGAATAGTCCAGAGCTTTTTATAAAAAAATACAATTAGTCTGTAAAGAATTATCCACCTGAGTGGATATAAAACAATCTGTTAGCGTTTCCCGGTGGTTGGTTATTTTGCTTATTTCCATTTTTTATTATAAACAAGGCCACACTTCTCTTTGTACATAAATCTTTTGTCAATCTGAGATTATTTCCCTCAGATGGAGCGCCATGAGTGTAATTACTGGGTCAGAGGCGGTAGTAATTTACATTCCCATCAGCTGAATCGTGTGTTTCCTCACACCCTAGCCAGCATGGGGTATTCTCATTAAAATTTCCCTCTTCACTCAGTGATGGGCAGTGTTATCTTGCTGTTGTTTTAATTTACTTTTTAAAAAATAATTAGATATTGGAAAATAGGTTCAACCTATGAGCCATAAGAAATTAATCTTGTGTTAATGAGTGTTCCTACCCGTTCACATTTATCCAGCAGTGACTTGAATTTTTAAAACTCAATTTGTGTGGGCTCTCTCAACACCAAGGATATTAACCTCTGCATGGAGCCGCAATGTTATTTTCAATTTTCCTACAATTAAATTTAGAAATTTCAAACCTCTCTTTCTTTTCCTTTGCACCGGCTTCCTTTGCTTTTGAGCTCGTGAGGCTCACCCAGAGCTCCGGGTGAACCTTTCTACTTTATTCAAGTGTGTTTTGTTTTTAATTGAAATCTTTAATCCAGCTGAACTTGATGCTAATATACGACAGAAAACAAAGAAGAAAGTGGATTTACTTTTTCAGACGACGTCTGGATCTTTCCAGCATGTCTCTCAAATGTCCTCTCTCTTTGCTGCTGGGGGTAGGGTAGGCCCCTACTCAACTGTGTGGAGCATTCGGCTTTTCTCTCTCTTTGGACTCTGATTTTCATGTTCTTTTCCTCACTCTCCACCCTCTCTGTGAGCTTCTGGGCACACTGCGCTGTAGAGCTGGCACCTCGGTCTTCTGCCCTGCCTGGGCTGGAGGCACTTGGGTGGGCTTTTGTCAGTCCCAGGCACAGAAGGCAGTTGTTAGGAGTGTTGTCTAAAGGATGGCCAGGAAAATGAAAGGCGCAGCTTTTTAGGGCTGGCCCTGGGGCTTGAGAAAGCAAAGGCTCCGGAGTCCCCAAAGCTCTTGGAGACTGGAGTCTCCAAGTGGCAAAGCTTACATGGAGAGAATAGACTGGAAAGAATTCACCATGCCAGAACCTGAGCCTCACGAAGGGGTAAGACCTGGGTAGAAGCAGGGGCGTCGAAGATTCTTTTAGAACCTGATATTGCTTGAGCCTCCACCCTCAGAAGAGGTCCACCTCTTGTCTTCTAAGTTCCAAGGAGAAATAGGGTGGGGGTCCCCCAAGCAGAGTCCTCAAATCTAACCTGAGGCTTGCAGCGAAGACAGAATGGAGCCCCAGCACAACCCGTGGGGACCGTGGACCCCTGAGAGTTGAAGTGAGTGGCCTGGAGTCCTCCGTCACTCACACACAAGTGCTGCACAGCAGTCTAGAGACTCATCCGTTCAGTGGGCTCAGGACTCAGCTGCCTGGAGACTTAGTGACAGTGACCGCCGCACAGGTCCTGGGTACACAGTGGAGCCCCGCGTCTCACTGGGGTCCTTGCCCTTCGTGACAAAGCCACCAGACACACTCTGTCCCTCCCAATCCCTCTCCCTCTGCCACACTTGGCTTGCGTACATGGTGTTGGCATATTCCACTGATTGCAAACTTTCAGGCTAAACATTTTTGACCCCACATTTCAGGCATTTTATTTCAAATCAGAAAAGATTTCTTTGGCAGCTGCCCATCAGCTGTCTCAATCAAACGAGACAGAGATTCCTGCCAAGGAGAGACACAGTTAAGTCACAAGGGGCCACATGTACATTCCCTGGAAGGAAGTGGGACACAGGTTTCTCTATAAAAAGCCACACGTGGACTTCTATCTCGAAGATAGCTCCTTCCCAGGGGCCTCCTCTCTTCGAAGGCCTCATTTAGCTAATGGCCCCTGCTCTGCAGTGACTTGAGTCCCACAGGTGTCTTCCTCTGGGAAAACTGGAATGCAGAAATTGCTCTCTCCTCTACGACCTCCTCCCACACACAGGTGGTCCCTAGGTCACCCGCATTCCTGACTCTTCCTTCAGGCCCTCTGGAACACTGCAAATTGGTCCCAAAGGCCAAGCCCAGGGCCACCAGTCAGCACTAGTGTCCCCTGGCCTCTTTGTTCTTCTGGAAGCACTCTCTCCGCTGCGGTCCTGGGACCTTCCTGGCATATATCTCTTGTTCCCCTTGTTCCTCTCCTCTCCAAATCCATCCCCTGCTGGTCTGTATAGAAAGGCCTGGGCCTCTCTTCTCTATGAACTCCATTCCTGCGTGTGTGTGTGTGTGTGTGTGTGTGTGTGTGTGTGTGTGTGTGTGTGTTCATGCAAGTATGTACATGTGTGTATGTGTGTATGTAGGCCAGAGTTTGACATCAAGTGTCTCCCTCAATCACTTTTTATCTTGTTTTTTGGACACGGGGTCTTTCCTTGAACTCGGCCAGCATGCTCCAGTTTTTGTCTTCCCAGAGTTGGATTTGCCTGGCTTTTTACGTGGGTGCTGGGCACTAAGCTTGGGTCTTCATGCTGGAACGGCAAGCACATTACCAGCCACCTCCCCAGCTCTCTGTCTCCCCTGCCTCCTTCCCCTCCCGTGTGTGTGTGTGTGTGTGTGTGTGTGTGTGTGTGTGTGTGTGTGTGTGTGTGGTTTCTCCATGGACTCCAGGCTGTCCTGAAACTCACAGAAATCCACCTGCCTTTGCCTCCTGAGTGCTAGGATTCAAGGCGTATGCTACCATGCCAGGCATGTATGCTTCGTTTCTTAATGTCACCCTGCCTGCCTCACCACCTTCTCTGGAGCCTTCTGTTTCCACCTGAGTCCTCCTCCCTAGTCCCCAAACCACAAGTCCCCAAGGCCTCTCATACTCAAGATATTCAACAGACAACTCTTTGTCCCCAGCCTACTCATTCCCCAAAGTCTCCCTTCCTACGGAAACACAGCACTGACCAGTGGATGCCAGGGGACTTTCTTTGGTTCTTCCTTGTCCACTCCAAAGTTTTGACCTCCCACAGGTGCCCCACCCTTCAGTCCCTTTCTGCCCCCCAATTGCGTCCAGTCCAGCTGCTGTCATTCCAGCTCTGGGTGACAGACAGGAAGGCAGAGATCTGTTTCTTTCCCACAGTATCTGCATCGGCTCCACTGGAGAGGCTCAAAGATCATGTGTAGAACTGAGTTGAAAACTCTTTCTTGGCTTCACAAGTTGCTTTCCAGCTCCAAGACAATATTGCTCTAACTTTTCTAATTATCTGCACTTAATTATCGAAACTTCTGCACCAAGGCCGCCTTTGCCTCTAACTATCTGTCATCCTCAGGCAGTGTGGTCAAGTTTCTGCTCCATCACACCCCCGAAACCACTCTTGCTGCGGGCTCCGATAACCCCCTAATTACCACCTCCAGTGGGTGTTTTTCCATCCCTGTCTTATTGGAATTCTCTGCAGGGTTTTGATATTGTTGATCACTCCCCTTCTCGGAAGCGCTTGTTCTCTTGGTTGCCATGACAACCCCCCTCTCCTTGTTTTTAAACCATCTCTATGACGACTTTTCCTCCCCACTCTCATTAATCAGAGTTTCTGACTCAACCACCCTTAAAATGTTAGGCTCCTGAAGATTCGATTTTGTGAAGCTGTCAGCTGCCCCAAACTAATGAGCAAACCTGATGTGTTCCTAATCAAAATCGCACTAGGGTTTTGTTTTGTTTTTTAAATGGTACTTAATACATTGATTCTAAAAGCCATATGGTAGAGGAAATGGGCAAAAACAGCCAGGATGATGTTAAGAAAGAAAAACAAGGTTGGGAACACAGGAGGAGGAAAAGGCCTGGATCTGCCCTACTAGGCGACAGATGACAATGTGACTGAGATTAGAGACTGAGGGAAATGGGAGAGGACTGAAGACTTCGGTGTCAATCAGGCCCGGGAACATTTGCTAGACATGAAGAAGGCACTCCTTCCTCAGTTCCTGGCCATCTCCCTCAGGCCGGATTGTTTCCTTCCTCCCTCCCACCCCCACCCACAACCTACCCCGGCAAAACTTCCCTATGTGGCACCCATCCCCTTAAGATGCCCCTTATTTTCTTCTGAATTGTCCTTTGTTTAGGCTTTCTTTCTTTTTGGGTCTAAAGCAGCCCAGGCTGGTCTCAAATTCTCTGACTGAGGATGGCCTTGAACTTCAGCTCCTCCCGTCTCTTCCTTTGAGTGCAGGGATCACAGACGTGTGCCACCGCATTCAACTTGAGTTTTCCTGTTGTGCAAGAAATACATGATCTTGGATGGCAAGTGTGTTCTGAAGTGGTCATTCTATCATTCTTGTACTCTTTTGTGTTTTTAAAATAAGTTGCCATAAACGCACTGACACTTGAACATAGCACAAAGTTTGAAGACTACTCGAAGTCTGGAGAATTTTTAAAAGTCTTGATAACAGTTCCAGCATCCACTGTCAGGTTCTGGGGAGCATCCAAAAAGCAGATCTCTTCTCATACACTTTTTTATGCTGAATGCTTTTATTATATAGCTACATAATCCTGCACCATGGTTTTACACTGATTATATGCTAAACATTTCCCAGTGTTAGTCAACAGTTATTGTAATTATTGAGTTTAATGACTGCTTAATAATCCAGCTAATGAATGGAACATAATTTGGTTAACTGCTCCCCTGAAGCTGGAGCTTTTGAGAGCTTCCTCCCCCCACTTCTGCCTCTCTCCCGCCCTCGATCCCTCTCGGCACAAGGCACATTTTTCTGCACACATCTTTGAGCACAGCTTTCGATCATTTTCTTGGGATGAATTTCAAGCAAATGGAGTTCAGAGTCCCAACATTCCGAATCCTTGCGCATCTGCAGCAAATGGCCTCCTACAGAGGTTTGCCATTTCACAGTGTGGCCAGCTGTGTGAGAGAGGTCCGAGGCCACAGCTGCCAGGGCTCGTGTTTGTAAAATGCTCCTCAGATGGGCCCCAAATGCCATCTCTGCATCTTCATTTACACTGATTTTGTTATGTGTAAGTTCAACATTTGCAAGCGAACTTGCCCTTTGAACTATATCTTTCATAAATGGACTCTTCACGCTTTTTATTATGCCGACATTTTGTTATGAAAATCCTTTCTGCCTCTGTGAATGTTTTATTTATGAGAGTTTTTGACACACATTCCCTCCAGTCAATTATATTTGTATTTCCCAGTGTAGTTCTCTCTGACTGCGACAGTTAGAGCGGCCTCCCGCACCGCTCTTAGGCATATGAACCGTTTCCACTTTGGGTGGTTTTTAATGTGCTTCTTGTTTTTGCATTTAAACCGCCTGACATTGATTTAGGTACCTGGTATAAAGGGAAATAAAAAGTGTAGGTATTTTGTTTCCCAAGTAGAGAAAATAATTGCATGGCTTCGCTTAGTGACGCATCTTTCCATTGCTCATTAGTTTGTGGAATGTCTGCACCATACATCACAGAGTTAGACACTTTCGGATCGGCTCTGGACTTCCTAGTCTGTTCTATGGAGATGGCTTTCTCTTTCTTTTTTTGAAAAAAAAAATATCTCTTTTACTTTATGTCATAGTATCTGTTTGCATTTAAAACTCTGAATTCTCCATTTCTTATCCGGTCAGTTGCTGCTGAGTCCTGCTTCACATCTAATTTCCGACTTGGTGTCTCACCGTATATTTTTCCCAGTGTCACTTTTTCATACAAAGACATAATTTTCTAGCTCCCTCTTGGAAGGACAGATCATGTCTCGTTGTATTCCACAGAGCTAGGCCAGTGGTGGGCCCAGCACTGAAGTCACAGTCGGGGCCAGGAGACACAGATGTGAGTCTGTCCCTGGCAGCTGGGTGCAGTGGTGGGCCACCCCACAACACATCACCTGCTGATCTGGAAACTGGGGTTGTGAGGTCCATGGGAGGCAAAGGATTTCAGACAGTCTTGTTCTTCACGTAGCCCGTCCATGCGGCTGCAGGAAGATGAGAGTAGGCATCTTCCTGATGAGAAGGTCTCTGCAGAAGTAATTCCCAGCCTGTGAGGGAGAACCCGTTCCTTCAGAGGGGGAGGGGTCTGCCAACGATGAGGTGGCGAGGGCCCACGGGACCTGGAGCCACACTGGGGAAGAAAGATGGGCAAGTGGCTATGGGGTGTGGGGGGGCTCTCTTCGGGGACACTGAGGCTGAACCAAACTGGTTGAGAAGTAGGTGTCTGGGAGCACATTTGAGGAATCCACAGAGACATTGCCAAGCTGGGAGGAACTGAAAGATTTCTCAGGGCAGGAGGAGTGGGTGCTGGGGTTCCCAGAAGGGGCAGATGTGCATATTGGGGAACCCGGAAGGCGGAGGGGGGGATGGGACTTTGTCCTAGGTGCAAGTGAGAGGTCACTGGAGGATGGACAGATCCCATGTGCCTCCTTAGGCTTGTGCTCCCGAGTGCTGGAGCAGGAGGAGGAAAGTGTGAGGCTACTGTGTCAGGATCGGAGGTTGTGGGAAGGGACATCCCAGGATGGCTCTAGAGACCGGATTGCCAGGACTGGCTGGGACTGAGGAAGGAACCGTCAGCGGGCCTCTGACGACCATAGGACTAGCCCGCATCCCTTCCACCCAGCTGCCACCTCTCTGCCCTGTCTCCCTGTCACACAGTTGTCACAGCATCTCTGTGACAAAAAGAATCTATCTGAATCTCCATTTCAGACACTGGAGTTGAGACAGACAATGATTACTCTGCCCCTACCTCGACAGCTGTCTGTTGCTAGGCGCCCAGAGCTACGAAGAGCGATAAGATACGACCCCGGCCACCAGGCAAGAAGAAGCCACAGCTAATTAAGGCTGCAGTTAGGACCCACAGGGCAGATGAAGGCTCCCTGAGAACATGGAGATCAGGTTCCCTGCACAAAGGAACATGAGTGCAGTTTGCTCTTTCTACCAACACAACTAATCCCCTCACCTCAACACTTAATCCCACTGCTCTGGGGCCCTCTGTGTCTGCCCCGACTCTGCAGGAGGGCTGGCCCAGCCTTCCCCTGTCCTGGTGTGGCCGGGGAGCAGGGGTGCCTTCCTGGTGCTGGAGCCCCTGCAGCCCCCTTCTCCCTCCTCACAGCCACATTAGAGGTCGACTGTCCCCCACCTGGGGGACTTCTGCCCTGTCCTCAGAGCTGTGCAGCAAAGGTCTCCAAAGCCATGTCATATTCTCCTCTCAGGGCTGGGCATATGGCCCATCAGTGGCCACTCATCCTTCTAGAAATTCTTCCCTGGCTTCTGGGACCCTACCTTTCCCTTCCTCTCAGGCTTCCCTTCCATGTCCTGTATATCTGCCAACACCATGTACTCCAGCTTTCTACTGCTGGGTATCATTTCCTTCAGCCCCGTGGGGCACTAAAGCTTTGCTCACTTCCAAGAGGTGGCTTCCCCCAAACAGGGCTGAGTGCTGGACCACCACCTGTCCATTTCCAGATCTAAACTCTCCCCTGAGCACTAGAATTTGATAGCAATTCCCTTAGACATTTCAATATGGCTACGTAGGCATCCCAACACCACCCAGACATCTCAACACTATCATCCAGTTATCCCAGCATTACCACCTATATATCCCAACTCCACTCAGATATCCCAATACCACATAAACATCCCAACATCTCCCAGACATCCAACACCACCTCCCAGACCCTCCAATAACCAAACATCCTAACACCTCCCAGACATCCAACACCACCACTATCTTGATATGCAACATTTTCCAGACATTTCAACACCACAAAGACATCTGTATATCTCTCAGACATCACAATATCACCATCTAGATATTCCTATATCTACTACCCAGACATCTGGACATTACCACCCCAACATCCAAAACATACCAGCACCATCCAGATTTCACAACACTACCTACACATCCCAAACATCACCCAGACAGCCCAACACTCCCTACACATACCAGCATCCCTCCAGCTAAACTCCATTCATTTTTTAAAATGTATTTGTGTTTGTTGATGTAACCAACCGTCTTATTAAATAAGAAACACAGAAACAATGTAAAAGAGAAAGCCAAGAGGTCAGAGCTCAGAGCTAAAATCTCACCCTTCCGCCTGCGGTGTCCCAGCTTCCCGAAAGAGGGCTACTTCCTGTCTGTACGTCTTTTTTATAGTATTATTGTTCTGCCTTCTCATTGGTTGTAAACCCAAACACGTGACTGCCTCGTCACTGAATGTACAGCCCCCTAGGTCTTAAAGGCATATGTCTCCAATGCTGGCTGTATCCCTGAACACAGAGAGATCTATGGGATTAAAGGCGTGTGCCACCACCGCCACACTCTGTCTATGGCTCTAATAGCTCTGACCCCTGGGCAACTTTATTTATTAACATACAATCAAAATAATAATTCAGTACAATTAGAATACCACCACATTTCCCCTTTTCTATTTTAATAAAAAGAAAAAAAAGCAAAAGGTTATAACTAACAAAAGAAAAACTATATACAAAAGTACAATAACTATATACAATATATACAAGTAATAAATACCTAAACAGGTATTTGACAAATCAGAGAAATAATTCCATTATCTATCCTATTTTGGTAAATCCAAGATGTATCTAATGCACTTTCTATCCTAATTAATTTTCAACTATAACTAACTAGTCTTCAACCATAACTAACTAATCTTCAACTCCCTCAGAGACCCAAGAAGGGAATAATATTAGCTAACAAAAATAAAAACAGGAAGTGCATGCAAGCAACTTCCAAAAAATTTGTGAGTTGACAGAAACAGCCAGCTGCCTGGGCAGTCACCTGAGGTTTCTCCGCAGTGTTGGGGCATCATCTTCAGCCTATAGGCTTAGTGTATCTGACAGACTCATTTGTGATGTAGGATGTACACAAGGTCAACAGTTCAACCTCACATTGGGTGAGAGCAGTCCACGTACCAGAAACACCTGAATTCCACTAGTGTCCTGTCATGATTCAGGTTTTTAAATTCTGGAAATTGTTGACAGTTTTTGAATTCAGCTGTCCATTCTTCTTGGCTGTGTATATATGGCTTCATCTCAGCATCCCCTTCTTCTCCACATCCCTCTATTAAATGCCAGTCTACTATTGAGAGGCGTGAGCTTTCAGTTGCTGTTCCATTGCACAACAGAAGCCATCGGCCCTCTGCCTGTTAAGCTGCCTTCGAAGAAAAGGGCACCGTACCTTTTCCGGATGCGAAGGCCACTTCAGGGATGGGGCCATATTGTCCTGGCCTCAGAAGATGCCTTTTGATAAAGCCATAACCACACTTGTTTTGGCAAGAATCAGTAGTCCCTTGTTTCGTGTTCTGTCTGTCCATTTTGTCCTGTTGATTCGAGGATACTTTGTTGTCCAGTGGCTAACTTTTGTCACAATGAAAGTTGACTCCATATGCAGTTTCTTCAATGCCCATATTTTCTCTGAAGTAGATTGGTACTGCCAGGAGCCGACATGTCTCAAAAAGGAAAAATTTTCTAAGTTATTAAAACATTTTAAATGCCATATTCTGTAGATCTCTGAAGGGTTTGAAGATGACCTGTCTAAAACATCTCTGCTCAATTTTTAAAACATATCTAATATGACTACAAGTTCTATTGTAATGTCTAACTACTAACTTTCATTTCTTTATATCCTAATAGTTGGTAATAATAACATTCAAGGATCAGAAATTTGCATTACATTGTTAAATGAATGGTATAAATACAATTAGAAATATACATATAGCATTTTCTAACAATATCAGTTTCAAATTTGTATACAATATAAAACAATCCAATCCAATGTAAAGTATTTAAAACTAGTAATTGTCTTTTTCTTTTCTTCCTTTCTTTTCCTTCCTTTTTTTTTTGTTTAAATAAGAACCTTAAATCTAATCTCCTTTGCTTAGCCTTTTTCCTAACCCTTGACAACAACTTGTAACCAACCCCCTAAATACTGAAAATTATCCCAGACCCAAAACCCATTAAAAAGACCAAGAAACCACCCGCCCCACACCATCTCTTTGGGAATGTGGGTGTCGTATTCTTAAAATTGCTTCCTGCTGGGTATGGGCGAAGTTTTCTTTATCCTGAAAGAAAAATTTTAGGTTAATTGTCAAATTCTAGGAAAGGTAACTATATCCTTCATTATCCAGTCTGTGTATAATGCCAAAGTTCAAGGTTTATCTCAAGTCCTTATTCAAGTAGTCTTTGAGACTGGATCATCTCAGCTAGTCATCTCAAAATTGCTCTGAGCACCTTGTAGTTCAAAGCTGATCTGTGGATGATGTTTGTCAGCTTAATGATATTATTATTGTCCACGTGGAATTGTTGTTGTTGTGGGGCCCCATCTTCTTTCTGGAGACTTCAGTTGATGTTAGGCCTGGCCGTGATTTCCTGCAGAAAACTGATAAGAGACTCGAACACAAAAACATATATATGCAGCTAGCCTTTTTTCTAGAATTAGTTAGTACTCTATATGACCATTCATATCTTAACAAAGTTTAAAATGTATATATATATATTAATCTTGTAAATTTTGATATAAAATTTATACTTTAAGAAAAGTTTAAAGAATCAGAATAGAATCAAAGAGTTGAGATTAGTAATAGAATAGTCCCTTAATTAATTTTGCTTTTGTCCTGTACCATAGCAGAAGATGGCTCTTTTATTCTGGCATAATACAGGGAGTTTGCATTTTCCTTTTAACAACATGCTTGATTTTAAAGAAGGAGAGAGCCATTCTCCAACTCCAAAGTCAGCTTTAAATTTTAATTGAACTGGGACTATTAGAACACCAATAGTGTTAAATCTTTAGAGAAAAGCAGAAACTAACATTTAGGAAGACATAAAATTTTTTAGATAATATATACCCATACACCGTTTCACTCTGTTTCTTGGGATAGATGATTTGTCCCTTTTCTTCAGTTGTCTCATTTGTCCAGTGTTCTTCAGATTCCTTAACCTTCATTCTCCTAAAAGACAAAAACAAAAACCTTTCCCCAAGACTAATTTTGGGGATGTTTCCTTTTGATAAGTTATTATCTGATTAAATGAAAAGGCATGTGTTATTGATACAAGTTAGTTTAAATTGGATGTTCATGCTGGTTGATGAACTATCACCTCCTCTAATTAAGAGGTCTCTCTTGTTCAAATCGAACCTTTATCAATTTTGATGGTACCCACAGCTTATCTTCTCCTGTAGAAACAAAAGCAAAACCTCGTCCCCAATGTAATACATACCCTGGTTTCCATTCTGAGGTCAGCACATCCTTAAAGTATATAGGCTGATTTAATTCTGTAGTTTTTTCTATTATCCAATGTCTCTCTGCAGCTGTTGTTCCTTTCTCATTGGCATTCAGAAAATTCAAAGTTAGAAGAGCACTATGCGATCTATTTCTGGGGGTTTTTCTTACCCATTTCTCTTTATTTAACATATCCTTTAGAGTTCTGTTTGATCTTTCTATAACTGCTTGACCTGTAGGATTATGTGGTATGCCTGTAATATGCTTTATATTGTAATAAGCAAAAAACTGTTTCATTTTAACAGAGACATATGATGGAGCATTGTCAGTTTTGATTTGTGCAGGTATACCCATGATGGCCATAACTTCTAGCAAATGAGTGATTACAGAATCAGCTTTTGCAGAACTCAAAGCCCATTGAAATCCTGAATAAGTATCGATGGTGTGGTGTACATATTTCAATTTTCCAAATTCTGCAAAGTAAAACACGTCCATCTGCCAGATTTCATTTCTCTGAGTACCCTTTGGGTTACATCCTGCTGGTAATGGCGTTTGGTTGTAAAAGGAACAAGTAGGACATTTCTTTACTATTTCTTTGGCTTGTTGCCAGGTTATGGAAAAATCCTTTTTTAAGCCTTTACTATTGACATGATGTTTTTTATGAAATTCTGAGGCCTCCAGCACATTTCCTATCAATAATTTATCAATCTCATCATTGCCTTGTGCTAGAGGGCCTGGCAGACCAGTATGGGATCGAATGTGAGTTATATATAAAGGATGATTCCTTTTCCTGATTGTATCTTGTAATTGAATAAATAGTGAAGTTAATTCTGAAGCATCAGGGATAAATTCTGCAGTCTCAATATGTAACACCACTCTTTCAGCATACTGAGAGTCAGTTACTATGTTGAGAGGTTCTGAAAAATCCATTAATACCAACAGAATAGCATACAATTCTGATTTTTGAACTGAATTATACGGACTTTGAACCACTTTACTTAAATTTTCTGATTTGTAACCTGCCTTTCCTTCTTTGTTGGCATCTGTATAAAATGTACGAACTCCAGATATGGGTTTTTGCCGTACAATTCGAGGCAAGATCCATTCAGCTCTCTTTATAAGATCAATTCTATTGCTTTTGGGATATTTGCTGTTAATTTCTCCCAAAAAATTACTGCAAGCTCTTTGCCAAGGTTCACTTTCTGTCCATAATTTTTCAATGTCCTCCTTAGTTAATGGTACGACAATTTCTGCTGGGTCTATGCCTGCTAATTGACGAAGTCTCAATTTTCCTTTGTAAATCAAGTCAGAGATTTTTTCCACATAAGTTTTTAATTTTTTATTTGGTTTATTTGGTAAAAATATCCATTCCAATATAATATCTTCCCTCTGCATTAATATTCCAGTAGGAGAACGCCTAGAAGGTAAAATAACCAAAATGCAATCCAGCTTTGGATCAATACGATCCACGTGTCCTTCATGCACTTTCTTTTCTACCAAGGCCAATTCTTTCTCAGCTTCAGGTGATAACTCTCTTGGACTATTTAAGTCCTTGTCACCTTCTAAGGTTTTGAACAAATTAGTCAGTTCATCATTTTTTACCCCAACAATAGTTCGTAGATGAGAAATATCTCCAAATAATCTTTGAAAGTCATTAAGAGTCTGTAGTCTATCTCTCCGAATTTGCACCTTTTGGGGTCTAATTTTTTGTAGCTCTATTTTATATCCTAAATAATTAATAGAATCTCCTCTTTGTATCTTTTCAGGAGCAATTTGTAATCCCCAGCAAGGCAAAATTTTCTTTACTTCTTCAAACATTATTTCTAAAGTATCTGCATTTGAGTCAGCTAGTAAAATATCGTCCATATAATGATAAATTATAGATTTAGGAAATTTTTTACGTGCTGTGGGATGATTTGTATGTCCTGTGGGAGCCCTTCTTGGGTTCCTTGTGGCATTACCCAGCAGGTCCGTATAGAGGATGATTAGGACCATGGGCCTGAGTGCAGGTGTTTGAGATGGTCTGCACCTGGCTGTGCTGGGGGATGGTCTGTATGTCAAGTTGTTCTGATTGGTCAATAAATAAAACCTGATCGGCCATGGCTAGGCAGGAAAGATAGGCGGGACTAACAGAGAGGAGAAATAAAAGGACAGAAGGGCAAGAAGGAGACGCTGCAGCCGCCGCCATGACCAGAGACACTGCAGCCACTGCCATGACCAGCAGCATGTGAAGACGCCGATAAGCCACCAGCCACGGGGCGAGGTATAGAGTAGTAATAAGCTCATAAGAAGTAAAGATACTAGTTGTGTATAAGAAGTAGAATGGGTTACTTAAAGATATAAGAAAAGTTAGCAAGAATGGGTTACTTAAAGATATAAGAAAAGTTAGCAAGAAGCCTGCCACGGCCATACAGTTTGTAAGCTATATAAGTCTCTGTGTTTACTTGGTTGGGTCTGAGCGGCTGTGGGACTGGCGGGTGACAGAGATTTGTCCTGACTGTGGGAAAGGCAGAAAAACTCAAGCTACATTTACGTATCACTTCCAATGGCTGTTGTACAAAGTATTGGCACAGAGTTGGGCTATTCAACATTCCCTGTGGGAGGACCCTCCATTGAAATCTTTTAACTGGTTGAGAATTATTATAAGTAGGCACTGTAAAAGCAAATCTTTCTTTGTCTTTTTCTTGTAAGGGTATTGAAAAGAAACAGTCTTTTAAATCAATAACTATGAGAGGCCATCCTTTTGGTAACAGAGTAGGCAAAGGCATCCCAGATTGTAGAGAGCCCATTGGCTGAATTACTTTGTTAATTGCTCTAAGGTCTGTTACCATTCTCCATTTACCAGATTTCTTTTTAATAACAAATACAGGAGAATTCCAAGGCTGGTTGGTTCTTCAATATGCTGAGCATTTAACTGTTCTTCTACCAGCTCTTCTAAAGCCTGGAGTTTCTCTGTTGTTAAAGGCCATTGTTGGACCCATACAGGCTTGTCTGTTAACCATTTTAAAGGTAGAGCTGTTGGTGTCTTTGGAAGATCATCAGTTATTGTGCCCTGTTCTTGTATAATATGGATGGCTGGTGACCACTCATTAGAACAATATCTTCTAATATTTCTCTCAGTAACATGTGTTAGTTTATGATTTGTTTCTGAGATTGGAGGGATGTTAATCTGAGTATTCCATTGTTGCAACAAGTCTCGACCCCACAGGTTCATAGTTATGTTAGCCACATATGGTTTTAATTTTCCTCTCTGTCCTTCTGGACCTATACATTCGAGCCATCTTGCACTCTGTTTCACCTGAGATAATGTCCCAATTCCTAACAGTTGAATGTTTACCTCCTGAAGAGGCCAAGTTGGATGCCAAAATTCTGGTGCAATTATGGTAACGTCCGCACCTGTGTCTACCAGACCAGACAACAAAACACCATTTATTTTTATCGTTAATTTTGGTCTTTGTTCATTAATAGCAGTTTGCCAAAAAATTTTCTTTATGTTTTCTCCTGAATTTGCTATTCTCTCTGTTTCATCATCCTGACCAGCATGATTTATTCCAATAGGCATTTGGTTATTTAATCGCTCAGAGCAGGGATTTCCTCTATGGCTGCAGGAAAGGTTTGAACTGGATTTGCAACCAGGGCCTGCGTGAGGCCCCTCTGGGAGTTTCCCGAAGACTGAGGCAAAGGATTACCCTGTCTGTCCTTTGTTGATCTACATTCGTTGGTCCAGTGTTTTCCCTTACCACACCTTCTGCATACTCCAGAAGGAAGGGGCATTCTGTTGCCATTGTTCCTTGAAGAAACATTTTTTTTAGGAATGACCTGTCTACAGTCCCTTTTCAAATGTCCTTGCTTTCCACATCCAAAACATCTAACACTCCTCAAACCTTTTGAAATTACTTCTCCTACCCACGTATCATCATGCTCATCAGCCTCAACATTAATTGTTTCTCTAATCCAATCTTCCATAGGTGCAGATCTTGCCCTAATGGCCTGATTATTCTTTTGCATGCTGCATTCGCATTCTCAAAGGCCAAAGATTCAATTATTGCCTTACCAGCTTCTGAATCCGAGACCATTCTCTTTACTGCTGAAGCCAGTCTTTGTAAAAAATCTGTAAAAGACTCTTTTGGGCCTTGCATAACCTTTGTAAATGACTCAGATTTTTTTCCTGGTTCCTCAACTCTGTCCCATGCATTCAAGGCTGCCGTTCGACATAAAATTAGGGTTTGGACATCATATAAACATTGTGTTTGTACTGAAGCATATTGGCCTTCTCCAATAAGCTGATCCTGGCAAACTTGTATTCCTTTATCCCTCCATTGTTTTTCTATGTTTTTAGCCTCCTCCTTAAACTAGGTCAGAAATTGAAGTCTCTGGCTGGGTTCCAGAACACCTTGTGCAAGGTCCCGCCAGTCCTGTGGTACTATCCTATTATATGTTGACCAAGAGTTTAACATTTGCTTTACATATGGGGAATGCATGCCATAAGATACTATTGCCTCTTTAAACCTTTTTAAATCCAACATTTCAATTGGAGCCCAAATATTTTGTGTAGCCATTTGATCAGGCATCTGCTGTACGGTTACAGGATAAATTAAGGATGACTGTGTGAAAACAGGTTTTCTTTCTGCAACCTTATGATCCTGACTTGAAACAACTTCACTGTTAATTTCTTCTGTCTGAATTTTTACAGGTTTAACAAGTTCTTCTAAAGCTGTTATCCTGGCACTTAAATTGACTATCTTTTTAAATATTAAAATGAGGATTAGCATAGTAATAAGGTGCATAATTCCACCAATACTAATATTATATAGTTGTTCCATTGTCAGACTGCCTAAAATTTCGAACAAAAACCAATTTTCTTCCAATGTACACATAAAACCCATTTTTTTTTAATGTGGAAAAAAATTCTCTTTTAGATAGTTTCCTTTAAAATATCTGATATGTTATGACTTACCAAATCTGCCTAGAACAGTAGAAATCCGAGGGGATTTTCAAAACAGCCACCTAGTGTCCCAGGTGTAAATCCAAAGAGAGAGAGATAGAGATAGAGAGAGAGAGAGAGCGTGCACAAGAAAGCTTAGCCGGCTAAAGTTTAAATGCAGCCACGTGTTCCCTCTTGTGCCGAGTCAAGGCTTGTGTCTGACTTCCTTAAGCTCTGACCATGTGCGTTGGCTTTACAGGCAGGGCCCTGTTCGGCAGGGCAGGTCTGAGTTGTTTGTAGCACCGGCTTTAAGCAAGCAGGATTTAAACAAGCAGCTCACTGATAGTCCAGCCTGAGGTCAAGCAGACCTAGACCCAGGCTAAGAAGTCGATTGCCGCCTGCCGCCCCCTGCCCTGCCGGCCGCCACAGGCCGCCGCCGGCCGCCTGCCGCCCTTGCGGGGAAAGCAGACCTGCCGCCAAGCCAAGTGGTTTTTAATGGATTCTTGTCACATTGGGCGCCAGATGTTGATGTAACCAACCGTCTTATTAAATAAGAAACACAGAAACAATGTAAAAGAGAAAGCCGAGAGGTCAGAGCTCAGAGCTAAAATCTCACCCTTCCACCTGCGGTGTCCCAGCTTCCCGAAAGAGGGCTACTTCCTGTCTGCACGTCTTTTTTTATAGTATTATTGTTCTGCCTTCTCATTGGTTGTAAACCCAAACACGTGACTGCCTCGTCACTGTCTGTATGTACAGCCCCCTAGGTCTTAAAGGCATATGTCTCCAATGCTGGCTGTATCCCTGAACACAGAGAGATCTATGGGATTAAAGGCGTGTGCCACCACCGCCACACTCTGTCTATGGCTCTAATAGCTCTGACCCCTGGGCAACTTTATTTATTAACATACAATCAAAATCACATTTCAGTACAATTAGAATACCACCACATGTGTGTGTATGACCAATGAATTTTTATGTGCACCACATGTATGCTGGGTGTCCACAGAAGCCAGAGGGACTCAGATCTCCTGGAGCTGGAATTACAGACAGTTGCCAGCCATCACAGATGTGGGTGCTGGGAACCCAACTCTGCTCCTCTGCAAAAGTAGCAAGTGCTTTTAACTGCTGAGGCATCATCCCTTTAGTCCTGTGCTTTTCCCAGCGGCTTGTCTCTCCATTCAGATTTCTAACCTGTCCTTGCCCAGTCTGATCTTGTCTGGTATTCTGCCTTGAGGGACAGTTCCAGCACTCTGGTGGGAGGTACTAAGTCTCTTCTTGGCTCTCCTGCTGCGCGACTGTGTGAGGACAGATGGCCATACTGACCCCTCTCCATCACCAATAGCTCCATCGAAGCTGTCACCACCCTCTGGCCCTCTGCAACTGCCTGCTCATTGGTCTGCTCAGATTGCTTCTTTCTCCACTCTGACCCAACCTCTCCTGGAGCAGCCAATGTTCTTTCCAAAAGGCGCACATTTTAATACCCGCCTCTCACTTTATGCCCTTCAGCAGCCTTCAGGGGAAGAGCAAATGGGCTTCTCCAGCCTTCAAGCACCATGTCTATGCCAGCATGGCTCCTACCTAGGCTATTCCTCCTTGGATCTGGGAAATGGGGGCCATGCTCTATGTCCTTCACGGAGCAGTGAGCCTCGTTCTCCTCGGTGGTGAATCATGATTGATAATGCCCACCTCTTTTGATAGTGACTGGTTTATGAGTAACAGGTGACACAAATCTCCTTAGTGAAAAGTAACTCTATGTGGGGCTGGAGAGGTGGCTCAGTGGTTAGGAAGACTTGCTGTTCACCTAGAGGATCTGGGTTCAGTTCCCAGCACCATATCTGGTAGCTCACAATTGCCTTTCTGTGCCTGCACATGTGTGCATGAGCACACGCACGCACGCACGCACGCACGCACGCACGCACGCACACATGCGCATGTGCAAATAAGTATTTTTAAATGAAATTTAGAAAGTAACTCTGGGGGCCAGAGAGATGGTTCAGCAGTTAAGAACAACACTGGTTTCTTTTCCAGAGGACCCAGGTTCAATTCCCAGCCCCCACATAGCAGCTCACAACTGTCTCCAACTCCAGTTCCAGGGGATCTGACACCTTCACACAGACATACATGCAGGCAAAACCCCAAAGCACATGAAATAAAAATAAAAATAAAATAAATAAAAAAGCAACTGTGTGTTTGTATGTATGTGTCTGTCTGTCTTCTGTGAAACGTCTCTTACTCCCTTAGAAGAGTCATAAGGAAGTGGATGTAATGCCTGGAGTGACTGCAGTCATGCTGTGACCTTGGGGTCAGGGATCCATAGCTTGAGGTTTAGTGAAATAAAAGACCAAGAGTACCCAGGTCCTTGATAACATTAAAGCTGCCCCCAGAGGTTCTCATTGTGTGATAATCAATCTATTATTATTTCAACGTTTCTGAGTCAGGTTGTCTTCACCTGTCCCCCACTTGGCTTGGCGGCCCCACCCAGGCAGTGAGCAGGTGATATTGCACTGTACACCCTCCCTCTGTACTGGTCACAGAGCTTAGACCACAGGCCCCTGACTCAGTCCCCCAAGGTCCTGTAGGAGGGACAGTCACTGTACTGCAATGGCTTCACCTGAAACTCACTAACAGAAGGAATCATCCAAGAGCAGGATGGGGCCCAGGGTTCCAGAGACGACAACGTGCCCGGCGGCGTGACTGACAGGTGGAAGATAATCACACTTTGAAGTCTGAAAAGGTCAGAGGAGGGTGTGGTCTTTTAGAATATGGAGAGAAAGGTAGGGACTTCAAGAAAGCCACCTCACCACGACCATAAGCCAGGCGGTGCAGTCTTCTCACAACCACGGGAAGCAAGTCAGGGATCCTGCTCTACTGTCCCTGACATCTCCTGCTGTGTCCTCCCCGGGATACAACGGAAGCCAGAGGGCAAGGGGGAGCCTGATGGCCTCAGTGTCAGCTATCTAGGGCCCCGCAAGGCTGCAGAAGGGCACAGTGCGGCTTCGGTTAGTGATTATCCCAAACAGGCACAATGGCTGGCTGCCTGCTCACTTCAGCACACCTGTTTCCTTTTAAAAAGAAAATTTCAGCCACAGGGCAGATTGGGAGTGAATGAGTCTCAATACCCCTAATCAGGGCCAGAAAGGGCACCACAAGCGCCCCGCTGTGTTCCCTTCCTCCCATCAGCCATCACCCCTCTGCAATCAGACCCTCTCACTTCATTTCAGCCTGGTTCAGAGGATGGATGCCTGATGACTTCCAGATCTTACTTCTTGTCATCCTCTCCCTCTCTGCTGGTGCCTCTTTCAATTCTAGGGGCACTCCTGTTTTTAGAAACCCTTGATCACCCCTATTTTTCTCACTACCACCTGACTGTTCTACCCATTTACTCCATTGCCTCTGATAAGCCAGCTTTTAGCCCTTCACCCCTCAAAACAGTTCCTGCCACAATAGCCCCTTGATTGCTGAATTCAAAGGACTTTGTTTGCTTCTTACTTTTCTGAGATCCAGGCATATAGCTGTGTTGATTACTTTCTCCTTGAAACCCTTCACTACCTTGGTTGCCATGGCAACCCCCTCTCCTAGTTGTTCCTCACATCACTCAGGCCCTTCCTCTCATTCTTCTTTGTCTCCTGTCCACACCTCCATCAGCTCCTGAAGTGTCTCTAACTCTTGATTTCCCCCATTAGGTGCTTTTCCACCCTCTCCCTGGTGAGCCCACTCATTCATTCCCCAGTTTCTCTCCTTTCAACCTCCATCCTTGGGTTGGTCCTTTCTAGAACCCAGGAGGGACACTATGCCTGCTGGCCACCTAGCCGTGCCCCTGTCCCAGCTCTGCCTGACACTGAGCGCACTAGTGCCTTCCTCAGTTGTGACTCATGTTCTGGACCCCAGCTCCCGCACTCTTCACTGTCCACCCACGGGACATTGAGAGGAGAATCACTCTCGGCCCCGCCCTTTTAACACAACAGTCAACAACTGGGGTACATTGCTGACTTTATTCTCTGAATTGGTCCTCTTAGCTAGAGACTGTCATCTTCAAATGTGGTGTTCCCATCTGCCACCACAGTGATCTTCCAAAATCACAGACCCGTCACTATGGAGTGAAACCCTTCACGGGCCCACTGACTGCAGGATAGTGACCAGATGTCTTCACATGGTGCCATGAGGCCCTGAAGTACCTGGGCTCTGCCCTTTTAGTCCCACACATTTCACTTTCTCTTCCTCCCACTTTCCAGAACCATGGTAGTCTCCCAAGTTCTCTTGTTCCTCTGCCTACAGTGTCCTTCCAGTCCCTTTACCTTATACCTATCTGCAATGCTCTAACCTCTTCTGGAATGTTCTGTGCCATACAAACGTTCTACTGTTGCAGTTCCCATATTGTATTGTAATGGTCTACTTGGGTGCTGTGTAGTGTAGTGCTATTTTATATATTACTTGGTCAGCCTGCTCCTTGTCTTTTTTTTTTTTTTTTGGTTCTGTTTTTGTATGTACCAAGCTACCCCAAACTTCCACAGCATGGAAGTGTAACTTCTGTCTAAAGGCTCTGGGGCTTCCACAGCTGAGCAGAGAGCCAGTGGCAACGACACAGCCCCAGGGCTGCGGTCCTCTTAAGGCTTGAGAGCGCTTAGTGTTCCAGAGGCTCAGCAGGACCAGGCACATCTGCGCTCCCTCTGCATGGCTGCACCGTGGTCTGATGTCTCACAGCACACAGCTCCCCTGCACCAGGTGGGCTCCAAAATCAAGTTGCTTCTTCTGGCCCTGTGTCACCAACCCCAGAACATTCTTTCTGCCACACTGTGTTGGCTAAAAAGGCCACTAAGACCAGCCTAATTCAGCAAGGAGAGTAATTTTCTCGATGGTGGATGTATGCACATATAAGGTGGGCAGGGGAGACAGTGGTCACCTCTACAGACTGGACAGTGAGGTCTGACACTCGCTCCTGACTTGAGCAGACCTTGGGAGAGGACATGGGTGTCACAGGAATGCCCAAGTCTTTTGAAACCCACAGCAGGGAAGGCATCTGGTTAGTGGATGGGCGTTAGGAGGAAATCAAAGGCACCGGAGCCATGGAGATGCTCAGTCAGCAAGGTGCATTCTGTAGACTTGAGGGCCTGAGCTGGATCCCCAGCGCCCACCTCAAAGGTTGGGCAAGGTAGCACTGGTTTGTAATTCCAGTGCCAGGGAGGTGGAGACAGGTAGATCCTGCTGGCTCACTAGCCAGTTGGCCTCATCTAATTGGTGAGCTCTGGGTCTCAATGAGACTCTATCAAAAACCAAGGTGGGTGGCTTCTGACGAATGTTACCTCAGGTTAACCCAATTAATTTTAAAAGGGAAGCACACAGGCAACCTCTTTCTGCCTAAATGGAAATGTTTGAACCAGTGGGACAGGAATCCTACAGAGACATGAGGAACTTACGTAGCTCTTCTCAGGGCAGGACCAACAGATGATGACCAAAGGCTCCTAGCATGGACTGGTGAGACCAAGGGCCCTGACAGAAGATGGTGAGGGGCTGGATGTTCTCCCAGCAAGTAAGCAATCAGAAGGGTAGTGGGTGAGGGCTGCCTATGGTCAGGATGAGGATTTAGCAGGGATGCCTCAGGTCAGGGGAACAGTAGTCACTCACTGGTGGAGGTAACCTTGCCAGGTGTGTATGCTCACGGATGAGCCGATGGGCCGTGGGGACAAAGGCAGGTGTGGTGGGAAGGAACTGGAAGTGGAAGGAGGATATTTGGGGCAACTCTGGATGTTTTCTTAGAAGCAGCTAAGTATTGGTGAAATTATTAAGGCCACTCCACATAGTTAAAAGGGAGGTTTATTTTGTGGGGTAACTTAGAAGTGAAGGGATAGTTTACAGGGTCTGGGAAAGGTGTAGCGCAGTCCGGCGGTGTTCTCTGGAGAACTCTGCTCGGTCTACCTCCAGTGTCCAGGGTCCAGGAACCAAGAGAGCGGCACATCTGGATCTCAGGTCTTCAGGGTCCTCTCTCGGCCCCGCCTTGTAGGCGTGACAGTTACCGAACGAAGCCTCAATGGGGGTTGGAACTTCCAGATCAAAGCTGGCACTACAGCTAAGTGTGTGCTCTTGAGCAGAAAGGGGCAGAGGTGGGTGGTGAGCTTGAACAAGGCAGCATGCTTTGGGGAGGCTCCATCTTCCGCCTTCCATCCTCCCTCTGTGCAGCTGGCTCTGGGCCTCCACCTCTTCTCCATCCACCCTGGGATTCATCGTCTATTATGTAGCCTGCCTTTACTGACCGTCACTGGCAGCCAGGGGTGGATCCTGATTTGAGCTGCTTCCTGGGAGCACTGGCTCCGAACTGTGGGACTCATACCTGCTTGGTGCCATCCCTGAGCTGAGCATTTTTTCAGGCAGTCTCTTTGGACCTGTGACATGCTGAGGTGGGCACTGTTCTGGGTTCACAGGGGAGACTGCTGAAGGGCATGGTCAGAGGGCACAGTGAGAGGACGCTGTATAGACTGTTAGACTCCTGCACTCCCAAGTCCGTGCCCCACCCCCTTTTTAAAGGAGTCTCACTATGGAAGCCACATTGGTCTCCAGCTCACAATCATCCTGCCTTAGTCTCCCAAGCATTGGGATCACCATGGTGCCTTTAAGGTCATGATGTTGAGAGACGTGAAACACTGGTACCCACCAAATCCATCACTGTCATGAAGGGCAAAGCAGAAAGCCTGAGGAAGAGGGCTGGCCAGCAGGGACATGAGGAGAAAACCTCCAGATTCTCACCCAGTGAATGACTCCATTCTTTAAGGCTGCCCCCCACCCCAACCCACCCCCAGTTGTAAAACTTCCTGTTAGGAAGGTGCTTTCGACAGAACATAATATCACATCTAAGAGGAGCTAACAGCAAGAGCATTTATTCAAGTGTGAACAATTCAGAAGTCAGTGGTTGCAGGTAGGCTGGCTCAGAGTCAGCAGTCTCGTTCCCTCCTGATCACAGGATGGCTGCCAGAGTTCCAAGTTTCATGTTTGCACCCAGCAGCACCTAGACAGAAAGGGAAGGGGAAGGCCAGGAAAGGTGCCAGCACATCTCTGGCGAGGGAGCGAAGCAGCGGGGCTCTGAAGCTGCCCTTCTAAGTCCCATGCCACTGAAAGGGGTTCACAGGTCTCACGACTGCAGCTGCTGTCCCCTCCCCCCTTTCTTATCTGTAGGGCCTCTATGTCCCACTGACAGACTAAGCTTGGGGCTTTGGAAACCACTCCTGACAGCCCCATGCCCACACACGGTTTACAGTTCTATCTGTGATCTCTGACTGGTATGGATGGGAGCTAGCCGCCCCTTCCTTCCTCGTTCCTCCATGTGTCCACAGCTGCTCAGTCTTCCCGCTGTCCCCCACTGCCACATCAGGACGCGTGGCAATCCTGTCACCCCATTCTGCAGCCTTAATAATAGTCCCTCAGTGTAAAAACTGAGTATGGACACAATTCTCTGTTTCCTGTGGGTACGCAGGTACATTTACAAGTTTTTAGAAAAGTCCACACCAAGCCATCACGGTGGCTGCCCCTGGGGAAGAGGAAGGGAACGGGATGGAAGCAGGTGGCCAGAAGGGACTCCGGCTCTAGCAGCGGTGCTCTGGTTCTTAAAAAGGAGGATGTATTCATGTTCGCTGTGTCATTAAACTTTAATTTGAAAAAATTCCCATTCATTTTCAGCCAATTATGCTGGCTCTGTGCTCGGCTGTGCTTGCGTGTTTGTGCCCAGGGAGGAAGAACATTTACTTTGTGTGTGTCTGTGAATGAAGTGCAGCCATTAGAAAGGAGATTAAAAAGAAATGTAGCAAACAAAAGCCAAACAAAACGGGGGAGGCGGCAGTGAAGACTCATTCACAACACTAATGGAAATCAAAGAAAGAAACCCGAGAGGAAAGCCACAAGTTTCTCAGGAGAAAGCTGGGTGTGTGGAAGACATGATGGACAAACAGAGTTCTGCCTCGTCCCTGCAGTGAACGGCACAGCATTGTACTGATGTCAGTTTCCCCCGATTAATCTCGGCATTCACAGTATTTGACAAGTGGCTTTTAAAATCCGTGTGGAGGAGTGAACTAAGACAGCTGTAAGGGAGTACGGTGAAATGTGGCATTTTACTTAACAGATATCAAAAGGTGGTAAAAAGCAATGGCAAATTAAAGTCTTGTGCTGACAGGAATAAACAGATTAGTTAAAAAAAATACCCCCCCCCAAAAAAAAACACAGGGGCCCCCGCAGCCCCCTAGCAATGGGGCCTCCTCAGTCTAGAGAAGCATCCCATCAGAGCGGCAGAGAAAGGATGAACAAGCCGATCATTCTATTGTGTTCCGATAATTGGCTGTCCATTTTGAGAAAGGTTAGATGCTGTCTCAATCCAATCAGAAATACATTCCAGATACAAGAAAGAGCCAAGAACAAAAACTGTGAAACCATTAGAAAAGAATAAAAGGTCCATTTAAACCAAACATGATATATATTCAAAAAGGAATAAAGGAGATTGAGGAAATGCATTAGATCAAAATTGGTAACTTCTGTCTAACACAGGAGTCTACAAAGAGCTGAAAGCCAGAAAAAAATATTTGTCCAAAATGCACAAAAGCTTACTATCCAGATTACATCAGGACATTGTACAGGTCAATGAAGAACTTAATGCAAAAACAGGTAGTTCAGAGCGGCAGGAATAATAAAAATGCCCAATGTACACACGAAAACCTCACTGGCAAACAGGAAAATACAAATTTAAAAAGGGATTTAACTTTTCACCCATCCGATCGGCAAACACTGACA
Organism: Peromyscus leucopus; assembly: GCF_004664715.2. Lineage (NCBI taxonomy): Eukaryota > Metazoa > Chordata > Mammalia > Rodentia > Cricetidae > Peromyscus > Peromyscus leucopus. Next base: position 133,981,699 of record NC_051066.1, read on the forward strand.
ACTGCTCCCGGTGTGGGGATTAGTCAGCCTCTGGCTAGATGCTTGCATGGTACAGAAACCATGGAGGGCACCGGTGAAGTCTGCTAAAATTGAAAATGTGCAGACCCAGCATCCTACCTCTTCATCAGTGCCAAGAAAAGGATGCTCAGAACAGAACAGAGACAAAGAACCAACTAAATGTTGGTGGAGCCTGGAGATGGAGAATGTGAGAACTGAGGAATACATGCTCCACTGTGTTAGAGGACAAGAGCTTTCGGAATCTGCATGGCTGTGTTGTAAAGATACCAGAGCGCGTCAAGATGCAGCCTCCGGCAAGCTCTCAACACAGTGGACTCCTTCAAAGCACCCGCATGGATTTCATGCATGCCCTAGAAACATGCACAAAGCTGTGGGGGAGGAGGAGGTGGGATATAGGACTTTGGTAGAGGTGACAGCAGCTGGGTCCACGCCATTCCACCTCTAAAAGGGAGAATGTATTCAGGCTTTGCTTGCTTAATTAAAGTGTAATTTGGAAAGATTCTAATTTGTTTTCAGCTAATTATGCCAGCTCTGTGTTCGGCGGTGCTCGTGTGTTTGTGCCCAGAGAGGAAGAACGTTTACTCTGTGTGTCTGCAGAGCAAGCTCGCTGATTAGTGAGTGGTGGAGATGGAGAGCACGGGTCAAGCAAGCAGGAGCAGAGGGCTGCTAGCAAAACCTTAAGTACCTAAGAATAAACCAAGAAATAGGCAAGACTGTCTGTCACCAGAGGAAAAACACCAAACTTCTAAAAGGCAGGAAGATGCCTGGAACTGGGAGGCACCGTATGTGTTACAAGATAAAGATGCCCATTTCCCTCAAATTCATCCACAGATCCCCTAGAAATCCCAGCAAGGTTTTAAAGCTTGAGCAGCTGGTTCAAAAATGTAAACTGTATGACAACATACAAGACCAAGATGAGGCCACAAAACTAACAGAGTGGATTGCTCTGGCTGTTATCAAAGCAACTCCAGGGAGCAAACGGATGGCTGGAGAGGAAGAGCCATGCTGGACACAGCTGGGAGTGAGGCAGAATCACTGGAGGGGAGGACAGCATGGCCAGTACGTTGTATTGGAAAACTTAGTCATCCATTTTGAAATGTATCAAAACTAAACACCAATACACACTCTAATAAACTTCGCCTGCAGTGATGTGTTAGATGTGAGAGCTGGAAAACAATCATGTGATACAAATGTAAGAAAGCAGCAGGAAGTCTTCAGTGGAAAAATATTTGTAAGGCTGGTGAAGGGAAGACCTTCAGAAGGCAAAGTAAGAGTCTAAATCTGACTGGATGTAGCGGCCTGTAGCTCTAACAATTGGAGAGGGAAGCAGTGAGATTAGAGTTCAAGGTCATCCTTGGTTATACAGTGAGTTTGAGGCCAGCCTGGGCTACATGAAATCTTGTTTCAAAAATCAAAATCAACCAAAAACTCAAACAGTGGATACCCTGGCCTGGAGAGTGTTTCTAGAGCCTGTGTCTTGGAGTTCTGTGTGCTCTTTCTGACTGAGGAAAAACCGGAACTTCAGGATCATGGTGTTTGAAAGGCAAACAGAACACAGGTGAGTATGACCCAGGTAGACAGTAAATGAGACAAGTACAGCCTAACGCCCATGACTGGGCCACATCCGTTCCACATCCCCTCACCACCGCTAAGATGTATGTTTTCTGAAAAGACATCCCTGAAGCTCTGCACAGAGGCTTCCTGGAGGAGAAGGCCCCAGTCTCAGGTGGCAGAGACAGCAGCTGGGTCCACGCCATTCCACCTCTAAAAGGGAGAATGTATTCAGGCTTTGCTTGCTTAATTAAAGTGTAATTTGGAAAGATTCTAATTTGTTTTCAGCTAATTATGCCAGCTCTGTGTTCGGCGGTGCTCGCGTGTTTGTGCCCAGGGAGGAAGAACGTTTACTCTGTGTGTCTGCAGAGCAAGCTCGCTGATTAGTGAGTGGTGGAGATGGAGAGCACGGGTCAAGCAAGCAGGAGCAGAGGGGACCCGCCATCCAGAGCTGCAGGAAAACCCTGCAAGAGGACTGAGGATTAAATCCATCAAGGAACAAAAAGCAAGATGACCCAGAGAAAGCAGCCATCTTCTCCAGAGGGACAAGATGCCCTGGGCTGGGAGGGTGCATGGAGCACACAAGAAAGGGAGACTGATTTCCCTCAGGCTTATCTGTGAGTTCAGTGTAACTCCAACAAAAGTTCTCTTGGAAATCGATAAATTTAAAATTCGTATGGTAGGACTAAGGTGCAAAGCAGCTCTGCACAGTGGAGAGGGTGAGTTGGTCCTGCTCTTACCACAGCCTAGCAGCAAGCCTGGGAGCAGACAAGCAGAAGACCAGGGACGGCCTCACAGTTACCCGACCAGTGGGGTGGTACCAGGTAAAGGGAGCAGGCTTAGATGATACCATCGACATTCTACAAAAGAGTAGAGTGATGACATTAGATGATAAGATTCCTGAATACGGAATTTATTCCTTATACATGACATAGACGTAGATTTACAAACTATATATAAACATATATATGTAAACTATAAATGCCAGAGAAGAAAATACAGGAAAAATGCCTTGAAATTAATATAAAAGAAGGCCTCTTCTTTTTTGTTTTTTTAAAGACAGGGTTTCACTGTGTAGCCTTGGCTGTCCTAGAACTCACTTTGTAGACCAGGCTGGCCTTGAACTCTCAGGGATCTGCCTGCCTCTGCCTCCCAAGTGCTGGGGTTAAAGGTGTGTGCCACCACTGCCCTGCTAAAGAAGGCTTCATAAGGTTGCCAAAAGAAGATGTAAAAGTAAAACCAACAGATGACTGTTATCAAAACTTTAATTTTTTTCTAAAAGCAATTCAACTAAATGGCAAAAGAACTACAATGTAGAAAAATACTTGTCACTAATGACAAAGCATTAGTATATAAAATGCATGAAATAGATAAAGAACCAGAAACCAATGAAAGATAAAATATCTTGAAAGAAAGAAAGAAAGAGAAGAAATGGGCAAGATGTGGTATCATACCTATAATCCCAGTGCTGAGTGAGACTGAGGTTGGAGGACCCTGAATCTGAAGCTAGGATGGGGTACCTTGTCTCAAATAATGGAAGAAAGAGAGAGAGAGACGGGAAAGAGGAGGGAAAGAAAGGGAGGGGGAGGCAGAGGCAGAGGGAGAGAAGCAGGAAGGACTTGGCCACACAATCCAGAGAGGGAACTAGGAATGAAGGTAAACAAAAGCTCCAGCTGTGGCATGGCAGGGCACACTAACCCGCGACAGTCTTTTTACCCATCCAACTGGTGAGATGTTAAAGTTGGAGAGGTTCTGGCAGGAGACTGTAGCTGTTTTTATCTGAATTCAGGACGTGTCTTCCCTGTGGCCCAACAGTTCCAAGTACTTGTCCTATAGAAATACGTGTATGTGAGCAAAAAGGGACTAATGAAGGGTACCCTCAGCATGTTTGTTATGAACACCACCAAAGGCATTTCCACAGCCAACCAACAGGAAACATTAAAACGGAAGGGGACATGCTTGTTGCGGCTGTGTGCGGCCAGCTGTGTGGAGCACTGGAGTGAATAGAGATGCAGACAGCCACTCGAGGTGAGTCCTGCAGGGCACACAGCATAGAAAGCACCTCCAGTGGACACCACCTGCCTATGTAGACAGACCAAAGAAAGAACAGACATGTTGGAAAGGGCACAAGCAAACACTAGACAAACAGAGGCACTAATACCAGCTCTCCCCTGAAGGTGTACGGACCCAAGGCAGAGGCTAAGGGCCAAGTAGGGATGCCCCATCTGTAATGTGGACTGTATTGAAAAGAAAATGTATTTGTGTTTTACTTGTATAATTGAAATTTAATTCAAACATTCAAATTCATTCCTTGTCAATTAGCTGAGAATGCACGTGTGCTGTACTCTCATTTGTCTGTCCAGGGAAAAAGCACGTTCACTTGGTGTGTGTCTGTGAATGCAGCACAGTGATTAGCAAACTGATTAAAATTTGGAAAGTGAAATGAAAAACTGGGCAAGTTTTTCCATTCACGAAAGCAACAAAACTAATAAGGTGTTCAGGAGTCAAGCCATTAAGAAATGTGGAGGATGTCTGCGACCTGCGGGGCCAGCTTTTATTAGAAGGTATTAAAAGCAGAGCAAAACCACACCAAACAAGGGAGACTGACCACGGGAGACGGCGCCGCAGTGGCAGATGGGAGAAGCTGATGGCATCCTAATGACGCTATTTTCCCTCCAATGCAGTCTCACTTAATAAGGTTTTTTTTTCCCCCATGGAACTTTGACAAGCTAATTATAAGATATATAAAAGTAAACCAGCAATATAACAAGGTGATTTTTTTTAAAAAGAATGGAGGGCAGGGTAAGGGTACTTACCGTATCAGGTATTAAGACACTTTTCAAAGCCTTGCTCATTAAAACACAGCCTTGGCTCACAAAAGCACACAGTGATCAGCAGCCTGAAGAGACGAGTCACAGGGTCTGGTTGGAAAGTCGGGCGGGACTGTGAGAGATGTTCAGCAAGCTTGCTGTCCGTGGGACTCCAGCTCTGTCACATCACACACAAAAATGTGCCTCAGATGGAGTAATCACAAAAGCACAGCAATGACCCCGGAGAGTTGTCTGCCCCTGGGGAGGGTCCTGTCTCCAGGTCATACTAGTGCAGTGAGATAGGCCCCCGATGGGTCGCTCTCAGAGTGGACAGGGCTCCAGGAAGACAGCTTTCTATCTACTCTACCTCCCAGCCTGTTGTGTCTCCTCTCCTCTGTCTGTCTCTGACTGGTCCTGCCACCCTGGCTGCAAGTCTACAATCATCTCCTGTCACTAGTGTGGTGTTGGCATGACCAGGTGTGTCTTCTCCAGCTTTCCCTCCCTCCTGGAGGGAACACAGAACACTGCATCTTGTGAAGGAGATGAAGTTCATGTGAGGTGGTGGATGTGAACCTAGAGTTCACAGGATGGGTGAGGAGAGACTACTTTTTCTTCATCCAGTCACCCAAATGGCTGCCTCCCAGATTTAACTGCTCCAATTCCCCCTTTTGGCTCTGCAACAGTCATACTTTTTGGTTGATACAAGAATACATGTTGACTTTTGGAATTCCAGTCTAAGGCACAGAACACTGGCTTGGCACCTAAAGAGTTCAGTCTATTGCACACAAAATATTAAGACATGATCCCAGCCACAAAACAGGACCAAACTGGTACTAATTAGACATGCAGGCAGGATACAGGGCAGATAAAAGCTCCCAAAAGAACATGGGATCATATCACTCTCTAAAAGGTAAATAATTGAGTTTTGCCCACATTTGGTCATATACACATTATTGCTCCAAACTAATTTATCTTCCTCTGCACTTGATCCTAGCCCCCTTGGGAGCTTATTTCAAATAATTGTCTCCATCCCTAATTGTTCAATGACTCTGGCTCCACATCCCAGAATATCCATGGACCAGCTTTGCTCTTTCCTTCAAGATGAAGAAGAAAAAGGCCAGGGCTCTGTTTCTCCCTTTCTCTCCACAGCTCCTCCCTGTCTGTCTGCCTCTGGATTCTACTTCTGTCTTTCCTGGGGTAAGCCTCTGGCACAGGATTGCCCCTGACCCAGAATATGCTCTGCTGGACTTCCCCTCTTGGTCTGGAGCATGTTTCTGCCAGAGCACCCATCAATATGGGGCACTCTACACCGATGAGCATGACTGATTCTGTCTTTCTCCTCTTCTGCTCCAGAAGCCCTACTCACTGCACGGTGTGCCCAGAGAACCCACGGTGTTAGGCATACTGCCAGGAGCACAGCAGAGGACACTGGAAGGTGTGGCTGTATACACTGGCTAGTGAACAATGTGCTCACCTTTCCTAGCCTCACCTCTACACCCCCATCTTTCACATCTCCAAGTTTTCCTTCTTGATTCCTTAAAGGACTTAGTGACAGTCTCATGCCCCACTTGCATGTCAACGTCAATCCCCCCTTTATGTTCCTACAACTCCCCCTAAATGCTCTTTTAAGGCCACTACAAGTCAGCTAATCCTCAAATCCAATGGGGAAATTCCTGTCTTATCTGATTGGGATTGCTGCCACATTTGACAATGTTGATTACTTTCTCCTTGAAACTCTTTACTACCCTGGTTGTCATGGCAACCCCCTCTCCTAGTGGTTTGCTGCATCTCTCAGGTCCTTTCCTGTCTGCCAGCTCATCAGCTCCTTGAATGTTTCTAACTCCTGGTCTTGACCTAGGTCCCGTGCCATCTTCTCCACATGCTCCCTAACAAATCACTTTTTCTGGGTCCCCATTACAGAGTGGCAATGACTCCAGGCTAGTTGTGTCTTTCTTCAGTCCTCAAGCTAGAGTTCAGGTGTCACCAGGCCCACCTGTCTTTGTCCCCAATACCCTGGCCATATCTGAGCCACTTTCCAAAGTCTCTGACTGTCTTGTAATACTGTGTTCCCCAACCCAGAAGTTTGCCACCCACCAGGACTCCACTCAAGACACCAGGGCCACTCCAGGCCTGACCTTCTAAGTGTGTGTGCATGCCAGAATGTATGTGTATGTATGTGAGTGCAGGAGCCTGAAGAGGTCAGAAGACTCAGCATGGATGGGTACTAGAAGCTAAGTTCTTAACCATGGAACCTCCTCTCCAGCCCCAGCCTGACCTCTTAATAACAGCCAACCATTCTAAGTACGTCTAGTTTCTGTCTACCAGAGGTTCTGACCCACTCCTCTGAAACCCTACTGGTCTAGTTGAGAGCTGTCTCTCATATAATCTCCTGCCTTTGGAGAGACCAGATGCTTATAGGAAATCAGAGATCTGGGGCTTTCTATATCCCTCACTCCTCACATAGCTCTAACACCTATGAGACTTCCTGGTAGAAATTCTCATGTAGTTTTGGTGGAACCTGGGCTGGTCTACTATGCAGAGGACACACTACCAAGTCCCATAAGGCATGCATGCCCATGCTCAGGCAGTTCAAGGGACTTTGACTTCTGTCAAGGCTGGAAGAAATGGTTACAACTCGGTATATGCCGTCTAGGAGAGACCTAGCAACTCCAGGCCGTGCCCTTGTCCTCATCCCTGTACTTCTCACCACTCTCCTTGCTTTGCTTCTCCAGGTCTCCTCTCTCCCCTGTGAAACAGGCCAGCGGGCTGGCTGCCTCACTGCACGCTGGTGGAGGGCTGTAGTGATCAGACGAGACAGTGGCCATGACCCCACGACATACATTATGCGGAGCTGAGCCCACACGAAGGCCAGGGAACATTCCCTGAGATCTAGACCGAGTAACCAGGACTGCTATGTCATTTCTTCATTCCTTGTCAAGATACAATGTCTCTATGACAAAAAGAATCTATCTGAATCTCCATTTCAGACACTGGAGTTGAGACAGACAATGATTACTCTGCCCCTACCTCGACAGCTGTCTGTTGCTAGGCGCCCAGAGCTACGAAGAGTGATAAGATACGACCCCGGCCACCAGGCAAGAAGAAGCCACAGCTAATTAAGGCTGCAGTTAGGACCCACAGGGCAGATGAAGGCTCCCTGAGAACATGGAGATCAGGTTCCCTGCACAAAGGAACATGAGTGCAGTTTGCTCTTTCTACCAACACAACTAATCCCCTCACCTCAACACTTAATCCCACTGCTCTGGGGCCCTCTGTGTCTGCCCCGACTCTGCAGGAGGGCTGGCCCAGCCTTCCCCTGTCCTGGTGTGGCCGGGGAGCAGGGGTGCCTTCCTGGTGCTGGAGCCCCTGCAGCCCCCTTCTCCCTCCTCACAGCCACATTAGAGGTCGACTGTCCCCCACCTGGGGGACTTCTGCCCTGTCCTCAGAGCTGTGCGGCAAACTCTTTGTTGGCTCTCTGGAACCTATGTGCTGCTGTGGTCTCTTCCAATGGCACCTTCTCAGTCTCCTTAGCAGGATCCATGCTGTAACTGCCCTTGTGTGCCAGCCACAGCTCAGCTCTGGGCCTGGTTCCTGTGAATCTGTCTGCACCTGTGTGTATGTCAAGCCACAGGTGTCCTCGTCACTCTCTACTTTATTTTCTGAGATGGGACCTTTGGTTGGAGCTCAAAATTTGCCAGGCTGACAGGCAGCAAACCCCACCGATCCTCTCTAGTCACCTGGTGTGTGCTGCCAATATCTATCTTTGTTTTTTTATACAGGGCTGGGGATTGAACTCGGGTCCTATCAACTAAGCTCTGAGGTGGGTTTAGAATAGGGCTCTCTTTGTAGCAAACAACAGATCAACAATCTGAACCTTGGCTTCAAACAAGCCTTCTCCTCTTGCCCAGTTCTGAGTTTAGCTATTTCTGATTGATGATGACATCTGGAGCTATGTTCTCAAAGAATGTGCCACTTGGACAGAGACCCAGAAGACTAAGGAAGGTCTGACTGGAAACAATGACAGTGAACACAGAACAGCATTTCAAGGTGAGAAAGCCGTTAGAATTCTGCCAGGAGATAATGTGGAGAGACGGCTCACCTACTTTGCCAATGTGGATGGATCCATCTAGTTGGCATCCACCAGTCTGTAGGCATCCAATCCTGCAAGGAAACATTACTCAGGGGCCGAAAGAGTGTTAACCCCACCCCCTCCCTCACCTGTACCAACCTACCTGAATGGTCTGCCAAGACATTTCACCACAAGCAGCAGAATCATCTCAGCCAGTTCCTGGCAAATTCGCCTTCTTGGGGATACAGCTATTTCGATCCCTCCATGTTCCAAATGTGGAGGTGACAAGTCTGGGGTCTCCATTTCCCCATCAGCACTGTCACCCCTGAAGATGTGATGTTAGCACTGAAAAGGAACTGGGGAGAACCTAGTTCAGCGGCCTCCCTCTGCAGATGGGGGACAGGCCTGGTGAGTGGTGGTAACTCCAGCAAGTCAGTGGAGAAGCATTCTCACTGGGGAGATCAGGATGAGGACTTTACCTATCTAAGCTAATCTCGATTGAAAACAGTACGGGGGTTGGAGTGATGGCTCAGCAGTTAACAGCAGTAGCTGCTTTTGCAGAGGACCTGGGTTCGGTTCCTGATACCCACATGGCAGCTCGCAATTGTCTGTAACTCTTGTTCCAGGGGATCCAGTGCTGTCTTCTGGCCTCCATGGGCACCAGGCACACACACGGTGCATTACGTACATGAAGGCAAAACACAGGGCAGGGAGATGAGGATTTAATCAGGAATCCGCTACCTCCGGCCTGCCAGGTGCTTGCCTCATAGGCTCTGTACAGAAAGGGATGCCAAGCTGTATGCTTTTTGAGGTTCTTCTCAAACGACTAGTCTGGAAAATAATCCTTGTCACTTCAGAGCTGCCAAGAGGAGTCTTGGGAGGTGATTTTCTGCCTTCTAGGAAGACCAGTCACCTAGTGCCCTTAGGAGTCTAGCATTGCCTGACTTGAGCCACACCTATTTACCCCAAAGCCACAGACCAACAGGTACTGTGCCAGGCCTGGTCAGCCAGGTTCTGTGACTGGTCAAGTGACAAAGCCTCTAGGATTAAGGGTCATGCAGGACCTTGATGATGCAGCTAAGGCGTGGGAACCCGGGAACCGCTGAAATGTTTTGTCTGTCTCCTCCCTCACGGGCCTTCCACATCTGCCTTGGCACTTCTGCATGCAGACGTAAAACTCAAGCTGATTCCTCTAGTGCAAAATCCTTTGATTAAATCCTTCATTGCCTTAACAACTTTTAGCCAGCATTTTTTTTTTTTTAAACTAAAGTAACAAGAGTAAAGGTCACCAATCTCTCACAGGAGATGGTTCTGGAAATGGTAAAGACTTCTTCCTTAACTAATAAATAAATGGGGCAACAGGCCTCAAGGAACATGAACAGTGAAGAACAAAGTCACATGCCAAGTGGTGGGGAATCAAGCCCAGGGCCCTACAATCTTCTGTGTCTCGCTGCCTTTTTTTGGAAGGCTGTCACCACTAGCATGGGACAGGGGAATGGCAGCATGGGCAAGTTGTCCAAGTATGTGCTCTCTACAACTGCCCAGGGCAAGTGAGAGGCCAGAACTACCCAGAGATTTGTCTTTAGGAGGGTCTTGTTCAAGCAGATCCGACAAGGCACCTCACACATGCCCCTGCACTGGCTGCTCGGAAGAGACAGAGCCTAGTCAGAGACATGGAGTGCCCTCCCACTGACGAGGGAGTGCCATCGGAGACTACTCTGAGACTGATGCTAATGGCCTCCACTTTAAGGGGAGGAAACTACGGCTGGGGTGGGGGGATGTGGACAGGTGCAAGTCACAAAGGCCAGCCTAAGACCCAGGGCTCCTTGACTCCTCCTAGCAGGGTTTTTAGCCTTCTCATCCACTCATGGCCCTAGTATTCGAGTCCCTTCCCTAGATTCCCCAAAGAGACAGGCTGCTATGGACCCTCCAGCTATGTGGCTTGGCCTGACCCAGAGGGACAATGCTGGTTCCAACATACCCGTTCACCCAGTACTGCCACGCTGAACTCACCAGGGCCACTTCGGAGCCCTTTCTCCTCACTCCCAGTGAGCTACACACCCCTTCGGGATGGACGAAGCCTAACTCACAAACTGCTTACTGTGATGGCTCCTCGTCAGCTGGCAACTGGAACTCTCAGGACGGTTTTGGGGGCTTGCTAGCAGCAATTCAGCTTTAAAACCCTCCCCTTAGTGCCCCCTAATTGTCACTGTTCTAGGTTTAAACAGACTGACCTTTTTCCCCAGAAGCTTTCTGGGGTCTGTTTCTAAGGCAGCCAGATACTAGTGGTCCTTCATTTTACTTTGCAGTTCAGTCTCTATCTGTAGGCAAGATGCTGGATTAGATGGTGACAAGCAACATCTCATGTATCACTTCACTGCTCAAACAGTCACACTTGATCTCCAGGTCTGAAAGCCGGTCCTAGTCTGCATCAGCTCCTTCCCGAGACCCTTAGAACCCTGCCACAGTGCCTAGCCATGGGTCTCTAGGATGACTTGACCAGTAAATACTCTCCCCTTTTTCTTTAGTCTGGAGGACACTGTGACAGTGGAAACTGTCCACTGTGGTCCCAGGGTCTCACCACACGAGACTGACAAAAACTGGAGAATAATAGGGCAGGTCTCCTGAGCAGGACTCATGGGCCATGCCCTCCAGGGACTCAGTTGCTAAAGGAACTCTGCCATAGCTCAGCAACAGTATGCATGACAGCTGAATGATGGATGGGCTGTAGACACGCTCTCAGCACAGAGAAGGAAGAAATGAAGTTCCCCGCCACAGGTAGGGTCTGGGCACACATGGCACACTGATCAAGGCATATGCAGGCAGCTCCCAAGTACTCTGTCGCCAACTCAGTCCAGCTACCTTCCTCGGCTGGGCTCTCCCATCAGCCTAGGATTCAAACAGTAAAGACTCCCAGATCACCAGGGCTGGGAGAACTGTATTTGTTCCAAAGACCACATTTTTTTTTGATCAGGAACTGACAGCGGAAGCAGGACACCTTCTCAAAGAGTCCCAGTGGCAACAGAAGTACAGTGTGGGGCCCTCGAAGACCTGGGCCCTTCTGCACAGGAAGTGTCTTCTTTTTGTTTTCCTGGAAGATCGTTCAGGAAGAGGGATAGCATCCTAGGTGATGTAGGGAACCCTGTGGGCAGACAGAACCCTCAGGTGGCAAGCACCCTGAGAAGGATGGGCTATCAGCACCCTACTGAAAGGACCACAAATCTCTTGGAGGGAAGCCTATACGTGACTCTCGAGCACAAGATCTAGGACAGAAAGCTGCTTTCCAACGGAGAGCAAAATAAGCAATGATCTTGGCTTCATTTCTGATCCAGGTGCCTCCACAGGAGAGGGACACAAAAGCCTCTGTCTGTTTGTTTTGTTTTTGGAATCTGCAGTTGTCTGTTTTGCTAAGTCTCTCCACTAGGCTAGAATCATGAGGTCCTGGAGTGTCAGGCCTGCGTGTCCTGAAATCCCCGGCAAGCCTTGTACAGGGGCTCTGTGCTTGTTGAACAAACTGGCCTTTCCCTACGCCCAGCTCCTCAGCTTGTCCGGATGGCTCTGCAGAATCCCGAACAGCTACGCACAGTAAAGACCTCAAGAGGTAAGAGCAACATGGAAGCAGACCGACGTCCCCAGAATGATCACTGCCGATTTTCAAAGGAAACCCTTCTAAAACAGACACAGCTTTGGTCATTTGATTTTGTTTTGTATTAGATAGGTTCTCACTCTGTAGTCTAGGCTGGCAATCCTCCTGCCTCAGCTTCCTAAGTGCTAGGATTATAGGTGTGAACCACTACACCTGGCTCTTTGGAAAGTTATAATCAAGAAGAGGAAAGCATGGGCCAGCAATATCAGGAATGCAAAATAAATAAATAAATAAATAAAAGGCAGAACAGCAGAGGTAAATCCAGTTTTCCCACAACAAAGGAGAAGTCTAGGCAGGTCACCATGAACTTCCCTAACGTCACCAAACCATCCTCCAGCATTATCTTAGCAACCCTCACGAGAGCTCCCATTTCTCAGGCAGTGCTCCTATTCTGCATTTTGAGAGGGAGGAGACTTGGAGGTGATGCCCAACACAGGGTCGTGACATGCTGCCACAACTGAGTGTCCCAGGTCACAGCCACAGTTAACACACGTATGTCTGCAGCAGAGGACTGTATCCCCTCGTGCTTCTAGCTATCACTGAGATATGCTGGGTGGATGGCAAGCCTTATTTATTTCTCCAGATGAAATGCCATGAGGGGTTTCACTTATTTTTACTTCAAAAGCAGCACCATAAAAATCCTTGATTAGAGAGAGCCCCAGCTGTCCCAAGTTGTTTATCAAGGGATCCATTACTAAAGTCTTCTATGGAGCAAACAGTTTCAGGCGGGAAGCCATGGGAGCTGAGAAGTGCAAATGTCTCATCTCTGAAAACTTTCAGACTCCCTCCTGTTCACCGCCTGGACTACCCCTGCCCCTCCCCCAACACCACCATCTGCTCGCCACAGAACAGATCAAATTCTCTAGCTAAGGTGCTCTGGCGCCAAGGACTCAGCCGAGTATTTTACCCTGCCCCCCACCAACTCAGAAATCCAACACCATGACCCAAATGGACTGCAGCCACATAAAATCACGAAGTAAAGTTTATAAAGCTTTATTAAACATTTCAAACAGCTGTAGAACGAACACACCAGGAGAAAAAAAAAAGCTTTACAACAGCAGTCCAAGTGTTTCCCAAGTGTGGCCTTGAAGTCCCACTCCCCAGATGCTTGCTTCCAGTTCTGTGCCTGGCCCATCATCCTCACTCGTACACAAGAGGACATTTCCGACTGGAAGAACAACCATGCTGATCCCCAGTGGGCAGGGGCCAGGAGAAAGTCTCATTTGCCAACACTTGTTACTGAAGCGCAGAGAAAACAGAACAAGTACCCAGTCAACAAGTCTTCCTGTGTATTCTTCCTAGTGGACAGTCTACGTGCACAAACGAAGGGGCTCCTGGCGGGAGGATGATGGCCACTGCTCCCTGGGTCTTGTCTGAACCACCGTGGAGTCCACTGTGCTGGTCACTCTGCAATCCCCATGCTAAATAAAAACTGCAGCGGACCTACTACAGCTAGCTACTACTACTAAACCTCAAAACCAGAACACATTCAGTAAAGCTTCTTCACAAGGAATATACACATGTATTTGTACGTGTACACACACACACCCCCACACACACCCACACACACACACATTCTCACATGCATGCGTGCACACATACACAGAGCACATCAAAAAATACCCAAACACCTATCAAGGGAATCATGGCTGCTATGAAACACATAATACTTTCCCGTCACTCAAGGGGGATCACTGGGTCTACAAGAACACTGCACACCTCTCTCCTGAAAAGCATGCACTGGAGCCCAGAGGCGGCTCCCTTAGGACGGTTGAGAGAGGCAGGAGGAAGAGCAAAGGGAGAGAGGCTGGGCTGGAAAGCCAGAGCCTAGACACCCAAGCCAAAGAACAATGTCTCTCCATTGCTTCTCTCTTAAAAATGAGGCAGAGAAAATACTGGAGGTTTATGGACAACAAGCAATTGAGACATGATTCCGTCTCACCTGCTCGGCAGGGAAAGAAGGATGAAAAAGCGAGGCTCTCGGGCATCAGCAATCTCTTCAAATTTGAGATAAGTGCAAAAACAAGCCCTGTCTTGGACAGGTGTTCCCCCAAAAGGAAAGGGGTGGGAGAGAACCAAGGGGAAACCAGGGAAAGGGACTGAGGAGGGAGGAGGAAGATCCTGATGAGGAAGATCCTGATGAGGAAGGGTCATGGAGGTGACAATGAAACTAGCATTGTCTCTGCCCAGGTCATACCAAGGGTGGTTGACCAGGATGGGTGTAGAGTCCCCACAACGATGAGCAAGGGGGTGGGCCAGTCCGTCATCCGGGACCCAGATGGTGACAGAACACACAACCATAAGACCACCCACGACTACAAGACGCTACAACAGAAGCACCGGTCAGTGCCATTATTCACATTGTAAGGATAAAACATCACAGGCCGAAAGGCTCCATCAGGAATGCGGCACCCGCAGGGTTGCGGGATTTGAAACTCCAATGCTTTATGACCTATGTCAGTACCTCCCCTCCCGTCTTCTGCTTCCTTGGAAAGCTATTTCGGCAGCTATTAGGTGCCCACAACGCCAGGGTCGTGGGCGGACTCCGGAAGTGGGGAATCGGAGCAGTGGTACAGGAAACAATTCCCCCAGCAGCTATAACAGATGAGGAAGAGGGCTGCCAGGAAAACCAAGGCACATATTGTGCAAGGTTTCCGCTCCAGAAGGAAGCTGAGCAGGTAGAAGCCCATGAACATGGAGTGGCTGAACCACAGAGCGGGGTTGAGGGGCTTGGGGATGAGGAGGACGGGCAGCAGCCACTGGAGGCAATACATGATCTCTGTCGGGCAGGGCCTTCACCAAGGCTGCCAGGCACCGCTGCAGGAACCGACCTAATGGGAGCCAGCAGGCACAGGTGGCTACCCTCCGTTTTCTTCGACTCTCTCTCCAGGAGCTGAGCCGCTGTGCTCTCTGGCTGTCAGCCTGGGATCACCAAGGCAGCAAGGATCCTGAAGAGAAAAGTCAACACAACAAAGAACAGACAGACAGACAGACAAAAAACAAAACAAAACAAAAAAACAACAAAAAACAAACAAACAAACAAACAGGAACAAAATGTATACTTATTTGGGAAAATGGATCATGGTTAACAACAGCAAATGTGAATGCCCTTTCCTCCCCACCCACCCATGAATATCTACTCCTATCCAAATTACTAGTTTAAGATAGCCTCCTGGGGTGTGTCTTCCCTGGGCTTCTACTGGAGGCTCCCAGGAGGGCACGGTCCCCACAGTGGACTGGCTTTGCCTGGGCCCTGCCCAGCAGAGATCATGTATCGCCTCCTGGGGCTGCGGCCCGTCCTCAAAGGTCCCAGACCTCACAATACCGCCCTGTGGTTGCCACAGGACACCATGAACTGAGTGTTGTGCCCCCATATGGTAAGAAATGGTTCTGTATCTAGTCTCACATCTGCAGTTTCAGAGAGAATGTCAAATTACAGCAGTTATCTGTGAACTGCTAACCTGGAGATGCCAGACAGCAGATCCTCAGATCCTGGCAAGATATGGGAAGACACAATAAAGTGGCGCCAAATATTTTAAGATGGCAGCCTGGGCCATGCTTGCTTTTTTCAAATAGCCCAGTATCATTCATCCAAACCAGCCAACTCCTTTGAAAGTCAATGTTAAAAAAAAAAACAAAAACAAAAAACCCCAAAAAACAAAAACCACAACACTTGGAACACTAAACCTTCATCTGTTACTGACATTGAACAGAACTGGGTCTCTATAAGTTTTTAATCAAAATTAATATCCTGTCCACATAGGGGCAAATACATTTGGCCTCTGTGGCAAATAGTTCGGAGGCAATTTGGTCTTTCCACCCAAGCCGCGCTCCACTAGAGATCTGTAAGATCACACTAAGCAAGGGGCACTCGCTTTACTTTGAAACTAGGCAACAGTAGCCATATTAAGACACAACCCTTGGCGGCTATAGCAAAATCCTGTTCTGTGCTCCAGCCGCGAAGCAAACTGGTACAAAGAACCACCGTGGCTCAGGCAGACCTACTAGAGATTGGGGGAGGGGAGCACAAGACAGAGATTGATATCATCTGTCCCACAGAAACTAGTCCCAAATACATCTGGACCACTTCTTCATAAATCTTGCTCCTTTGGCACACACAAAGGGCATCAATCTTCCTACATCTCTCCCAGAGTAGATACAACCGCTTTAGCTACTAAGAGCAGAGCGCTGTTCCAGCTCGGGAACGTAGCCACCACCGCCTGCTGGGCAGAGCGGAGAAGCAACAGCCAGGAAAGTGGTACAAGATCAAGGACTCTCACAAAACAGTTGGCATGAGTTTAAAATTCACTGAATATTAGAGTACTGAGAAAGGGGTATGCTTTTTGCCGAGATAGATAGCCTTCCGTAATTTCCGCAACCGTATAGGAGGTATATTTTGGCGCGGCAATGGTTCCGCGGCTAGAATTTGCAGACCTGGGCGTGTCTAGGCTTGCACTCCTACCCTCACTCTACACTCTAGAGCCATGACTCCCCTCCATTTTACACCGAATTTCAAAAGCAGGCCGAGCAGAATCTTCTGGAAGGGTGTTACGAGCGAACTCGAGAGGTGGAGGTCGGTGTGGAAAGAACAGACGGATTTTTTTTTCCCTCTCCTGGCGAATGAGGAGCGCCCCCCGCCACCCCTCCTCATCGACAGCCCCCCCCCAAGTGCGCATGCGCACTTCGGTGGCAGGAGGGTACTTAAGGCACGGCCACCGGGGCTGCGGCAGTGCGCCCAACAGCGGACTCTGAGACCCGCGGACTCCGAGACCCGCAGACCTCGGCGAACCCTTGCTCGACTCGACCACCCACTCTCGGAACCATGGCCGCAGTGGCAGCAGCTTCGGCAGAACTGCTCATCATTGGCTGGTACATCTTCCGCGTGCTTCTGCAGGTGAGTGAGTATATGCCCGGGCTTTGGGTGGGAGAGGGCCCCTGAAGCGCGCCCCGGACCCCTAACCCCCGTCGCGATTGCCGCCTTCCCAACCCATCCTATCCCAATTGTCGCGATTCCTGCCTACCAAAGTGCCGCGGTGGTACTATTTGTCCCTGCCCGTTCCCGTGCCCACATCCTCGCACAGACCCTGTGCCCAGTGCGCCCGCGCCCGGCCGGGAACAAAGACTCAGGGGTGCGGCGGTCGCCCGCTGCGGACGATCCCGACCTACGCGGTAAGAAACACCCGCTACACTCGACCCCAGGAGGGAGGCGGGGCACTTTGCGTGCTGTGAGACTTTACAGTTCGCACAAAAAAATTTTTTTGCCTTAAAAAATTGCGCATTGCGGGAATTTTTCTTTAAAAAAATACACTATATACATACACTTGTGGGGTGGGATGAAAATTAAGTCAGAAAATGCCACTTTTCAGGAAAAAAAAAACACCCAACAAAAAGAATCTCAATAAATCAGGAAAAAAAGGTAAAGGGGAGGAAATAGACAAAATGTGCATTGCAGGAAAAATAAACCAGACAAAAGCACTTGGTAGGAAAAAAATTCATTTAGATAAAGAGCATTGGAAGAGAGACAAAGGGACACATTGAATAAAACAATTAGAGGAAAATGCCCTTCGCAGGAAAAAATAGAAAGGGAAAGAGAGCTTCCAAAAAAAAAAAAAGAAAGAAAGAAAAAAAAAGAAAAAAGAAAAAAAAAAGGACAAATCATTTTATGGAAAAAAGAGCGCGCGCAAAAGTGCTTTTCTTAAAGCCAAATTGGAAGAAGGCGCTTTGTGCATAAAACCATCTACCCCGAGAGCTCCCTTTGCAGGAAGAGTTCCCTGCTAAAGGAATCCTTTGCCAAAGGAATCGCATATTTCCTTCAAGGTGTTCCTGGAATGCTGCATTTACTGGGTAGGATTCGCTTTTCGAAATCCTCCAGGGACACAGCCCATTGCGAGAAGTGAGGTATACCTAAGTTGTGGGTCCAATCAGCTTGCAGCCATGCAGCTCTCAGCACAGTTGGAAAAGCTCCAGCTGCCCTGACTCGTGGACAAGCTGGGCCACGCCCGTCACTCCAGGCTACACTGGACAGACGGGCGGGGCCGGGGGCGGGGCCGGGCGGGCACACAGCAGGATCAGCAAGCAGCAGTAGCAGCAGTACTACACTGAGTCATGGGTGCTTCTCTAAGGGTGGGTCCTGGATCTCTCACCGCAGGTGTTCAGGTACTCCCTGCAGAAGCTGGCGCACACGGTGTCCCGGACCGGGCGGCAGGTGATGGGGGAGCGCAGGCGAGCCCCCAACTGAGGCCCCAAATCCCAGCCCTGGGCGGCCGTGTCATCAGGTGCTCCTGTGCTTCTCGACCCGCACAGGAGCCAATGCCGCGCAGGAATGGGGGGTCTCCTGTGCTCCCTCGTCAACGGAGCACCTGCCAAGGTCAGTGAGGGGCCGGTAGGCCCCCGGAGAAGCAGCACCGTCAATGATGAAAATATCAGTCCCCTTCCCAGCCCCTTTGCCCCTCCCACTATCGGCGGGTGGGAGAGGAGGGGGAAGAGGGGAGCAAACCCTCGAGATCTGGGCGTAGGCACCACATTCTGATCTGGACTAAGTCGGAACAGCACCATCTCAGCCACAGAAGAGATCTGACCACAGAGATCCAACACCCCACCAACCAGCAGAATGGACATTCTGACATCACCAGCTGAAGCCCTGAATCTCAGTGCAGAAGAGAAAACATCAACTGCGTGCCCCATGGCGGGACTGGAGGGCGTGGATGAGGGAGGAAGAGGGTTAAGAAATTCAGAGGGGCCCTCTCACTGTCCCTTGCCTATGGCACACACATTTCTGCCTTGCTCCCTCATTCCCCTTCCTTCCAAACACCTCCCCAAAATGTGTCACTTGATTCGGACCCATTTAAACAGTAACTGAATCCCACCTTCACCAAAACGCCTTCTCCGACCCCCGGGCCTTCACTGATCTTGCTATCCCTGATCTCACGCAGCAGTTGTGATTAATATTGTGGTAGTCGCTAATTGTACTGGTTTAAGTGTGCATTAGTTGTGTCTCCCCAGCTAGACTGTAAGCTCCTGGAGATCAGGGACCACCCTCCCCAAAAAATAAAAAATGGACTCTCCTGTCTTGTACAGTCCTAGGACCGTGCAGGGCAGTGGGGGGTGCACCAAAAAGTTCCTTTGTGGCTTCTTTTGCGACATCGTCACATGTCTCTAAAGCTGGGCAATGAACCCATTGGGGAGGGGCACACCACTTGGGAAAAGGGGTAGGGGGACAAGAATGAACGAAGACTCTCTTGCATGCCTGCCTCATTTCAATACTGTCCTGAGATAAAGGACTATTTCTCATCCCCAATCCAAAAAGTGTTAAAGGGACATTTCCCCTTCCCCAGGATGATGGGTACATTTACTTGGTGGTCCTGAGATAAGGCACCATGGCAGGTTATCAATTTGGAAAGGAAGAGAAAGTAAATGGGAATGGCCCTCTAAATGGGATCCTGAGGACCGTGAGGGCTGATTTGAGACTATAAAGCTATACCCCAGAACTCCACCCAGGAGCCTCAAGAAATAATTGCTGGGCAGGAAGAGGGGGGCTTGGACAAAGATGTGGCTTGGCAACTCCTTCACCCAGTTCAATGCTCCAGGCCCCAGGATTGCTCCAAGGTCATCGTGTCTGGCTTTTCCAACCCTCCAGCTGGACACCCCCACCCCCATCTTTAACGGCCTTATCAGGTCCCTAGCCTGCACTTTCCCCTCCCATTGATTGCACCAGGAAGGGTGGGCTGGCCGATTAGTTCTCCTCCTTGGTTAGCCATGGCTCTTCTTCCAAGTGTCAGCTGACTGCCTCACTAAATAGGCCTGCCACCTGTTAAACTGCAGCTCCATTTTTTTCATCCCTGTCACTGCACACCTGTTCCTATGCCAATACTAAGGGAATGAGTTGGAAGGCCATCAACCTCTCCTGCTACTTCCTTAAATCCCTTAGTCATGGTTGTCACATCACAAATACTCAGGCACACAAAGCACCTTGACCCCCTTGAACCTTGATCATGTCTCTATCCCCTGAGAAAGCCTGATGTTCAAGCCAATCATTGGCACTTTTGAAGATACTTGTAATTTCATTCAGCACCAGGGAATTACAGGGGTTGGTAGTGAAGAACTTGGTGTGGCCTAGGCTTTACCATCAAATCAGCTTAGGCTACCCAGCCAGGTTGCTTTTTGTTCCCTACCAAGATCCAGATGAACCCATGCACATCAGAGACAGTCAGAATCCACAGGATTTGGATGTGGCGTGCATTCTAAGACTCCATCTTCCTCAGCAGGGTGAAGACAACTACTGTCAAGGCTTGAAGTTTGGTCAAGTCCTTTGCCTCAGGGTTACACATCTGCAGTCAGTGCCTACCTCCTTATTGATTGGAAATTTCTGTCGTTTGCCATACTAAACCCATTGAGCCAGGAGTACATATTAACCCAGGTTCCCAATGAAGGCTGACTCTCCCCTTGGAGATTTGGAGGGAGGGGGGGAACTGTCACTCTACTACTCCATATGTTCTAATCTCAGCCCAAGCTGGATGCCAGCTGAGTTCACAAAGGCAGGCCAAAGCAGGGGGAAAAAAGTCTGGCTACTCTGGATATAGCACATTTTGAACCCCTCATCCCCAAGCCAGGAGGTAATCCCAGGGCTTTCCAGATGATCTTGGCAAAACTTTTTTCCTCCATCTACCCTCCAGCAGTGCTGAGTGTGGCGTAGTTAGGTGGACTTCCAGGCAAGGGTTGCTCTGACTATCCACTTTTTTCTCCCACCCCACACCCTGTCCTGACAGCAAACTAAACCCACCAGAGAAGACAGAAGGAATGTGTTCATGCCCCACCCTTGTGTTCTATCTGCAAGCCTGATCCAAACATACCTTATTTATAAAATGTTTCCACAAGCTATATACTATTAAAACATTTTATTCTCACATAAAACAACGGGGTGTGTTCTTTTATTGCAAAGCCCTTAGTACACAGAGCTACACATCCCTTTTTCCTAAAAAGGTTGCCACCTCCAAGCAGGGGCAAAGGCAGAGTGGATGAGTTGTGAGGGAAGTGAACAGCTTTATGGGAATCTAGCAACACATGAAGGTTCCAAGGACTCATAACAAAGAAGCTTATTTTTTTGGACTGACCAGTTCAAGTTCAGTAGAGTGGAGGTCACTGTGTACCCAAACTTTTAGAGATGTGGGTTCTAGGTGACTGCTACCTCTATCTGTATCGTGACTGAATTGTGATTGAGAGAAGGGATTCGTTAGAGGGACAGAACAGGGATTAAGCTTTTTGGCTTGGGTTACGGGGCCAGCCAAAGATAGCCTAATTACACCGAGGCTCTGAGGGAAACAGGCTTGCTGTTGGTCACTTCCTAGATATCTACTTTCAAACTTGGATCTCTTTAAGGAGCCAACATTCCAAAGGGAGAGTCTCAGCTGGCAGTTAATCTCCCCCAGGGGATTTAAACGTGTACACATACATAATACTAGTCTATCAAAGTCTCTTTCTCCAGGTGACCACCGACTTCTTCCACATGCCAAAGAGACACGTTTGCCAAAATCTTCTCTGGAAATGAACCTGTTCCCCTTCCACAGGGCTCATACCATGGCAGGATGCCGATTCCTGACCATTCCCAGGGCAGAGCCGGACAGAGAGGAAGGCAATACATGGCTCTTGGTAGACCCGGCAGTGACAAGCTTGCAATGGAATGTGTGTGTTTCAAAGATAGAGAACAAGAACAGAGGGCAGCCTAGCTCTGATTCCCTTTAGAAACAAAGATAAGAAGTTAAACTGTTTGGGCAGCAACTTGAAGATGGCCATTTTCAGATACAGAACTGATCTAGTCCCTGGAAACTGACCACGGTTCCAGAAACCCAATCTTTGAACAGGAATTCTTGACACTAATGAACCGTGATTTAAAAGAAACAAGTAAGCTTGATCTAACACTCGACATGAACACATAAAATGGAACTTTTTTGGGTCCTGGCTTTGGTGTTGAAGTCCAGAAGGCTGACAGGATGGTTGGACCATGTCAGGCAGGGCAGAGAAGCCGTCCCCAATACATCAGTTCCCTGAAAGGGACAAAAGAGGATCCGAACATATAAACAGAAAGAACCTATAAACCCGAACAGGTCCCAGTTTCCCAACTAAAAAGGGACATGAGACCTAGAAGGAACTTAAGGTAGTTTGGAAGGAGGAAGGAAAAATCAATTGTCCCCATCCCCCATTCTTCTTTTCCAGGCCAAGGCGAGTGTGACAGGCATTCCATTCCGTCTGCTGCCCTTGAGGGCCACTCCCCACACACTGGAGGAGAGGGAACCCGTGTCCAGAATCGATGAAAAGTTGGTGGGAGAAGGACCCGGGACCCGAGGCAGATGGTCACCCTATTACTCCAGACACCAAAGATAGGGTTCAGGGCCTGGCTCTCCCTTCTCCCCATATTTCTTCGGATGGAGAGAGACAGAGAAAAAAAAAGAAATAAAGAAAAAACAGAGACTGAAGTGGCGAGGGAAAAAAAGGGGCGGCTTCTTAGAAGCTGAGCCCCTTGCCAAGGGCCCGAGCAGAGGAGGTGTTGGTCGCACCCCGCGCTCCCAGCCCCATCTCCCGGGAGCTCGCTGACCTTGGAGGCCAGAGTGGTAGCCGGGAGTCCCCGAACCCCGCATCGGGACGGGAAGGGGACCCCCCGCCCCCCAGGCCCAGGTTGGGGCAAAGTGGGGCGGTCGCCTGACGCCAGACAAGGGTGCGCCCGCCCCCGGCCGCGCGGAAGGAAAGCCCCGGCGAGAGGCCAAGCGGCGCCTAAGGTGACCCTGGAGGGCCAACATGGCGCCGCGGCCGCGCCGAGGACCTCTCACCCCGCCCAGGCGGGCGACGCCACGATACCTGCGAGCCCCTCCATGGTGCTGCCGCCACTGTCGCCGTCGCCGCCGCCGCCTTCCTCCACCTTAGCTCGCCACCGACGCCGCAGAAGCTGGGGAGACGCCCCCTTCGTCTTCTAGTCGAGCGGCCCAAGGACCCCGCCCGGAGTCGGGCTGTCCGCTGCAGACGCCTGACTCACAAGCCCAAAGTGGGGCTACTCTAGGGCACTCTTCCCCTAGTATCCGCTACAAAAGATAGTTTATAAACTTTATATGGACTTGAATAAAATTGCGGGGCTCTGAGGTCTTCAAGCCCGAGGAATTTTTAGTCAGGCGCAGCTTGGGCAGCCCCGAATCTCTGGTCTATGGTCCTCCTTATGCATATGCAAGCAGATTGTGATCCTTACTCTTTAAGAGTCGGGCGGGCCCGCCTGGTTTAGTTACGCTGATTCCCAAGTTCTTGTAGCTTGTTGTGTGTGCACTCCGGGAAGACTTTTCGTGGCTCAGATTTGGCCCTTTCAACCATGGGCAAAGACCTAGGCTCAGAACGTGGTTCCTTCTGGGTGATGAAATGGCTCGCCCCAGGCTTGTTAAAGTTTGGATGAGTCAGTGTGTTCACTTACTAGCTAATTAGGCACGTTCCTGGGCGCATACTGTGCGCAGGCGCAATGCTAGGGGCTAAGTAGGTAGAATTAGGCTCCTGACCCCAATTTTCTCAATCAAGAGGTGAGAGTAAGTGTTGGAGGACGGGAGGGAGTGTCACCCAGTAATCACTGTATCTTAATACTTTTAACCATATCGGTACGTGATCAGGCATCGTGGGAAGCACCGTGAGGCTAAGTAAAGAGAGTTATGAGAAATTAGTGGGACCCTGGTGTCTGCAGAGGAGCGAGGAGGGTTGGAGCCTTTTTGGGCAGATTGAGTTTGTACATTCTGAGAGTGAAGGGGTCTTGTTCCAGAAGGGTGTGGGGGTGAACAAGGAATATGACAGGCACCTTGGTTGTAAGTTTGGATTTTTGTCTTGAGCATGGGAAGCTATTTTCTTCGGGGAAATGAAAAGGAATTTGGGTCTCACCAAGGCCGCTGGCTTTCAGGATTAGAAAATATGGAGGCTCGACTCGGGATGAGAGACCTGCTAAGCAATCTGAACAGCTTTCCAGACACAAAGTTACCGTGACTCAGACAGGGAGCTAGAAGAGATCCTATCAGACTGGATGTGGGTCAACAGTGAGGCACAGGCATTGGTCCTAACTACGAAGGGGTGAGGAACTCTTGGCCAAAGTAGAAAAACCTGAAGAAAGACAGACTGCAGGGGACTGTCAGGAGTGTGACTGAGAAGTTGTAGCTGTAGCTAGACCGGCTGCTGGGGCTTCCGCGGCAAGTGGGTCATGGTGTTGGTGAGAAGTCAGAGGATGGAAGGAAAGTGGGCAATTTTGGTCTAGGGAGGAGCCAGGAAAAGAGCTGGAGAAACGGGGATGCAGTGAGCAGACTTTACTGTCTCGACTGCCACAGTCTGGTCTGTAAAGCAGGAATTCAGTTAGGAAGAAATACTCTGTGGGGCTGGCTGCTGCTGACTCCTTGGGAGACAAAGGACACCTTGGGTTTGGGAATGAGATGGGTTTGTAGCCTGTGTTCTTTATGTTGCAAGTTTATATATATTTATAGATAGATAGATAGATAGTAAATTACTGTCTTAAAAAGGAAATGGGCGGCAGATGGAGCGGCTCAGCAGTGTCACGGAGGACATGGGTTCGTTCCATCTCTCTGTTGTCCTTCAGGTGCTTTCATGCTCATAAGATGCCTATCCTAGTTCCAAGTGTCCCATCGGAGCTAAGACAATGTTCATTCTTCTCTTAGTTGAGACCACAGCAGGCCTATGACCTCTTGTTTAGTTGCTTATGAGCCCATAATGATCAGTGTACCTGTCCCTGGTACTCCTGTCATCGACAGAAGGAAACCACAAGCCAGGAAGCTCTTGATTGGATGAGGAGAGGACTGCCAGGGGCAGGGCAACTAACATTCCCGTGTACGGCCGGTGGTGCAACCCCTCGAGAAAACTCAGCGTCACCTGGCTCTCATCACACCCGTGTGCTGTGCCAAGAGTCTCCACTCCTGCGGACCGTTTGGGGCTCCCTGGAGACCTGTGCAGTGTCCATCCACAGGAGAATGGACTCATCCATGGTGTGGTGCTCAGTCTGTGAGATACATTTGGCACTTGGTAGCCATAGCTTCTGCATGGGAGGTTCAAAATGTTTCTAAAACATTTGGAAGGAAACATTGCATCAGTACTAAACATAAACAAGCATTCTTGTCATCATCCCCATACATACGTACACACACACACACACACACACACACACACACATATGTATGTATATATATGAATAATTGCTTATGTAGCTTAGAGGTTTTAGCTCAGCCATCTAGAGCTGGGATGAACTTCATGAGAGGGTATGTGTAGGTTATGTGTAAATGCTGCACCATTTTATTCGAGAGACTTGAGCATCCTCCTTATTCAGGGTCTTTGGAACCAATCTCCTCTGACTTTTGAGAGACATGTGTATTTTACACACAAATGTAACTACTGGCGCATGAAACACTAGAGATTATTCGGACATACAGGATGTGGGTTAATAGGAGCCGAGGCCCAAACCAGTGCAAACAGCATGATCCCATTGTTCTAGTTCAAGGGCAGGTGAACCTGATCTGTGGTGATAGCAGTCAAATTCGTGGTTTCAGGGGGTCTGGAGAGGAAGGGAAGGTGCAAAGTCTTAGTTCAGGTAGGGGAACTCCTATCAAGTTGGTCCTAAAGCCAGGGAACTATATATAAGTTATTCCTCAAGAAAAAAATAGGAAAGGAACATTTTAAAAGACCCCAAACAAGGGTCAGGAAGTATGTTTCTGGTACTTTTGTGGCAGGTCTGGGCATTGACAAAGCCCTAGTGGTCAACTTTCTTATGGGAGCTCGCAAATCTGGGGGCAGGTAGGGCTTCTGACCTCTGTTCAACTGACCCGGTTCCTTCCGTCCTCAGGCTTGCTCCACTTGGAGTCCTTAGATTTTAAATGACTCAGAAGCCCTTTCTGCCCTAAAATTTGGCTAAGATGACCTTGACTTCCTGCCAAGGCCTCCCAAATTGTTCCTACTCACTTGACACCCCACCAGGAATCCTGTTCTCCTCATCTCTGCACCCTCCGAAACTTGTCCTTTCCATCGGGACCCCTGCTCCCTTTAGACCCTTTTGTCTTCACTGCCAAAGTTTGGTCCTGGTCGCCACCCTTCCTCCCTGGGGCCTGTACTGGCCTCTCTGTTCTGACTCCTGTCAAACCCAGCACAGTCCTTGGGACGGCTAGCTTTGTCCACGTGACCTAGAATGGTCTGGAGAGAACCCCAGTGAGGGACTATTTAGATCAGGTTGGCCTATAGTCAGGTCTGTGGTCTCAAACGCCTTAATGAATATGGGAAGACCCGGCCGGGAAGACCTGGCAGCACCATTCCCTGGTTTTGGAGCCTGGACCGTGTAAGTGGAGAAAGCTAGGTCAACACTAGACTTGTGTGCATTCATTTCTCTCTGCCCGTGACCGTGGATGTGGTGTGATCCGATGCTTCAAGCTCTTGTTGCCTTGACTTCGCTGCAACAACAAACCCTGGCCTGGAACTGTAAGGCACACCTCCCCCGAGTTGCTCTCTGTCGTTTTTTTTTTTTTTTTTTTTTTTTTTTTTTTTTTTTTTTTTTTTTTTTTTTTTTGTTATTGTTTTGGTTTGTCTGTTTTAATCATAGCATAGTGTTGGGGGGGTGGTGGTGGCAGGAGATGAGTCCATAATGTCGGGGAAGGCATGGTAGCAGGGGCAGGAAGCTGAGAGATCACATCTCAACCACACATGGTAACAGCAAACTGGAAGTGTGGACAGGCTGTAAACTGTCAGCATCCATACACCTTCAGTGATGCACTTCCTCCAGCAAGGCTCCATGTCCTAAAAGGTCCAAAACTTCCCCTAAACAGTGCCATGTGGTTAACTACAGGAGCCTATGGAGATCTCTCATGAAAACCCAGCCGCAGGGCAGTTTGGAGCCGGCAGAAGGCAGTAGGTGGCGGATGGTGTGTAATATACATTATATTGGTAGGCTGTCACATGCTAAGAAGCTGGCTCTGAAAGTGGGTGCCCCCCTCCTCGATTCCGGACCCAAGTATGTTTCTGTTATGCGTCTTCCAAGAGTCCTTGTTTAGAGACTGCCCGGTCTCTGTAACTGACAGAAGAGCCGAGCAGCCCGAGTCAAAACACTGTTCTGAGAACCGCTACAAGAGTAACTATTCCCTACAGATGTTACTATGTTTACCCCATGATGAAGAGAGTTCAGCCCACAGAGAAATCACAGTTGGAACGCCCGCAGACTGCTTCCGCCTCCAGTCGCTTTCAGCTGGAAGTTTTGATGTCTAGCTGGATCTACTGTTTTGTTTTGTTTCTTTTCCTTTTGCTATATTCTAAGGTGTATCTGAAAGCATGGCTATGGAAGGTCTTCTTCAGATCACCCCAAGCACAATCAAAGACTAAGTTCCACTCTTTCTTTTTTGTTGGTTGTTTTTCCTGGTTGTTTGAGACTGGCTTGGAAGTCACTGGATAGCCCAGGTTAGCCTCGTACTCATGATCCTCCTGCCTCAGCCTCCTGAGGGCTACCCTACTTAGCTGGTAACTAGAGTCATAGAAATCAGTCAGGGGTGCATTGCAGGTTTAGGGCGCAGGGATTAATCCTCAGGGAATTTATGTCGCAGGTGGGAGACCAGTGTGTAAAATCTGGATGCCTGCCTCCCAACACCAACCCAGCACTGCACAATTCTGGCTTCTGAAAGTTAGCATGGCTTTCTTCCCAAGACCTAGATCCAGGAAATTGGACCTGTAGTTTCTGGAACAATAACATTAAAGGCACCAAATAAACTATGAGATATCAACTGATTTAAAATGTAGCCAGAAATTTTACCAAGGTGATTACAGAAATACCTAAGTTCTGGAAAAAAAGACTTGAGTGCTATAGGTTATTTGTGTGGTGTGCTGACCAGCTGTGCACCTCAAACACACTCATAACACCCGTGTGACTTATTTTCCCGCCTGTAAAGTGGGGAAGGAAACATTAGCCTTAGCTGATACAGCTTTGGTGGGGACTCTGAGTTCTTATTACAAAGTTCTTAGAATGGTGTCTGTTGCCTGTTACCATTAAGGATCATGGAGCTTGTCCCTATGGTTGGCTGCCTTGTGGAAGCCCAGCAAAGAAAGACTGTTTTAAGTCTGCTCTCTGCTGCTGTCCCTGAGTACCTGAGACTCAGTGACTTAGGAAAGAAAAGAGGTTTATCTGGCCCGTGGATCTGGAGGCTGGCAAGTTCCAGAGCATGGTGCTGGCATCTCTTGGCATGTGGGAAGAGCCTTCTTCCTGGATAATAATGAGGGGTGAAGGCATTATTGTGGGTAGGGGGGAACTTAGTTAGACAGGGTTTCTTTGCCTGTTCTTAGCCAGAAATGGCACAATCTCCTTTGAGTTTAGTGACTTCCCCAAAGCTTGGTCCCATGAATTCACCAGATAATTTTTGAGCGTGGCGATTAGGTTTTGTCCACAAGTGACCTTTAGGGACACATATTCAAACCATTCAACTCCAGTTGCCCCTCCCAGAGCTGGCCTCTGCTTTCCCCTGCAGGGAGACCCCTTTGCTGAATCTTATGGCTCTCCGCTTGGGAAGCAAGAAGTTATTTTAGCCAAGTCTGTGGTGACACCTAGTGGTATAGTGCAGAACTGCCTGACTTTTTAAAACCTCCACTCCCTTTAGCTGTTACTGTGTCCCAGACACTTACATGAAATTTGTAGCTAACTTTCATCATGACCCTGTAACATATAGACTATTATTATTTATATTACACATGATGAAATGGACTCATGAAGGGGGATCCATTGGCTGGGTCTGCACAGCTACAGGTGTGGTTAGATTTGAATTCAGGCCATATGGGCTTGAAGTCTAAATCCCCAGACTCTAGTTCCTCTATGCCAGACCCTTTGGAGAACATGGAAGTTCATATCCCTGTAACATGAATTTTAAAAAGTCTTATTAATAGGAAACACTCAGAGCCAGATATTGGGGGTAAATTCTGAAAGACCAGAGAGACAGAACAAGCCACAGCCAACCTCACCTCACCAACTCCTGATCTTGCTTCCTCAGACTGAAAACCTCTGAGTCCTCACTGGATCTCAGATGAACTGCTGCTAAAAAACCTCTAGTTCCTGCTCCTCACGCCTTATATACCTTTCTGCTTCCTGCCATCACTTCCTGGGATTAAAGGCATGTGTGCTTCCCAAGCAAAGACGTGAGCTCTCAAGTGCTGGGATTAAAGGTGTGTGCCACCACTGTCTGGCCTCTATGTCTAATCTAGTGGCTGGCTGTCTCTGATGCCCAGATAAGTTATTAGGGTGCACAATATATTGGGGGACACAATATATCACTACATACCCCTGCCCTCAGGCAGAACATAAATATACAATCTGTGGAAGGAGTAGGGAGGTGGGGGAGGAGAGAGCTAAGAACTAACGACCTGCCATGAGCTTGCAAAGATCGTGTTGAGGTGGGTATGCCCGCCCACTGTGAGTGGCACCAGTCCCTGGCTGGGATCCTGGCCTGAGTAAATGAAGAAAGGGAGGGGCTGGGGATTTAGCTCAGTGGTAGAGCGCTTGCCTAGCAAGTGCAAGGCCCTGGGTTTGGTCCTCATCTCCGGGGCGGGGAGGCGGGATGAAGAAAGTGAGCTAGCTGGAGACAGCCTGTGTTCACCCTCATGTGTCCTGATGTGATGTGATTTGAGCTGGTTCTTGCTGCCTTGATTTCCCTGTGCCCTTAAACTTGAGCCAAAATAAACCATTCTCCCTTATGTTGCTTTGGTCAGAATATTTGTTCTTTTAAAAAATATATTACTTGTGTTTGTGTGTGTGTGGCGGGGGGGGGGGGGACGGATGGACATGTGTGTGAGTGTGCAAGCTTGTGCACACACTCAGACTGGGAGAAGGCACCAGATGTCTTCTCTCACTCTCCACCTAGTCTGCCGGTCCCAGTGTTCCCCAGTGGGAACGGATGGGCTTCCTAGGTGTGTCAGGAAGGAGGTCTTGGAAGAAGGGAAGGTGAGAGCCAAGTCTCTGGTGGTCTCTTTTGTCATTAGTGTCCCTTCAGGGCCCCCACCATAGCCCAGGCTGGCCTCATGCTTACTGTGTAGCCAAAGATGACCTTGACCTTCTGATTCTCCTACCCATCCCTCCTGAGAACAGGTATGTGCCACCATGGCTGGCACAGTATCATTTTGATTAAGGAACTGATTCTCAGTGTCCTCATCTATCAGAGAAGAGGGAGCCGGTCTCTCCACAGCTTCAGACTCATGCTGACTGTCTTGCTCCTTTCCTTGGTGTCTGCTGGTCTCTCAGAGTTAACAGAGCCGAAGCCAAGAGCAGATCCTTCCCAACCGCCTCACCTAGCCGCCCACACCGCTCTCCCTCCCTGGTGTCTGGGCCCGTTCGGTCTCTCTATTGGCGTAGGTGAAACACCTTTAGTTGCCCTTGTCCCCCCCCCCCACTTCCACTTCTTGTCAATGTCTGTGGAAGCCCACAGCCCACCGCTGACGCTCAGCCAGGGAGCCGGTGCAGAGACCTCTCACTGCCTCCATGTTCCCAGCAGCAGCACCGCCAAGATGCAGAAGCTAGGGTAGTTTGTTAAAAATCAGATCATTGAGAGCCAGAGAGATGGCTCAGAGGTTAAAAGCACTGACTGCTCTTCCAGAGGTCCTGAGTTCAATTCCCAGCAACCACATGGTGGCTCACAACCATCTGTAATGAGATCTGGTGCCCTCTTCTGGAATGCTGTCATACATGCTGTATACATAATAAATAAATCTTTAAAAAAAAATCAGATCATTGAACTCTTCAGTGTCCCTCCCTTCCAGAGGTCAGTCCTGCATCTTATAAAATAGCCTACAAGCTGGCTCCCAGCCACCGCCACTCCACTTCCCACCCCACCTGGTTCTGTTACTTGCTGGATTCCAGACATGCTTCTCATAGTAATGTGCAGCGGCTGTTCCTTCTCTGGGAATGCTCTTCCCAAGGACACGGACACAGCCCCCTACACAGTCTGTAGGTTTTGTTCAAATATGATCTGTTGAATAAAGTTGACCTTGACCCTCCTTTCTGGCCTCCCCTGACATCCACACCCTCTCCCCTTTCTCCATTTCAGCCTGGTACCATTTTATGTAATTAGTTTATTTATTCTGCTGTTAATCATCTGTCCCCACCCAGGATAAGTTCCGGGTTAGCAGGGGCATTTTCCTGTTGTAATCATGGATGTAACTCCTGTTCCTAGAAGAGTGTCTTGTGAAATAACAGGTACTCAGAAAATATTGAATGAATGAATGAATGAATGAATGAAGCAAGGGTCTTGAGTGGATCTACATGTGAAGAACACTTCTCCTTGCTGAAGATTACTTTTTACTTACTTATCTTCTAGGCTTTATTTATTTTTATTTCATGTGTATGCGTGTTTTGCCTACACCAGTACACCATAGAGGCCAGGGTAGGGCATACAGTCCTCTGGAACCAGAGTTACAGATTGTTATGAGCCACCATGTGAGTGCTGGGAATTAAAGCCAGGTTCTTAGGAAGAGCAGCCAATGCTCCTAACTGCTAAGCTGTGGCTCCAACCCCTCCTTGCTGTAGTTTGAACAGATTGGAAAACTATGACCATCTGTTGCCTTTATTGCGTAGAACTTCCATGGTGTTCAAGGCAGTCAAGGCGCTGGAGCAGGCGCTCATCTGGGCTGATCCTCGGCTCTTCCCTCGTTCCTGGAAGCTGATGTTCTAAGACAAGACACAAGAGCCTCCACCTTCCAGCCCGTGAGTGCAGCTGAGCCACCTTGCCCTCCCCAGCAGTGCAGGACATCTCTGCATCCTCACAGACTCGGTGTGAGCACTGTTTATTCAAGTCACATCAGCAGGTGCAGCATTGCCCCAGGGTCTTGGCTGCATCCTCCCAATGGCCATGAAGCAGGGACCATCTTCTCATATATTTAATTAGCATCTGTTAATCTGTTAATTTCTCCATGAAATGTCTGGGTTTTGTCTCTTTCCAAAGAAATAGTTACATTAATAATCTATAAATGAATTAGTAAAAAAAAACCATTATTATTAGTAATTATAACAACAATTGGAGGTGTTTTTTTTTTTTTAAAGTTGGAGTTTTTTTTTTTTTAAGATTTATTTATTTATTATGTATACAGCATGTATGACTGCAGGCCAGAAGAGGGCACCAGATCTCATTACAGATGGTTGTGAGCCACCATGTGGTTGCTGGGAATTGAACTCAGGACCTCTGGAAGAGCAGTCAGTTCTCTTAACCGCTGAGCCGTCTCTCCAGACCCGTGTTTTTTTTTTGTTTTTTGTTTTTTTAAATTCTGCTTAGCCAGGTGGTGGTGGCACACACCTTTCATCCCAGCACTCAGGAGGCAGAGGCAGGTGCCAGATCTCTGTGAGTTCGAGACCAGCCTGGTCTACAAAGAGAGTTCCTGGACAGCCAGAGCTGTTACACAGAGAAACCCTATCTTGAAAAACAAGCAAAACAAAAAATTCTGCTTATGTAACTGCAGCAGAACATGAAACACTTAACAATGAATCTACCAAAAGGTATCCTAGGACTGGCAAGATGGCCTAGAGAGCAAAAGTATTTGCCACAAAAGCCTGATGACCTGGATTCAATTCCCAGGACCCACAGGTAGAAGGAGAGAAAATGACTGCCTCATGTGTGCTATAGTATGTAAGTGACCCACCATGTTCAAGGCCTCTGTATTAAAATTACAAACGTTGCTGGGAAAATCTAAACATCTAGATGAATTCAAAAGTATACAATATTCATGGATGGAATGACTCAGCATTCAGAAATTGTTTCTCACCAAAGTGATCTTCAAATTAAGCACAACCTCAGGCAAGATTTTAGAAGACTTTTCTACAGAAATTGACAATATGATTACACAATTGTCCGGGATGGACAGGGATGTAAAATACAGGTCAGTGCAAGAGAACCTTCTTTTCACAGTGTCAGTTTCCATGGCACAGATTTATTATTACAGGTGTCTGTGAGTTCGAGGCCAGCCTGGTCTACATGGTGAATTTTACGACAACCAGAGCTACATAGTGAGACCCTGTCTCCAAACAAACAAAAATGTATTTATTTCGAGACAAGGTCTATTATGTAGCTTCTTCCCTAGAGAAGACCATTTCTCCCACTCTCAGCAGGGTCTGCAGGGTTGAGGCCTCATAAACTCCCTTCCCTTCCATCCACATTACCATAGCTGTTGGTGTCATCCTTGTTCAGGTCATGTTTGGGCGGCTGTGTTGGTGAGACTTTATAGCCGTGGCTTCTGACATTTCTAGGAGACACACTCTCACAGCCTAATTCCCTGTTCTGGCTCCTAACATCTTTCTGACCGTTCTTCTGCAATAGGTTGTAGTTTTCCCTTTTTTGGCTTTTGAGACAGAGTTTCTCTGTGCAACAGCCCTGGCTATCCTGGCCTCAAACTCACAGAGATCCACCTGTCTCTGCCTCCCTAGTGCTAGGATTAAAGGCCTGCACCACCCTGGCTGTGGTTTTCTTTAATGGTCTCCATCTGTTGCAAAGAGTTTTCTTGATAAGGAGTTAAGTGTAAGTGTTACAGCTTTGCTCCTAGAAGAGGCCTGGCAGTGGGGAGTCAAAGAATACCACAAAATCACACAAACCTCACACAAGAGATTTATTGAAAGGGAAAAAACCCAAGAGGGTGCCTGCCTCTGCTCAGGTAAGAAGCAGCAGAGAACTGGACAGAAGATAGGGTTATATAGCGTTTCTTGGAGGCAGAGATTTCCAGGGTGGGGACTGGCGAGATTTCAAGTCCTAAGCTTGGGCTTTTTACTCTGTAGGGCCATTAGGGCAGTTAGAGTGTTGTGTTGGTGGGACCTGGTGGTTGGAGGTCCTTAGGGGAGGGGCCTGGCCACTCACATTCCTCAAAGGGCTTGCATTCCCCCCTGTTTTGTTTACTATTGATAAACAATCAGGGGTTGGGAAAGAGGGGCAACATTTTCATTAGACTACTTCCTGTTGAATGGGAGTGTTGAAGTCCTTTGACAAACTTGACCTTGACCATCAAGGTATAACCAGGTCTTGTAGACCTCTGACTCCATAGCTAGGGGTCAGAAATCCTGTAATAGCAACTGATTAAAAGTCTGATTAGAAATCTTTTGAATCTGTTGTTGAAGAAATCTAGACAAGTTTATAAGGCAGGGTGTGACTAGTAGGATTAAGAAAATGTAAGAGAAATACACGGAGTCTGTTTAAAGGGCAAGGAATTTACTAAGGGATTAAAAACTCACTACAGCATGAGAGATTTATCATAGGGTACTGGAAAGCCGAACTATGGTCCACACTGTTCTTCCAAGCCTGGTCCATCTCAGCATCCAAAAGCATGAGGAGAGAGAGTGATGCCTACTTGCATCCCAGGTCTTAAGGCTCCACAAGGCTATGCCCCAGGGGCATGGACTTCAAGGTCATAGGCAGGTGGAGCAGTTACCTGCTGCCTCTCTTGGGGTGGTGCTTCAAGGTCATAGACAGAACAGCTGCCCACTACAAGAAAAGGAGGAGAAAGGGGGTTAAGAAGGGTAGTATCCAATTGCATATTGGACTGTCAGTGAGCCACTGGCCGGAGGCATTGAGCTGTTTCTTGGTTTTGGCGATGCATCTGGAGTTGTCAGATCTTGTCTTTTACTCTACCTGACTGGTTGACATAGAAGCAACATTCCTTCCAAGACCACCTCTCTCTGCTGTTAGTAAATCTAGTCCTGACTGCTTTTGTAGCTCTATGGTGGCCAGTGAGTCTATTTGGCCCTGGAGGGTAAGGATGGTCTGAGCCACCTGTTTGAGATCCTAGAGGAACTTAGATGAAAAATGAAGGTGAATACCTAGGGAAGTAGTCAGTCCTGCCACTCCAGTGGTGACATCAGCGGTTATGCCCAGGACTGTGAAAAAGGGTTGCGTCTGAACTGCTCATTTGTCATGATATGCCATTACAAACTCTGTGATGGGAATCAGCAAGAGTTCTTTACCAGGTACCACCTCTAGTTTTGGAAAAGGGAATACCAGGGCACAAGTCCCAGACCACCCAGTGCGTGCCACAGAGAATCGAGGCATTGTGAATGTTTGGCCATAGGGGCTGGGTGGTAGTACTAGAGTTAAGGTATGGTTGCAGTCCAAATAATTCAATGTACCCACAGAGCATGTTCCTGAGGAGTTAAGGCAGTCTGAGATAACAAAGAGAGAGATGTGGGAGACATAAGGGATGGTAATAATATTTGGCTTAGAGCAATTAACAAGTGGTGAGACGAGAGAGTCAAGACAGGGGATGAGGCTACAAACGGTGGTCTTGAGTTTGACCTAGAAGGGACACATAACCAGCACTCTCCAAAGCCACCAGGCAGAGTGTTATTCAGTCACTGATATGCAGTTAGGACAGCCCAGATTTGTCCCATGGTATTTGCAGAACCAATATGGGGGACCTCCTTAAGTTTCTGGCCACTTTTTACAGTAATCTTTCTTTTGGTCACAGAAGAAATAGGCATAGGGGTAAGCCCCGGTGAGGGAGAGTTGGATAAGGGAGTTGTAGGGGACTGAATCAGCCTTTGACAGCCTGACATAGAGCAGCTTCCTGACCCTATTAGGGTGGGCTGTTGCTTCACGGTTCAGGCTGGAAGGGCCTGTGCCTTAATCACTGTAGTGTCTAGAATTGCTATAGTGTCTGAAACAATTGCATACCCTGCTTTTCATACTCCTTCACGTAGGAAGGAGCTGCTGTGTACCAAGTATAGCTGTCTTGAGGTAGCACTCCCTCGTGTGTATGTGTAGGATGATATAATAACTCTTCTAGGGTCTCAGTACAGGAGTGAGGTGGGAAGCATTCCGGGATGGGTTGATGGGGAGCTTTGGAATGTTAAGAGGTGGGCATGGCTGGAGGGTAAGTATAGTGTCACCTGACAGTGATACCGGAAGCGAGAGAACCTGGGAAGGGACTAGTGTTCGGAGACCCTTATATGTTAGTGCTGTGGAATAATCCTCTTGTACACTGTAAAGATTTGTCACATGAATTGATTTAATTGGCCAGTAGCTGGGTAGGAAGATAGGTGAGAAAGCCAAACTAAGAATGATGGGAAGTGTAGGATAACTCATCCCTAACAGGCTTGAGGGCCATCCGGCTCAAACCAGTAATAAGATACTTTCTGAGAGCCAACCTGGGTCTGCCTAAGGGCATTAGCAACAGCAGCTGAGGCATGATCTGAGATGACCTGGACCAATGAGAGGCAGCCAGGTCACACCAGCAGATGCATATTCATCAGACCTTCCCCCGGAGTGGGGTGGAGGGTATATAAGGCTTGCCTCTTCCTGAATAAACTGAGCTTGTTGTTTCAACATTCTCCCAGAGTCTGTGTCATTGACTCTGTGCCTACTTGGCTCCCTCCCAAGGGGAGGAACAACAGAAAGGGAACAACAGCACAGGGCCCTGCCACAGAGAAGGAGAAGGGTGAAGTCAGGAAATGCCAGCCAGATGCAGAAGAAGCAAGATGAAAATGCCATACTAAGAAAAGGTACCAAGCCATGTAGCTAACATAGATAAGAATTATGGGTTAATTTAAGTATAAGAGCTAGTTAGTAATAAGCCTGAGCTACTGACCGAGCATTTATAATTAATATTAAGTCTCTGAGTCGTTATTTGGGAACTGGTGGGCAGGTGAGAACCATCTGTTTACATATAGCTCCCAACATGGGGCAAGAATTTCCGTATAAAACCTGAGAAAGCTTA
Source organism: Peromyscus leucopus (assembly GCF_004664715.2). NCBI lineage: Eukaryota > Metazoa > Chordata > Mammalia > Rodentia > Cricetidae > Peromyscus > Peromyscus leucopus. The sequence goes on from NC_051066.1 coordinate 134,018,501, forward strand.
AAAAAAGATTCTAAACACACAAAAGAATGGAGTCAAACTCAGCTTCTTGGTAACTGCTTTTTCTTGGGTAGACTCTGTTTGCTAGCAGCAAGCAGAGGCATGGCTCCTTTAAGAAACAGCTTCCTGACTCAGTGCTAGCAGCAAAAACAAAGCAGCTCTTTTAAGAGGCCCTGCTACCAAATGCTTAAATGGGGTTTATAAGCAGCAGATGACACATTACTTGGTAGCAGCATGGACTCAGAAACTTCCCAGAGTTGGCATGGTAAACATGGCTCCCACCAATACCTCTACCATGAACTAAGTTCTCACAGACCAAGGAATCGGGTGGAGCCAGCTGCCAAAGCCACTGCTTTGGTCCTAGTTATGCCTGCTTAGCAGTTTAAAGACTCATGTGGTCAGCAAAAGATAGAAATATGCAGTAAAGATATCATCAGATGAAAAACCTCTAAACAGTTTACAGTGTGTTTAAAAATATACATAGGCTTAGGAGAGTAAAGAGAAGGTATAGACAGTCATAAAAAAGAAATATGTAGTTTTAAAATAGTAAAGTCCTTTAAAAGGGAATAAAGTAATATAAAAAAGGCATGTAAAGATGGAGAATATAGAGTCTGGACTATGTATGTGGTTATGTTTTCTTTGGATTTTTTGACTGTTAACAAGCTAACTACTGAGAGACATTTGATTGTGGAGACTGCTAGGTTAAACTAACCTATATATTTTAAAAATATCTTGACTTCAAAATTTGAGTCTAGGGATTTGTTGCTTTGGGAAGGAGGTTATGCTTTTGTTTCCACAGAAGGTGAGAGTCTATGGATTCATTCTGGGTTGGAACAGATCAGGTTTGATTGAGGAAGACCCCCTGAAAATCCTGACCACAGATGTGGAAAAATAAGCCTAAAGTGACTGCAAGTAATGTATATATATATATATATATATATATATATATATATATATTTTTTTTTTTTTTTGGTTTTTCGAGACAGGGTTTCTTTGTGTAGCTTTGCGCCTTTCCTGGAACTCACTTGGTAGACCAGGCTGGCCTCGAACTCACAGAGATCCGCCTGCCTCTGCCTCCCGAGTGCTGGGATTAAAGGCGTGCGCCACCACCGCCCGGCCAAGTAATGTATATTTTACCTGCTCAAACATAAAACAAAGAATTATCTTTGGCTGGATTATGAACAATATACAGTTTATATTTATATTAATATAGATATATATGTTGTTCCTTGGTCCTAACGGCTACCTCAGGGGAGGGGGTGAAAAGGCGCAGAGTCAACAATAGACCCCAGGAGTCAGGTGAAGGCAAACAGCAGACTCATTTATTCAGTAATGAGGAAGGCCTTATATACCCTCCTCCCAGCATCCAGGCTGTGTCCTGATCTGGTTACATTGCATGGTTGTCCCTCATTGGCTGGGCACAATCAGGAGCTCTGACAGCACCTGTTGCTAGGCCCTCAGCTAATTTCCTTGACCCTATGGGCCTGTCCTACTACAATATGTTACCTTTAAAAGTTTATGTATTTCAGAACAAGGGGACCAGATATCAGTAAAAACTGATGGCCCAGGTGATCTAACATTGCAATACACCTCTGTTACAGTTTCCTCTGAGTTCTGCATCCAAAACAGCTTCAAGACTACTGGCTGAGATGGATCAGCTGCACAAAATACCCCAGTCAGGACTTGACCATAATTCTAAATTTTCTCAGAGTCCCCATAAGATTACCAGTGCTCCCAATCAACAGGAAGTAGTCTAGAGAACTATGCCCAAATTCCCAAAATATTGTTTATAAATGTTTGTTTTCATTTAAGGGAGTTTGTTATAAATTGTTAATGGTCATAGTCAACCTCTTTCTAAAGAAGAAAGGGGGATATGATATAGAAATGATGGGGAAAAGGTAGATTATTATGAAAAAAAAGAGTAGATTGTTGAATCTAATTTAATCCAAAAAACAACTGTTAACCTCAAAATATTTTACATTGGCATGGATTTTAGTTTATTGATATAAATTTAAAGTCAATTTTGTTATACTGTATGTATATTTCTACTCTTGTTTAAAGGTATTATGTTTATGCAGCTCATTAAAAAATGTAATGTATAGTTAAAAAATACAGATTAATAGTCATCTGTAAAAGTCAAACTTATAGCCATATTAGTTAGGTTTTCTAGGTATACAAAGATATATTTCAATTGGATAGGTAATCTTCAAATACTTAAAAGACCTACAGAATATGGCATTTAAAATGTTTTAAGAACTTAGACTTTTCCAGACAGTGAGACATATCTATTCTGGCACACCAATTACTTCAAAGAGAATGATGGGCACGGAAGACACTCCATATGGAGTTTGTTATCTTTTTGGCAAAAAGTGGCCTATTGGGAAAGAAACTGCCTTTGCTTCAACTGTTGACAGTAAATATGCTGTCCAATCTGGATGAGCAGGACACAAGAAAAAATGACTGCCAAACTTTGTCAAAACAGAGTAGGACAATCCCTCAAATTTTCCTGCTTCTGAAAAAAGTCTGTCAGATATTCTAGGCCTATAAGCCAAAGTTGAATGTCCCAACATTGAAGAGAAAACCTTGGGTGACTGTCCAGGCAGCCAGCTGTTTCTGTCATTTCTTACATTTTTTGGAAGTTGTTAGCTTGCACTTCCTGATTACTCTGGTGATATTATTTCCTTCTCAGGTCTTTGATGAAGTTGAAGACTAGATAGTTATAATTATAGTTTCCTTAAATATGATAAAGGATAAATTAGATATAAAACTTTAGACTCACTAAGGAAAGATAGATAAGTATTTTCTCTAGTTTTGCCAAATGCAAATGGATTAGATATTGTTACTGTAATTCTTACTCAATAAATGTTTTTGTTGTATATAATCTTACTATATTAAAGTTAAAATCTTCCTTTTTAATTAGAAAAAGGGGGAAATGCTGTGGAATAATCCCCTTGTACACTGTAAAGGTTTGTCACATGAATTGATTTAATAAAATGCTAATTGGTTGGCAGCTGGACAGGAAGTTATGTGGGAAAGGCAAACTAAGAATAATGGGAAGGAGAAGGGCAGAGTCAGGAGGTATCAGTCAGACGCAGAGGAAGCAAGATGAGAATGCTATACTGAGAAAAGGTAACCAAGCCACATGGCTAAACAGAGGTAAGAATTATGGGTTAATTTAAGTGTAAGAGCTAGTCAGTAATAAGTCTGAGCTACTGGTTGAGCATTTATAATTAATATTAAGCCTCTGAGTAGTTATTTGGGAATTGGCAGATGGGAGAGAACCATCCATTTACATGTTTGGAGGTGGGACAGGTGGAGAGGAGAGAAGACAGTAACAGGTGGCCTAAAGGTTAACTTTTTTGATTTGCATATAAGAACTTTGGCTGTAACCAGAGGTGCATTCTTGTATATGAATGCATGGAGGTGTAGCTTTAATACCTTATTTATTTATTTGTTTTTATTTTTTGTTTTTTTCGAGACAGGGTTTCTCTGTGTAGTTTTGCGCCTTTCCTGGAACTCACTCGGTAGTCCAGGCTGGCCTCGAACTCACAATGATCCACCTGGCTCTGCCTCCCGAGTGCTGGGATTAAAGGCGTGCGCCACCACTGCCCGGCCTAATACCTTATTTAAAAAGTATTGTTTTTATTTTTATTTATTTATTTATTTATTCATTTTTTTAAAGATTTATTTTATCTTTTATGTATACAGTATTCTGCCTACATGTGTCTTTGCAGGCCAGAAGAGGGCACCAGATCTCATTACAAATGGTTGTGAGCCACCATGTGGTTGCTGGGAATTGAACTCAGGACCTCTAGTAAGAGGAGTCGGTGCTCTTAACCATTGAGCCATCTCTCCAGCCTCCTAAAAAGTATTGTTTTTAAATGGCATCTTTTTGTAAACTGAATCCAGAAAGCCCAGAGATAAATTCTGAGCTCTGGCCATCAAGCAGCCATGTGAAGTGGCATTAATTGTGGTGGCCAGTGGCCACATCAGCAGAGAAAGCAAAAACAAAACCAATAAACACAAAACATAGAAAGCTTACACACTAAAAGAAGATCAGTGTGGTAGCCCACAGAGGCTATCTAGTGAGACCTTACTCAGGATTAGAGAATCTGATCTTGCTTTACCCAGCAGGGCTGCATGAGATGATTTGGCCATGGGCATGGTTACCAGGTGTTTGGAAGGGTCTACACTTGGCTGTATGGTATGGTATCTTGCAAGGGGGAGGTCTTTTGCCTCTCCCCTTGGCATGTTATAAAAAGCCCTTTTCAATAAAGGACTAGGCTGTTGGGTATTGACCCAGGTCCTCCCGAAGCTTTCCTGTGTTTTTTGTCTTTCTTCTCGTTGGCTAGGTCTATCTTTCCATCTATCATTTCTTCATTCCTCTCTCCACCGCCTAAGAACCTTTCAAAAGGTGGGAGCTGGACTCCCACAGATGGCGCCCTGAGCGTGGGACTTAGGTACAGAGGATAAAGAGAAGGAACACCGCGGAGCAGGGGGCATGTTCAGTAATTAATTAAAGGAGGCAGTGATAGCCTAATTTTCAGGAGTAAAATTGTAAATATAAAGCAGAATAGTTAAAATTATGCTGCACCAAGTATCTATCTCTGTCTATGTTTCCCTCTCTTTATCTATTTAGTAAGTTAGGTTTAAAGTGGTAAAGTTTTGGTGAAGGTTTAACTTAGGGTAAGAGCAGATTTTCACGAGCGGGACCTGGGGCGCACAAAGTGGCATCCGGGACTGAGCAGACACTGTAGACCCGGTAGTCCAAGAACGAAAAGCTGCTTCAGAGGCTGCCAGCTTCCGAAGTCCCCACTGCAAGCAGCAGCAGCCAGGCATCGGCCGCTGAGACCCATGGGGTATCATCAAGTTCACAGGCAGCAGAGTCTAGGAGCCAGCACCAACAGCGGGCTTCTGCACGATTTCTGCCGTGGTGGAACTGTGGTGAGGAGAGGGCGGTCAGCCAGCCGGAGAGACGCGGCTTGAGGCTACATGCAACCTTGACAAGCTGAGACCTCTGGATTTTTTTTCAAAATTCACTGGTTTAAGGGCGGCCTTGCAGAGACTAGCCAGGAGGCAAGTTATAAATTGATCCCTAGCTGTGACACCTTGCGCAGCCTTGATGCAGTGGGAAGGGGCTTGGACCTGCCTAGGCTCAGTGTGCTGGGCTTTGCTGACTCCCCATGGGAGACCTCGATTTGGGGGAAGTGGGGATGTGGGGCGGCTTGGGAAAGAGGGCTGGGGGAATGGGAGGAGGGAGGAGGGGGGTCTGTGGATAGCATGTGGAGTGAGTAGAAAATTTCTTAATAAAGAAAAGTGAAAAAAAAATTGATCCCTAGCAAGGATATCCCTGGAGTATTGTAATTCCATTTAGGGTCCCGGTCAGGGACTGCCTCAGCCCTGGCTGGGTGGGTGATGCTAGTTTGATGGATTTGTCTGCATGCACCCTAGCATATTCCCAGACTTGCCAGCGCTCCTCAGGCAGAAGGCTGTTGGTGAGAATCATATGACCATCATGGAAGGTGAGGTTGGAAGACTGGGTAATACACTGGAATTCTTCAATAAAGGTGGAAGAGTTAGCAGTGTAGGACCCACATCTTTTTTCTATTTGAGAGAGTTCGCTTAATGTATCCTGACCAAGCTGCCCACCCCAGCAACCTTCTCAAAAGGGAAAATTGTGGCTGGCTTAGGCCTGGTAGCAGGAGGTAAAGGGGGTCCCGTGGTGGAGTGGGAGGAATAAGGACTTCCAGGGGGCTGAAAGTGGCCACCTGGAAGGCTTGATTTGGATGGCCTATCACTGAGGAGGGAGAAGGGAAGACCAAAAAGACTAGAGAGGGAAAGAAGGGACTGTGGATGGATGCCAATAAGGGGGGCTCATCGGCATGATCAAAAGTAGTGGAGGAATCATCTGGTTTGGGCTTCATAGATAGGAGGATGGTTTTTCCTTGATTGGCTTATGCCATGTGGTCACTTTTAATCAAGATGGGAGTGAAGTCACATGACAAAATCCATCCTCTCCTGCCTCAGTAAAGATGGCTGTCAATCATGTAGCTGTCTCCATGCCTGAGGGGGCCGCAGCTAAGATGGTGTGAGCCACAAATTTCCTTCAAGATTACCTGTGTGCAGATTTTAACTATCAGCTCCCTTGTTATGAGTTTTAAGTTAACCCTTTTGCTTTAGATATTACATGTTTTTAATCATACTCAATAGGCTTACAAATCTTGAGGTAATATTTATAACTTATTAAAAGTCTTAGAAAGTTAAACCAGAACCAAAGGTGCCGGGGTCCAACCTTGGCTCAGGTTCGGGTCCTGAGGCACAGAAGGGACACTGGCACAAGGAAAACTTCTGACCACCAAATGGATCACACTCAAGTGGCCCCGAATAGCTCAGGCCATCTTTATTTATACTTAAACCGAGTTTTTTAAATCAGGGTTGCATGAACAGTTTTATTATTGGCTCTTATTTTTGACTTTTAAGAAATACATTATATTTTAAGAAATACATCATGATCATTATGAAAGCCCCCATTGGTCCCCTTTATGTTTCTCCAAATACACCTTCCCACCCCTATATAACCTTATTCTAGACATAGAGCTCAGCATTTTTGCAGGCTTAACCAAACAGCCAGACACATGCTGCTCTGGCAGCACTTTGGTCAGCTGTCAGCCACTGTGGTTACAAAGTTAAAAATTAATAGACATGGGTACAATGCTTTAAGGACAACAATATTCAAACCCAGACAATTCTTTCATGCTTACAAGTATACTTTTATACATTCCCTTTTTTAAGAGGGTCCCATGTCTCAGTCTCTCTGTAAAAGGCAGACTTTGACAAAGGACTCTTTTCCCATCTCACTATATCACACTTCTTCCACCACTAT